>NC_142651.1:35187500-35812500 GCF_055504915.1 Nelumbo nucifera
CCCGCCCCCCCCTCCCCTTCAAATTCCAGACGGCCCAGGATTACCTAAACTACTGCCATCAAATTTTAATTTTATAAGACCTTCCCCAGGGGGCCTCCAGACTGCACTAGGTTTTTCATTCATGTTAGAGCTTTTTGGTACCAGTTCCCAATTCCTCCGTATGTCATCAAAGGAGAAGTGTGAGAACAAGTCCAAGTAAAACCATTCCTTTAGAGGGAACATGAAAAGGCCTTCAAAGCTGCACCTGAGTTCTTATGAACTCATGAAGTAGCACAGCCCTTCAGCCCAGTTGACATTATGTGGAGCAGATTTGACATCAGATCTCTCCAGCCAATTGATGAAGGAAAAAGAGGTTTAAAAAATGGAGCAAATTTGACATTATGTGGTTGGTTGTAGTCATAATTTCTCACAAGACCTTGTTATTTATTTATTTACGTTGGAAGAAATCTTTGCATTTTCCTTGTATGTGACAAAATGTTTAACTTTTTAAGAGTTCATGTCATGCATATATTATTATCAATACTGCTTGTTGTTGGCTTGGGATTAATTAGACTCCTAAGAAGTTGTTATCTTTTTCTCCATTAAACAGGGAAGTGAATGTGAATACCGCCATAGTGAACCTGCCAGGATTAACCCCAGAGATTGCTGGTTCTGGCTGAATGGCAACTGTCTGAATCCAAAATGTTCATTCCGGCATCCAGTGAGTGTCTTTCTGTTGGGTTTTCCTTGTGGCTGTTAAGATTGATTGATAATGTCCTTCCATTAAATTTTCTTGCTTGTGAGATGGAAGGAGAAAGACAGCCAATGCTTTGAATCTTATGGTTTTATTTTTTTAAATTACATTTGATAGTTAATATTATCAGATCTTCAGTTCTTAATGTATCTATTTATCTTTCTCTCTCCAGCCTCTGGATGGCTTTTTAGGAACCCAAGGGGCATCTTCTGTGGGATCATCTCTATCTCCACAGGCTGGGATATCAACACAAATGCCTCCAGCCTTCACTGCTCCTGCTCATGGTTCTGGTAAACAACCCACTCCTTGCTTTTTCTTCCAGAAAGGACTTTGTTTAAAGGGTGACAGATGCCCCTTCATGCATGGACCACAGCCACTAGCACCAAAAGTTGCTCCTACTGTTACTGAACCTCAAATTTCCAAGAAAACCTCTTTTGGGGGCCTTGAGAAGTGCACTACTCAACAGCAGAACATCCCGAAACAAAATACCATAAACCAAATTGAAGTACCTCCACCAGAAAAATCAGTTATGAAGACTGAAACTGCACTGCCAAAAAACGGTATTGCAGCTAAGAAAAATGTACAGTCAGATGATGAACAACTTAGATACAAACCAGCAAATATCCCTGCCTTCAGTGGAAGTTCTGTAAGTAGACCAGTAAATGCTCCTGGCACCGGTGGAAATTCTTTAAGTAGGCCAGCAAATGCTCCTGGAGCCAGTGGAAATTCTGTAAGTAGGCCTCACTGTAGTCGTCAAGCTCAAGTTTTGGATGATCGTAGTTTTCAGAATGGTAAAGAAGGTGATGAAATCTTGGGTGAATCATCACCTGGCTTTGATGTTCTGGTAGACAATGAACTCAGAAATTCTCATTACTACCAAAATGTGGACGAATATGGAAGCGCGACAGACCATGATGGAAGGAATTTGAACTCTGCTGGTGAATTTGATTATGGCTGTTCTGTTGATTACGATTCAGTGAATAAATTTGACCAAGAACCATACATTGATTCACGTGGGTATGATCCATATGGACGGGCTCAAGATCATTATCCTTGGGAGCAGCATAGGGCTTCATCGGTTTCAGAAAGGCTATCTCTACCAGACAAGAGGGGGTACCCAAGAGGTAAGAGTCCCGATCAGATTGGTGAGTCAGATCTGCGCCATCGGCTATCAAAGCAAAGGAGGCTTAATGGATCCAGATCTATTATTAGCTCTAATTGTCGTGATGATGGCCACCGGAGAAATGACCATGAGCATCATTTCGAGGATCAAAGAAACCAGGACCGATCTTGGAGAGAGACAAGCAATTTGCCTCGAGAAAATTCCATAAGTAATCGGCTACAAGGTAGAATTACACTTCCTGGTAGGTCTTCTTCACCGGACAGCAATAATAGTAGCTTGCGTCCTGAAAGGGAAATGAACAGGGGACGAAGCTGGGGTAGATCATCACCACCAGGCAGGGGACCAATATCATCCTATCAGGGAAGACACCAAGACAGAATAAAACGGAGGGGCCAAGAGGACGATAACATTGAAGGGAGAAACTTTAGGGCTCCTCTTGCCAGAAGAGATGACATAGTTAGCACTTTAGATTTTGCTGGTCCAAAAAGCCTTGCAGAGCTGAAAGGTTCAAAGCATTTGGAGAGCACTGAAGACCAGGAAAAAGACCAGGAAACCAAAGCTCGTCAAGTATTTCCCTGCAGGGAGCAGCAAAACTCTAAGATTGGAAAACTTGTTGCTCAAGAATCTGAAGATTCACTTTCCTTTGAGGGTCCCAAACCTCTGAGTGTACTTCTGAAGAGGAAAAGAGAAGCAGAAACAACTTCTGGAAATATCAAGATTTCTGATATTGGAGAGGAAAGCAGTCCAAGGAGTGAAAACTTTATGGGTGGTTCCAGGATGACAGCAATTACTGAGACACAGAGTGATCTTCCTTCTGAGCGCAAGAAAGAAGACGATGAAAATATTGTCAGCAATCAGGAAAAATCCAAATCTTCAGCTGCCACAGTTGAGGATGATGAAGAGGGTCAGATCTTCCCGGAAGACAATGAGGTGGCTCATGAAGATGAACCTTATGCTCAAGATGGAACTGAGTTTGAAGCTGAGGATGCAACAATGTTGGATGATACATTCGAAGATCAAGAGCTTGAAACCTTTGATCAGAGAGGTGGAGAGTCTGATTATGAGCAGACTGGTGGTCAGGATAAAACAGAGGACGAAAATTTAGACCCAGAAGAATACTTGGACGATGAAGATGGGGATGACTTCGCAAAGAGGATTGGTGTTATGTTCTCCTGAAGAAGGGTGAGATGAAAGTTACTGCTCACAATCGCAGCCAGTGCAGAAGACTTGGTAGCATTGTTTTTATTTAAACTATAAATGGCTCTTCGAAATGAGCTGATGTAGCTTTCACCTATAGGTTTTCTGCTTTAACTGAAGGAAGCCTTGTTCTTGTATTAATGGAACTCGTTTCAGTGTATGTAAGGTTGAATGAAAATTTCTTTCTGCCCCCTCATAAGAGTTAAATTTGCTTCCTTGTTGAGTTAAAAACTCGGAGAGCTTACAATGGAACATTACAATTTATGTGTTTCTTGGCAACAAGTATGTTATGGCAGAGTACGAGTAAGGATGCAATTTGGGCGGGTCCAACTCGAGCTTTTGCACTTGGGCTTGTGTTTTAGGGCTTTAGGTTGGACTTGGGCCTGACCTGAACTTGGGTTGAGGCCTTGGGCCCTACACAAGTCTGACCTGGTCCAGCTTGAGCCTGACCCAACCTGAGTATGCCCACTCAACATTTTATGATATATATATATATATATATCTATGTATATTTATATGATTAGTTTAAATTTACCCCATCACCCATGTACAAATATATATACACATGTTTACGTAATTTATTCATGTTAAAATATTTTTTACTTGTATATCTACATCCATGCATAAATTATATTCACGCGCATCTATTAATAATATAAATCCAACCAACCTGCCTAAACACGGCCGGAGCCCAAGACTAGCCTGAGATGTATTGGGTTGAGATCGGGTTGGGTCTAGGTTGATAAATTTAGGCTTGATCTCTCATATTAGGTTAGGCCCAAGCCTGAGGTTTGAGACTTAGGGTTGGGCCTGGGTTGACCCTCAACCCAACCCAATCTACCCAAGTTGCACCCCTAGTAAAGAGTATGCAATTTTTAAATATGTATTGTATTTATTAACATATGCATTAGTACAATATGCAAGGTGTGATATATTGATATAACATATCGAATTGGAAAGTTTGGATACAGACATAGATACACTTTAAATATGCATGGATATAATGGAGAGGTATGGATACATCAAGGAATCTCTTACGAATTTCATAAATATATTACATTATAAACAATGTTTGATCTTCTAATCTACTTAAAATTCATTACAATAATTGTTTTCTAATTCTTGCTTTTCTCCTAAAAAATTAAGAAAACAATCGTTTTTTTACATAATTTATTCTTAGATTAACAAGTATAATGTATAATTGATGGACTCAAATTATAGTTCTTTCCTACAATAAAATTATTTATAGCATATACTTTTTATAATTTTTTAACTTTTAGCAACGGTCATAATCACTGTAGTCCATGGATCCTGAATGGCTTCGTGCCATTCCTGTGCCACACTGCCATGTACCCATGCCTTCAGATGCTGATACGATACACCATGGGTTTATTAGGTGTATCACCCTATATCTAGCAAGTGAAACTGATTTTCATCTTGAAAAAAATATTTCCTCAATTCAATATATTTTTCGGAAAAGTGTGGACAGGCTTAATTCAGATTTATGAATTCTATTGCAACCTATAAACATTTAAAATGTCAAATAGTCCATTCTATATACTAATGTCCACCCGTAAATTAACATCAATTCCGAGTTGGCACCTACCCCAACTGTACTTTAGGTTTAAAAATTCTAATCCTGGGCTGAACCATCATTCTTCTTATATATATTTTTTTTATTGATAGATAATATATTCACATGGGATATATGTTATGAAACCCATGTCCTGATGTCCATAACCCTTGTTTCTCATTTCGTATTTCAATTTCCAAAGGCAGTGTTTGGATAAGCTTTGGCTTTTGAACTTTTCTAAGCCCAAAGTCAAGTTATTCAGCCTTTCTACTTTGGATTTTTGGCTTATTGCCTATATAACTGATGAAGGGAAATATGGCCCAACCTCGCGATCGCCCGACACGTGGCAAAGGCAAGCAGCTCGGGACAGTAGAGCGCCCAACGAACATCGGAAGTAAGTCCAAGCTCACTACCAAGCCCGAACTCCAGACCGCTGTACTTAGTCTGAGCTCCTTGTTAAGAGCGAGCTCCCTGTTAAAGGTCCGAGCTCCCTACCAGGTGCCCGAGCTCCCTGTTAAGAGCGAGCTCCCTGTTAAAGGTCCGAGCTCCCTAAAAATCCGAGCTCCCTATTAAGAACAAGCTCCCTACTGGGAGTCCGAGCTCCCTATTAAGAGCGAGCTTCCTACTGAGAACTCGAGCTCCCTGCAAGAAGCACGAACTATACTGGGCCCCAAGCCTCACAAAGCTGACCCGAGCTGGCCCATGGCAGCTCGGAACACTCCAAACCGAACTCAAGACACCTCGCTCGCCACTCCAACACTTCCAAAGCACCAGGCCAGCCAAACGTACCCGACACCAAGGACGTCCGTATCCAAAGGCGACGTGCCTGACTGATCTGGGATCTGATGCCTGACAGCCGCATTTCAAACGGCTTCCTGCCACCGCCACCTGCAACTGTCGTCACTAGCCGCAGAGACGGCTCCGACAAAAGGAACAGTGGCGGTTCTGCCCGGCCAGGGGAAATGACATCCGAGCTGGCAGGAGTTCAGAAGTAATCATGCCCGACCTGACGGAAGCCTGGAAGTGAGTGCGCGAGGTGGTTATAAAAGGCTTCTACCCCCCAGGAACGAGGTATGCTAACTTTCGCGCTATCTGGTTATTCTTGCCTTTGAAGAATTCTAACTTGAGCTTCGGAGCCCTTACGCCGGGTCCTCCCCGGAGCTTCTCTTCTCCTTCCGTTTCAGGTCCCTGTTACTCAGTTCAGAGGTAAGATCATCGACAGCTAAGACCGGCCAGATTGTGCATCATCAATTGGCGCCGTCTGTGGGATACGCTTCAAAAAGCCTCCCTCCAAAACTTTCATACCCTTTTCTTCTTCTCTGAGAAACTCAATACCCATGGCCTCCTCCAGCAACGCCGGACGCGGCACAGAGACAAACACCACCGGGGAACAGCCCCAAGTTCCCGTGGTGTGTGTTGGGCAGTTCACCATCCCCCTCTCGGTGGATGGAATCCCCAATCTGACTACGCCACAAGCAGTGGTGCCTGTAAGCCTACCTTCCGCAAACATCACCTTCCCTCTTCCCATCGAGACTACCTTCACTGAACCAACCGCCGTCCCCCTGGCAGCTAGCCAAAATCGGTTGGACGACTTAATGCAGTGCATGCGGGCAATGCAAGCCCAGATGCAGCAGTTCCAGCAACACCAGCTTCACCAGCACCAAGTGTTGCACAACCTCTCCCAATACCACTATCAACAGCAGTTCCCCCAACTGACACCAAACCAACCACTGCTCCCACCTCGCCACCCTGCCCCGAAGCCAGTCAAGGCCTCTCCGCAGGATGGGCGCCTCCACCAAGGAAAGGCCTCTAGGCCTCAGAATCTCCCAAATAGCCAGGCCTCGTCCCCAGGCCGAAGAGAAAGAAAAGTCATCCCCGCCTCGCGCCTCGCAGGCGGATCAGGAACCTTGCCCGCAAGGTCAGCACCTCGGGTCTCCAAACCGGAGTCCCCACTGGTGGAAAACCGATTTGGCGCACTGGCAGCAGCGGACTACCAGCACTCCGAGCCCATCGAGCTCGGCAATACGGAGGCCAGCAGCGCCAGTACAAGGCCCACACAGCAGCGAAGGCGCCGTCGAAGTCGACGAACCGCCACCCGCGCCTTATCCGAGCTCAGAGGCAAAAGGCGAGACGAGCTCGGACGAGGTAGGAGTCGCCCCGATTCTCTCAGTTCCTTCCCCCCTCGCCTCAGAACTCCTGGCAGTCCCCTTGCCCAGAGATTTCAAGCTCCCGCCCCTAGACAAGTATGACGGGTCCTTCGACCCCAACGACCACGTGGACGCTTTCCAGTCCCAAATGCACATCGCCAGAGCCAGCGAATCATGCATGTGCGTGGCCTTCACCACCACCCTCAAAGGGGTAGCCCGCACTTGGTACAGGAACCTGGCCCTCGGATCGATAAAGTGTTGGGCTCAGTTCGTGCAGGTCTTCACCGCACACTTTGTCACCAGCAAACGGTGCCCCAGAGCAGAGGAAAGCATCTTCGCGGTAGTCTAGAGGGAAGGAGAACCCATACGGGGCTACATCAAGCGATTCAATGAGGCATGCTTACAGATACCGCGGTTAGACCCCGCGGTGCAGCTCGCCGCAGCAAAAAGAGGGGTGACGCACAAGGAGTTCAAATGGCACATGGTAGCCAACCAGCCCGCGACCGTGGCCGAGTTCCTCAAGCTTGCAGACAAGTTCATGAGAACGGAGGAGGAAATCAACCAGCGAACCGAGGGCGGAAACAAGAAAAGAAAGAGGGACGGCGAGCCCTCTAGCTCAGCCGACCGAAGAAACCCGGCCCGGGACCCAAAACCGAACCAGTCGTTCCGAGCTCCCCTGCCAGTTCGGACGGATTACACGCCCCTGAACACGAGGCAGACCGAGATCCTAATGACGATCAAGGACGCCCCATATGTGAAATGGCCACCTCGCCTAAAGGGAAATCCGAACGAAAGAAACAAGAATTTGTATTGTAGTTTCCATAGGGACCACGGTCACAGTACCGAATAGCGCAATAACCTCCGAGACGAGATAGAGGGGCTCATCCGTTGCGGATACTTAAGAAACTTTGTACAGCACAACAATAATAGCAATAAAGCGGATCAGCCGGGCGAACACTTAAAAGACGCCCCGGAGACTAGCAACAGGCCTGCCGAACCGATGCAGCGACAGCCTCCGGCAGAAAGGCCAGTTCGGGGAACCATCCATGTAATTGTGGGAGGTTCGGTGGTGGTGGGATGCACATCAGCGGCAGCTCGGACCTCAGTTCGCGAAGCGGTCCTCGAGGAGCAGAACCCCCCGAAAAGGCCGAAGACCGAGGAGCCGATCCTCTTCACAGAAGACGACGCGCGGGGAGTTCGCTACCCTCACGACGACGCACTTGTCATTAAACTCAGGATCTGCGACTTCGAGGTTAGGCGCGTGCTCGTAGATTCAGGCAGCTCGGCGGACATCCTCTTCAAATCGGCGTTTGATTGGCTACAGCTGCCAAGGAGCGAACTAAAACCTACAAGCACTCCCCTGGTGGGCTTCAACGGGGAGGAAGTCAGGCCCCTTGGAAAAATAACGGTGCCCGTGGAAGTCGGGACGTGGCCTTGTGCGGTCAGACTCAACCACGATTTCCTGGTGGTCGCGACCCCCTCCCCTTACAATGCCATAATAGGACGGCCAATCATGCATATCCTGCGGGCGGTGGTCTCCACCTACTATTTGGCCATGAAGTTCCCTACGGACTTCGGTGTGGGGGTAGTGTGGGGCGACCAGCTCGAGTCCCGCAAGTGCTACGTTGCCGCCCTAAAGGGCAAGTCCAAGCCGACCGACGACCTCGATCTGGAGCGGCCTACGGAGCAAGGCGAAGAACGAGCCTCGCCAACAAAAGAAACAGTCGCGATCCCGACCTCACCTACGGACCCAGCTCGCGCACTCTAGATTGGTGCTTCTGTCAAGGAACCTCTTCGGACCGAACCGGTAAGATTTTTACTCCAAAATTTAGATATTTTTGCATGGTTCGCGGCTGATATGCCCGGTATTGACCCTAGTCTTATAACCCACAAACTTAACACTGACCCTTTAGTCAGACCCGTTAGACAGAAGAAACGGAACTTAGCCCCGGAGCGCTGGAAAGCGGTCGACGAGGAAGTCGAAAAGCTCCTCGCGTAGGGCTTTATAAGGGAAGTCCATTACCCGAGCTGGGTGGCCAACCTTGTACTGGTGAAAAAGGCGAACGGCAAGTGGCGCATGTGCGTCGACTACCCCGACCTGAACCGAGCTTGCCCGAAAGACTGCTTCCCCCTTCCTAGGATCGACCGTCTAGTGGACGCGACCTCGGGACATGAATTGCTAAGCTTCCTGTATGCCTACTCAGGCTACAACCAAATCCGGATGGACCAATCCGACGAGGAGAAAACCAGCTTCATAACCGAGTTCGGTCTATACTGTTACAAGGTCATGCCCTTTGGGTTAAAAAACGCCGGGGCGACCTTCCAAAGACTTGTAAATAGGCTGTTTCGGCCCCTGATCGGCACGAAGATAGAGTGCTATGTAGACGACATGGTCGTCAAAACACAGTTTTCACAAGAATTAATACAAGACTTAGATTCTGTCTTCCAAATCCTACGTCAGTATAACATGAAATTGAACCCCAACAAATGCGTCTTTGGCGTCACCTCGGGTAAGTTCCTGTGCTACGTCGTCAATTGACGCGGCATCGAGGCCAACCCAGACAAAATAAAAGCCATCCTAGATATGAGACCACCTCGGAAAATAAAAGAAGTCCAAAGGCTAAACGGCTGCATAGCCGCTCTAAGCCGCTTCATGTCCAAGTCAGCAGATCGCTGCCTACCCTTCTTCAAAGCAATCAAAGGCAAAGGGTTCGAATAGACCCAAGACTGCCAGCTCGCGTTTGACGAGCTAAAAGTCTACCTCGCCAGTGTGCCAACCTTAGCTCGGCCCGAGGAAGGCGAAGTCTTAGAACTGTACCTCTCGGCTAGCGACGAGGTGGTCAGTTCGGTACTAGTAAAGGAGGCAGACCGGGTCCAACGACCCATATATTATGTTAGTAAAATCTTGCAGGGAGCAGAGACAAGGTACCCGTAGATAGAAAAGCTAGCGTATGCCCTGGTGGTAGCAGCACGGAAACTCCGCCCGTACTTCCAGGCCCACACCGTCATCGTCCTGACCGACAAACCTCTGAGACAAGTTTTACTCAAACCCGAGGTTTCCGGCCGGCTGACGAAGTGGGCCATCGAACTCAGCGAGTACGATCTCCAGTACAAGCCAAGAACTGCCATCAAGGCCCAAGCCTTGGCAGATTTTATCGCAGAATGCACGTTTAGCCTCGAAGCCCCTGAGCCGGTCGAGCCGAGATCCCCGGTTCGGGCGAACTCGGAGCTCCCAAGCCAAACGAGTCCGAACCCCGTGAAGTAGCAGCTAGTGTGGCATCCCTCCTGGTTAGACCAAGCGCGAACTGGGAGGAGGAGCCCTGGATCCTTCACGTTGATGGCTCCTCGAACCAACAAGGCAGCGGGGCTGGAATAGTGCTACGTGGCCCGAGCGGAACAAAACTGGAATACGCACTACGCTTCGAGTTCGCGGCATCAAACAACGAGGCGGAGTACGAGGCACTAATTGCCGGGCTAAACCTAGCGCACGAGGTCGGAGCAAAGCACATGGTTATCTGCAGTGATTCCCAGCTCGTGGTCAACCAAGTTACAGGCGAGTACGAAGCACGCGGGCTCACTATGATTGCGTACTTGGCAAAAGTAAAGGAAGCTCTGCTCAACTTCCAGTCACACTTCATCAAGCAAATCCCGAGGTCAGAGAACGCTGAGGCCGACGCCCTGTCCCGACTGGCTAGCTCGAGCCACAACGCCAGGAGAACCGTGTACGTAGAGGACTTACCTCGGCCCAGCATTCTCGGTGGGGCAGAAGAGGTCGCTCCCGTCACCGAAGCAGAGCCGAGCTGGATCGACCCACTCGCGAGCTTCCTGTTAGACGGAACCCTCCCCGCGGACCACAACGCAGCCAAGAGGGTGCAGCGCTAGGCAGCCAAATACGTCATGATAGATGAACGGTTGTACCGACGATCCTACATGCTCCCCTATTTGCGATGCTTGCGCCCAGCCGAAGCCGAGCTGGTACTCCGCGACATCCAAGAAGGCTTGTGCGGCGGACACCTGGGGGGCAGAGCCCTCGCCCAAAAGGCACTTCGACAAGGATACTACTGGCCAACGATGAAGACAGAGGCAATCGAGCTCGTCAGAAAATGCGATAAGTGTCAGAAGCACGCCAGCATCCACCATCAGCCCGCCGCCGACTTCAAATACCTCACCAGCCCATGGCCCTTCGCCCAATGGGGGATCGACCTCCTGGGGCCATTCCCACTAGCGACAGGCGGAAGAAAATTCCTAGTGGTGGCAGTAGATTATTTCACTAAGTGGATAGAAGCCGAACCCCTGGCAATAGTTACAGCCCGAAACATACAAAACTTCTTCTGGAAGAACATCGTATGTCGCTTCAGGCTACCTCGGGTACTGATCTCCGATAACGGCAAACAGTTCGAAGATATCAAGTTCCAAGAATGGTGCCGAAGTATGGGAATTAGTCAGAACTTCACATCGGTCGCACACCCACAGGCAAATGGCCAAATAGAAGTAATGAATAGAGCCATCCTCCGCGGACTGAAAGCGCGATTGGACCGAGCCAAAGGTTTGTGGGCAGACGAACTACCAAGTGTTCTATGGGCACACCGAACTACGAAAAAAACCGCCACAGGTGAGACCCCCTTTAACCTCACATACGGCACCGAGGCAGTAATCCCGGCGGAAATTGAAGTACCTACGTTGCGACTAGAAGCGTACGACCAACAAAGAAACGAGGGCGAGTTACGCACCAACCTCGACCTACTGGACGAAGTGAGAGACCTCGCACACATCCGAACTGCGGCCTACCAACAAAAGGTAGCTCGGTATTATAACGCGCGAGTAAAAAAGAGGAACTTCCGCGTCGGCGACCTGGTTCTCCGTAAGGTCATGGTGCCCAAACCCGGTGTAGGGAAACTTGGACCGAACTGGGAAGGTCCCTACAGAGTAAAGAAAGCACTCAGTGGGGGAGCATACGAGCTCGGAACCCTAGAAGGAAAACAAGTACCTCGAGCATGGAACGTTGTCAACTTGAGAAGGTACTACCTATAGGCCACCAAGTACCCCGAAGACATTTCATGTCAGAAAATGAACTGAAGGACCGAAATGGTCAGTTCGGCAAAAAATATAGCTCGATGACAGGACAACCAGTACATGAACAAAAAGCCATTTCATTTCAGAATAGATGTGTACATTCAAAAAAAAAAGTGTACATTTCATTTCACAAGCCAGGGGCCACTTCATCATTATCAGAAGCCTCTTCGACAACGCCCGAAGGACCTACCTCCCCCTCGGAGTCCGGTTCGGCATCCGCAGCATTAGCCATCTCTGGAGTGATGCGCGAAGTGGATATGGCGCTGGTATCGAGGTCGGGGTACGTATTCCGGATCATCCATCGACTTAGCTTGAAACCCCTCCTGTAGGAGTCTACCATCAGGTCATCGAAATCCGACGAAGCAATGTAATCGCTGACAGCCTTCTTCTTCGTGTCTTCGATGCCTTGAGAGAAGATCTGAGTCCTCTCCCTGATATCCTCCTGAAGATACTCGACCTGGTGCTCCAGGTCCAGCTTCATTTCCGCCATACGTTGCACCACCACTCCCATGGCCTCGGCATCCCTTTGAGACCTCGCTTGCCTAGACCGCGCACGGCGAGCAGCAGCATCAGCAGCACGAGCATTCTCCTCGGCAGTCCGAGCAGCCTCCTCGGCAGCTCGCACCTGCCTCGAGCATTTCTCCACCTAGTTCGCCAAGGCGTGAATGGAGTTCACCTATCAAAGGAAAACGAGATCAGAGAAACGAATAAAAGAATAAAAGCCGAACTCTAAAGAAGGGATCACTTACCACCATGGCATGAGTAACGGCACGGCAGGCCACTTGGTGCAGAGGGAGCTCGGTCCACACCGCAACTTCCTCGGGAAACATCGCCTCCTTACTCTGTTGAAGAGCATGAACAGGCGACAGCACGCTCCTGAAATCCCCCGGGGCCTCCGAGCCCGATGGCCCAACTCGCATATGAGCGGACTCGGAATAGGCGGGAGCCCCCGTGTGTGTGGTTTCGGCATAAGGAGCCCCCGCCGGCTCCTGCATAGGAGGATCCATCTCGGGCTCCTCTGCCGGATAATCCGGCACCTCGGACTCCGCAGCTCGGGATGGCTTGGCGCGAGCTCGCTTAGCCACCCGCTTTCTCCTCTTCATACCCTCGAACAAGTGCCCACCTCGGGTCCCTCGAGAATCCATTGTACCTGCGAAAAGGAGTTCGGCATCAGTAAGACGTAAAAGAAGAGCAAGACAGGATCACTAGGGAAAGAACCTACCCGAACTCAGGCCCACAACAATAAGCTTGGCCTCCGTCAGATACCATTGGCAATCCAACCCAAGCCGCGCCCATTGCCGGAGGCCCTTCGCCGTCTCCTCATCTAGTGTGATGCCGGAATCAGGAGCGGCCATCCCCCAGCCGGTCTGAAACGGCCACCCCAGCGCACTTCGCACCCCGAAATAGTCCCGCTTCCACGCCGGGACCTTATTGGGGAGTCCGTGTAAGAGCTTGAAGCCCGGGCGAGGGGACAGGTAGTATGCCCGCCTACGCCCAGGAAGGGGACCCACTTGCTTTTTCAACATTAAAATGGAAGAGAAAATCTCCAGATCCAGAGGAAAGTTCTCGTCGCAAAATAAAGAGATCGTTCCCACTAAGTTCCTAATGGAGTTCGGGTGAAGCTGGCCGACCGACACACCAAACTGGTTTAGGACCTCGACAAGAAGAGGGTGGAAGGGCAGTCGCAGCCCCGCGGCGAGCTGTTCCCGGAAAATAACGATCTCATCAGGACCATGTTCCCAAGGGAAGCTGCCCGTAGGGATAAAGTAACCGTACTCACTGGGCAAGTCGTAGTAGTCTACGAGGGTTTGAAGTTCCTCAGGCGTCATAGTCGAAGGGCCGAACTGGTCTACAACCCGGCCACGACGGGAGGTGGACGCCGACCTACCCGAAGCACCTCGGGTGGTAGGCCCGACCCCTTCCTCAGGACCTACATCGGGCTCACTTGAACTACCGGGGGGCGCAAACTGGTTCGTAGAACCTACATCAGACCTGCTTGAACAGTCTGAACCCTCCAAACCAGACATCGGGAAACGGAACGGGATTCCAAAAAACTCACCCGGGAAGAAGACTGAAGCAGACCACGAAAACTCGAACAAGCAAGGAAACCTGGGACGCGAGCTGAAACTTAGGCGTGAGCTCAAGATGTACAATAGTAGCAAGGACGGGGGCCCCCCCCTCCACGCGCTATTTATATCCACAGCGGCCGGAAAGCGACGGCCCAGATCGAAGCCAATCCAACGGCCCACAGCCGCGCTAAGCCGCACGTCTTCCAAGACCAATCAGTGCACGTCTTTCCAAAACTGACAGAGCGTCGCGCACGTCTTGTCAGAGGACAGGTGTCGGCACGCGTCTTCCCGAAACTGACGGGGTATCGGCGCACGTCTCCTCGCAATAAAAGCGACTGCAGCGCAACTCCCGAACAACTGCCGTCACGACTCCCAAACGTGCGCCCTTTTTTGAAAATCAAATTAGAGCAAGCGCGCTCAGCACGGACCAAAACCCTCCTGCTACCTTGCAAACTCCCCGCGCCAAGACGGGATCGTTGTCGTAGGGAGTGGGGGGCAATTGATGAAGGGAAATTTGGCCCGACCTCGCGATCGCCCGACACGTGGCAAAGCCAAGCAGCTTGGGATAGTAGAGCGCCCAACGAACATCGGAAGCAAGTCCAAGCTCACTACCAAGCCCGAACTCCAGACCGCTGTACTTAGTCCGAGCTCCTTGTTAAGAGCGAGCTCCCTGTTAAAGGTCCGAGCTCCCTACTAGGAGCCCGAGCTCCCTGTTAAGAGCGAGCTCCCTGTTAAAGGTTCGAGCTCCCTAAAAATCCGAGCTCCCTATTAAGAACAAGCTCCCTGCTGGGAGTCCGAGCTCCCTATTAAGAGCGAGCTTCCTACTGAGAACCCGAGCTCCCTGCAAGAAGCACGAACTATACTGGGCCCCAAGCCTCACAAAGCTGACCCGAGCTGGCCCATGGCAGCTCGGGACACTCCAAACCGAACTCAAGACACCTCGCTCGCCACTCCAACACTTCCAAAGCACCAGGCCAGCCAAACGTACCCGACACCAAGGACGTCCGTATCCAAGGGCGACGCGCCTGACTGATCTGGGATCTGACGCCTGACAGCCGCATTTCAAACGGCTTCCTGCCACCGCCACCTGCAACCATCGTCACTTGCCACAGAGATGGCTCCGACAAAAGGAACAGTGGCGGTTCTGCCCGGCTAGGGGAAATGACATCCGAACTGGCAGGAGTTCAGAAGTAATCATGCCCGACCTGACGGAAGCTTGGAAGTGAGTGCGCGAGGTGGTTATAAAAGGCTTCTACCCCCCAGGAACGAGGTATGCTAACTTTCGCGTTATCTGGTTATTCTTGCCTTTGAAGAATTCTAACTTGAGCTTCGGAGCCCTTACGCCGGGTCCTCCCCGGAGCTTCTCTTCTCCTTCCGTTTCAGGTCCCTGTTACTCAGTTCAGAGGCAAGATCATCGATAGTTAAGACCGGCCAGATTGTGCATCATCAATACCCATTTGGTAAATTTGGCTTTCAAGGCAGGCTTTTTCAAAATAAAAGCAACTAAGTGGTTTTTGGTAACACCAAGGACCAAACTGCTTTCTATATATCTTCTCCATACATGTGTCAGACCACAATATTGGCTTATATAGCACAAAATATTATTCTTTGCCTATCATTTCCTATCAATCACTATAAAGCTATCACATTGTATGTCTAAATAATATATGGTCCACAAATATAACATATGCAGCGAAGTCCTTGTAGAGCAGAGATTAAACAGGTTAGGGATGACAATTTTCTCCATCCCAACATGGACCTGACTTTCCCGACCTGATGGGATTGGGGATGTGAATTGTTTTGGTGGGGTGGGGACGGGGATTAATAGGAATCCCCGATAGGGGTCAGGGTCGGGGATGGAGATTGAGATCCCTGCTCCACCCGACCCCGATTATATATATATTTAAAAAATTATTTATAATTTAAATTTTTTATTTATTTTAAATAAATACTGTTATCTAAAAAATTTTTGGGGTTTGGGTCCCCACGGAAAACGCATCCCTATCAGGAATCGGGAACGAAAACGAGAGTTAATTTCATAATCGAAGTCAGGAATGGAGAATATAATTCCCGCCCCGTTGCCATTCCTAAAACAAGTAGAGTGCATATTTATAACACTTCACTGAACAAGCAATAAGCAAATGCAGAAGCGCATGTATCAAGATCGCACAAAATATTGTAAAACAAATAATACAGCTATATGTCCATTGAAAACACAAAAGCAACCAAATATGTACAAATCCAATATCACAAATAGATGTCAAACTCGCAAAAAAAAATGATGTATAACCAAAATATCTATGTAAGGAAAATCGCACAATAAAATATATATAGAAAGGGGTATCATCAAAATACCGCCTTAATTTATCATCTAATTCATGGCATTCAGTTTTAACAAACAACTTAGTTGCATTTTTATTTTTTAAGTTTAATTTCAATATTCCCTTTGCATTATGGGTTCATTTTCTAGCTTGATTCTTTAGGCTGTGTTTGGTTTGAAGGAAAAAGTAAAGAAACCCATACAAGGTTTCACTTCCTTTCCCTACTCTTTGGTGAGAGAGTTCAACTCATCATTCAAATTCGTGGACTTCATTAAGTAGCATTATTAGAGACAGTTCAACTCATCATTCTTTACTTACGAATATTTGTTGCACATTAACTCAATATTTTAATCAATTATGCATATTAACGACATCACATGATCTAATTACTTTTCATTCATTCACATTTTGCAAAGTGTACTTATCATCTAGACTAACAATGTTGAAGATGTCAATTGTAATGTATTGTTTTATGACTTTATCACTTCACATTTTCTGCTTTATAGTTCATGCACCATAGATTTTGCTTAAATTAGACATGCACTATATTTCTTTCTATAGCATTTTCTTTGCATTTTAAGCCAAGAATTTTATTTTAAGGAAAATTACCAATCAGTACCATGTACTTTGGCTCAAGTGACAATTTGGTCCCCGAACTTTAAAATGCGACGATCTAATACCCAAACTTTCAAAGTGTGACAATCCAATACCTATCATTAACTAGTCCATTAATCAGCCGTTAAGTGACATTTGAAAAGTCAAAATTGCCCTTTGAATGCCATCTAATTCTCTTTATCAACCATCCAAACATTGACAAAAAACTAAACAGTCCCAAATCCTAACCTCTTCTATTCAAAAAAGTTGGTGAGTGTTTAGAAGAATCTAGAATTTGGGATTGTTCATTTTATTGTCAATGTTTGGATGGTTGATAAAGAGAATTATATGGCATTCGAAGGGCATTTTTGACTTTTCAAATGTGACTTAACAGCTGATTAACGAAATGTTTAACGGCAAAACTACATTGTCACATTTTGAAAGTTCGGGTAATGGATTGTCGCATTTTGAAAATTTGAATACTGTATTGTTGCATTTTAAAATTTGGGGACTAAATTGTCACTCGAGCCAAAGTACAAATCAGGAATTTTCCCTTTAATTTAAACTGCTTGTTTGCATAGTCAACCATTCATTTTGGTCTTTGTCAACTTGCATTATTTTCTTGCTTTTCATATCTTCTTTCTTCACCATTTAGATCTCATTATAATCGAATTTAGACTCCTTTATAGCAATAATGGTTGGGAAAAGCAAAAAAAAAAAAAAAAAAACAAAAGGGTCCTTAATATCATTTGGAAAGTTGAAATCTCTTTTTGCTCATCTAAACCTCCGAGTACAGTGAAATTGTTAGGTATTTGAATGCGGTAACCTAGAATGGTTTATTTCACAATTTGCTCTTACATTAGTGTAAGAGCATATGTTATAAGTGTTTGCAAGTTAGCATTAGTGATATGTGATGCATGCAGTATTTGGATTTGACTTATTATGACTTGCACGGAATCAAAGGCAACTATCTGTTTTATATATTATAGATAATTATAAATGTTTACATTAATTATTAATTTATAATTAATAGAATGATTGATTAATCAAAAATTAAATATAAGTACTAAAATAATTTAATGGCAATCAGTAAATTAGTAAAAATAATATAATATTTAATAAATAAATAATAAAAATATTAATTATTTTTAAATTAAGTAATTATATTTGTTATTCATTCAATTGATTTATTAATTGTTTTACTATTTTCTTAGTTATCTAGTTATTTGGTTAGCTAGATCACTATTTCTGTTTAAACTTCAAGATTTTATTTTTATTTATTTTTTTTGAATTATCTAATAATTAATTATTTATTTAATCATTTGAAAATTTTCTTAACTAATTAATTTTTATTTATTTATTTATTTATATCTCATAATTAGCTAATTATTTTACAACACTCAATTCAATTCAACTTTATCAAACGCCCCACTGGGACCCGGACCCGGACCCAGCGAGTCAGCGAGTCAAGTTCTGCTGCACCTTTTTTTATTCACAACTCGCAATCAGGACTAGACACCTGTCAAATGAAAGAAAGTGCAAGATTAATCCAATCGAACCGCCCCTAATTGGCAACGTAGAAAGATTATAAAATAAAAAAAAAAAAGTCAAGTCAACAGCCATTAAGTGTGCAGAGAAGAGACTTCATTTCTACCACAAATGTGCCTGAATTTTCCATTGCTTAGTTATTATAAAGACCCAAAAAATCAATTTTTTCTCTGAAAGTCTCTCTGAAAGACTACACTACATAACAACCAAAAAAATTTTTCGTCAACTTAAGCATATATTAAATAAGCAATCACTGCATTGGTTTCCCAGTCACCTCAAAGGAAAATGCAGACTTCAAGCTTTGCTGTATTTTCTTTGCTCTACATCCTCCTCCTCTGTTCAGTTTCATGGTCATGGGCTACATCAGATTCAACTCACTGGACCTTTTTACAGTGCCTCGAAATCCATTCTCAGTCATCCATCCCAATCTCAGAAGTGCTGTACTCCCCAAACAATTCTTCTTATTCATCTCTCTTGCTATATCCTGTACACAATCTTAGATTTTCGTTGCCTTCCACCCCTAAACCTCTGCTCCTCATCACACCATTGAATGTGTCTCATATCCAAGAAACTGTAATTTGTTCTAGGAAAGCAGACCTGCAACTCAGAGTTCGAAGCGGTGGCCACGACTACGAGGGCCTTTCATATGTCTCTGATGTCCCGTTCATCATTGTTGACCTGCTGAATTTTCGATCAGTTGACGTTAGTATAGAAGATAACAGCGCATGGATTCAAGCTGGAGCAACTCTTGGGGAGGTTTATTACAGAATTGCAGAGGCAAGTAAGATCCATGGCTTCCCCGCCGGGAGCTGTTCGACTGTAGGCGTCGGTGGGCACTTCAGTGGAGGTGGGTTTGGTCTGCTGTTCAGAAAATACGGCCTGGCTGCTGATAATATCATCGATGCTTATTTAGTCGACGTTAATGGTAGAATTCTTAATAGAGAATCCATGGGGGAAGATTTGTTTTGGGCCATCAGAGGAGGAGGCGGAGCAAGCTTCGGCATCATCGTATCTTGGAAAGTCAAACTAGTTCCTGTTCCCCCAGTGGTGACTGTTTTCAGTGTTGATAGAGCCTTGGGACATGGTGGTACAACAAAGCTTATACATAAATGGCAATTCGTTGCCGACAAGCTCCATGAAGACATCTTCCTCCACATCTACATAGCAACTACTACAGATCAGAAGGGGAATAGAAGTGTTCAAGCTTCATTCGACTCTATGTTTCTTGGGGGTTCTGAGAAACTTCTGCAAATGATGGATGCCAGATTTCCTGAGCTGGGTTTGAAGCGAGAAGACTGTATTGAAATGAGTTGGATTCAATCCGTCCTCTATTATGCAGGTTTCTCAACCTCTGAACCCTTGGAGGTTTTGCTGGACAGGAGGCCTCAGTTCAAGAGCTTCTTCAAGGCAAAGTCTGATTTTGTGAAAGAACCCATTTCAGAAACTGGGTTAGAAGGAATATGGAAAAGGCTTTATGAAGATGAAGGGGCATCTATGATCTGGACTCCCTATGGAGGAAAGATGAATGAGATTCCAGAGTCTGAAATCCCTTTCCCTCATAGAAAGGGGAACATCTATAAGATTCAATATGGTGTGAACTGGGAAGAGGGAGGAATTCAGGCATCCAGAAGGCACATAGGATGGATCAGAAAACTATACAGGTACATGAGGCCCTATGTATCCAAGTCTCCAAGAGCTGCATATGTCAACTATAGGGATCTTGACTTGGGTACCAATAGTAAGGGTAATACAAGCTATTCCCGTGCCAGGATTTGGGGTGAGAAGTATTTCAAGAGTAACTTCAAGAGATTGGTTCATGTGAAAAGCATGGTTGATCCAGGAAATTTCTTCAGACATGAGCAAAGCATTCCATCATGGAGATCTTGATTTTTTTTTTTTCTGAAAGTAAAGAGATCTTGATTTGGATACATCTATAGCTTCTATCATGAAATAAGTGTATGGATTTTGTATCTTCGTCTTTTTTCTCTAGTATCTTCATCTTTAATCAAATTTAATAAAATGGTTCTGTTATTGATAAAAAACTAAATGCCGGGATTTTGTAATAAGAATTCCAATACAAGTGACTTCTTTTTAAGTAAATAGGTTTGATCATTTTTTCATATTTTATGTTAATATTTGCCACCACCAATAAAGGTGGAATCATGGCCTCATGGGAACATGCATCTAAACATATCTTAACCCCACCCATTTTCCACGTTTAATTGTTTTTTGAGACTTTTGCTCTTATGCCATGTAGGGATGCAACTTGAAGCAAAACTAAATTAAATTTAGTCTATTTACACTCCCATGTATGTACATCACTACAAATGAACTTCGCAGTTCGCACCACAAACAAATTTAGCCTAAGATACAATTTTGGTAATATCGAGAGCCAAAGATTCCGATCCCAAGATACAATTTTGTTCTTTTTTTGTACATTTGAAAGTTGAAACCTGTTCAATGCTACATACAAACAAATTAACAATTGACACAAAAAAAAAAAGAAAAAAAACCACGAAAGAAGAAAATAGAAGGGCAGTAATAGTCAATAGTGTATGAGGCTCATGCCACATCCAAATCAGATCATATATATGCATTATTATACATCGAGCCAAGGTTTAAAATTTCGTCACGTATCAACCCGTATCGGCCGATACATATCGATTTTTCGACTTACTGGTATGAGAACGGTCCTAAATCGAAGGTACCGTCTCTTTTCGTTATATGCCGAAACAGTATCAACTTTGCATCGGGCTGGTATCGGCCCATTTCGGTATGATCCGGCCGATATGCTACCGATACGGTAGCATATTGGCCAATACATGACGAATTCACTGTTACAAATAGAATAACCTTTGAAAGAGGGCTTCTAAACCCATTTCAGAAGCCCTCTTTCTTCCCCAAACCCTCCAGAAACTTTCTTTACATTTCTAGAGACTCAAATCTAGAAAAACCCATCAAAACACCTTCAAAATTGAAATATTCAACAAGTTTTTCAATGTTGTTTAAAAAGTAGCGAAAATATGATGTTTTTTCAAAATTTTTTACATTTTTAGCCAATGTTTTTGGGTATTCTTTTAGTTTGGATGCTTGAAACATCTTTATGTATGTTGATCTTCTATTCTTATTAGGGCTGCAAGTTGGGCCGGGTTAGGTCGGGTTGAGGCAAACCCTAGCCCAACTCTAAGTTCTAAACCCCAACCCTAACCCTAACCCAATCCTACCTTCAACCCGACCAACCCAACCCTAACTAAATTCCTTCGACCCTAACCCAACCCGAAGTCAATTTCGGGTTGGGTTGGGCTTGGATTGGGCCCAACCCAACCTTCTTCCCATCCTTTTAAAACCTCATAGAATTTCTCGATTTTAGATCTTAACTCAACTTTCACTACATATATTAATCCTATGTTTCATTAGTATTTGTTTGTTGACGTTATTTTTTGTTCTTTTAATACAAAATAAAAAAAAAAACAAGTGTTAGAAATGACTATACTTTATTATGAGTTATGACTTACGATAGATCTTTCTTGGGTGGCAAACAACAAAGAAGAGATGAAGAAAAAAAATTTCAAAAAACATAAAATAGTGTTATTAAGGTTTTAGTTTTTCTGATTAGGATTAAGTGAAGTGATTATCTTAAAAGAAATACATGATACTATGTGGTGGGGACTATACAATTATCATGGATCTAAACAAATCAATGTATGTTATATATTACATATAACATATATTTATATATAACATGTACTATAGAGTTGAATTTGGGTTGAGTCGGGTTGGCTAAGGGGTCAACCCTAACCCAATCCGAAGTAAAATTGGGTTCATGAATTTCAACCCTAACCCTAACCCGAACATCAACCCGACCCAACCCAACCCAACTTTAGGGTTGGGTTTGGGCCAACCCAACCCAAGTTGCAGCCTTAATTCTTATGCAAAAAATCCCACTTATTTTTATGCTATATGTAAATCTTTGTGAATATTTGAAGAAATTCTAGTATAATAAAATATCTAAAAAAATAAAATTTTTAGGTTTTTATTTTGATCTACCTCTAGAAATTGATTATGTTGTAGATCTATGGATGATCTACCATGTCCATAGATCAATTGAATTTTTTTTAAATAATTGATTTTTTTTATTTTTGTTATTGTTCATAAGAAATAAAAAATATATAATTTCTTTAATTTTATGTGATCTAACCCTATAGGCTGAGTATGTTGTAGATCTATGGATGATCTACCATGTCCGTAGGTCAAATGAATTATTTTCTAAATAATTGATTTTTTATTTTCGAATATATATATATAATTTCTTTAATTTTATATGATCTATCCCTATAGAGCAGAAAAAAAAACCTATAGATTGAGTATGTTTTAGATCTATGGATGATCTACCATGTCCATTTATCAAATTCATTCAATTTTCTGTTATATATTTATTTTCTTAATTTTAATTTAAATTTTAGAACAAAACATGAAAAATAATTACTTGATCTATTATGTCCATAAACCCATTTAATTTTTCTGTTACATATTTACTTTTCCTAATTTTAATTTAATTTTTAGAATAAAACAAGCAAAATAATTATTTGAATATATAAAAATAAATAACTATTCAGTTTTTAGAAAATTAGAATGAAACATGCAAAATAATGTCCATAAATCCATTCAAATTTTCTAATATATATTTACTTTTCTTAGTTTTAATTTAATTTTTAGAAAAAAACATCCAAAATAATTATTTGAATAAAAATAAATAATTGTTCAATTTTTAGAAGATTAGAATGAAACATGCAAAATAACTACTTGATCTATTATGTCCATAAATCCATTCATTTTTTCTGTTACATATTTACTTTTCTTAATTTTAATTTAATTTTTAGAATAAATTAATGAAACATCCAAAATAATTATTTGAATAAAAAAAATAATTATTTAGTTTTTAAAAAATTAGAATAAAACATGCAAAATAATTGCTTGATCTATTATGTCCATAAATCCATTCAATTTTGCTATTACATATTTACTTTTCTTAATTTTAATTTAATTTTTAGAATAAAACAAGCAAACACATTAGAACTGAATTGAGTACTTATTAAATAGTATGTTTTTGTTCCCGTATATTGATTATAATATTTTTTTTTTCATAAAACCCACTAAAACATGTTATTTTTATACATAAATAACCCATTTATGTCTTATATTTAGTGATACTGATGTTTATTTATGATTTATTGGAGTATTTATAGCATTTCCATGTGTATCTTAATCTTTCGTCCATATCCATGCGTATCGAAAGCGTATCCCATTACGTCTCTTAAATTTGCCTTTCCGATACGCATAGCATTTCCGATACTTTGAACCTTGCATCAATCTCAAATTTTTATTGGATTGGATGGAGTGAAGAAATCCACATAGAGTTAGATTATAAAACCGATGCAAGTTTTAACATCCAAATGCAAGATAGTTAGATTGACTATCAATATCTTGAAGGTTGTGTTCCGTACCATTTTGTGACTTTTACTTGTAACGTTTTAGGTTGATCAATACAAATTTTATGAGAATATATATATATATATATATTTTTTTTTTCTATCACAAATGCTTGGAGTTATCAATATAACATTGGATACCATTGTTGCTTCTTAAAGAAATGGCAAATTTGGTGGTTCTACTTTAAATGCCAACACCAAATTCAATGCTTGTATTTTTTTTAATGGAATTCAGGAAATGGTTATTTGATGTGATATGACAAAACAATTTCTCAAAAATTTACATTAACCAATACAAAACACAACCAAAGTCTGCTGACAATCCTAATGAAAATCATAGCTACACACAAACGGATGTAAAACTAAACTGGATGCAGAATTTATATCCTATTCAGATTTACATTACAAACAAATACAATTTAATAGTGCTACAATTAGTGATAAAATAAAATAACCATATACAACACCCTTCAGAAGTGATTTGATGATGTTGATGATGATGACGATGACGATGATGATGACAATGATGATGATGATGAATGCAATAAAATTAATTGAACATAACTTTGAAAATAAAAAATAAGATCCACCGAACAATCTACTCTTCAGTGGTACCTGTGACAATTGCTAGGGTATCCCAACAATTGGACTTCCGGCACATAGGTCTTCAATTATATTGGATACAGATCGAATTTCTAATAACTTAAAATGGTTTCCCAGTTCTTTAAAAGTTAATATTGCTTCTGACCAGCAGTGATCGAGAGCTGGAGGCAAGAGTGGAGAAAGTTTTTCAATGACAATCAGGAAGCAGAGTTAATGAAATCCCCCGATAACCAAAAGTACAAGTCTTTTCAATGACAATCAAGAAGCAGAGTTAATGGAATCCCTCGATCATCAGAAGTATGCCAACTCTGAAAACATGAAAGGATAGCTTCAAGGTTTAACATGTTCCCTGATGAACTGTTCAACCTGCACTATTTCCCCCGTCTGTCCAGAAGCTTCAGCAACAGTCACCGTGTTAAGACATTGAGAAAATGCAAAGGCCTCTCCGGTGACGCCAAGAGTATATTCGTTAGTTACGTGAGCTGCTGATATGGCAGTTCTTGATGCCCGTAGTTTGTCTCTGCAAAGTTCATAGACAACCAAAAGAGAAGTTTATTTTTTCAGTTCAGTGAACATTATCTGGTGTAAACTAAGATATTGTTGTCCAACGAATAGACATTCTTTTCATGGCGTCCAACCTGCAGTAACATCAACCCCCTTCTCAAACCATGTTTACCATGCTTAGAATCAGTTACATTTTGTATGAACAGCTTGAAACAGCTTAAACTTTTGATGAATAAGTATTTTATTAAGATTAGTAGCAGTGAACTGACAAGTACATACAAACCAGAGTTGTCCCAAAAGGCGTTAGTTGCTGCTAGACCTGTTCATGGGCCAAGTAGCCTGATGGCCCAACCAGGCCCAGCCTGACCCCCGGTCAGGCTTGGACATATTATTAGACCAACTTGGGCTTGGGCTCGGGCCCTATTATCTAAGGGTCTATTCATTTGCTCTGAAGTCTGACAACTGAAAGTGTAATAATTACATTAAGAAGTATATTGGTATCAGTGAACTTTTCTTTCCTCTAAACTTTGAATGTAGAGAATGTTGTTCTGAATTCTAAATTATAAAAAAATTATCAAATATCCATTTTGACCCTATATATGAGAGTTTTTGTTTGTCTTTTCGGGGGTATCATTGGAAAACAAAAAGTTGTATGATTGCACTTTAAGAAATAAGAGATAGGAAGAAACGAACACCCGTTTTTCTGTTGAAGTTAAAAGATCCCTCTTAAGAAATAAGAGTTAAGAGGAAACGAACAGGCCCTAAGTCCGACATAATTCCTGGATGGGCTCGGGATTTTACCAAAAAAACAGCCCGAACCCAACTGGCCCAACAATATTTTATATAATAAAATATTAATAATATATTATTAAAAATATAATAATATACATTTTTTTATCAGCAAAGAAAATCATTTATTGATTTAAGTCTAAAATTAAGATACAATACTTTCCATAGCAAAGTAGTTTACGATACCTGTTTGGCTAACACATCTGAACCCATTAGCTTCCCTTTTAACCCAATTGAAGGTAGAGTTAAATCTCTTTGCATGTTGGTCAATCTGTCTAAAAGTGAATCTTAACTTCCAAGGTGCTGACTCAATTTGACACTACACTGTTTATATTTTTCCTAACCCTAATTTTTTCATTCGACACTCATAGTTTTCAAGGCACCAAGGCGAGGCTGGGCAATAGGGGGGCACCTAGTCACCTAGTCGCCTAGGCGGGCACCTAGGCAATGATTTTTTTTTTTTAAGTAAAACCATATATCCTAGGGTAGTTCCCTAGGTTCCATAACCATCTTTCCTTAATAATTATTCATAATTTTCGTAAGAAAAGTATAAGTTTCATGTTTAAGTCAAGAAAACCAACATTTTATGAGAAGAAAAAGAACAAAGTAAAGAAAATTCAAAAAATATAGGGGCTGAACCCCTACTTTTGTTATAGGAAAAGAAGAAAAGAAAAGGTGGAAGAAGAAGAAGACATGGAAGAAGAAAATGTGTTGATTAGACAAAATTTTAAGTTCTTCCTTTGTTTATAGGTTCGGGTTTTGAAAATTTTGAGGGTTCAATCAAGGATCAAAATTTCGATACGATATGCCCCATATTGGGTGTATTGTATTCTATCTTTGGGGTCCCGATAGCTGTTTACAGGTGTTTTTGGGGGACCCATTTTAATAGTTATAAGTACCGATACACCTCTGCCAATAATACATAGAGGTGTATCTATACTGTGAACCATGGGTTCAATACAGCAGTTAGCAATGTTGCATTAATTAAACCCTAAGAAAATAAGAAAATAATAAAAAGAAATTAGTATATAAATACATAAAATGAATAATCTAGTTTAATAATGTCAATTTTATAATTATAATGTCAAAAATTAAAATAATAAAAGTATTTTATAACCCAGTGCACAAAATTGCTAGGCGACTGGGCGAGGCGTGCCTCCAAGGGCGCCTTGTTGCCTAGGTGCCCGCCTAGGCGTTGCCTTGACAACTATGTCGACACTCATCCTCCCCTGTTTTGTTCGAAGTTCGAACCTGGACTGAAAGTTTGGAACTTGGAAGGCTTCTTTCCTTCCACAGCGGTGGCCTGAAGGCAGCAGTTGTATCATCTACACTATAGTTATATCCTCTGAGAGGTACTTCAGACTCAAGCATTTCAGCAATATTTGCCACTGTAACAGTGTTTTGCATGCTCCTGCCAATCCATGTTAATCTCTTATTCATTTGGCTGCACTTATCTGGTTTGTTTCATAGGTTTTGTCTTTGCTGCATTACAAGGTGAAATCTCATTTCAACATGTATCTCTTCATAGTGTAATTAATTGATCTGTGCAATTCAGGAGTTCTTAGTGAAGATATCTTAGTGAAGATATCTACATGCAGCAGCCGCAAGGCTTCATTGCTGCTGGTCAGGAACACATGGTATGTAAACTTAATAGATCCATATATGGACTCAAGCAAAATTCTAGGAGTTGGAACATCCATTTTGATTCAGGTATGGCTATCACAGGAAGTCTAGTGGGGATAAGATCACCTTTTTGGTGTTGTACGTGGACGATATCCTACTCATTGGGAATGATGTAGGAATGTTGACTTCGATCAAAGTATGGCTATCACAGTAGTTCTCCATGAAAGATCTTGGAGAAGCTTCATACATACTAGGTCTTCGTCTCTATAGAGATAGATCGAAGCGGATAATTGGATTATCCCAGGCTGTTTACATTGACAAAATTGTCAAAAGATACAACATGGAGAACTCCAAGAAAGAAAATGTTCCTTTCAGGCATGGAGTCACTCTTTCCAAGATGTCTCCAAAGACTTCTAAGGAGATTGAGGGCATGAGAGATGTTCCCTAAGCCTCAACCGTAAGGAGCATCATGTATGCCATGCTGTGCACTCGCCCAGACATTGCTCAGGCGGTGAGTGTGGTAAGCAGATTCTAGGCCAACCCAGGGCAGGAGCATTGGACTGCTGTGAAGAACATACTCAAATACCTTCGAAGGACAAAAGAGTTTTGTCTAGTATTCGATGGTAGTTCACTACAAGTTCTAGGGTACACTGATGCCGATTTCCAGTCGGATCCAGATGATAGAAAGTCTACATCTGGGTATGTTTTCACGATAGGATCATGTGCTGTTTGCTGGGGGTCCACTGCAGATTCCACAACCGAGGCTGAGTACATTGCCGCAAGTGAAGCTGCCAAGGAAGCTGTGTGGATGAAGAAATTCATACACGAATTGGGAGTGATTCCGTCCAGCACATCACCCATCCTGTGGTTGTGTAACAACAATGGAGCAATCGCCCAGGCTAAAGAGCCTTTGGCCCACTCGAAGTCAAAGCACATCGAGAGGAAGTACCACGTACTACGGGAGATCGTTGGTAGAGGGGACACCCTAATTCAGAAGGTAGCATCAGCGGATAATGTGGTAGACCCATTGACTAAGCCACTGACACAGAAGGTGTTTGAGAAACACGTGGAAAGTATGGGACTCCGGCTTGTACCAGATTGGACCTAAGTGCAAGTGGGAGTTGTTAGACAGTTTTGTATGCCCTTAGCTTCAATCCGATTTGATGTACTTTTGATTTTAGTGTAAATAAATAAAGTGCTTGTTTGATTCATGTTGTTTGGTATAATTCTGTGTAAGACCCTAAAACTGGACCCTTATAGAGACTCGTGTTAGTTTTAAATGTTCATAGCCATTGGATAAGTCTGGGGAGATTTATCCTGCCAAGGCTGATATTGGTGTGGCAGCAAGTGTTGGGATGGCCTGTCTCGGCCACCAGGGTAAGACCCAAGGCACATGTAGTATGGGATTACTCGAATCCTTGAACCGGACCATATGTCAAGTATTGACCTGGACCTTGGAGATAGATGGGCAAAACTAGAAAGTTATACCTGACCCCTAGACTCGATTATGACACTTCACTAGGTGTCGGATCGGGCTGTCTATGATATGCCAAGCTATGAGATCCTTAGCGGGGATCAAAACCTGGGTATGTTGGGATAGTCTGAGAATTCTTCTGAGTGGGTGATCATAGTGACAGGATCAGCCAAAGGTAATGATCGGGAAGGCACTCTCTCTGATGGAAACCAAACTGCCGACAGTTGATTTCAATCGTTGGAATTTTGTTTTGCAAAATTAATATACATATATATATATATATATATATATATATACATTTGTACGGTTTCAAAATGTTTGCAAATGGTTTTAATTCCCAGGATCCATGTGAGTGGAGAGTGCGGCACTGTTCCTTGCAGCTGAGGGAGAGGTCCTCTCTTGTCGGGCAGTGCTTGATCATTAAGGGCTGAGAGGTTAAGTGTAAGACCATTTACGATAATACCTGATGGGCTAATCTTGCACCTGCCCACAGTCCCTGGGTTTTTATAAGATGGCTTGGCCCAGGGACCACTTAATGTAAGTGTTGGGCCCATAGGGTCCATGTGATGGGCTCAAGGGTTCACTGAGCTTTTCAGTGAATTTGGCTGGACCTTGTAATAAAGGCTGGGCCAAACCCATGTGGCTGGTGTGTAGATCACTGCTTGGGTCCCACGCCATACAAAGTAGCCCAACTAGACAGCAGATTGGAAACTAGTTAAGCACTAAACACTTAATGGGCCGAAAGCCCATTTCGAGCTGGGCTGATATGATCACCCATTTATGGGGCGTATCTGGGATTGAAGTTAGCAAAAGGGTTGGGCCTTTAACCTTATCCACTATGGGAGACCAAATTCAAATTAGATTTGAATCTGGTAACCTCCTGATAAGATCAGGAGTAAGCTAATTTAATCTGCAGATTGGATTAAGATCATCCCCTATCCAAATACTGATTTGGATTGGGATAACTCCTAATTAGGAGGTTTCTTAATCTAGAAGAAAAGAGAGGAGAAACCCTAAGAGATGATAATCAGATTTCGAACCTAGGGTTGTGAGAAAGAAATGATCCTGCGAACTGAGATTAGATCTCATACACACTCCAGAGAGAAGAGAAGCAATTCAGCCAATTTCGTCCCAGGAGTTCTCCTCCAGTCGCCACCATTCTTTCTGACAAGATTCGATCTTTGAATAAGAAAGAAATCAAGAAATTAGTTCTTGACATTAGTTTTGCAGAAAAGACTAAAAATGATTTGGTGCTCAAAGTTTCCAGAGGATTGTTGCGAAGGATCCAGTGTGTAGGACGAAGGATCTAGTGTGTAGGATGCACTCTACTGGTTCCGTTCCACATACAGCTGTGTCATCTTCAGTTGGAGCGGATCTTGGTGTTTTCTTTGGGCGTGAACACCAACTTTGAGAGATACTGCTTCTCTGGATCAAGTATAATCCCTCCCTTCCCTTTTGGTTCAGATCTGGTTCGATTATGGTTCAAGTAGGATCCTTGGATATTGTATTCTAAATTTAGGGAATATGATTCCCAGTTGGGAGAAGGAAGGAAAATTTTTGAAATTTGCCCACCAATTCCGCAATCTTTATGACGTCCATTAGATGAATCCTACCATTCTTTCACTATCGTGATTATTGAGAACACAAGATAACCATGGACACACTGACCCGATTTTACTACCACGAGATAACCGCAGCCATCGTCCTTGTAAGCCACAATCCTCTACCATAGGGCATAGGCAAATATAAATAGAGGTACAAAAGTAGTCTATAAAAGAAAGTAGGTTCTGGAACCTGGTGGTGGAAAAATTCGAAAAAAGATTGGCAGCCTGGAAGAGAAATTATATTTCCAAAGGGGGTAGAGTTACTTAGATTAAAGCAACTTTAGCCAACTTGCCTTTATACTTCCTGCCAGTCTTTAGAATTCCTAAAAGGGAGGCAAAGTGGTTGGAAAAACTGATGAGGGATTTCTTATGGGAACCTGGTGAAGAGGAAAAATATCACTTGGTTAGGTGGGAAGTGGTGTGTCGGAGCAAGGAAGAAGGAGGTCTAGGATTAGGGATCGTGGTGAGTAAGAATGAGGCTCTTTTAGGTAAGTGGCTTTGGAGGTGGCCCCTAGAGAAGGAGAGGTTATGGCATGAAGTAGTGAAAAGTATCCATGGCCGAAGGGCTTTGCTTACAACACCTTGGAAGGCTATCTCTGGCATTCTCCCTAAATTCCTCAATTTTGTAAGGTACGATGCTTGTTGTGGAAACTCCATTCTTTTTTGGGAAGATACTTGGGTAAGCACTCAACCCCTAAAAGACTGTTTCCCTTCTCTCTATTCCATCTCCCTCTCTAAAAAGAAACCCATTTCTTGGTTCCTTTCCCCCCTGGTTTGCCCTTTGACTTTAAATTGGGATTTTGGGTTTTGAAGAGGGTTAAGGGATGAAGAATTTCTTTGCGTTCCAAAGTTGTTTCTTCTATATTCGGTGTGTTTGGACCCCCATAACCCATATAGAAGGGTCTGGTCCCTAACCCTGGTTGGCTCATTCACTTGTGCTTCTTTCTTTAAAGCCCTTTGCTCCGACCCCTCCTCACAGGTCTTTCCTGTTAAAGAGGTTTGGTCAAGACCAATTCCCCCCAAAATAACAGTGTTCTGTTGGGAAGCCTATTATGGTAAGATCAATACTATGGAAAACTTGCAAAAGAAGAAACCTTTTATGTGTTTGTCCTCGAATTGGTGCTTTCGGTGTAAAGTGAAGGGTGAGGACTGTAACCATTTGCTGATATCATGCTCATTTGCTACCAATATTTGGAATTGGGTTGTTTCATTTTTTGGGTGCAGGTGGAATTTGCCCTCTGAAGTAAAGCTATTGTTCACTCCGGATGCTTTTGGGGGAGCAACAAAAAGAGAGAAGCTAATGTGGAAATGTACCAGAGCTGCTACGTTGTGGACTGTATGGGAGGAGAGAAATGCTAGAATATTTCAAGAACAGGAAAGAAGTCTTGCTGAAATCAAGGAATGCATATTGACAAGGACTATCTCATGGTTAAAATCTTCACACTTGTTGGCAGATTACTCCTTTGATGACTTAAGGATGAATTGGGCTGCAATGGCTGCTACAGTCTCCACCAAGATCAAATCACAAGTTGAATGGAATCCCCCACTAGATGGTGTGATAAAATTGAATTTCGATGGAAGCTACCAAGGTAACCCAGGGCCATCCAGAATCAGTGGGATTCTGAGAGACAAAGACAGCAATATGTTGTCTCTATTTTCAAGACCAGTGGGTGAAGGTGGTTCAATAAGGGCAGAGCTACTAGCAGCGGTACAAGGTATACAATGGCTAGTCAAATTGGAGTGAACAATCTGTTAGTAGAAAGGGTATCCAAGGTAGTAGTAGGCTGGCTAATTAGCCCAGAAACAGCTTGTTAAAGAAAGTTAAATGGATGACAAGTAATATGACTGTCAGGTTTCAGTGGTTCAGAAGATCAGTAAATGCAAGGGCTGATTCTCTGGCCAAGCAAGGGGTGTGTCAAGGGGAGATCTATTTTGGGCTACTTTGTAATTGTGTTTCAGGCTTGGGCAGTTTTGGTGTAGATGGTTCAATCCTAGGGGGGGGTAACATTTCGTGCCTCCTCTTATGCTGATTATATTTTTGTTATTTGAATTAATAAAACTACTCTCATTTATCAAAAAAAAGTAGTCTATAAAAGACAAAAATGCCATACAGGTGTACGAGATCTACAGAAATGCTCTACATGTGACACATGGTAGGATCATAGAGGAAGAGGTAATTGTGGTTTGCACAAACTGACAACTGGTCCCCACCCTACAATCTGACATGTGTACATATTGAATCAACCTAGGCACTCAAGCGAGTAACCACCTTAGGAATATTTTGGAGCCCATCCCACGAACATATGTGCCTTCTTCTACTTCTATAAACAAAGGTCATTCTAATAGAACGAGGATCATTCCATCATTCCCTCACTCGTTTGTTCATCTGATCATCCTTTCTCTCCCCAAGCTTCCCTAACTGAACCCTAACCTCCCCTTCTCATGTTCTTCTCAACTTTAGAACCAAGACCACCACTTCCTTACACCCACACTAGTGCCCTTTACGTGGATTTCTGATATAGACAAATCGAACTGGTGGCTTCATGAGCTGTATTTGTGCTCCCTAGATCTTCTAGGCCTGAGTGTCATGGACTTGGGGATGTTGGCTAATCTGGCTCCTATCAAAGAGGATGCATTGTCTAATGAAGGGAGGAAAGAAAGGAATATTTTGAAAAAAAAATAGGAAAAAATAGTTCACTTTGGGGAAGTGATGTGGAGACAAAAATCAAGGGATTATGGTTAAAGGAAGGGGATAAATAATATAACTTTTTTTCCATATAGTGGCAATAGGGAGAAAAAGAAGAAACTTGATATTTAGGTTAGAAGAGGAAGAAAGGGTGGTGGAGATTAGGAAGAAATCATTGAAACTATCAGGGGCTTCTATATCAAATTATTCTCAATTAGAAATTGCTTCCTTGGTGATTTGTGGATAGGAAGAACTGGAGAGGTTCAAAAATCATGGTTGGAAAGGGAATTTGAAGAGGAAGTTTGGGTAGCAAATAAGGTGAAGGGAGACAATGCTCCAGGGCCAGGTGGTTTCAATATTTCTTTCTTTAAGTCTTGTTGGGGAATTGCTGAAAAAGATATCATGGAGAGGTTTAAGGAGTTGCGGATTGATAAGATAATTGAGAAGAGTGCAAATGCCACTTTATCTCGATTATTCCTAACTCCTGAGATGGAGGATACTTATAGGGTGGAAGACTTCATGACAATAAGCCTAACTACCGGCCCATATAAGAACATTGCAAAAGTACTGTCAAGAAGGCTGAAAATGGTATTGTATGGAGCCATAAGTCATACTCAAATGGCTTTTGTGGAGGGAGACAAATTTTGGATGGAGTCATTTGAAAGTGAATGTTTAGAATCATAGATGCATGAATTAGAAGTGGAAAGGCATATTGATATGCAAGTTGGGTATTGAGAAGGCATATGATCTTGTGGACTGGGGTTTTTTGGAAAACGTTCTTGATATAATGGGGTTTGGGGAGAAATGGAGGAGATGGATTTTTGCTTGCATTTCTTCAACTTCCTTCTCATGTTGGTTAATGGGGTATCCACGAAATTTTTCCAAGCTTCAAGAGGCATTAGACAAGGTGATCCACTTTCTCCAATACTTTTTGTCTTGGCGACAGAAGTGATGAGTAGAATGTTAGTAAGAGGAGCGGAAAGGGGCTATTTGAAGGTTTTACAGTAGGAAATGGGGGAGAAGATGATTTCACATTTGCAATTTGTGGATGATGCTTTGATTTTTTGGATATTCCGATATTGTGATTGATTAAGTCCTAAGATTAAGAGTCGTCTTGAAATGTTATGGAATGGTGGCAGGGCAGAAAATAAATCTGATTAAAAGAGTGTGATGATTAGGCCAGTGAAATTTCACATTCAGAGTTGGAGGCCTATGCAAGAGCCATGGGATGTTTGGTGGGGGAGCTCCCTTTCACATATTTGGGACTTCCAATTGGAGCAAGGTCCTTATCACATTATATTTGGCAGCCTATCTTAGACAGAATTGATCTAAGATTGGCAAGTTGGAAAGAGAAATACTTGTTGGGAGGAAATATTACCCTAATCAAGAGTGATCTTCCAATTTATTACTTGTCTTTGCTTAAGGTACCAGCATCAGTTGTGGAAGCTTTGTTTTCTTTTTCTTTTCTTTTGAAGAATAATAAGAAAATTCATTAGTCAGAAAAATAAAACAGTTACAATCCAAACCCGATTGGTGGCAAGATGGCACCTCGAAGTACAAAGCAAAAAGAAACTCTGCTATGGGCTAGAATACATTAGCTGAACTAGAAACTGAAACTAATTACACATTTTGAATTTCCAACACACTCCAAAAATTCTCCCCCAAATCTGATTTGCTAGCTTGATCAAAATCTGGGAGCACCCAAACCCAGTCCAACCATCATCAAAGTACCTTTCCCTCAATTTTGCCTTCTAAGAGAAGCAAAGTAGTGCTAAAACTTGCCATAATTGGTTTTCAGCAAAAGTTCTTTGGCAATACCATTGAACCAACCCAGTCCAAAGGTGACTGTCGACCCAAATTTTGTGTATTTCAATTAGCACAAAATATGAAGACAAATTACAAAAATAAACAAGGGAATGAACTCTCTTTGATTTCTGCTTGATGACGTGAGCAACCTCTGATTAACAGTCGAATTTGGTGAAGACGAGGGTCGTCGACGTGTTTCTCGTACTTCTTGAAGTGTTGATGTAGATTTCCTTTATTTTGGTGCTGTGGGAGATTATATTTCTTCACTCCGGGCTTTGTGCTTGATCGACTGTGAAGGATGCTTCTCTAAGAAGGGCCCTTTTGCGGTGGCTTGATCTTCTTGGGAGAGCTTGAATCCAAGTGTTTTGTTGAGAATGAAGAAGCTTTTCCCTTCTTTCTTCTCTCTTGATCTTACTGTTGTTGGAGTTTGCAGGAGCTTGTGGTTGTTTGCAATCCTCAAGTGTTGGTGTGTGAGAGCTTCTTGTAATGTGATTCTCCAAAAGGAACCCTCTTTCTTCCTAGGCAAGGCTATTTATAGCCAAGGATTAAGACTGCCACCTCAGCCCACTTAGCTAACCAATCCATGTGAGTGGGGTGTTGGGTTAGCATTAATTCCTATATATGCACCATTATGTAGGAGTTAGTGGTCTTGCCAATGGGACCACCCTATTACAACAGGAGATGGGCCAGATTGGACTTAATACACTTGGATCTTTAGGCCACCAATACATATTTAGATGTTCCTACTAATTTCACTATTGCATTTGTCCCTTGTGACCTTGATATCCCAATTGCATTATGAAAAAGAAATACAAATTCACTTGGTTTTTCTTTTTTTAATTTAATAAGTAATGAGTAAATATCATTAATATAAAAAGATGAAGTACATCCTGGATAGCTGTTAAGGCAACACCTATTAACCGAAGCAGAACAAGAACAAATACAATTTCAAATCTCCATCTCACAATTTTGTAACCCCACCATCACCCATAACCTTTCTCCTAGATCTTCTCTTAAGCTGAGATAATTCAGTCAATATCACAACCCAATCTGCAACATATTTGCCAACAGCCGCCACCAGTTTGTCCACTTCCATTCCTTGTCTTCAAAGATTCTTCTGTTCCTTTATTTCCGTATGTTCCAATAGATGGCAAATGGAAGACAGCTCCAGATTATTCTAGCCTCTTTCCTCCCCTGATTCTTGGCTATGTAGAAAAGATTTCAGCAGGTGTCCTTGTGGAATTCCCAACTCCAAAGAGTGCCATGAAGAGTCTCCACAAAAACCCAGAAATTTACATGAAAAGAAGAGATGGAAAACAGATTCCTCATCTTCCTTATATAAAGCACATATTGGCTATGCTGAAACCCCTTCTCTTCAAGTGATCACTGTCAGCATGCAATCCATACACCAGCCAAGCAAAAGCTTCCACCCTGGGGGGTACTGGGTTACCCTAGACCCCACCAAGTGAGTCAAATTCCATTTGGTTCCTGCACAAGGCTGAATAGCAGGATTTAACAGTAAACTTTCCATTTGGGCATTATTTCCACCATAATTCATCCTGGACTGAGCTGTTATCACCCTTTCCAGCTTCCTCCAGCAGATTTAAACACTCTTCTATCTCCCTGTCCAGGAGTGGTCGTCTGAATCTTGGACACCATACTATATATGCTGCCATTTCTTTCATAGCAGTTTGGAATACTCACTTCCCGTTCACACAGTCTGAAAAATCTAGGGCATAGCTCACACAATCTTCCCACCCCACTCCAGACTCATTCTTCCAATTTTTTATTCTAGCTCCATTCCTAACTGCAAAGCTTGTTAGACTTCTGAACTCCTGATTAAAGTTCATTATTCCTTTCCATACACTCGCCTCATATGAACAGCTTACTTCCCTTGCTTCCCACCAAAATCCCATTACCCATATTTACTAACCACCACCCTCCTCCATAGAGAGGTCTCCCCCCTACTTAACCTAAATCTCCATATCCATTTCCCAAGTAAGGCTTTGTTAAAAAGTCTCACCCTCGTAAATCCCAAATTCACTTGTTTTGCTCATTCCATTTCCAAATATTTTTATTATGGTCATTTATCTCTAACATGTCGTGTTTTTTTTCCCTCTCTTGTATTTCTATTTCTACTGGTGTTGTAGAAGCAATCTTTGGTCTTGTAAAGAGCTATAAAACAAGAGATGAATGCCTTAAGAATAATACTTGATAGTTAGTGGATCTTCTTTAACCCAGGGAACCTATGGGTTGCATGTGGGTGCTGATGGTGAAATATAGGCCAGGGCTGATGGGTTCATTGAGATACAAGACTAGACTTGTGATAATGGATTATACCCAGACATATGGTATGGATTTACTTAGACTTGCTCTAGTAGCAAAAATGAATTCAATCTGGGTTCTCTCTCTCTCTTAACTTTTTATTAATGGTAATTATTTCACTTGGACGGCAAAAATGCTTTCTTAAATGGAGATTTACAAGAAGTCTACACTTGCTGACTCCACTTGGTTCTTGTGCTTCATGAACGAAGGCAAAGTGTGACAAGTTAGGGAACCAATTTATGAGCTGGAAGGACCAAGGCCTAGTTTGATTGGTTTAAGAGTGATATCAAAACATTGATTTCCCCCAATTGAGACAACTTATATGAGGATTTTTTTTTGGATCAGTTTGGAAGGAGTACAAATACAAACATATAGAGTGCAAAGCCTTGTATTTTCTATTGTTTTGTATGTATTTACACTGTCCATATTTGTATTTGTACTCTTTCCAAGCTGAGCCTTTGCAACAGAGATTGAAATAAAGGATTTAGCCAATTTGAACTACTTTCATTGTATTTTATCAGTGGCAAGGTTCAAGAAGGGAATACCTGTCTCTTGATGCAAATGTTTTGAATCTTTTTAAAGGAAACCGGAAAATGACTGTTAAACCAAACGATACTTCATTTATTGCAAATCTTCATTTTTCAATTAGGATGGGCTTCTAAAACACAAGAAAAGGCTTCAATCCAAAGAGTCTTATACCTACTTCTAACCATTCTTGACATTTTTTACGTCATCAGTGTCATCGGTGTGATCAATCAAATCATTTTCCTCATTTGGAAGCTGCTAAGATGGAGTGGGCCTATTCAAAATGGTTCACCTAGTATGCAAATCTTGGGAAACTAAGAGTTATTGTACTTTTTTGGGAAGTAATCTAGTGTCTTGGAAAAGTGAGAACTAGACACTTGTGGCATGTTCCAGTATTGAAACCAAATCAAGAGCAATGGCTCATTGATTGTCTGAACTACTTCAGTTGGAAATTCTTTTAAGTGACCTTGGGTAAAATTTGAAACACGATTAGAACTTCATAATGATATAATCAAGTAGTCATCAGTGTTGCCAACAGTCCTTTTCATGACCCGACGAAACATAATAGAGAAACAGTTTTGTCTGAAGATGAGCGAGTGATATTTGAAGATTCTGTTTTGATCCAGAAAACTGACCTTGTTTTAAAGCCAATGAGAAAAAAGATGTTTTATGGTCTTTCAAGTGCTGGTTCATCATATGAAGCCACATTTAAATGTATTTGATTCAGAGCATAAATGAAAAATACAAAATAGGAAAATACATCCAGTAGCTGCACATTCAGAACCCCAATTTAAATCTTGTATTTTTATGAAACATAATATCAAAGTGCAAGAGGAAAATATGTTTTCAAACTAGAAATTGAAGTACATATTGCTGGTTTTCCTTTGGAAACAAGAAATACACAATCAGAATCCCAATTTAATCAGTCATTCCGCCAGTTGATGCTTTGTCTTCTCTAGGTAATTGATGAGAATGGTTCAAAATATTGGTATCGGATGGAATATTAGAAAGACAATCTTAAGAGACAACACGGTTGGGTAGCTGTGGGAAACAATGCAGAGTTAGCAAAAGATAAGCTTGGAAAAAGAACATAAGTGACAAGTCCCATATCATGACTGTCTCTTGGTAATTTAGTCTGGCTAGCATTCTATTTTGGGGCAATATCAATGATTGGTAGGGCAAGATACTGGAAGAACGTTGACCCATTAACAACTCCCCACCCAGGTGTGGACTTTGGTGAATACAGCTAATTGGATATTACTTTTATGATACTGGTTAATTCGTTATAGCTTCTTGTTCTTTCTGTTATCACGCCTTTCAGGTATCATAGCTTCTTTTACTTTTCACTTGTAATTTTACGGCTAATAAATAGGATACTAATGCTTTGTCAAAAATGAGATGTGCACTGGCACGGTTATGTCAAATTCTATATTCTTATTGCTTACCATGTCGTATTGTCATTTGTTCTGAAAATGCAGGTTATTTTTATGGAGCTCAAAGGTAAGCGCTGCTTGATTTTGCTGCATGTTAATTCCATCGTGGTGAACTAAGAATAAGGTTCAAAATATGGTTATCTCCTATTGGGAATGTTGGATATAGACACGGATATGGATGCACATGGATAATGGTGGAAAGATAATAAAACACTTGGATGTAGTAGGGAAGGTCTGGCCAAATTTCACAACAAGGTTTTTTCAAGCTTGGAGGCTAAATCCTTTCAACCAATAAATCTAGTTACAACTTTTGGGACTGTAATTGTTCATGCTATTGTTGCTATGGGAAATGAGTCTCTCTCATAAAATCAACAATCACAAATGCACCAAGCCTTCAAAGATGGTCTGTGCTTTTGCCATTTCAGCAAAGAAAGATTCGAAGGGAGTAGCTTGAGTAAAGACGAAGCCACTTTGCTCATCTTGGATGATGACTTGCTCTTGCATGACGAGCACCCGTGGTATCATCCACATTTTACAAACCCATTTGCCAGCTTAGTTCTCCCATATGGGTACTGCAACAAAACTAGTTGGGTCTGAAAGGGAATGATGTGTGGTCACCTCCTCCAATTGACGCTGCAGCAGAGAAGATTGTCGCTAGGTTTGGTGGTTTAGACACATTGATTTCTAGCCTACATGTAAAATCTTTAGTGCTTTGAGTAACAATGGGAGGGTGATGCACACCTCTTTGTAAGAAGATGTGGAGCTAAGTCAAGCATTAGGAGTGTGCGCCCATATCAACTTGTCACTTATAACTGTACCTGATGTAAGTAGCTGAATGGGTTTAACAATGTTACTTGACTCATGAATGAAATAATAATCAATAATACCATCTTTCTATCTCAAACTAGGAGAAATTATTGGCTCCTACCTGGTCCGAAGAATTGTGTCCGACCAAATGCATTTTAGTTAAAATTTAGGGTTTTAAGGTTAGGGTTGATACATTTAGAAGTTTAGAATTTAGGGTTTAAGGTTTTGGATTAGGTTTTCATATAAAGTGTCCGACCATGGTACATGGTAGGACTCGGGAGTGAATATGTGCTCTCAAACCGGCAGGGACGATAAGCTCCATAACTATGAAACCAAGGGTTGGCTTCTCTACTCGTAAAGATGGGATAGAAGTCATAGAACCATTTGGCAACCGAGGGCAGCAGTAGCGTTGATGGACCAGCCATCACCAACAGTCCACAAACACTCCTGCATTTGAGGAACACCAAAATTTCTAGCAATCTGCAGTTGAATCCTTCTATGCACACTACTTATGTGGTTCTTGACCTGATTGGTTTTCATCTTCATTTAAAACCTGGCCGGTTTTTAATAGTTGATCCGGGTTTTCATCAGTTTTAAATGAAAACCAGAATGCCTGGGTTAACCGGTCCGATCATCCAGTTTGTTCCAAGTCTTAAAACACTAGGTAGAATGAGACTTACATGGCATATACCTGGTGCATTCTCCAATGTCGACTGAGTCCGGATCTGCTCTTCACATTGCGCTACTAACACCGACCTCACATGTCCTGGCTGTGCATGGGGAACATCTCCCATCCTTATATTTATTATTAATGGAAAGATGTTTCCAATACACGGTTGGATATGACTGTGAGGTCGATATAAGGAGCGCTCTGTGAGTAACAGATCCCAATTCATGTCAACTATGGCCAGCCTGGAACAAGAGTTTACTCTTCAATAAGTAAATAAGTAGATTACCATGCTCCCCATTGAAGCAATGGAGCTGCAAGAGTTTACCCTTCAATTTAATTCCAAAATTTCTGAACTAAAATCCCATCATCAGATAACCGTGCTCATTGCTTCAAATATGGGCTGAATGGACATCCTTGGCGAAGCCGACGAGAAGGAAAGAGCGGTTGGGCGCGCCGACGACTAATATAGCCATCTCACAAGTGGAAAGACTGACAAATAAGACTGCAAAAAGCAAGAGAGAAGTCCAAAACATCCATCACCTTTATAACAAATGGCCACTCCAGCCGGTCATATGCCTTGATAAATCCATCTTCAACATGAAGTAGTCGTAATGATCCTTGCATAGAGTTTATAACAACCTGAGAAACAATCATGTTGTCAGTATCGAACACCTTGGAATGGAAAGATTAACTTGGGTAGTATAGTCTTCAATCTATTAATTATACTTCTATTAGCTATAATATTGTAGTTTTTTTTGAGAGAAAATAATAGGAAAAATTTCCAATTAGTTCTCTATAAATTGGGCCTAGTGTCACTTTAGTTCCCGAATTTTAAAATGCAACAATTCAGTACCCGAACGTTCAAAACAAGACAATCTAGTACCTGTCGTTAATCAGCCATTAAGTGACATTTGAAAAAGACACAAATGCCCTTCGAGTGTCATCTAATACATCTAATTAATGATAAGTACTGGATTATCACGTTTTAAAAGTTCGGATAGTAAATTGTCACATTTTAAAATTCAGGGACCAAAGTGGCGCTAGGCTACTAATCAGGAATTTTCCCAAAATAATATTGTAGCTGGCTTTGCTGAGTTCAATCAGGTAGAAGTCACCAATCTTTTGCACCTGCGTGTACTCCATCCAGGTCCAAATATTTGAAGGCTTCAATATTAAAAGCAGCATTATAGATTTCATCAGTAGTTGGACATCTACACTCATCATCATTAAGGTCATGTTTGGTTTACTACTATGAGCTTGATTCTCTCAATTCTTATTCATCTTGGGAAAGAATGTTCAAGAATGAATAATATATTAACATGAGAGCATTTGGTTGCAAAATTCTTTCCATGGGCCTCATTCCTTTTAGAATGAAAAACTAACCATGCCTCGTGTTGTTCATTTTCATTTTTCAAAGAAGTATCGTGCTAGCAATCATAACCGCTAGCCTAGGTCTCCAAATCACCGGAATAAATTTTTTTACGGGTAGATGACCGACAATCAACGATCAGTTACTGCTATCGTGAAAACTTATGCCAATGGACAATGGCCACTGATCATTAAAATTGCATGTAAAATCATGCTTAAAACCAAGGTCAATCAGTAAACAATCTTGTAGGATATTGCAAAGAGTCGCCACCTTGGCAAGTACCCATTGCTTTCCCTCCCAGCTTCTCACTAGACTAATATTACAGTGAAGAAATCATAATTAGGGTAATTAGCAAACCACCAAATTATTCTATAGGACTTTTTTCAAAGCATTTAGTTTCAGAAGTAAACATTACTTGAGGGGTAAATTTGTTTGGAACTAGCAAAGTTTATGGACTTCTAGGGGGGCTCCCTCTCCCTTGGCAGTTCAGGCCACCCTATTATTTTCATGGCTGATCATGGGGAAACTGAGGACTCACCTCCCAAGACCCCAGCCCCTTGAATAGTGAAAGAGTCAATTTAATATATGGCCCATCAAGCTTCAACATGGGCCTTTCATATCTCACCTTTTAATGATAGAAACAAGGTAGCCTTTCATATCTTGATCTCCTTATTAATGTTTAAGAGGGTGGATGGAACCTCCTTGTAAAATCATGGTGATTTTAATTCGAGCAAAACAGACCCATATTTTAACCTCATTGACTGATAGTTCTGAATAGGGGTGGCCCTCTGAAAATCTATACAAGTTCTTGGGAGGGAGACGTAAATTTTTATTACTCTCTCAAAAAAATAATCCTGGGAGGGAGGAGACGTAAATACCTTACGTCCTTACCCCTCTGAAAAATCTATACAAGTTCCCCTTCAGCTCATAATAAACAAAAAAAGGTTTGAAGGAGAAAGAAACCAAACAGACTATACACAAATATACGGAATATCAGAATTTGTGTAGTTATATCACCGACATAGTTAGCAAGACTATCAGCCACTCAATTTCCTTTCACGATAGGTATGGGAGAAATGGATCTCCAGGCGGAAACGATTCATCCAGTACCATAACCTAGGGGTGCCCACGGTATTGGACTTTTTTTTGAAACCGAATTGGGGTTATCGGTTTTGAAAAACCAGTAATCCAAATCGAATCAAAACTGATCAATTAAACGATTGACCAGTTTGATTAATCATCGGTTTTTTATTATTTATAATATATTATAAATATATATATAATAAAATACTAGAAATATATATAATATTATATTTTAAATAATAAATTTTATATTATATTTTATAAATATAATGCATATTTATTAATTTATAATGCATAGAAAATATAAAATATATATAATATATATAAATATATGTATACTGATCGGTTTGGCTAACCGTCGATTTTCTATTTTGGTTAGCTGAAATTGAACCTATACCTTTGATTTTTATAAAATACCAAACCAAAATTCAACCAATCAATTTAATTAACTGAATTTTTTATTCGGTTTTAATCGATTTTTTTGGTCGATTCAGTTTTTCGGTTTTTCTTGCTCACCCCTGCCATAACCTCTAGGGAGCGGACATTTATCATTAACAAATTGAATCATAAAGAGGAAATCTGAACAGACCTCTACCTTTCGGAATCCGAGTGCAACAACCCGTTGGATGCCATCCAAAAGGGTTGAGGCTTCAGCTAGGCTTCTATCCATATGGCAATAGAATCTAGCAGAAGCTGAGATAAACTTATTACGGGCATCCAGCATCCTTAATGTTTAGCAACTACAAAGAGCACCTTTGGCTAAGGGTAAGGGCGTAGTTAAGAATTTGATTCTCATAACCCAACAAGTCTCGCTTTGTTTTTTAAGTAAAGGGTTCCACTATAATATCGGAAAGATATAATATCCGAAAAACTTCTGATCAATCAACTGAAATCATAAACGTGATAATAAATCAGGTGTTATTTATCAAAATTCATGGGTGGATTTTGATTGGTCAAAATAAACATGCGAGATCAATTTATGTGTGGAAAAAGGGGTATTAATGTAATTTTGCATAAAATATAACATTGACAAACCCTAACCCATCATCTTTCCGTTGTCTTCTCTCTCTCTCTCTCTCTCTCTCTCTCTCTCTCTCTCTCTCTCTCTCTCTCTCTCTCTCTCTCTCTCTCTCTCTCTCTCTCTCTCTCTCTCTCTCTCTCTCTCTCTCTCTCTCTCTCTAAATGGCTACATGAGATCTGGTTGTTGTCTTCTCCATAAGTGATTATCAACCTCTACTCAACGGCCACAAGAGATCTTCTCAATGACTCTCCCATTCTATATTTATATGTATGTTTGATCATAAAGTTTTTGTTTTTTCAATGCATTTTTCCTTTTTCTGTTATCTAGTTGAAGCCCCACTTTGTTGTTTCTTTAAACTTTGTTCCATTGTTGGTTTTATATCAATTCGGCAATTGTTTCTTTGAACCAGTCCGTTATCTATTTTTCTTCTGTTGCTTCAAATTACAAATTTTTTGCTATTTAGGTTTTTTACTCCAAAGCATGGTTTTCAAAACCAGATCGGAAAAATCAGGAATCGGTCAAGTGACAGGTTCCGTTTTACCCTAGTACTGTTATTTTACCAAAAACTGTTGGTATTATTTTCTTTCTTTTCATATCTTCTTTCTTCATATATATCACCTTTGGTTTCTTATTTTCTTCATTTTCTTCTAACAAGTATTAAACAATTATGTTTTAAAGACATTTTATTCTGAAATACTTTCTCCACCAAAGAATTTAGCATTCATTCCAGCAATTTTCATAATTCTAATTTCATTATAATCATCTTCCATGCATGCACTATTTTGCCATTTAGATAATTTTTAAATGGCAATCAGTAAAATAGTAAAAATAGTTTAATATTTAATAAATTATGAAAATAAATAAATAATTAAAATATTAATTATTTTTAAATTAAGTAATTATCTTTATTATTCATTCAATTGATTTATTAATTGTTTTACTATTTTCTTAGTTATCTAGTTATTTGGTTAGCTAGATCACTATTTCTGTTTAAACTTCAAGATTTTATTTTTATTTTTTATTTTTTGAATTATCTAATAATTAATTATTTATTTAATCATTTGAAAATTTTCTTAAATAATTAATTTTTATTTATTTATTTATTTATATCTCATAATTAGCTAATTATTTTACAACACTCAATTCAATTCAACTTTATCAAACGCCCCACTGGGACCCGGACCCGGACCCAGCGAGTCAGCGAGTCAAGTTCTGCTGCACCTTTTTTTATTCACAACTCGCAATCAGGACTAGACACCTGTCAAATGAAAGAAAGTGCAAGATTAATCCAATCGAACCGCCCCTAATTGGCAACGTAGAAAGATTATAAAATAAAAAAAAAAAAAAGTCAAGTCAACGGCCATTAAGTGTGCAGAGAAGAGACGTTCATTTCTACCACAAATGTGCCTGAATTTTCCATTGCTTAGTTATTATAAAGACCCAAAAAATCAATTTTTTCTCTGAAAGTCTCTCTGAAAGACTACACTACATAACAACCAAAAAATTTTTTCGTCAAATTAAGCATATATTAAATAAGCAATCACTGCATTGGTTTCCCAGTCACCTCAAAGGAAAATGAAAATGCAGACTTCAAGCTTTGCTGTATTTTCTTTGCTCTACATCCTCCTCCTCTGTTCAGTTTCATGGTCATGGGCTACATCAGATTCAACTCACTGGACCTTTTTACAGTGCCTCGAAATCCATTCTCAGTCATCCATCCCAATCTCAGAAGTGCTGTACTCCCCAAACAATTCTTCTTATTCATCTCTCTTGCTATATCCTGTACACAATCTTAGATTTTCGTTGCCTTCCACCCCTAAACCTCTGCTCCTCATCACACCATTGAATGTGTCTTTTGTTCTTTTAATACAAAATTCATTAGTATTTGTTTGTTGACGTTATTTTTTGTTCTTTTAATACAAAATTCAAAAAAAAAAAAAAACAAGTGTTAGAAATGACTACTTAATTATGAGTTATGACTTACGATAAATCTTTCTTGGGTGGCAAACAACATAGAAGAGATGAAGAATAAAATTTTCAAAAAACATAAAATAGTGTTATTAAGGTTTTAGTCTTTCTGATTAGGATTAAGTGAAGTGATTATCTTAAAAGAAATACATGATACTATGTGGTGGGGACTATACAAATATCATGTATCTAAACAAATCATTTATATATAACATGTACTATAGAGTTGGATTCGGGTTGAGTCGGGTTGGCTATGCGGTCAACCCTAACCCAATGCAAAGTAAAATCGGGTTCATGAATTTCAACCCTAACCCTAACCCGAACATCAACCCGTTGGGTTCGGGCCAACCCAACCCAAGTTGCAGCCTTAATTCTTATGCAAAAAATCCCACTTATTTTTCTGCTATATGTAAATCTTTGTGAATATTTGAAGAAATTCCAGAATAATAAAATATCTGAAAAAAATGAAATTTTTAGGTTTTTATTTTGATCTACCTCTAGAAATTGGTTATGTTGTAGATCTATGGATGATCTACCATGTCCATAGGTCAAATGAATTATTTTCTAAATAATTGATTTTTTATTTTCGGAATAATATATATAAATATATAATTTCTTTAATTTTATATGATCTATCCCTATAGAGCAGAAAAAAAAACCTATAAATTGAGTATGTTGTAGATCTATGGATGATCTACCATGTCCATTGATCAAATTCATTCAATTTTCTGTTATATATTTACTTTTCTTATTTTAATTTAAATTTTAGAACAAAACATGAAAAATAATTACTTGATCTATTATGTCTATAAACCCATTCAATTTTTCTGTTACATATTTACTTTTCCTAATTTTAATTTAATTTTTAGAATAAAACAAGCAAAATAATTATTTGAATATATAAAAATAAATAACTATTCAGTTTTTAGAAAATTAGAATGGAACATGCAAAATAATGTCCATAAATCCATTCAATTTTTCTAATATATATTTACTTTTCTTAATTTTAATTTAATTTTTAGAAAAAAACATCCAAAATAATTATTTTAATAAAAATAAATAATTGTTCAATTTTTAGAAGATTAGAATGAAATATGCAAAATAACTACTTGATCTATTATGTCCATAAATCCATTCATTTTTTCTGTTACATATTTAATTTTCTTAATTTTAATTTAATTTTTGGAATAAATTAATGAAACATCCAAAATAATTATTTGAATAAAAATGAATAATTATTTAGTAGTTTAAAAAATTAGAATAAAACATGCAAATTAATTACTTGATCTATTATGTCCATAAATCCATTCAATTTTGCTATTACATATTTACCTTTCTTAATTTTAATTTAATTTTTAGGATAAAACAAGCAAACACATTAGAACTGAATTGAGTACTTATTAAAAGTATGTTTTTGTTCCCGTATATTGATTATAATATATTTTTTTCATAAAACCCACTAAAACATGTTATTTTTATACATAAATAACCCATTTATGCCTTATATTTAGTGATATTGATGTTTATTTATAATTTATTAGAGTATTTATAACATTTCCATGTGTATCTTAATTTTTCATCCATATCCATGCGTATCGAAAGCGAATCCCATTACGTCTCTTAAATTTTCCTTTCCAATACGCATAGCGTTTCCGATACTTTGAACCTTGCATCGAGCTCAAATTTTTATTGGATTAGATGGCGTGAAGAAATCCACATAGAGTTAGATTATAAAACCGATGCAAGTTTTAACATCCAAATGCAAGATAGTTAGATTGACTATCAGTATCTTGAAGGTTGTGTTCCGTACCATTTTGTCACTTTTACTTGTAACGTTTTAAGTTGATCAATACAAGTTTTATGAGAATATATATTTTTTTTCTATCACAAATGCTTGGAGTTATCAATGTAACATTGGATACCATTGTTGCTTCTTCAAGAAACGACAAATTTAGTGTTTCTACTTTAAATGCCAACACCTAATCCAATGCTTGTATTTTTTTAATGGAATTCAGGAAATGGTTATTTGATGTGATATGACAACAATTTCTCAAAAATTTACATTAACCAATACAAAACACAACCAAAGTCTGCTGACAATCCTAATGAAAATCATAGCTACACACAAACGGATGTAAAACTAAACTGGATTCAGAATTTATATCCTACTCAGATTTACATTACAAACAAATACAATTTAATAGTGTTACAATAAGTGATAAAATAAAATGACCATATACAACACCCTTAAGAAGTGATTTGATGATGTTGATGATGATGACGACGATGATGATGATGATGATGACAATGATGATGATGATGATGAATGCAATAAAATTAATTGAACATAACTTTGAAAATAAAAAATAATATCCATTGAACAATCTACTCTTCAGTGGTACCTGTGACAATTGCTAGGGTATCCCAACAATTGGACTTCCGGCACATAGGTCTTCAATTATATTGGATACAGATCGAATTTCTAATAACTTAAAATGGTTTCCCAGTTCTTTAAAAGTTAATATTGCTTCTGACCAGCAGTGATCGAGAGCTGGAGGCAAGAGTGGAGAAAGTTTTTCATGACAATCAGGAAGCAGAGTTAATGAAATCCCCCGATAACCAAAAGTACAAGTCTTTTCAATGACAATCAAGAAGCAGAGTTGATGGAATCCCTCGATCATCAAAAGTATGCCAACTCTGAAAACATGAAAGGATAGCTTCAAGGTTTAACATGTTCCCTGATGAACTGTTCAACCTGCACTATTTCCCCCGTCTGTCCAGAAGCTTCAGCAACAGCCACCGTGTTAAGACATTGAGAAAATGCAAAGGCCTCTCCGGTGACGCCAAGAGTATATTCGTTAGTTATGTCAGCTGCTGATATGGCAGTTCTTGATGCCCGTAGTTTGTCTCTGCAAAGTTCATAGACAACCAAAAGAGAAGTTTATTTTTTCAGTTCAGAGAACATTATCTGGTGTAAACTAAGATATTGTTGTCCAACGAATAGACATTCTTTTCATGGCGTCCAACCTGCAGTAACATCAACCCCCTTCTCAAACCATGTTTACCATGCTTAGAATCAGTTACATTTTGTATGAACAGCTCGAAACAGCTTAAACTTTTGATGAATAAGTATTTTATTAAGATTAATAGCAGTGAACTGACAAATACATACAAACCAGAGTTGTCCCAAAAGGCCTTAGTTGCTGCTAGACCTGTTCATGGACCAAGTAGCCCGATGGCCCAACCAGCCCAGCCTGACCCCCGGTCGGGCTTGGACATATTATTAGATCAACTTGGGCTTGGGCTCGGGCCCTATTATCTAAGGGTCTATTCATTTGCTCTGAAATCTGACATCTGAAAGTGCAATAATTACATTAAGAAGTATATTGGTATTAGTGAACTTTTCTTTCCTCTGAACTCTGCATGCAGAGAATGTTGTTCTGAATTCTAAATTATAAAAAAAATATCAAATATCCATTTTGACCCTATATATGAGAGTTTTTGTTTGTATTTTTGTGGGTATCATTGGAAAACAAAAAGTTGTATGATTGCACTTTAAGAAATAAGAGATAGGAAGAAACGAACACCCATTTTTCTGTTGAAGTTAAAAGTTGTTTGGGCTCGCCTTGTCTGGGGTTTGGGGGTGGAGACGCCGACCCAACTGCTAAACATAAATAATAGAAAAAATACACAAATTTTCAAAAGGTGCATGCCTGGGCTGAAGTGCAAGGCCAACCAGGTGCTGCTCACCTTTTGAAAGTGCTGCACCTGGGACCTTGGCAAGGCACATACCCTAAAATACACTTAGGCGCGCCTGAGGTGCACCTTTTAAAACACTGGTCGTAATGTTGTGTTGACATGATCAGTTAATAGTAAGAGAGATTTGTTGAAAAGATACTTGTATTTCTTGTTTTTCATTTTGTAGAATGTATTCTTTGGTCCAAATGTTTTAGAACTGGAAAATCTGAAATGCCTTAATTTTATCTTTAAGATGAATACCTCTATGATTACATTTTCTTCCTTCTGGTAAAATAAATGTTGTCTTTGTGACAAAAGATACTCATCTGCTTTGAGATAGAATATAATAGTGAGACAGGATTTGTCCATACTCATCTGCTTTGAGGTAAGGTTGTGTACATCTGTCCCTCCCATACCCCTCACACTGGTGGGAGCCTCGTGCACTGGACTGCCCTTTATATACAATAAAGTACAGGCTTGCAATTTGGAGCTCAGTTCTGCATGGTTTACCCACAACTGAAGCTAATTTATGGTCCTTGTGGATTTTATGGACTGAATTGCTAAGGAAAAGGTTTACAGGAATAGCATTTTTTTTGTAAATTTTGTTCTGCTGTAGGAGGTGGAAAATTAAATGGATTTTTCTTTGGAGAGAAGTGTAACTGGCCAGAACCATATGAATCTTCACATTCTTCCCCCATGGATCCAGACAACAAGGGTGTCATCATCCCAAGATGTGGCTAAATAGGTTATTTGTCAATGGGCAGTGATGGCTTTGAGAAACTTCTAGCTTCTACTAACCTATGAATAAATAAAGACAGCAAGCTATAAAAAACAATAAAAACAAATTTGCCCATTTCATAGTCCTTGCATAATTATGCCTTAATACCATTTATTAGCACATATATGTCTTACAATGTCTTCTATTTTCTTATTTTCAAAAACCAATGGTTAGTTAATGCTACACTTTGCAAAATCTAATGCTATATATTACATGTTATTTATATCAGTGTATATCTCATATAAACCTTTGGTTTTCTTTGTTTATCTAAGCAGAGCTTATTTTAACAACCATAACTTCTGCCCTTTGATTTATGACATTTATCCTTAAATTCAATCATTAAAAGGATTGTATGTTAAATAATTTTTTCACAATTATTTTGTACAATTAAAATTCATATTTCAACTGCTCATGCTGAATATTTGATAGTTTGGTGTATGTTGGTATAGGAGGGGTTTTGAGAGATAAGGACTAATATTTTAGCCGTGTACTTGGGCCCAGTGGGAATAGGAAACTTAAATAGGGCTGAGTAGTTGGCAGCTTTACAAGGTATTCAGATCACTAATCAACTTGGTGTCGAGAATCTTCAAATTGAAGGAAACTCCAAGATCGTTGTGGGTTGGTTAACAGATCCGAACTCAGTCATTTGGTGTTACAAGAACCTCTCAAAGAAGGCCAGCTGGTTATATTAAGAAATATGAATGTTTAGCGTACATTGGGTTGGCAGGTCTGGCTAATGCTATGGCAGATTATCTTACTAAACAAGGGGTTATGGGGGAACATTTGTACTGGGTTACCTTGTATATAGTGCTTTACATTTTTAAGGGAGGTCGCACCTCGCACCTCGCACCTCTCAGTGGGATGCTTGTAACAGTTTTCATATTTTCTTAATAAATTCCTCTTTCAATTATTAAAAAAAATATGTATGTTGGTATTTTTTCCCCAGCTTCAAAATACACACATTAGGATTGTCTAGCTCTCAAATAAGATATCAAATTGGCTAGAAATCCCATGTTAATCAGAATGTCAGGAGCTATATAGTAGGATTACCATTCAATCTCTCATCTACACAACATGAAAAAAGCTATAGGGTTAAAATCTTACATTTCCTTTTCAAGTTGTTTCCTGATGAATTCCTTGGTGTGTGCAGTCACTTTGTCAGTTTTATTGCATAGTATCAGTACTGGGATTTTCCTCTTCACAACGCTTGCCTTTGTCAAAATATCATATAGGTACCTAGCATATGGAGAAAATTATCATAATTAAGTTGGATTCTTTGTGTTTGAGAGCATATGTGTGTGCAGAAGCATGCATGTGTTTCACAAAGCCACCAAGTTGAAGCTCAGTACTCTGCAGCAGCACGGCAGTTTGGTAAGAAGTCTACAGCATCCACAACATAAACAAGGCCAGCTGCTTGAGGCAAGTAGTCATCGAGCTTGGGTCGAAGGCGGGAATGCCCAGGAACATCAACAATATGGACAGGATGTAGTTTTCCCTTCTGTGCAGGAGAGTTCGTACCAAGTTAGCAAGTTTTTTTATCAATGAGTTATTACTTATTGTTCTGAATAAAAAATATAAATACAAAGTAATTGATTGGATAAACACTCTGCATCTATAGAGTGGGAGCAAACTTCCTCTAGTACAGATGGTTTGAGGTGCAATTCAGGCGAAGACACGGCAAGAAAGATTTATATAGAAGTGATTCCTCTTGTTTAGTCTTGAAAATGGAAAGGGTTGAAAGTAGGTTTCTGTATGATATGGGGTTCGGATAGGTGTGAACTGGAAGAGGGGGGGGGTAATTGAAGCATATGGAGTTGTAGGGACCTTGTTGACAGTTTGGGATAATTTAAAATGGTCAAAGGTGGATTATTCCAAAGGAGATTATTCGTTGTCCTCAGTATTGGATTGTTTGGGATTAAGGGAGAGGGCTTGGGTTTCCAATGTTTATGGGCCAACTGGAGGCGGGGGGGAGTAGTGCTATGAGAAGTTTTGGGATGTTGTAAGAAGGAATAGTTTGATGGAAATTAGGACAGTGGGATCAAAATTTACATGGACTAATGGCCAATATCCTCCTATTTTTAGGAGGCTGGACAGACTTTTGGTTAATGGCGAATAGGAAGAACTTTTTTCCAAAAGTAATCCAGGAAGCTTCAACATTTTCAATATCAGATCACAAAGCCAATGTGAGGTTTGAAGGTCCAAGATCATTCAGATTTGAGAATATGCAGTTGAGGCATCCACACCTTTTGCAATTTGTGGAAGAAAAATGGAATAACTAGAGTGCGAGGAAGAGCAGGTTATGTGGTTATGAGAAAACTTCTTTTGCGGAAAGAGGATTTAAAATTGTGGAATAATCAAGTTTTTGGAAATGTGAAAACAAGAAAACAGAGCTACAAGGCTGAATAGATTGGAGGAAGAGTGATAAGACTCGAATCGGATCTGGTTGAGTTACTTTGAAGGAGCTCTGCCACCTGAATACAAGAGAGAGATAGAGAAGAAGAGGGAGAGAAAAGGAATGAGAAATGGTGATATTCTTTCTTAGATACATAACGAACTCTAAGGGCCTTATATAGGTATGGCCTTGTTACATATTCACGCACAATGCATGCTTCCCGCTGCACGGGAATAAATGTATATATCGCAATCATATTATCACAAAATAATGGCGACCACGCTATCGTGACTATTGATAACACAAGATAACCATGGACACACTACCCCAATTTTACTACCACGGGATAACCGCAGCCATCCTCCTTGTAAGCCACAATCCTCTACCACAGGGCACAGGCAAATATAAACAGAGGTACAAAAGTAGTCTATAAAAGAAAGTAGGTTCTGAAACCTGGTGGTGGAAAAATTCGAAAAAAGATTGACAGCTTGGAAGAGAAACTATATTTCCAAGGGGGGTAGAGTTACTTTGATTAAAGCAACTTTAGCCAACTTGCCTTTATACTTCCTGTCAGTCTTTAGAATTCCTAAAAGGGAGGCAAAGAGGCTGGAAAAACTGATGAGGGATTTCTTATGGGAACAAGTATCCATGGCTGTTCTGAATCAGGTTGGGATGCGGGATAACCACAGCCATCCTCCTTGTAAGCCACAGTCCTCTACCACAGAGCACAAGCAAATATAAACAGAGGTACAAAAGTAGTCTATAAAAGAAAGTAGGTTCTGAAACCTGGTGGTGGAAAAATTAAAAAAAAAAGATTGGCAGCCTGGAAGAGAAACTATATTTCCAAAGGGGGTAGAGTTACTTAGTGTAGGTTTTCAAGACTGCTATTCAGTCTTGATCACTAAGAGATTTCAGGTTCGATGAGAAGAGAAAGTGAAGAAGATGTAGAAGAAAGAGTGATGGAACAGCAATAGAACACAGATTTTGAGGAGAATTACAGAATGTCAATATTCTGCCGCCGCCACTTTAAGTTAATATATATAGGTTATGCTAGTTACATGAAAGGACATATCTGCCCTTGGTGTTTACATCATAACTGCTAACAAATAACAAACAATATAGAACTGAAACTAGAAATAACAGAATAGCAAAATAACCACAGCTGTGACTAGATACATTCTACCCTACAGACAGAGTGGGACCACAGCTGTGGGGCCCACATCAATGTTCTCTACACTCCCCCTCAAGTTGGGAGTATATGTTCATCATTCCCAACTTGGATAGATCCGCCTCTAGCTTCTTTCTTGATACTGCTTTAGTAAGAATGTCTGCTAGTTGCATACTGGATGTGATGTAAGGGAGGCATACTTCTTGAGATGAGACCCTCTCTCGCACAAAATGGCGGTCAACTTCAATGTGTTTGGTTCTGTCATGCTGTACTAGATTATGTGCTATATTAATGGCGGCTTGATTATCACAGTACAGCATCAGAGACTTCTCATACTTAATACCCAACTCCTCACGTAGAGATCTTAGCCATAGGATTTCAGCCACTCCATTGGCCATGGACCTGTATTCTGCTTCAGCACTTGACCGGGAGACAACGCTTTGTTTCTTACTTCTCCAGGAGACAAGGTTTCCTCCCACAAGGGCACAATATCCCGAGGTAGACCTTCTATCATCAACACTCCCAGCCCAATCTGCATCAGTATAAACCTCCACCTTCATGTGATTGTTGTTCTTGAAAAGTATACCCCTACCTGGGCATCTCTTCAAGTAGGCTAAGATTCTTTCTGCCGCAAGAAGATGTGTGGTTCTAGGAGAATGCATGTACTGGCTGACAACACTAACAGCATAAGTAATATCTGGCCGAGTGAGGCAGAGATATAGGAGCTTTCCTACCAGTTGCTGGAACATAACTTTGTCTTCAAGAAGCTCCCCACTCTCGGCACTAATCCTGTGATTATGTTCAATTGGTGTATCTGCAGGCTTGACACCTAACTTTCCAGTTTCTGCCAACAGGTCTAGGACATATTTCCTCTGAGATATAAAGATCCCCTGTTTGGATCTAGCAACCTCAATACCCAAAAAATACCGGAGTACACCAAGGTCCTTCACCTCAAATTCTTGGTGAAGAAGCTGTTTAAGAGACTCAATCTCATGGCTATCATTCCCTGTGACCACAATATCATCAACATATACTGCCAACAGTGTCAAAGAGGACTCCACCCTCTTGATGAATAGGGTATGATCTGACTGGGCCTGTACATATCCAAACTTCACAAGTGCTAGTCTGAATCTATCGAACCAAGCCCTAGGTGACTGTTTCAAACCATACAAAGCCTTGTTGAGCCAGCAGACCTTCTTACCTACATCTGCATCATAGAATCCAGGAGGCAAACGCATGTAAACTTCTTCATGCAGATCTCCATTCAGAAAGGCATTTTTCACGTCCATTTGGTATAAAGGCCAGGTGTGACTTGCTGCAAGAGACAAGAGAACTCGAATAGTAGTCATCTTGGCTACCGGTGCAAATGTCTCCAAGTAATCTATGCCATAAGTCTGTGTAAACCCTCTTGCAACTAACCGAGCTTTATACCTCTCAATAAATCCATCTGCATTATGCTTCACCGTAAATACCCATCTGCATCCAACTGGTTTCTTTCCTTTTGGCAAATCAACTACCTCCCAGGTGTTGTTCTTCAACAGAGCATCCATCTCAACTTGCATTGCATCTTTCCATTCAGGGACAGATAGGGCTTCTTGCACTGTTCTTGGAATAGGGACATTGGAAATGGAGCTAAAGTAGGACCTGTAGGTAGGAGATAGGCGACCATAGGATAGAAAATGGGAAATACAGTGGGTTGTGGATGTGGTACAATGTTGTTTCCCTTTACGGACTGCAATTGAAAGGTCAAGATCATCTGTAGGGGAAGTCTCTATGGGCTCTGGGACTGAAGTATCTGGACCTGGAGTTGCAGATGAGATTGGAGCTGGTCTGGACTTGCTGATGATCAGGATCAACCTGCCTGCACCGCCTGTGATAAACCCTCAACTCCTGATCCCTCTGACCACCCTCACCATTGCAGTTCTCATCACCCAATGGAATAGGTAAAGGAACTGCCCCACTCTCACTGCTCTCCCCCTGAAGACAAGAACTCAAACCCCCACTCTCACTAATCTCCCCCTGAGGGGCAACCCGAGGATAATAGGGTGTCCCCTCAAAGAAAGTGACATCCATGGAGACAAACTTCCTCCCGGAGACAGGATCATAACAGCAATAACACTTTTGAGTTTGTGCATAACCAAGGAAGATGCATTTGGAGGCTTTGGGTTCGAACTTGGAGAGATGGGGTCCGAGAAGCTGAACAAAGCAAGTGCAACCGAATGTCTTAAGGTGAATAGAAAACAAGTCCTCACGTGGGTGTAGAAGCAAAAAAGGAGATCGCATATCAAGGACCCTGGAAGGGACCCGATTAATAAGGTATACCGCCGTGAGGATAGCATCCCCCCAGAAGCGAATAGGGACATTGGAAGTAAACATGAGGCTTCTAGCCACTTCCAAAATGTGCCTATTCTTCCTCTCGGCAACTCCATTCTGCTGAGTTGTATGAGGGCAAGAGCTCTGGTGGATAACCCCATGATGAAGAAGATAAGATGTCAATGATTTAGCAAAGTATTCCTTTGCATTATCAAATCGGAGAACTTTGATCTTGGCATCAAACTGGGTTAGGATCATTTGGTGAAAATTTTGGGTCAGGGAAGGTACCTCGTCTCGTGAACGCATGAGATAAACCCAAGAAAAACGGGTATGGTCATCAACAAATAACAAAAAATATCTGTACCCACCCATGGAAGGGATATGATAAGGCCCCCAAACGTCAGTATGCACAATATCAAAAGAATTATCACTCCTTTTATTACTCGATAAATAAGGCTTTCTACAATGCTTAGCAAACTCACAACTTTCACATTGTAGCTGAGACAACTCAATAGACTCAAATAAAGTAGGAAACAGACTCTGTAAAGATCGCAAAGACAAATGACCTAATCGGTTATGCCAAAGCATAACCGGACTCACACTGTGAGAAACAAAAGACAACTTCTCTACTGACTCTCCCTGACAGAACCGCTCCCCGAGCAGGTAGATCCCATCCGTCTCACGGCCAGTCCCAATCACCTTCTGCGTCTCCAAGTCCTGAAAAACACATCGGTCAGGGAAGAAGGTTACTGAGCAGTTCATATGCTTGGTAATACTACTGATTGAAAGAAGGTTAGTATCAAGCTTAGGCACATGCAAAACAGATGATAGGGAGATAGTAACTGAAAGCTTGATGTCACCCTTCCAAGAAATAGGAACCAGGGAGCCATCAGCAATAGATACCTTATCCCTACCAGAAGACAAATGGTAAGTAGTAAACAGTGAAGGCAAGCTAGTCATGTGATCAGATGCACCTGAGTCTATTACCCAACAAGGTTCAGTAGTACCTGGAGCTGAGGCATGATAGGCTGAAGCTCGAGTACCTGAATGGGCGAAGGCAGATGTGACAGGGTCTGATGGAGGCTGCGGTGGCTGAGCTGAATTTCCAACCTCCTTTTCTAGCTGTATTAGGGCAGCCCGGACTGCAGCTAAGGTCTCCAAAGATGTTCCTTTTGTGCCAGATGAGGATGCTGAATCAGTGTTCATGGCTACATGAGCAATGCCCTTCTTGTTTCTTAACTTCGCAGGAACCAAGTGGGGATGCAGTTTCCAACATGTCTCTTTTGTATGTTTGGGTTTCTTACAATGTTCACATACTACATCCTTCTTGTCTTCCTTCCTCCTGTCTTTCTCTGAGTCACCCCCTGATTTGGGTGTAGCCGCTACAAAGGCTGATATGGGTTGCATCATGACCTTCCTTCTGGTTTCTTCACTGTGTACAAATGAGTAAGCCTGAGAGAGAGTCACACTGTCTCTAGTCAAAATCTGCTGCCTCACAATATCATATTCTGAGTTCAGTCCCGCCAGGAACTCAAACACTCTGTTTGTCTCGATGTGCTTTCTATGGGTCTGAGCATCTTTGGGACTCTCCCACTCAAGAGTCTCTAAGTGATCAATCTCATGCCACAGGGACTTCAAGGTAGAGAAGTAGACCGATACTGGTTTCTCTCCTTGTTTAAGGGTGTTCACTTCACATTTCAATTCATATGCTCTGGCAACATTAAGGGGTTGAGAGTAAGTTTCTTTCATACCATCCCATATCTCCTTAGCTGTCTTTGCCCACAAATAATTCCGGCTAATATGAGGCTGCATAGAATTACACAACCATGTCATAACCAAGTAGTTTTCCTGCATCCACTTGGTATATGTCGGGTCTCCCTTGGAAGGTTCTTTCATATCTCCCAGGAGGTACCCTAATTTACCTCTTCCACCAATAGCCATCATGGCTGATTGGGCCCATTCCAAATAGTTTGATCCATCAAACTTTACAGTCGTAATCTGACCACCCATCTCAGAAATACCACCATAACTGATGTTCCCAAGACTGCCTTCTGCCTGAATTTTAGACTCCATTTCTGTCAAGTCTCAAAAACAGTACTTGAATCACCAATCACAATCAAAAAAGTATAGGCCTGATCTGTGTTCTCAGTGTATGTGCACAAAACCGAAGTAATTCTGATCTGAAACCAACTAGCCAACACAGCAGTAGCTGTCCGTAGATCTCTAACCCCCTTAGAACTCTAAGAACAGCTTTAAAACAAAACTGATATGCTAGGGAAAGTTAAGGTTTTAATCAGTCCTGAAAGGAAGCAATTCAGTCGCACAGTCCAAACTATAAAGATGAGCTTGCAGTAGGGTTTTAATCAGTCCTGAAAGGAAGCAATTCAGTCGCACAGTCCAAACTGTATAGATGAGCTTGCAGTAGGGTTAACAAGAAACCCTAGAATCTGATCGGACCTACCAATCAACTTAAGAGTAGCTCTAGGTAGATCACAGGGTTCAGTCAACCACTAGGGCTTGCCGCAGATCACTTTCAAGCCCTAGAGTAGAGAGAAACACAGTTCGGTCTAGGGTTTGCTATAAAACCCTAGGAAATCGAAGAGAGAAAGAGCTAGAATGGTTCGGCCTTCCCCTCCAGATAGGTCCAACCTATCTTCTCTGAAAGAACTTCTATTAAAAAGTAAACAACTTACAAGGAAAAAAAAGTTCGCTGCCTTCTAGGGTTACCTGAACCCTAGTCTTCTCTGATCCTTCCTGACCACCAACACTCGGCAACCCTAGCAAGTTTCAAACAGCTGCTACTACCTCTGGCGATCTCCAAGAATCAGTCTGTGAACTCCTTTTCAGCTTTCAGTCCTAGGAGATTCTCATGTGGTCGGCTGGTATTAGACTCACATGAAAAACCCTAACTTGGCTTTGATACCATGTAGGTTTTCAAGACTGCTATTCAGTCTTAATCACTAAGAGATTTCAGGTTCGATGAGAAGAGAAAGTGAAGAAGATGTAGAAGAAAGAGTGATGGAAGAGCAATAGAACACAGATTTTGAGGAGAATTACAGAATGTCAATATTCTGTCGCCGCCACTTTAAGTTAATATATATAGGTTATGCTAGTTACATGAAAGGACATATCTGCCCTTGGTGTTTACATCATAACTACTAACAAATAACAAACAATATAAAACTGAAACTAGAAATAACAGAATAGCAAAATAACCACAGCTGTAAGTAAATACATTCTACCCTATGGACAGAGTGGGACCACAGCTGTGGGGCCCACATCAATGTTCTCTACACTTAGATTAAAGCAACTTTAGCCAACTTGCCTTTATACTTCCTGTCAGTCTTTAGAATTCCTAAAAGGGAGGCAAAGAGGTTGGAAAAACTGATGAGGGATTTCTTATGGGAACCTGGTGAAGAGAATAAATATCACTTGGTTAGGTGGGAGGTGGTGTGTCGGAGCAAGGAAGAAGGAGGCCTAGGATTAGGGAACGTGGTGAGTAAGAATGAGGCTCTTTTAGGTAAGTGGCTTTGGAGGTGGTCCCTGGAGAAGGAGAGATTGTGGCATGAAGTAGTGAAAAGTATCCATGGCTGTTTTGAATCAGGTTGAGATGTGGGGGTATCCCGAAGGGCTTTGCTTACAACACCTTGGAAGGCTATCTCTGGCATTCTCCCTAAATTCCTCAATTTTGTAAGGTACGATGCTTGCTGTGGAAACTCCATTCTTTTTTGGGAAGATACTTGGGTAAGCACTCAACCCCTAAAAGATTGTTTCCCTTCTCTCTATTCCATCTCCCTCTCTAAAAAGAAACCCATTTCTTGGTTCCTTTCCCCCCTATTTTGCCCTTTGACTTTAAATTGGGATTTTGGGTTTCGAAGAGGGTTAAGGGATGAAGAATTTCTTTGCGTTTCAGAGTTGTTGCTTCTAGATTCGGTGTGTTTGGACCCCCATAACCCAGATAGAAGGGTCTGGTCCCTAACCCCAGTTGGCTCATTCACTTGTGCTTCTTTCTTTAAAGCCCTTTGCTCCGACCCCTCCTCTCAGGTCTTTCCCGTTAAAGAGGTTTAGTCAAGACCAATTCCCCCCAAAATAGCAGTGTTCTGTTGGGTTATGGTAAGATCAATACTGTGGAAAACTTGCAAAAGAAGAAACCTTTTATGTGTTTGTCCCCGAATTGGTGCTTTCTGTGTAAAGTGAAGGGTGATGACTGTAACCATTTGCTGATATCATGCTCCTTTGCTACCAATATTTGGAATTGGTTTGTTTCATTATTTAAGTGCAGGTGGAATTTGCCCTCTGAAGTAAAGCTACTGTTCACTCCGGCTGCTTTTGGGAGAGCGACAAAAAGAGAGAAGTTAATGTGGAAATGTATCAAAGCTACTACGTTGTGGACTGTATGGGAGGAGAGAAATGCTAGAATATTTCAAGAACAGGAAAGAAGTATTGCTGAAATCAAGGAATGCATATTGACAAGGACTATCTCATGGTTAAAATCTTCACACTTGTTGGCAGATTACTCATTTGATGACTTAAGGAGGGCTGCAATGCCTGCTACAGTCTCCACCAAGATCAAATCACAAGTTGAATGGAATCCCCCACCAGATGGTGTGGTAAAATTGAATTTTGATGGAAGCTGCCAAGGTAACCCAGGGCCATCCGGAATCAGTGGGATTCTGAGAGACAAAGACAGCAATATGTTGTCTCTATTTTCAAGACCAGTGGGTGAAGGCGGTTCAATAAGGGCAGAGCTACAAGCAGCGGTACAAGGTATACACATGGCTAGTCAAATTGGAGTGAACAATCTGTTAGTAGAAAAGGATTCCAAGGTAGTAGTAGGCTGGTTAATTAGCCCAAAAACAGCTTGTTGGGGCTACAGGGATCTGTTAAAGAAAGTTAAATGGATGACAAGTAATATGACTGTCAGGTTTCAATGGGTCAGAAGATCAGTAAATGCAATGGTTGATTCTCTGGCCAAGCAAGGGGTGTGTCAAGGGGAGATCTATTTTGGGCTACTTTGTAATTGTGTTTCAGGCTTGGGCAGTTTTGGTGTATATGGTTCTGTCCTAGGGGGGGGTGACATTCCGTGCCTCCTCCTATGCTGATTGTATTTTTGTTATTTAAATTAATAAAACTAGTCTCATTTATCAAAAAAAAAAAAGTTCTCTATAAAAGACAAAAATGCCATACAGGTGTACGAGATCTACAGAAATGCTCTACATGTGACACATGGTAGGATCATAGAGGAAGAGGTAATTGTGGTTTGCACAGACTGACAACTGGTCCCCACCCTACAATCTGACACGTGTACCTATTGAATCAAGGCACTCAATCGAGTAACCGCCTTAGGAATATTTTGGAGCCCATCCCACGAACATACGTGCCCTCTTCTACTTCTATAAATAGAGGTCCTTCTGATAGAACGAAGATCATTCCATCATTCACTCACTCGTTTGTTCATCTGATCATCCTTTCTCTCCCCAAGCTTCCCTAACTGAACCCTAATCTCCCCTTCTCATCTTCTTCTCAACTTTAGAACCAAGACCACCACTGCCTTACACCCGCACTAGTGCCCTTTACGTGGCTTTCTGATATAGACAAATCGAACTGGTGGCTTCATGGGCTGAATCTGTGCTCCCTAGATCTTCTAGGCCTGAGTGTCATGGACTTGGGGATGTTGGCTAGTCTGACTCCTATCAAAGAGGATGCATTGTCTAATGAAGGGAGGAGAGAAAGGAATATTTTGAAAAAAAAAAGGAAAAAAAAGTTCACTTTGGGGAAGTGATGTGGAGACAAAAATCAAGGGATTATGGTTAAAGGAAGGGGATAAATAATATAACTTTTTTTCCATATAATGGCAAGAGGGAGAAAAAGAAGAAACTACATATTTAGGTTAGAAGAGGAAGAAAGGGTGGTGGAGATTAGGAAGAAATCATTGAAACTATCAAGGGCTTCTATATCAAATTATTCTCAATTAGAAATTGCTTCCTTGGTGATTTGTGGAAGGGAAAAATTGGAGAGGTTCAAAAATCATGGTTGGAAAGGGAATTTGAAGAGAAAGTTTGGGTAGCAAATAAGGTGAAGGGAGACAATGCTCCAGGGCCAGGTGGTTTCAATATTTCTTTCTTTAAGTCTTGTTGGGGAATTGCTGAAAAAGATATCGTGGAGAGGTTTAAGGACTTGCGGATTGATAAGATAATTGAGAAGAGTGCAAATGCCACTTTATCTCGATTATTCCTAACTCCTGAGATGGAGGATACTTATAGGGTGGAAGGCATCATGACAATAAGCCTAATTACCAGCCCATATAAGATCATTGCAAAAGTACTGTCAAGAAGGCTGAAAATGGTATTGTATGAAGCCGTAGGTCATACTCAAATGGCTTTGGTGGAGGGAGACAAATTTTGGATGGAGTCATTTGAAAGTGAATGTATAGAATCACAGATGCATGAATTAGAAGTGGAAAGGCATATTGATATGCAAGTTGGGTATTGAGAAGGCATATGATCATGTGGACTGGGGTTTTTCGGAAAAGGTTCTTGATATAATGGGGTTTGGGGAGAAATGGAGGAGATGGATTTTTGCTTGTATTTCTTCAACTTCCTTCTCATGTTGGTTAATGGGGTATCCACAAAATTTTTCCAAGCTTCAAGAGGCATTAGACAAGATGATCCACTTTCTCCAATACTTTTTGTCTTGGCGACAGAAGTGATGAGTAGAATGTTAGTAAGAGGGGCGGAAAGGGGCTATTTGGAGGCTTTACAGTAGGAAATGGGGGAGATGATGATTTCACACCTGCAATTTGTGGATGATGCTTTGATTTTTTGGATATTCCGATATTGTTGTTGACTAAGTCCTAAGATTAAGAGCAGTCTTGAAATGTTATGGAATGGTGGCAGGGCAGAAAATAAATCTGATTAAAAGAGTGTGATGATTAGGCGGGTGAAAATCCACATTCAGAGTTGGAGGCCTGTGCAAGAGCCATGGGATGTTTGGTGGGGGAGCTCCCTTTCACATATTTGGGACTTCCAATTGGAGCAAGGTCCTTATCACATTATAGTTGGCAGCCTATCTTAGACAGAATTGATCTAAGATTGGCAAGTTGGAAAGAGAAATACTTGTTGGGAGGAAAGATTACCCTAATCAAGAGTGATCTTCCAATTTATTACTTGTCTTTGCTTAAGGTACCGGCATCAGTTGCAGAAGCTTTGTTTTCTTTTTCTTTTTTTTTTTTTTGAAGAATAATAAGAAAATTCATTAGTCAGAAAAATAAAACAGTTATAATCCAAATCCGATAGGTGACAAGATGGCACCTAGAAGTACAAAGCAAAAAGAAACTCTGCTCTGGTCTAGAATACATTAGCTGAACCAGAAACTGAAACTAATTACACATTTTGAATTTCCAACACGCTCCAAAAATTCTCCCCAAAATCTGATCTGCTAGCTTGATCAAAATCTGGGAGCACCCAAACCCAGTCCGCTACTAACTTTCCCACCAGAGCCCCCAGAGTTTTAATTCTTTTAGTTTTTCTTCGAAGAGCCTTCTATTTCTTTCATTCCACAGGAGACAACACACACCAAAGGGGATGCAGCTCCAAACTATCCTTGCTTTCCTACTTCCTTCAAATCTTGGCCAAGAAGAAAAGATTTCTGCTGTAGAGCTTGGCTGAAACACTCTTTGCTTGAAAAGAGAGGAGTAGAATTTCCAAATGGTTTGTGCTGTCTTACAAGAGAAGAATAAGTTGAAAACAGTCTCTTCATCTGAGTAGCATAAAACACAAACGCTTGCTAAGGAGAAGCCCCTACTTTTTAGGTGATCAACTGTTAGAACACTATCCAATGCCACCAACCAAGCAAAAGCTTCCACTCTAGGTGGAACAGGGTTCCCCCAAACTCCCCCTACCTGATCTGAAACCAGCTGCTTCTTCACCATCGCCAAGTAGAATGACTTCACAGTGAATACCCATTCCTGCACTCTTTCCACCACAGTCCATTTCTCAAGCAGGGTGAAACCTCAACCTCCTGTAGTTTTTCCAATAGCTGAATGCATTCTTCCAATTCCTGATCCAGCAATGGTCTTCTGAATTTGGGGCACCAAACAATCTGATCTCCCCTCATTCCGAAACACTTGTTAACTGCTATGTGATGCTCAGTCAACCTGTACAGCTTTGGGCATACCTCACTTAACCTCCCCACATCACACCACTCATCCTGCCAAAATCCTATCCTTGACCCATCCCCCAACTTGGACCTGACTGCAGCTTTAAATTCTTGATTGAACCACAATATCCCTTTCCAAACACTGAGCCCACAAGAGGAAGTTTCTCTAGAATGCTAGGGACAAGAAAATGTTAATGAACAAGACGTACTTCTATTTATCGACAATATCTTCCGTTTCGTCCAAGCGGGATCGGAAGTATCTGCCCTATTAGGCAGAATGCCTTCTGCCGTGGGTTATCAACCTACCCTTAGTACAGAAATGGGTTCTTTGCAAGAAAGAATTACTTCGACCAAAGAGGGGTCCATAACTTCTATTCAAGCAGTTTATGTACCTGCGGACGATTTGACTGACCCTGCTCCTGCCACGACATTTGCACATTTAGATGCTACTACCGTACTATCAAGAGGATTAGCTGCCAAAGGTATCTATCCAGCAGTAGATCCTTTAGATTCAACGTCAACTATGCTCTGGTGAGGTGGGAAAAGGTTTGCAAGGACAAGAAGGATGGGGACCATGGAATTGGGAGGGTGAGGGTATTCAATAAAGCACTCGTGGGGAAGTTGCTATGGAGGTTTGTGAGGGAATGGGATTCGAATGAGGTTAAATCATCATATAGAGTTTGTGTATGGAAGGGCATAATGAACTTTCACTCAGCTTGTTTTGAATTTTGTTTCCTTTGATGTTGGGAATGGATAACACATTAGGTTATGGGAGGATGATTGATTGGGGATTGGGAAATTATATGAACTTTGCCCAAGGATGTATAGATTAAGTAGAAGAAATGTTTCAATTGCTCAATTTTATGAAATCATTCAAAATGCAGTTGTTTGATTCCTGAAGTTTAGAAGACCTCTCTTTGATTGGGAAATTGAGGAATGTTTAATCTTTTAGCTAAGTTTCATGTGGGGGAATTAAATTTGGAAATAGCTGATTCAAGATGGTGGAAGGGAGTTTTCACTGCGACATCGTTCTACGATGCTTTGGCAAGGAATCAAGTTGAAAGGGAATTTGTGAAAGGCGTCTGGGGTAATCCTATCCCTCCTAGGGTGGAAACATTTGCTTGGCTTGTTGCATTTGCATTGGACAGCATTCTTATATAAGACCATATCAAGAGTAGAGGCATTCAATTGGCAGGAAGATGTTATCTTTGTCTTCTAGAAGATAAGAGTGTCTCTGTTTTGGCTGTTGCCATGCAAAGATTATTTGGGGTTTTTACTCAGTATTCAAAATGGATATGTGCAACCCAAAATCTTTGAATTAAATCATTGTTTGTTGACCAGCTTTGAATGGAAATAGAAAAGTAAAGATCATATGGTGTTGGGTGCCTTTTGCACTCTGTTGAGAATTGTGGTAAGAAAGAAATAGAAGAATTTTTTAAGACAAGTACAAAACTCATGACCAACTTGCTTTTGGAATCTGCAATAAGATTATGGAATGGGTTCTGATTCTTCCAGAATTCAAGGGGGACAGCAAAGAGTCTTTTTTATTTTTTGGTAATTGAAAAAGCAAAGAGTCGTTTGGCTCTAGGTTTTGGAACGTATTGAACTTTGAATAGGGGGGAACTGATGATGCTTTTTGTATGTTTCTTTTCTCTTTTTTGGGTAATATCTCACCACTTATAGCATATGATTTGTAATCTTTTTGTTTTATGATGAATAAATTTTCTTTTTTTTATTGTCAAGAAAAATGGAAAAGAATTTGTTTACTATAATGGGTGAACATAAGATGTAGTCAGCAATCAAATGCTTATAAAAAAATCAACTACAGAGGAAATGAGGAAAACCCCAATGGTCTAACAGTGGAATCTGCACCAGGCACATATAGGATTGAAAAATACATTACATCATGGAGATTCCTCTCAGAAAGCTAAAAAACAATAATAAGATTGAGTCGATGCAAAATGCCATCTCGGAAGTGTTCTCTTGTACAACAACCAGAAAGTGTGAAAATTTAATCACGAAAGTATGTAAATGGATAGCTGTGTCTAGATGGACCCATATAGTAGCACGGTACATAGCAAATACAAAATGTGGCCTTTATCTTCTGGTAGGTCTACCTGATGGTCGCGGTAGGTTTCCTCTTTTGAAAACCAAAGAGATGCATTTTGGGTCATAGCAATTTGGAGAAAATTTTTTATGAAAAATACATAGCAATGGAAGTATCAAAATGAAATTTGTTTTCTACGTTAGACAAAAGGTAGGTTTAACAAACCATACTTAACCATATTGTCTTACCTTGGTGGACTCAGAATGTAGTATGAAAGTGCCCTCATTTGGTTCCATAGATGTAACAGTGCCTTGATGTGAAGAGTCGTCTCGAAGCTGGCATAAAAATGGAGAAACCATCATTTTAGCTAGGACAAACCACCATGTCAATCACAAGGTGATTCACCTTGTATCCAGATTTCATATGGCAAAATACACAGCTATACATCACAAACAGAGAGATACATTCAGAGACATGTATGAATAGGCAAACAAACCCTTCAAAGGACAAACATTAGGTAGAAAGCCTACCTGGTAGAAAAGAACAGTCTTCCCGCTACCACTTAACCCAGCAAGGACAATAGTATTAGATTTTGTACGTCTGAGCAAGCTAACTGCAATAAAACAGTGCAGCCAAGATAAATATCTGGATATATTTCCTTTTAAAATATGAACTTACAAAGTAATGATTTACTAGAAAACCAAGTACAAAACTTTTAAAAGAAGAGCAGATAGAATTTAATCATTTTCAAGAACTAATAGCACTTATCTCTTGCATGAAATGTTATTTACTGAATTAATATATAAGAGATTTTACAAGCAAATCATTCCCTTTCTGGAAGCAAATTTTAAGCTAAAGATCCTGGGCATCAGGTTTTTCTTTCTTTCTTTACTTTCTTTCTTGGCATTCTCTTAAAATATCCCAAAGAGAGCTTTACATGGCATAGAGCTACTAATAGACAATATCACTGTCCTCATCCCATTTCTAAGAATCATCTAAACATACATCCCATGGGAATCCATATTAAAAAGTCAATCTTTTTATGGTCAACTAATCAGAGCAAGGTTCAAAGTATCAGAAACGTAAGGTGTATCAGAAAGACAATTCTAAGAGACGTTTCGGGATATGCTTTGGATACGCATGGACACATATGAAAAATCAAGATACGCATGGATACGTTAGGAAACTTATATAAATCTTAAAAAAATACATTAATAACAATAAATATAAATTTTATATAACCTTAAATAAGTTATTTAAACACTTGTAAAGAAAACAAGTTATTTAAACATACAAACCCATACCTCAATAGTTTATATAAAATGTGAGATATAGAGACAAATTGGTAATCATTGAAGGTAATGGAAGGAGTAAAATGTGTATTAATTTTCAGAAAATTAATATAATTTATATTAATGTTTATTAGTATATAAATTTTAATAATCAATTTTAACATTAATTAATGACCATCCATTATGAAAAAAAAATATTTGCTTAAGAATAATAATACATACAATTATAATCAACAATTGAATATAGTGTAGTGGTTTGTTTATGTTTATTACAACCAAATTACTATGGTTCAATTCTCCTTACCTTTCTTATTTGTAGTTTTAAATATGTTGGTTTAATGGAGTTGTCAAGTGTAGGAAGAGGGAAGGAAGAAAGAAAAAGAAGAAGAAGAAGAAAAGGAAGAAGAAGAAGAAGAGAAGAGGAAGAAGAGTTACGGGAGAGAACTTGGGTGTTACTATTCACACCCAGAATATCTATTATATGATAAATCTGAAATTACATCCATATCCCTATAAGGGCGCCCAAATACAAAAAAAAGGAAAAGACAACAATACCCCTAAACCCAAATACACATTCTCAACACTCCCCCTCAAGATGAGCATAGATATCTATCATGCCCATCTTGCTCAAGTTTCTATCAAGTTTTGGCTTGTTGAGACCCTTAGTGAGGCAATCATCAAGTTGGTTCTCTGACCTAACAAAAGGCACACATATCTCTCCATTAGCTATCTTTTCTCTAATGAAGTGTCTGTCAACTTCAATATGCTTTGTGCGGTCATGTTGAACAGGGTTATGAGCAATGTTTATGGCAGCTTGATTATCACAGTGTAGCATCATTGGGGTTTCAGCTTGGATCCCAATTTCTGATAACAAAGACTTCAACCATAGCAACTCCGATACACCATGAGCCATAGCTCTGTATTCAGCTTCAGCACTAGATCGGGCAACAACAGATTGTTTTTTGCTTTTTCCGAGACACAACATTACCTCCTACCAAGGTGCAGTAACCGGAGGTGGATCTTCTTCCATCTATAGAACCTGCCCAATCAGCATCAGTATAAGCCTCAACCTTGAGATGTCCCTGGTTAGAGTATAGCATTCCTTTACTTGGACACCCCTTTAGGTAGGCGAGAATCCTGTTGACAGCCTGCATATGTGAAGTTCTAGGACTGTGCATATACTGATTCACCATGCTAACAGCATAGGATATACCAAGTCGAGTCAGACACAGGTAAAGAAGCCGACCAACAAGCCTCTTGTAGACACCCTTGTCTGGAATAATATCTCCATCATCAGTGCTCAAATTATGATTGGAGTCAATAGGAGTTTCAACTGGCTTACACCCTAGTTTCCCAACCTCATGAAGGAGATCAAGGACATACTTCCTCTGTGAAATGAATATCCCTCCCTTTGACCTTGCCACTTCGATTCTAAGAAAGTATCTGAGATTCCCATGATTTTTTATTTCAAACTCAGAAGCAAGGAATGACTTTAGTTGGTTTATCCCAGAGTGATCATCTCCAGTGACAACAATATCATCCACATACACTATCAACAAGGTGAGTAGGTCATTAACCCTTCGTATAAACAAAGTATGGTCCGCTTGTGATTGTGTAAACCCAATTTTGAGAATAGCCTTTCCGAATCTATCAAACCAAGCTCTAGGGGATTGTTTAAGCCCATAAAGAGATTTTTCTTAAACCACAAACCTTCCCCTCATTGTTGGGTAAGATTACCCCTGGTGGTAAATCCTTGTATACCTCCTCCTGAAGATCTCCATTTGGGAAGGCATTCTTCACATCCATCTGATATAGAGGCCATGAATAATGAGCAGCAAGAAACATAATAACTCGGATAGAGTTCATTTTGGCTACAGGAGCAAAGGTCTCTTGATAGTCAATCCCATATGTTTGGGTGTATCCTTTTGCCACCAACCTAGTTTTGTATCATTCAATTGATCCATCAGCCTGATGTTTAATGGTATATACCCACTTGCAACCCACTGGAACTTTGCCTTCAGAAAGAGGAACAAGCTCCCAGGTATGGTTTTTTAAGAGAGCCTCTCTATCTCTTGGTTCATAGCATCCTTCCACTAAGATGACCGAACTGTATCTGAAACATTACGAGGAACAGAGACAGAGGAGATAGTAGTAACATAGGCATGATAGGAGGGTGAAAGAGCATCATAAGAAACATAGTTAGTGATGGAATAGGCAATGCATTTCCTTTTTCCTTTTCTAACTGCAATGGGAAGGTCAAGGTCATATTGTGAGACATCAAGATCAATAATAATAGAAGGAAGTTCAGGGTTGCTTTCAAAGTTGCATGGATCGGGCGGTTCGATTGTTGTGGACATTCAGCCTCAAGAGTATCCTTCCTTTTACGCCTTATAAACCACTGTTGCCAGGATCGTTGGAGAGGAGGAGGAACATGAATACTGTTACTACAAGGGGAAGACAAATTAGGACTGTCCATAGAGGTAGGAACAGGAAAACAAAAAGGAGTCAGATCTTCACAAACACTCTCCCCCTGAAGAGAAGGACGAGTGGACTGAAAATATGGAGTAGACTCAAGGAATGTAACATCCTTAGATATGTACCTTCGGCCAGTATGGGGATCAAAACACTTGTACCCGTTTTGGACTGGAGAGTAGCCCCAAAATATGCATTTGACAGATTTAGAGTCAAGTTTCAGGCGAGAAGGACTCATGTCATGAACAAAGCAGCTACAACCAAAGACTCTGAGAGACAAACTGAAAATAGGATCCTTAGGAAACAAAAGTTGATGAGGTGATTGAAGAGAAAGCAATCGTGAAAGAAGTCTATTAATGAGATACACTGCTGCTTCAATTGCATCTCCCCAGAATCGAGTTGGTACATTCATCTGGAAGAGAAGGCCTCTTGCCACCTCAACAACATATCTGTCTTTTCTCTCTGCTACACCATTCTGTTACGGAGTATAAGAGCATGAACTTTGATGAATTGCTCCCTTTCCTTCAAGGAATAATCGCAGATGCTTTTCAAAATACTCCTTAGCATTGTCAGACTGTATTATCTTTATTTGCCTTTCAAATTGTGTTTCAACCATCTTGGAGTAATCATCAATGAACAATATAAAATATTTATAGCCGCCCATACATGGAATAGAGTATGGGCCCCAAACATCAGTGTGTATCAAGTTGAAAGCAACATCACTCCTTCTATTACTTGCAGGATATATAGTTCTACATTGTTTTGAGAGATGACAAACATCACATTGCATACCCAAACTAGACTTAGACTGACATAAGTTTGGAAACAAAAATTTAATGGACTTAAAAGACACATGACCGAGGCGACAATGCCACAACTTCAAAAAACTCAAATTTTCATCATGACATGACTCAATCTGGCATAGTAATCCTTGCTCAGAGGTTTGATCAAAAAGGTAAACTCCATCAGCTTCATGTCCAATTCCAATCGTCCTCCCTGTTCTCAGGTCCTGAAAAACACAATGAGAAGGGAAAAAGGTCACTGAACAGTTATGAGATTTGGTAAGAGTGCTAACAGATAAAATATTCTTGTACAAGTGGGGGACATGAAGGACAGAGCTCAGGGAAAGATCACGAGTAAGCTTAACCTCCCCCAAATCAGAGATAGGGGTCTGAGATCCATCAGCTACAGTGATTTTTCCTTCCCCTTGAGTCAACTTATAAGAGGTGAAGTGGGAAGACGTACCAGTCATATGTGCACTAGCTCCAGAGTCCACAATCCAGGAGCTAGTAGGAGAAGATTGACAAGTAAGTGCAGTACTTGATTTTGCAAAAGCACTAGAAGGATTACTGGAACTAGTAGAGGTAGAGAGCCCAGACTTCTCAAGCTTAATCAACAGAATCCTGAGTTTCTCCATCACATCAGAGGAACCATGTGTGGGAGCCTGTACATTAGGAGGGCAATCAGCTCCAACAGTAGCAAGATGAGCATTACCCTTCGTTGCGGTTTTAAACTTGTCAGGCTTTAAATGTGGATTCAATTTCCAACACCTATCGTTCGTATGTCTCGGCCTTTTGTAGTAATCACATACCACATCTTCATGCTTTTCATTAGCACCCTATTTGTTTGTACTCGACTTGGACATTGAAGACATGTAGGCAAAATGATCCATCACTAAGGTCTACATCATAGCAAACCTTCTACTCTCCTCTCCCTGCACTAAGGAGAATGCAGTAGCAAGGGAAATAATATTTGCACTCAAGATGTGTTGTCGGGTAAAATCATACTCACCATTCAATCTAGCCAAGAAGTCAAACACTCGATTCTTCTCAACATACTTCCAATACTATTCACCGTCCCCAAGGTTCTTCCATTGCAAGTTCTCCAAATGATCTATTTCTTCCCATAGAGACTGCAAAGATGAGAAGTACATGGCTACAATCCTCTCCCCCTGACATATATTACAGGCTTCTCTTCAGAGTTGATAGACTCGGGCTGTATTTTTTGCTTGAGAGTACGTGGCTGTAACACGATCCCAAATATCCTTGGCAGTGGAGAGGAACATACAATTGTGGGCAATATGTGGCTGCATTGAACACACCAGCCATGACATAACCAAGGAATTATCCTGTTCCCATCTAGCAAGTTTGGGGTCATCAACTTTTGGCTTCTCCTCCCTACCAGTAATAAATCGCAGCTTACCCCTACCTCCGATGGTAAGCTTGGTTGATTGAGACCACTCAAGGAAGTTGGTTCCATCAAGTTTTACAGTGGTTATCATACCACTGGAGACATCGACATTTCCCGGCAGCACTCCAGAAGAGGTTAGTAACTCCTTAGGCACACCCATTTGAGTTGGGTAGGCCTTTTAACAGTTCTACAGCATTACAACCACCAACCGACACGCACAAGACCCACAAAAGATGGGAAACGCTCGGTTGGAATCCAATGGGAGGCCCAAAACTGAACTAGCGGCAATATTGGGAAGAAAAAAGACCCCCATAGAAAGATCAGAGGTTACAAGGATGTGTAACCACTTCCCATACCTTTAGCAATGCCAAATAAACCAAAACCAATAAGTTTCAAGCATGCATCGAACTCAAACAAGGAAGAAAAAGTCCAACATCGAACCAGTATTTTTCTGTAATTTTTTTATTGTAAAATCCGGGAAAAATCAGACACATCAGATGAAAGATAAGAACCATACCACAATAACCCTAAAATCAGGGCGAACCAGAGTACATCAGATTCAAGGGTTGTCGCCGGTTCCTGTACGGACTGTTGACATCATCCGGCGGCGGTCTGACGTCAGCAGGTCTTCATGAGTTCGGGAGTTGGCAGAGGATCTAGTCCGAGGCTTCTTCCCACTCTGATACCAAGTTGTCGAATGTAGGAAGAGGAAGAAAGAAGAAGAGTTACGGGAGAGAACTTGGGTGTTACTGTTCACACCCAGAATATCTATTATATGATAAATCTGAAATTACATCCATGTCCCTAGAAGGGCGCCCAAATACAAAAAAAGGAAAAGACAACAATACCCCTAAAGCCAAATACACATTCTCAACAAATGGCAAGTCAACTTCGAATTTATTGCTTTAATGGCGGGTCAAATTAAAATTTGAATTTGAATAATGTCATAAATGTAGTAATTAATTATTAATTAAGAGAGGAGTTATTAAGAGAGAGGTAATAATTATAAGAGATTAAGAGTTTTTAGGGCAAGTTTCCTTAAATGTAGGAGTTATTAGAAAGACAAAGAATTATTAAATAGGCTTATTTATGAGAGAGAGAGAGAATCTAAATTTTTTTATCAATAACACAATTCATTATATAATCTTAATAAAAATTACAAAGAGGAAGACAAACTTTATTATCTTCCAAATGCAGTTGAGCCCCAAGAAAGGAAAAAAGAGAAGAAAGAGAAAGAAATAAATTTACAGTTGTGCCCAAAACATTGATTCCCTCTCCACCCCTTGTTTAGCTAACCCATCAGCAAAGGAATTAGCTGATCTTTTTACCCAAATGATTTTAACTTCCATTCCTCGAACCAGCCATCTAAATCTCCTCCTCTCATTACTGTAATGCCATAAACCACTGTTGTCGTTATTTAGCCATCCTATGACCACCTCCGAATCCCCATCAATTATGAGTTTGTTGATATTCATCTCCCTAGCTTTCTGTATTCCTTCCATAACTGCATGGATCTCGGCTCTGAGAGAGCCACCCACTCCAATGGGGCCTGAAAACATGGCTAGAACAACCCCATTCTCGTCCCAAAAAACGCCCCCAATCCCTGATTGTCCAGAATCCCCTCTGCAAATCCCATCAAAGTTTAGTTTTATGAAACCTGCAGGAAGGGGGGTCCAAGACACACCCATCACTGTCTTGGTCTGGGAACAGTTAGCAATCTCACCCCACTTCCTGAATCTAATATTACAATATGTATCAGCCAATACATTCAAAATATTGGTCTGTATCAATATGTATCGGCCAATACATTCAAAATATTGGTCTGTATCGGTCGATACAGACCCGATACGGGTCCATATCGATCCAATACAAACGAAAAGGAACGAAACTACTGGATTTGTAGTGTTCTATGTATCGGGATGTTGCTGGAATGATATGTATCGGCCGATACGTTGCGATTTTTTAAACCTTGAATCAGAGTTTTATTAAATAGAAACACAATGTGTTATATAGGCTTTTACCTATCCCATGTAAGAAAATAAAACAGAAAAAAATGAAGAGCCAGCCCCTTTTGCTGCTAACCCCGAACTCATTTTTAGTTTGACTCCATGCAACAAGTGATTACCATGGGGAATACGGTACCAATGCAACTCCTGTTTGTTTGTACCTTTGGCAAGGGAGTCAAATAGGGAATTTGCAGACACTAAAACCCAAGAAAATGAGGTCTGCAAGTTCCTAACCAAGGATCTTGCTTCTCTTATTTGATGATAATTCTGCCAAGGACCCATCACTAAGCTTTTATCCACTCAACAATGATGTGAATCTCCCTCAACCTCAAGGCTCATATAACCAAAAGAGCATCCCAATTTCAAAATTTGGAGGATAAACTTCAATGCGTAATAAAATATCTCAGTTTCCTTTTAATATTGTGAACTCTGATGTGTGAGGGTCATGCCATTTACCTCCCATGTGTGACTAAATATTTCATGTTGTCTATTTATAATTTTTCTAGCAGTAACTCGAGGGGTGCAGATAGCTAAAGAGATGAATTTGAGCAAGCTGGTTGTTGAGCAAGACTCCAAGCTAGTGGTGGGATGGCTAAAGAAGCCAGAGACTGTTATTTAAGAGTTCAAGGATAAGTAAAATAGTTTTAAGTGGCTAACTAACAATATGCCCTTGGTAATTCTAGGGCTGCAAGTCGGGCCGGGTTAGGTCGGGTTGAGGCCAACCCTAAGTTCTAAACCCCCAACCCGACCCTAACCCTAACCCTAACTAAATAGTAATACCTCCAACCCTAACCCGACCCAACCCGAAGTCAACTTTGGGTTGGGCTAGGCTCGGGTTGAGCCCAACCCAACCTTCTTCCCATCCCTTTAAATCTTGTAGAACTTCTAAATCTAATATCTAAACTCAACTTTCACTACATATATTAATCCTATGTTTTATTAGTATTTGTTTGTTGATATTTTTATTGGTTCTCTAAGTACAAAATTCAGGAAAAAAAAAAGTGTTTGAAATGACTATAGTTTATTATGAGTTATGACTTATAATAAATCTTTTATAGGTTGCAAGCTATGGGTGGCAAGCAATAGAGAGGAAATAAAGAATAAAATATTCAAAAAACATAAAATATGTTATTAAAGTTTTAGTATTTCCAATTAGGATTAAGTGAAGTGATTATCTTAAAAGAAATAAATGATAGTATGTGGTAGGGACTATACAACTATCATGCATCTAAACAAATCAATGTATGATATATTATATATAACATATATTTATAGATGATATGTACTATAGAGTCGGGTTCGGGTTGCCCGAGGGGTCAACCCTAACCCAACCCGAAGTAAAGTCGGGTTCATAAATTTCAACCCTAACCCGAGCATCAATCCAACCCGACTTTTTCAGGTTGGGTTCGGGCCAACCTGGCCCAAGTTGCAGCCTTAGGTAATTCAATGGGTGAGAAGAATGGTAAATGAGGTGGCTGATACATCAGCCAAGCAAAGGGTTGATAGGGATCATCTTTATTGCGCTCAATTGTAAGTTGTTTTATTGTTGCTTTATGTTACGAAGGTGTACCTAATACCTCTCCTTGGAATGCTTGTAATGTCATATATTTTGATTTCTCCTAATAAAATTCAACTTACTTGTCAGAAAAATGAAAAAAAGCAATGTGTTGCAGTAAAATAAGGAGGAACTGCCTACCCAAGAAGAGCAAAGTAGTTGTCAGAAACAGAACACCCACAGCAACATATAGTTGAGCAGCTGGAATCTGATGAATAATTTCCTCTGCTTGATTAATCCATGGCTGCAGTTGATTTTTCAATTGCTCCATCCCTTGCATTATCAATTTCTGTTATTTAAAGAAAGGAATTATCATTTGTATGTGCACAAGATGTGTTTATGAAATAGCTATTTGCAGAAACAATTAGATGTGATTCAGTCCTCCAAATCTGAGATTAGTTTCTGATAACAGCAACAAAAAGAAAAGAAAAAAAGGGGAAAAACAGTAGGAGGAAGAAGGAAGTTGAGAAGAAGAAGAAGAGAGTTTGATAGTTCTCTCTCTCTCCTCTCACTAATCTGTTATTAATCAGACTTAATCAAGGTTCATTACAAGCCTGCCCTTAAGTGGGCGGCCAGCTCATCAATAACTTAAAAGAAAAATAAAAAGAAGCTAGCAGGCCCATTAACACATAAGTAATAAAAAGAACACTACTTAACAAGAGAACAAGCACTAGGGCCCATTCGGCCCAATCTCTCTACACTCCCCCTCAAGCTGAGCATAGATATCAATCATGCCTACCTTGCTTATATAATGTATCGGCTTCCCTTTTGGAACACTTTTGTCAAAACATCCAGCTAGCTGTTCTTCGGAAACAACAAATGGCAAGTGTAGAGATGTAGAGCAATAATTAATGTTGTTATATTGCTGTTATTTTATTTATTGTGGTCCCCACTACTGCTATTAGTTAGTTTACTTTATATTTGTTGTTAGGATGTTGTTAGCAATGTTAGTTTATTAGTTATTTGCTTATGTAAGCAATAGGGGCTTTAATGTAATTGCCATCTTATTTTTTGATGTTATTATAAATAGATGAGTGGGGCGGCAGCTAAGGCCTATCACTCTTTTTTCTCATCTTTCTCTTTTCTCTCATCTTTCTCTTCTCTCTCCCTTCTTCCTTTCTTCTTCTTCTTCTTCTCCAATATTTTTTTTCTTTTAATTTGAATCAAGAATTGGACTAATTACAGTCTAGATTTGCCTACTGCAAGCAGACCTCCCCTAAAGCAACTCTCTCCCGTATAAAATGCCTATCAACCTCTAGATTTGCCCTTAGTTTTTTTCTTACAATCAATACCCAATTCTTCCAAAAGTGACCTAAGCCACAATAGTTCTGAAACTCCGTGTGCCATTGCCTTGTACTCTACCTCAGCCAAGGATCTAGTCACTATAAATTGCTTCTTACTCTCCACGAAACAATGTTCCCTACCACCATAGCACAGTATCCTAAAGTAGATCTCCTATCATCAATACATCCAATGAAATCAGCATCAGTGTATGCTTCCAACTTCATGTGTCCATGCCTAGCAAACAAGATACCCTTCCTTGGAGTACCTTTCAAGTAACACAAAACCCTCTCTATAGCTGCTAAATGTGCATCTCTGGGGGAATGCATGAACTAGCTAATGACACTCACTACATAGGAAATATCCGATCGGGTCATGCAAAGATATAACAGCTTCCCAAGTAGTCTCTGAAACACTCCACGATCAATCAACAATTCACCATCAATAGTTAAGAGCTTATAATTTAAGTCAATAGGAGTGGAAGTCGGTCTAGCACCAAGTTTACTAGTTGTTGCAAGTAAATCAAGAACATGCTTGCGTTGAGAGATGAAAATACCATCCTTAGACCGAGCCACCTCAATTCCTTGGAAATATTTGAGGTCACCCAAGTCTTTGATCTCAAATTCAGTATTAAGAAATCTATTGAGACTAGTCACTTCCTGAGAACCATTATCAGTAACCACAATGTCATCAACATAAACAATTAGATAGGTCACCAAGGAGTCTCTCCTCTTAACAAATAAAGTATAATCAGACTAAGTCTGTGTATAACTGAAAGCAACAAGAGAAGCCCGAAATCTCTTAAACCATGCCCTAGGAGACTATTTGAGGCCATAAAGCGACTTTCTACATTTACACACCTTCCCTTGCATTTCCTTTCCATACACCCCTAAGGTAAAGACATATAAACCTCTTCATGTAAATCACCATTTAAAGGCATTTTTAACATTAAAATTGGTGAAGAGGCCAATCAAAAGTAGTAGCAAGAGATAACAGAACTCGAACTGAAGTCATTTTTGCCACAGGGGCAAATGTCTCTAGGTAATCAACACCATACATCTGAGTATAACCTTTAGCAATCAACCAGGCCTTGAACCTCTCAATAGTGCATTAGTGCCATTAGAGTGATACTTGATAGTGAATACCCATTTACAACCAATTGGTTCCTTCCCCTCAAACAAGTCCACAATGTCTCAAGTATGGTTCTTATGTAAAGCATCTAGCTCAGTCATCATAGCATCCCGCCATTCAAGTTTAGATAAAGCTTTTGGGACAAACCTAGGGACAGCATGTGTACAAACAAAGGCAAGAAAAGAAATAATAGGTTGGGAAAAAAAGGTTGTAGGATAGGTGTTTAGAGATGCAATGGGTTGTACACTTCCTTTTGCCTTTACAAAGCGCAATAGGAAGATCAAGGTCTGTGAAGGTTTCAGAAGGGTAGAGGAGGGCTGACCTGTTATCTCAATGGTGACGGGAGGTGGAAGAGGCTTAACTAAAAGAGGGGAAACAACTTTCTCACACCTTAATCTTCGTCTTTGGTACCACCGTTGGAGTACAGGATGAGAAGTAAATGTGGGAGGATGAGCCGGAGGAGGAGGGGTACCTGGAACATGTGAAGGAGACTAAATGGAAGACGACCCAGCAGAAGTAGACAACTCAATAGAGGACTCAAGAGGAACTGAAAGAGGAACAACTGGGGACATAGCAAGCAATTCATTCGAATGCTCCCCCTCACAAAAGGTGCCAAAGAAAGAAATAGACTCCGCAAATGTGACATCCCCAGATACAAGACGGGTGCCACAGACTGGATCAAAACAACAGTATCCGTTCTGTGTGGAGGCATACCCTAAGAAAACACACTTGTGTGCTTTAGGCTCAAATTTATGTCTCTGGTGACTGTGAACATGGGCGTAGCAAGTGCACCCAAAAAAATCGGAGGAGAAGAAAAAAAAGCTCTCATCAGGAAAGAGAAGGCTAAAGGGGGTTTTGAAACTCAGGACGGCATACGGTTTATCAAATGTGTAGCTATAAGGACAGCATCCCCCCAAAACTTAACAGGAACATGAGATGCAAAAAGGAGACTTCTTGCCACCTCAACTACATGCCAATTCTTGCTTTCCACCACTCCATTCTGTTGTGGAGTGTAGGAACAGAAACTCTAATGAATGACCCCAAAGTCATCAAAGTATGACGAAAGATTCTTCTCAAAATATTCCTTAGCATTATCATATCGAAATATTTTGATCCAGGTGTTACACTAGGTAAGGATAAGTTCATGAAACTTCTGCACAATAGGTAGTAGTACTTCATCCCAGGATCTCATAAGGTAAATCCAAGTATAACGAGATAAGTCATTAATGAAAATGAACTTTTTCTCAAAAAATAAATAAAATACTTGTAAGTTGTTTTTTTTTTTTGAAAAAATTTAACCAAATACTTGTAAGTTGTAACCCCCCTAGAAAATAAATGGTATACCCCCACACATCGAAGTGCACAATATGGAAAGGAGAAACTAATCTTTTATTGTTGATTGAATAAGAATGTTTACAATGTGTTGCAAGTTCACATAACTCACAATGAAGACTTGACAAAAACACTCCTTTAAACATTTCTGGAAACAAATGACTCAAAGCAGAAAAAGGCAAATGACCAAAACATAAATGACATAACATGACTCTACCAATAGACTCCAAAGCTACTCCACCGGGTGGTCCAAGACATCTATCAAGTGTGCCCAGCAAATATATTTCGTTCGCCTCATGACCACTCCCAATCGTCCTTTAAGATTTCAAGACCTGAAAAACATGATGACTAAGAAAGAATGTTATACTGCAATTCATGAATTTAGTCACACTACTAACAGATGAAATATTGGTGTTAAGGTTAGGAATATGAAGAACTGAGGATAAAATAAGGGAGTCAAGAGGTTTTGATATCCCCCTTGTTGGAGATGGGAACAAGAGACCCATCAGCAAGAGATATCTTTTCTCGGCCAGAAAGGAGCTGATATGAACATAAAATATTAGACATGTTGGCCATATGGTCTGATGCTGCAATAGTAGTCTCCAAATGATTAATTAATCTCCCGTACCTCTCAATTTTGCTTTCACTGCTGCCAACTACTCCATAGCAGACTTTTCCTCACTTTCCCTATTCCCACCTTCAGGTAACATAGCAACATTTGCATTCTTAGCCTTCCCAGTCTGACCATTCTTCTTAGAATTGTTGTTGTTCTGAAACCTCTCTGGAAGAAGATCTGGTTGTAACTTCCAACAAGTGTCCTCAGTATGCTTTGGCTTCTTGCAATATTCACATATCACCTCTTTCTTTTCAATTGGCCCCTTTGGCTTTATCCCAGCATGTGCATAATGTTCTAGAGGTGGTCCTTGTAACTGTACTTGCCGCCTACTATCTTCATTGCTCACCATAGAGAATGCCTGAGCAAGAGTTACTTCATCTCTAGCCAGAATGTGTTGCCTTGTAACATCAAACTCAAGGTTGAGTCCTTGAGAAACTCAAAAACCCTATTTCTTTCTACCAGCTTCCTAAATGTCTTTGCATCCTTGGTACTCTCCCATACAATTGTCTCCATTACATCAATTTCCTGCCACAAAGATTCCAGCATAGAGTAGTAAACAGATACACTCTTCTCCCCCTGTCTCAAATTATTCACATCATTCTTTAACTTATAAGCTCTTGCAATATTCAATTTAACAATGTCTCTGTAACATTATGCCAAATCTCCTTGGTTGAAGTCATCCAGAGGTAATGTTGACTTATGTGAGGTTGTATAAAGTTGACTAACCATCCAACTAGTGTATAGTTCTCTTGCATCCATTTTTCATATGTGGGATCCGTCTCTTCCGCTTTCTTCTTATTGCATATGATATACCCCAGTTTACCTCTACTACAAACATAAATCCTTATAGATTGTGCCCAAGCTAAGTAATTTGTTCCATCAATTTTAATTGTGGTCACTCCAGTCAACAAAGGAATCTACTAAACCGATCCCGAACATTGGAATCTGCTTCAACTCACTTCCAGATTGCTCCATTGACCAAACAAGAATTTTAGTCTATATGGACCTAACTGAGGTTAGTCCAGTACCTACAAGTCCCAAAATTAGAGCTTCAATGTACCCGGCTTCGTGGAAGAACAGGGAGAAGAGTCAAACGCTCCTACCAGAGCTTCTTAAACTCTTTCCAACCTCAACCGCCCTCTTCTAGAGATCAAAAGGAACTCCCCAAGCACTAAGCGCCACACCTAAAGAGTCTTCTTACCCTGTAATCGTAAACTCTCTAGTCGGCTAGGGTTTTGGGCAAAAATCAACAACCTCACTTTCTTGGCAATCTATGGCCAAATTCTATCTCTCCAAACCCTCTACCAACTAGGCACAAAAGCTCTCTAAACAATGAATAACTCATCTCTCCATACATTCTTATAATCAAAGGATGTATGGGAAAAAAAAGGAAAAGAGGAAGGAAGAGGTGCTCCGATACCAAGATGTGATTCAGTCCTCCAAATCTGAGATTAGTTTCTAATTGTAGCAACAAAAAGAAAAGAAAAAGGGGAAAAACAATAGGAGGAAGGAGTTGAGAAGAAGAAGAAGATAGTTCGATAGTTCTCTCTCTCTCCTCTCACTAATCTTTTATTAACCAGACTTAATCGAGGTTAATTACAAGCCTGCCCTTAAGTGGGTGGCCAGCTCATCAATAACTTAAAATAAAAATAAAAAGAAATTAGCAGGCCCATAAAGATAGGCCCATTAACACATAAGTAATAAAAAGAACACTTAACAAGAGAACAAGCACTAGGGCCCATTCGGCCCAGTCTCTCTACACAATTGAAATAACCCATTCAAGGAATGATGCAGCAAATTTACAAAGAAATTGTTTACAAGAAACATCAGTTGGTCATCCAGCAGCTCATGTGAGGCCCTGGAGGCAATTAGAAGACAAAAAATAATAGATCATTTGGCTTCTATCTTGGCTTATTTTGAAAGATTGGCTTTCATTACTTTGTAATGATTGGGAAAGTAATATTTATGGTTCTCACATGTATTTTGAAAAAAGAGAAATGCCCTACACAGTGCTTTAAAAGTGGAAGGGCTTTTTTGTGCCCAAGGCGTAAAGCGCAAGGCAAGGTGCATGCCTTTTTGAAGCAAGGTGCAAAGCATTTAAAAAATCTGAAAAATGCAAAATAAATCAAAAATATTAAAATAGGAGGAGGCTAAGTAAGGGCAAGGATGAAGGTAACAATTGTCAGCATGAAGAAAGCCAAGGAGATGGGAGCAAAAAAGGTTAATTGTTGAAGGCGACACCAAGGTGTTTATTAGCTGGTTAATGGAGGACATGAGAGCTGCTTGGTGCTTCAGAAATGAAATTAACCATTTTAAATGGTTTTCAAAGGATATGCAGATTGAAATTCAATGGGTACCAACAGCTTAGCTTATGGTTTGACAAAACAGGGAATTAATAGCCAACAATTTTTCTAGGCCATGCCATAAAATGCAAGGGTTGGGTGGGATAATAGAGGCTATAATGTTTTCTACTTGATTGTATTCACAACCTCTTGTTGTACTTATCCTACAAATTCTAATTAATGAATGATTTCATCCTTCTTTTTACTCATCAAAAAAATAGGTGTCATATTAATATTTATATATTTTTATTGCAATTATAATATATTTATTTTACAAGGGACTTGACTCAATATTTCATTAATAATGGTATCATGCATTAAAATTCTTGCCCCGGACACCATGCATTAAAGTTCTTCTAAATCTTGGACACCACAATACTCTACCTTGATTGATCTCAAAATTTTCCACAACAAAGTTGTTCTTTCTACCCAACCTATACAATCATGAGCAAAGGTCATACAACTTTCCAATGCCTAACCAATCATCTTCCCAAAATTTAATTGTTGAACCATCACCAACTTTGAAAGACACAGTTGAGGGAAGCCGACTAGAAACTCATAATACCCTTCCACACACTCACTCCATAAGAGGTCTTCACTTTTCTTGAGTCCCACACCCCATATTTGCAAGTTGCCACCCTCTTCCAAAGAGCCTCCCTCTCAATACCAAACCTCCATAGCCATTCCCCAACAAAGCTTTATTGAAATGCTTCAATTTTCTGATTCCTAAACTTCTACCTTTCTTCTCCCTACATACCCTGTCCCACTTTTACTAAACAATTTCTTTTCAATCCCTTTGACTCCCCTTTTCTCTATTCCTCTTCGTATTTTTGGGTGTTATCTCCTTGTGGGAAGTTGGATGTTAAGTCCATACCATGTGATTTTTCCTTGATTATCCCTCACTCAAATGGGATTCAAAGTTTCAAACATTATGATCTTGGATTCTTGTGCATAGTTGTCAAGGCACCTAGGCAAGCCTAGGTGACCACAAGACACCCCAGGTGATGGAATTTGAAAAAATGAAACTAATAAGTGAAGTGGAAAGACTCGAGTTAGATGTGGAAGGGGATAAGGAATTTAGGGGGCACTCTTTTTCTGGATTTTGAGAGGGGGAAAGTTGGTCAATGTTCTTTTTTCAGATTTATGTGGGGACCAAGGAAAGTTTATTTTCTTGGGTATAGGTGGGCAAATAACTTTCCCACCTTGGGGGAAAGTTGCCAACACTTGAATGGGACAAAAATGCCCCTTGTAATAATGGATTTGTATGGATAAAATGGTCATTGCCTTATTAACATGGGAAATAAAAGAACATGGGTAAATGCACTTACCCGGGCAAGTATTTCCCGTAAAACACTTACCTGGGTAAGTGCATTTACCCAAGTAACTAACTTACCGAAAAGCAAATGGGGCCTTAGTGCAAGAAAGGAGAGGGTAAAAGGGAAGAAATAGGAAGAGAGGTAAGAAGAAGCAGATCAAAATAAGTTGATAATGAAGATCTTGAATTGGAGCGTTTGAGGTTTAGGTAGTGCTAGGAAAAGAGCAATTATAAAGGAGGTACTAAGGAAAGAAAACCCTAACATTGTTATCCTTCAAGAAACAAAGCTAGCAGAGTTTGATAGCAGATGGGCTAGAAGTATTTGGCAGGTTAGAGGAGTCAATTAGGGGGGTCTTCTGCGGGAATAGTGACCGTGTGGAGAAACAAAAGACTGAATGGAATTGAAGAGCTTGTGGGTAAACTTACAGTTTCCTCTGTCTCTCACCTTCCTGGTGTATTCTTTGCAGGTCACATAGTGAGGACTGTAACCGTATACTAATATCTTGTTCATTTACTGCAAAGTTATGGGAGTGGCTCTTCTCATTGTTTGGGTGCAGATTGGTTAGGCCAGCAGATGCAAGTTTGTTTTTTGATCATGCTTTCTTCCCTTGGCAGCACAGAAGAGGAAGAATTACGTGGAGGTGTGCAAGAGCAGCGCTGATCTGGTCCGTGTGGAAAGAAAGGAATGCCAGAATTTTCCAAGAGAAGGAGAGGAGCCCAGAAGAGATGAAGGACTGCAATCTAAATAGGGTGATCTTGTGGCTAAAATCACTGGACCTATTCCATCAATTCCCATTTAATGATGTTTGGAGGAATTGGTTAGCAGTGGCTAATTGTTCATCCATAAGGACTAAAGTGAGTATGCTTGGGAACCCCCTCCTGAAAGATTCTTGAAGCTGAATTTCAACGGAAGTAGTCTTGATAATCCTGGTCCGTCAGGGGTGGGAGGGGTACTGAGGAATGAGAGTGGGAATGTGGTTCTTATTTTCTCAGGACCCATAGGAGTTGGAAACTCTACTAGGGCGGAACTTGCTGTCGCTATCCAGGGAGTATAGTTAGCAGTGCAGATAGGTGTGGAACAGTTGATAATAGAAGGGGACTCTAAGGTGGTAGTGGGTTGGCTACAAAATCGGGAATCTATAGTGTGGTGTTTTAAGAATGAAATTAAAAAATTCAACTACCTAACAAGAAGCTAGACAGTGAGAATACAATGGGTGGGGAGATCAGTAATCTCTATGGCTGATGGTCTTGCAAAGCAAGGGGTGAATAGGGAAAGTTTGTATTGGGCTCAATTGTAGACTGAATCTGTTTTCTATCTTTTGTCTTTCTTCCTACTGTTAGGAGAGAACACAGCTCGTGCCTCTCCACGGGAAGCTTGTAACTGCACTAGTTTTTATTAATGGAATTTATCCTTCTTATTTATCAAAAAAAAATTTACAGTTTCCTCAAAGTTCCAGCAAGTAAAAGATAGGTTTGAGTGGGTTCTAACAAATACCTAAGGACCCAATGACTAGAGGGAGAGAAATGAATTGTGGGAGGAGTTGGGTGATATTAGAGATCTTTGGGAAGGACCTTGATGTATAGGGGAGACTTTAATGTCATAAGATTCACTAAAGAAACGAATAGCAAGAGTCAAGGTATCACCACTAGCAATGAGAAGGTTTAAGTAGTTTTGCCTTTGAGCTTAAGGAATTACCCGTCACATAGTAGGTTTGCCTGGTCCAATCCCCAAGCCAACTCGGTTTGCTCTAAATTGGATAGATTCCTTTTCTTTGTTGAACGGGAGAAACATTGGGGAGGACTAGTGTCTAGAGCTTTACCTAGGGTATCGTTTGACCATTGACCAATTTCCATTTGCAAGGAGTTTGGAGGGGGAGGTCCATCTCCATTTAGGTTTGAGAATATGTGCTTATGGCACCTGGGCTTTATACAGAAAACCAAGGAGTGGGGTGGGGGGGAATAACCCTATTTAACAACTAGTTAGAGTTATGCCACCCTAACTAGTTGGCCTTGCCCAAGGGCTAGGCCTGGGTCTAGCCCAAAAATTTTAAAAAACCCAACTAGTTAGTAATATCAATCCACAACATTACCATTGATTCATCTTAATCGCAAGCGCCCAAAAAAATTAAAACCCAACTAGTTGGCAATATCAACCCACAACATTTTCATTGATCCATCTTAATCACAAGCACTTAAGTTCAGTGTGTGCGTGCTTGACGATGCAACCATGTTGTCAGTTGGCAATCTTCCAATCTTCATATCTCTTCATATCCACCAAATTATTCATCTTGCTAATCAAACAATACCTCCTACCTGATGGAGTTATGGATTGTAAAAATAACATTTTTTAAAAGTAATTAGTGCACAACCAAACATAGACTTCCACTCAAAAGGGAAAAAAAAAACAACTTGAAAGAGACACCTCACAACATCCAATAGGTACGGATGGAACTTGGTAATAGTCATAAGATTGAATAGGGTCAAGACTGAACCCAGTGTGATGTAATTGAAACGAGACCCTAACCTAAATTGGAAACAATTTGGAGTATAGCATTTTAGTGTTTTGAGAGGAGAGTAAAGCTTGTGCAAATTTTAGATAGCAGGATCAACGACTGTACAGTGGGCTCTTCAACCAGTGACATGGCTTAACTGAGTAGTAGAGAATTGATGATCAGGAGTTAGGGTTAGAGACTTTGAGGGGGAGGAAAGGAGAGACAACAACACAGTGCGTAGGAAAAATTAGCAACCAATGGGCATGGGAAATATTAGGCATTTTGTGTTTAAGCTTTAAGGGTATAGATCTTAGGTATCTTTTTGTAATAGCCGTATGATGAATGGGTATTGTATTTCAAAAAATATATGTATATATTGCAAATAGGTGAGCTGGGACAGGTCTAAACAGAAAACTGCAGACCCTATCCTGGTACTTTGCAGGCTAGGCTGGGCTAAGAATGGTCACCGCTACCAAACACCATAAAGGGTGATCATCACTAGAGAAGTAGATTCCAATGATCTGGAGAGTTTTCAGAGTAGCAAATTCCAGTCAACATGGAGCACAACCCAACAAAGAGAGAGAAGAAAGAGAGAGAAATAGATGAATGTTGTAGAGGGGACAAATCTTTGCATGTGCCAAACATCATCTGTGATACTTCAATGGCAATCTTTGACAGAGAGAAAGCACTTTTGCAACTTGCAAAAGAAAACACCCTACAAAATGAAACTCAAAAATCTTGCTCACACAAGATGTTTTCTGAATACGGTATCAGGGGAAAAACTCATGACCAAACAACCAGTATCATAGAAGTGATAACCAGTGAGGTGCCATTCCTCAAAAGCCACAGGGATAGGGGAGACAAGTGGGCAGGTTGGGTTTGGGTTAAGCTTCAACCCAAACCATCTAATCTACCAACCTATTAATGACCCATTTAGATAAAATTAAATGGTTATTCAACCAAAACCCGCCTTGACCCAACCCAGACCATTAATCTTTTAATTCATTAAATGGGAAATACACAAATTACAGGAAAAGATACAAAATTTATAGAGAGATTCAGAAAAATAACAGAAATTATAGGAAAATATAAAAATTACAGAAAAATAACAGAAACTGCACAAGATGCATTCTCTATATTTTTCTAATGATGAATTGGTTAAAAGAGAAGTCCCTCCATGAATCCACTTATTGCTACCATTAGAGGGATGTTGTGACTGAATTAGACTCTCCATCAGATAGATGACCTACTAAATGACCACGTTTAATTCACCAAAAAAATCCTATGGGTGCATTAGTACTGATGGGTTTTGCTTTTGCAACTGATGTTGGTCTTTCAAAGTTTTAATATAGAAACCCATGTAGCTTCTTATATAAAGAAACATTTAACTATTTGTGAATGCTTGAATGGATGCCTCTCTTGATAATTAGTTCAAGCCTCAGTTGATGAAGAAAAATGGTTTTTTTTCTCTCATGGATCCTCCTTTATGCTAGAGCTTTTTCTTAGCCTTTTTTATGACTCTTCTGTTGGCATAGCCTTGGAAAAATCCTGCAACTTCTTATAGTTTGTTGGGTATGAACAAAATACTTTCACTCTTCAAATTTATGATTACCAAGTGATGCTGTGATTTTGTGTGTAGGGTGATTATGATCCATATGCAGCTCCCAAAGAATGGGAATTTTCCAGATAATTGAAAGCCCTAATATATAACAACTTCCTCAGTTGTCAAAAGGGTAAATGGACATTTGCTGATTATGAAGTTTACAAGTTATTAACCAAAATGATGCTATTACTTCAAGCAGTGTGACATTCTTCATAATAAGTCAATAAATGACCAAATGTTTAGACCACGTTAGACACCTAGGGAAACTTGTTAACAGATAATTCAAACTCTGCACCAGACTGATCATCACTTGGTCATATATTAAAATAGCAACAATTGAGAAACAAACATTTTTAACAGACTCTTAACCATCATTTAAAATAACCCAATTGGAGGCATTTTCAGGCTATTGCCCTTCTAAGAGGTAGGTTAGAGCCTCAAAGCTCCAACAACAATTTGTAACAGCTGAACTGCAAATATTCCAGATACCAATTGAAGGAAATACTAGGCAAAATAACAGGAAAAAAAACAGAAATAAAGAAATTCAAGTATTTCAAATGTTTAAAGGAAAAAACGTTACAGAGAGGGTGATAGAGGGTGTGTCTGTGAGAGAGAGAGAGAGACTAGGTGAGCACCGGATGCAGGGATTTATCAACCGATTCCTGTTTTGTTTTTCAATTCAATTGACAAGCAATCCATTCAAACAACCATCCCATATTTCGGTCATAATCTTATTAATTCAGAAATTTATCCTCTGATACTCTAAAAACAGCTTCACAGGAAACCAAATCTACCGAAATCAACTCAAGAAGCTACAAAGAATCCAAATACATCTGCATTCAACAATGACAAATATAGCAGAAATCTAACAAACCTTTCGTGTAGACTTGGCAGAAAACCAAGACCGTTTTGCATTGTAATTCTGGTTTGCGTTGATTTCATGCAAAGATAAACTCAATAGTGGTTCGCATTGGAAAGCCAAACCCCGGAATGACAAGGTCTGAAGGCAACTAATAATTGCAGGAAATCAAATCGCACCGCAGCAACTCTGGTTTGCGTTGTAACACCTATGGATCGCCACTGCTGAATTCGTGCTGGTTAGGGTTCAGATTTGGATTTCTAAAGCGTAAGAGAGATAGAGAATGAGAGAAGTACACGGAAGAAAGAGAGGGTAGTACAGGATTAAAAGCCTCTGTTTTTGGGCTGGAACACACACACACACAGAGGCGAACGAAAAAGTGGACAGGGAGAGATGAAATTGAAATGTGAACTGCAGAGAGATCGATTTTAGCTTCACTGAACCGCAGACATTTTGATTTTACCTTGCAGGGAGAGAGGGATGGGGGTTCAGTCGAGCAGAGGCAAAGAGTCGAGGTTCAAAAAAATGGAAAAATGGGGCACGAAATTACATATGTTTTTTTTAGAGAGCCAAGTTTCATTATGGAAAGAATTTGTCATTCGGCAAGAAATGGTTATCCAAACGCCCACATCTCATTCATTCTTGCCCGAATCGGTAAGAATTAAAAGAATGGCAAATTTATTAAACTACTCGTATGATTTAGGGTCCGTTTGGATCGTGATCGGAATCGGAATGGGAATCCCTTGGATTCGGAATCAGAATGGTCTATTCCCCCTACCTGTTTGGTTCAAACAGGAATCGGAATCGGATTCCGATTTATGCTGTTTGGTTCATCAAGAGGCTTGAATTGGAATCGGCCATGATTTCCAAATTTGCCCCTAATAAAAATAAAAAAGCAGAAAATGCATGAAAATACCAAAAAATGCAGAAACTGCAGAAATTTTGCGGGAAAATGCAGAAATTACAATAATTTTGCAGCAAATTCAGAAAATGCATGAAAATACACAAAATTTGCAGAAATTGCAAAAACAAATGTAGAAATTTTGCAGGAAAAATTCAGAAATTACAACAATTTTGCAGCAAATTCAGAAAATGCATGAAAATACACAAAATTTGCAGAAATTGCAAAAACAAATGTAGAAATTTTGCAGGAAATTGCATGAAAATACCTGAAATTTTCCAGAAATTGCAGAAAAATGCAGAAATTGCAAGAAAATCAGAATTAGAATGGGCATTCAAAAAACAGGCTGCTGCTTCTGTGATCATAACATGGAAATTTTGGTGTCATTTCTTGAGAGGCATCAACACTAGCTAGTGCTTTCCATTAACAGTGGTGGAATTGCTATAGAGTTTATTTAAGTAAAGAGCATGTGCAGTCATGACAGCAACCATACTATGATCGTTTGGATGGAGTGAAACTCTGGGATTTTCAGCAATAAGTCCGCTCAAAAAGATGAGGTGAAGAGAAATGAAGTTGCAACATGTTCCTGCTTATCTGTTTTGGAGTTCATGGGTGTTGTGAGACATGGCCTTTTCTGTATGGGAACATGGGTATAAGGGGATTATTGGATAGCCTCATCTTGAGGGTGCTTATGTAATTGACCTTGAGTCATTCATACAGCCTCTCACTGTAGCGGCAGCTCAATCCTTGGGTGTATCTCTTATTTGTTTCTGTTAGACAGTTTTTGTATGCCCTTAACTTCAATATGAATGATGTACATTATGAGTTTATTGTAAATGAATAAAGTACATGATATAATTCAGGTCTGCCTTAGAGTTCGGTCTGACTGAGTTCAGTTATGTAGAAAAAGAAAGAGTGATAAAGAAAGAGAGAAAGAGAGAAAGAGAGAAAGAGAGAAAGAGAGAAGAGAGAAGAGAGAATTCTGGTTCGAACTGAAAGAGTCAACTTGACTTCTCCCCGTCGGCCAGTAAGTATTTATACTATTATTAAAACATAACTGAAAAGACCTATGTGCCCTTACTTAAGTTAAGAGCACATGTTTCAACACAACATTACAGATCAGCAACATCAATCAAAGTATAAAGACAGAAATACCCCTACGCTAACACTCCCCCTCAAGCTGGTGAGTATATATCATATACTCCTAGCTTGTTACATATGTAGTCCACTCTTCCCCGACTCAAGCCTTTTGTAAATAAGTCAGCCCACTGATTTCCTGTATTAACATGTGTAGTGTCTAGCTCTCCATTCAGCACCTTCTCCCTCACAAAGTGATAGTCAACCTCAATGTGCTTGGTTCTTTCATGAAACACTGGATTAGAGGAGATATGAACTGCAACCTGATTATCACAATAGAGCTTCATTGGAGTGTTAATGTTGTACCCTACTTCCTGTAAAAGGTTCCTTAGCCACACTAATTCACACGTGGTATGCGCCATAGCCCTATATTCTGCTTTTGCACTGCTTCTTGCCACAACCATCTGCTTCTTACTTTTCCATGTCACCAGGTTACCTCCCAGAAACGTGCAATAGCCTGTAGTAGACCGCCTATCAGACATAGAATCGGCCCAATCAGCATCAGAATACCCTTCTATTTCAAGTTTTCCCCCACTCTTGTATATCAGACCGCGACCCGGGGCCCCTTTTAGATACTTCACAATTCTCAGAACCGCATTTCAATGAGGAATCAGAGGTTTTTGCATGAATTGGCTTACCACACTAACTGCAAATGAGATGTCTGGTCTGGTAATGGTTAGGTAGTTCAGTTTGCCCACAAGTCGTCGGTATCTGCCAGGGTCTTCAAACACTTCACCCATATCACTGCTTAGCTTGGTATTTGTGTCCATGGGTGTTTCAGCTGGTTTGGCACCCAACAAGCCTGTTTCTTCCAGCAAATCAAGCACATACTTCCTCTGGCACAGGTTAATCTCATACTTGGATCTCGCTACCTCTATCCCCAAGAAGTATTTCAGTTTACCCAGATCCTTTGTCTGAAAGTGATCCTGCAGATAAGTCTTCAGCCTGTCAATACCAATGTTATCATTCCCAGTAATAACAATATCATCTACATACACCACCAACAGTATTTTTCCTCCCGGAGAGTCATGACTAAATACAGAATGGTCAACTTTGCACTGTTTCATGCCAAACTTCTTTACCACCTCACTGAACCTACCAAACCATGCTCGAGGAGACTGTTTAAGCCCATATATAGCCTTCCTTAGTCTGCACACCTTACCATCCTCCCCCTGAGCAACAAACGCTAGAGGTTGCTCCATGTAGACCTCCTCGAGTAAGTCACCATGCAAAAAGGCATTCTTGATATCAAGCTGATATAGTGGCCACTCATACATGGCTGCAAGAGAGATCACAACACGAACTGACCCTATCTTAGCAACCGGTGAGAAGGTCTCTGTGTAGTCAATGCCATATGTTTGGGAGTACCCTTTTGCAACTAATCGCGCTTTCAGGCGTTCAACACTACCATCAGGCAGATACTTAACCGTATAAACCCACTTACAACCAACAGCTTGCTTCCCAGGAGGAAGAGCAGTGAGGTCCCAAGTATGATTATGATGAAGGGCTGAGAATTCTTCTTCCATGGCACGGCACCACCCTGGAGAGGCAAGGGCTTCCTGGATATCTTTAGGAACAATAACTGATGATAACAAGGTAACAAACTGGCGATGGGAAGCGGAAAGATGAGTAAGAGAAACATAATTAGAAATGGGATGAAGGGTGCAAGTATGTTTACCTTTCCACAAAGCAATGGGTAGATCAATCTCAGATGCTAAGTGGGGGTCTGGTGTCGGATCCGTCGACGGAGATGTAGCCGGAGTAGTAGCTGGTGCACGTGGGCGATGTGTATACACATGACGGATAGGTGGGCGTTCAACAGGTGGTGGCACCGGAGGCAAGGATTTGGTCACGACCGGAACAAAGGGAGGAGGATCAACAATGGGAAGTGGAAGAGGAGGAGGTGATGAGGAGGAAGAAGCATCACCAGACCCCAAAAAGAACGGAGTAGACTCAAAGAAACTGACATCAGCACACACAAAGAACCGTCGAGAACCAGGATGGTAACACCTATACCCTTTCTGGGTCCAAGAATAGCCAAGGAAGATGCACTTGAGAGAACGGGCATCAAACTTGTCGTTCTCGGGACCCAGATTATGGACAAAACAGACACACCCAAAAACTCTCGGCGTAAAAGGAAACGGAGACAAAGTGGGAAACAAGACCTAAAACGGAGACTGACCATCAAGGATGAACGTGGGCATCCGATTAATCAAAAAACAAGAGATAAGCACTGCATCACCCCAAAAAGGTTTGGGAACATGCATGTGATGCATTAGGGATCTTGCTGTTTCAAGGAGATGGCGATTCTTTCTCTCAGCCACCCCGTTTTGTTGTGGGGTGTAGATACACGAGGTCTGATGTATAATGCCGTGTTGGTCCAAATATTCCTGAAATGATAAGGATAAATATTCGCGGCCATTATCAGAACGAAAAACTTTGATGTGGGTACCAAATTGGTTACGAATTTCAGCATAAAATTTTTGAAAAATGGTAAACAATTCACTTCTTTCTTTCATTAAATAGAGTCACGTCATCTTTGAAAAATCATCCACAAAAATGACAAAATATCTGTATCCATTATATGACATTACTTTATAAGGACCCCAAACATCTGAATGAACTAAAGAAAAACGACTCGACACACGGTTATCAACCCTAGAACTAAAGGGAACACGATGGTGTTTCCCAAACTGACACGACTCACAATCCAAAACAGAAAGCTGACTCAAGGACGGAACTAAGGACTTCAAGACTTTGAGCGACGGATGACCAAATCGGCAGTGCCACTGGAGAGGAGAAAGAGATGACTGGAGAGCTGTTGAAGTTCTACCACCACCACCGTCAAGATAATACAATCCACCTGCTTCATGCCCTCCACCAATCTTCATCCCCGTCTTGAGATCCTGAAAGACACACATAGAAGGATAAAAGGTAATGGAGCAGTTAAGTGATTTGGTCAGCTTACTAACAGACATAAGGTTAAAAGGCAATTTAGGAATATACAGAACTGATGAGAGGGATACAGGATCTAGGTCAACATTACCAACACCACAAATTGAGGATGTGGAACCATTAGCAAGGGTGACAGATTGTGATGTTGAGCAATGAGATAAGGAGGAAAACACACCTGAAGTTCCAGTCATGTGATCGGAGGCTCCAGAGTCAATGATCTAGGGATTGGGTGTAGATGCCAGACAAGCCATACCTGAGTGAGCAAAAGTCGCCGTGTTCTGCTGTGATTGGATAAACCTCTCATATTCATCACGGGAAACACTCACCATCTCCTTCATGGAACCCTCTGTGGATGTAGGAGGCAACTGGTCAGATGAATGATTCTCCTGTCTAAAGCTGGAACTTGAGTCACCGGTCGCGGCATGATTGGCCCAGGTTGAGGGTGGACCATGTAAATCATAACAATAGTTGATGGTATGTCCATCCATACCACAATGAGTGCACTTCCTCGGGCCTGAGCTACGTCCTCTACCACGGGCTCCCCCTGAATCTCTGCTCCTAGTACGACCACCACCACGATTATAAGTAGATCCACCATTGCCACTTCGGCCATATGCAGAACCACTACCAACACCATGGCCAGACTGAGCTCCCCGAGCTCCACCTCTACCACCATGGCCTCTTGATGCAGCAAAGGCAGATCTATCTGAGATTATAGAGTTCTCAGTAAATCCGATAGAAATCCTCCGAAGACGAGCAAATACCTCTTCTAGGGACGGAAGAGATGATCCCCCTAATATCTGAGCCCGTACTGATTCATATTCAGACTTTAGTCCCACCAAGAATCTAGTCACATCAAGCTGCTCTCTCTGTTGTTGCTGAATCTTGACATCAGAAGTAAGAGGATGATAGATATTCAACTCATTACGAAGGCACATAATTCTCTCCATTTAACTTAATGGAGGTCATCTGAACATTCAGGTAGTCTGTAGGCACCATCACACTAGGTTTATAATCATTATTGTCTCCCATTATGTTATCACCAATTCTGCACACTTGTTGAATTCTATTATCACTGAGATCTGCACACTCCACACCACTAGGTCACACCTATCACACGGATTGCAGCACTAATTGTTGCTGGAATGTGTGCTCTTTACACCACAAACCCTAAATCACACCTGCCACACTGATTTCAGCACTTGTTGTTGCTGAAAAGTGTGCTCACACCACAAACCCTACTCCTACAACTACCTGAAATCTCACCACTATATGATCATATCTCTTCCTTCAAAATGCACAAAGAAACCAGCATAAACCCTAGCCCTAACTGGCCGAAACCCTAGCCCTAACTGGCCGAAACCCTAGCAAATGGTCTGAAACACACCTTCTATTTAATCCATAACAGATATCATGCACTGAAGTCTCTTACCTTACCGTTGAAGTAACACCCATGCGAGCAGGAGAGCAGTCCACACACAACAACCGCTTCACACACAACAGCCACACACAGTTCGGCCCTCTATTCTTCCTCTACTAGGAGAGGGCGATCTCAAAAATCACAGCAACCGACCACATACGACCTAACTGGAGGCATAGAGACCCCCAAGGGAAGAGGGCAATCACTCCTTTTCAACCCTTTCCCTTATCTCCAATCGAACACAGGAAAAAAAAGAAAACCCTAGATAGGCTGCGCAGAGAATGAACCCTAGGCAAGCAGAAATCTAGGCAGATTTAACCTAGCTCTGATACCATGATATAATTCAGGTCTGCCTTAGAGTTCGGCCTGACTGAGTTCAGTTATGTAGAAGAAGAAAGAGTGATAAAGAAAGAGAGAAAGAGAGAAAGAGAGAAAGAGAGAAAGAGAGAAAGAGAGAAAGAGAGAAAGAGAGAAGAGAGAATTCTGGTTCGAACTGAAAGAGTCAACTTGACTTCTCCCCATCGACCAGTAAGTATTTATACTATTATTAAAACATAACTGAAAAGACCTATGTGCCCTTACTTAAGTTAAGAGCACATGTTTCAACACAACATTACAGATCAGCAACATCAATCAAGGTATAAAGATAGAAATACCCCTACACTAACAGCACATATTTGATTCATGTTCCTTTGGTGTGTTTCTGTGCAATACCCTTAAACTAGACACTTAATGAAACTCGTGTTAGTTTAGAATGTTCACAGCCAATGGGTCGGTCTGTGGAGACCTATCCTAATAAGGCTGACATTGATGTGCCACCAAGTCGGTTGGGGTGGCCTGTCTTAGCCGCCAGGGTGAGATCCAAGGCACATGCAGTGTAGGATTAATTGAATCTTTGAACCGGACCAGATTTTCAGTATTGCCCTGAACCTTGGAGATTAATGGGCAAAACTGGAAAGTTACACCCGACCCCTAAACTAGATTATGATACCGCACTAGGTGTCGGATTGGGATGTCTTTGATGTACCAATCAGTGAGATCCTTAGCAGGGGTCAAAACCTAAGTATGTTGGGACAGTCTGAGAATTCATCTGAATGGATGATCATAGTGACAGGATCAGCCCCTTTGTCAGACAAAGGTAATGATCGGGGATGCACTCTCTCTGATGGAAACCAAGACTATCGGCAGCCGATTTCAATCGTTGAGATTTGTTTTGCAAAATATATTTTATATGAGATATAAAAGTATATATATTACGGTTTCTAAAATGTTTGCAAAAAGTTTTAATTCCCGGGATCCATATAAGAAGAGAGTGCAACACTGTTCCTTGCAGCCGAGGGAGAGGTTCTCTCTTGTCGGGCAGTGTTTGATCATTATGGGCTGAGAGGTTAAGTGTAAGGCCATTGAGGGTAATACCTGATGGGCTAATCTTGCATCTGCCCACAGTCCCTAGGTGTTACAAGGTGGCTTGGCCCAGGGACCACTTAGGGTAAGTGTTGGGCCCATAGAGTCCATGTGATGGGTTTCAGGGGGTGCACTGTCCATAATAGTGTATTCGGCCAGGCCTTGTAACAAAGGCTGGGCCGAACCCATGTGGCTGATGTGTAGATCAATGTTTGGGTCCTACGCCATACAAGGAAGCCCAATTGGGTAGCAGTTTGGAAGGCTAAGTGAGCACATAACCTTAATGGGCCTAAAGCCCATTTCGAACTGGGCTGATTTTATCAATTAAATAAGGGGCGAATTCTGGGATTGGATTAGCAGATAAGATAGGGTCTTAACCCTATCCACTCAGAGAGTCCAGATCTGAATGTGATTCAGATTTGGAAACCTCCTAATGAGATTAGGAGAAGGTTGATCTAATTTGCAGATAAGATAAGGGTTTTCCCTTATCACTTTAAAGAGAAGTCTGATCCAAATATGATTTGGATCAGCAACTCCTAATGGGATTAGGAGTTGATCCCTTTAAGGTTATAAAAGAAAGGGGCGGCAGCCTTTAGTAGAGATATATTCACATCCTCTTCAGAGCTGAAATCACAGAAGGAAGAATTAAGCAACCCTGCCAAATTCTTTCTTGCCGCCTCCTTCCTATTGCCGCCTCACCTGCCAGTTCGATCTCCAGTTCAGTGGGAGAAATCAAGATTCGATCTTGACATCAGTTCATTGTGAAAGGACTGGTGGAAAGCTGTGCTCACGTGCCATCTTGCTATTTCTTGCGAATGATTAGGTTCTTGGAGAGAACACCGCTGATTCCGCTCCATCCTACACTGTGCTATCTTCAGTGGAAGCAGTCTTTGGATCATTCCTTGGGCGTGAACACTTTCGTTGGGAGATATTATTTCTCCGTATCAGGTATAATTCTCTCCTACTGCTTTTGTTCAGATCTGGTTCAATTTATGGTTCAAGATTAATCCTTGAAAAATATGATTTTTTCAAAATAGGGAATGCGATTCCCATTTGAAGGGAGAGAAATTTTTGAAATTTGCCCACCTTATTCCGCAAGATTTGGGCATCCATACGATGGATCTCTCATCCCTTCAATTTCCTCTCAATATAATACTATCTCTTTCCATAAAAAATATACCTCTTAGATCCTCCCAGGTTGTGTGGTCTTGATCTCATTAGAGTAAATTAACTAAGATTTCTGCCTGTACCATAATAACATGCTTTGACATATAAAATTGAGGCCACAAACTTGGTATGTTTCAATTTTGGACAAGATTCAAAATAAAATTATATAGCCCATGGATTCAACAATGGGATATTTTGCTCTCACACCAGATATGATGCATAAGTACCCATTGATTAGTTTGCCACCTAATGGCAAAGGATGCTAAACCTTAGTTGCTCCTGTAAAATGAGTAAGCAGGTGCCTGTACACATCTGGCAGATATGCTATTCTGAAGGTTCATAACCAGCTTTATGGCCAACTTATGAGTTCTTAAGTCGTGGTTACGATAAACTAATGGATATTCCCATTTGAACAGTTAATGCAGAAGTTCAGGTTTCTTTTCTGAATTCATTGTGAAGTTTGTTTTCTCTTGAGATGGAGCTAAATTTGTTGTTTGTGCTATACATGCACATAATATATATTTCCTTGTAATGCACCTGACCAAAATGGTTTCTATCTGATTCTTCAGGTTAAGATAAAGTGCTTTGTGTGAGTCAGGACGTGTCATTGGTTGCAAGCTTACTCTGTTTTAATTTGAGTCCAGATGAGAGCAGGTTATATGTGTTTTTCATTTTTACAACACCCTATGTGCAGAGTCTCATCTTTATTGAAAGTCTTTTCTTTCAACCAAGGATCTTGGCCCGTTTTTGGTCAGAGAAGTACCAAACTTACACACTTGAAAACAGTTGTAGTTTTTATGTGCATGGATCTAGCACCCATGAACCTTCTGCAAAGGAACAATATAGGGGAAGATGGAAGCAGCGACATATAAAAGTAGGAAGTGAAAACACCCAGAGTAGTAAACTATATGAAATCAGGCACAAAGTGTTGGACAGAAAAGTTACAGCAACAACTAAGTTAAACATAAATAAGCCAAACCTGATAGAATTTGAAAGAGTTCAATACTGGGACATTCAAGAGAAGATTTCAGATAGCAAAGTACTAGAGCAACTTGTCAAATTTTTGTTTTTGATATTGAAACCACTGGATTGACAATTCTCATGTCCATGGCATCACAACAAGTATGGTTAACAGACCTGATGTTCCAAGGTATAGTATTTCATAATACTGCATTTTCATGCTTCTGTCATTGACTGATTACCAAGTATATCAAGTAATAATCATGGTTAACAGGCTCCCAAAGATATAGCACTTTGATACTTTTTTTGATGAATTATACCACTTTGATGCATTGTTGAAGCAGGTATTTTCATCCTCTCTCATCTATAAAATAAAGGAGGTGGGAGCATGCGTGTGAGATAAAGGGATCACATTGGTCGTTGAAAGCTCATGGAAAGGAGGGGAATAATTAATCACAACTAGCACTTCTAATCTGTAGAGAAACTTTTTTTTTCTTCTAATGTATTCCCTTTTCTTTTTATTATTATTTTTTTGTCATTTTTTATTAATCATAATTTATAATTTATCTATTTCTTATATTCCCTACTACAAAGAAAGTCTCTGCTTATCGGAGAGTTCAGATCAGTTGTCGGCCAGATAATTCAGACGAAATAACCATCAACTAGACTAGTGACATCATATTTAAATTTAGGAAGAGAAAACAGGGAAAGAAAAATATATATATCAGAAGGTCATCAATCACACTAATCATCCATCCCTCTCCCTCAGGCCCTAGTCGGTTCGAGACAACAACTTAAATAGAGAGTCATAAATATAAAATGGAAGAAACGAAACCAGAAAAATGGTGAAATATTGTAGAACGCACTTGCCTGTTAGAATATTGGCTTGGAGTCGATGGATGTTGTAGGGGAAGATTTAACACGAGCTTTGATCTTGAATCACTCGCCCTTAATCTCTCTCTCTCTCTCCCTTTGAACTACTGCAGCGATCGGTGCTCTAGATGCAGACTCTGCACGAGGTTTAGGATGGAACATTTTAGATTGTATCCGGTGAGGACGAAGAAGAAGATTCAATCAGTGGTCTTACCTCGCCGGAGGTTGGTTCAATCAGAGCATGCGGTTGATTTCGAAGGAGGAGGAGGAGGAGGTGGTGGAGGAGAATGGTTCAGCAGTGCTCTTACCTCGCCGGAGGTTGGTTCAGCTCTCTGTTCGCCGGAGGAGTTTTCGCAATCTCTGTTTCGTCTCTTCGACTGGGTTGAAAAATCTCCTGTTTTGTCACTTCGACTGGATTGAAAATGAGGAGGGCATTTTTGTCCAAAAAAATGAAAAAAAAAAGGATAAATTACAAAGACTCTCCTTGTACTATATCCGTGAGACAAAGGCCTTTCCGTTAGACTTTCCTTAAAATCCGCCGTTGCAATATTTTAACTGTTGCAGCAGCAGCAGACTTCAAAAGTCCTCCCTCTCTCTCCTCCAATGAGGAAGCACGAGTTCGAGCAATCACAGAGATCGTGAATGGCATGGTGGAGCGCTTGTGCAAAGGAGAGAACATTGATCTGAACGCCCTCAAATCCGTAGCTTCTATGTTGTCGAAGCTAATTCTCCTTGATGATTTTGCAGGTTCTATGTTGCCGAAGTTCTCCTTGCATTGGAGTATCTACACATGCTTGGGGTTATATACCGAGATCTTAAACCAGAAAACATTATGGTTCGAGGAGATGGTCATATCATGCTCTTAGATTTCAATTTGTCATTGAGATATGCAATGAATCCTACTCTTCTTACATCCTCATCATCAATCGTGGAGCCCACAAAAAACTTTTCAGGTCTATGTGCAGAATCCCCTTCTATATCTCCGGCCATCCTTGGCACAAGTTTCATGCTTTTCACCGAGGCTACTTGTGGTAGAGCCAACCACTGCTCGGTCCGTCCAACTCCTTTGTTGGGACCACTCACCCATGAGTACTTAACTCCTGAGATCATCAAAGGAGAGGGTCATGGGAGTGTTGTGGATTGGTGGACATTTGAGATCTTTCTTTACAAGCTCTTATTTGGTAAAACACCTTTCAAGGGCTTGGGAAATGAGGAGACCTTAGCGAATGTGGTGATATAGAGCCTCAAGTTTCCTGAAAGCCCGATGGTTAGTTTTCAGGCAAAATATCTTGTCAGAGGGATGTTGGTAAAGGATCCAGAGAATCGGTTGGGATCAGAGAGAGGGGTGGCAGAGATTAAGCAACATCCATTATTTGAGGACCTGAATTGGGCATTAATACGGTGTGCCATCCCACCAGAGCTACCAAAGTTTTGTGATCTCGGAGTTCCATTTATGCTTTCCCAGGAGAGTAAACGTCTGGAGTTCAAGTCTACAAGAGGGCATTTGGAGTTTGAACTGTTCTAGCATGTGATATCTCTTATGTGGGGAACTGTTTGATCTGGAATTTGAACTGTTCTAGCATTGTATGCCGTGTATGATTCATTGCTTCTTGCAAAAACGCAATGAATAGATTTTGCTAGCCTCCACTCTCCAGCTTCTAAATGTGCTGACAGTTACTTAGAGAACTGAGTTTGCTTGGACTAGTTAATACTCAATGGATATTTTTTGGGGCATGCAGTCCTTACATCAATTTGTATAATTCATGTTCTCTCCATTGCACGAGCGCTCCACCATGCCATTCACAATTTCCGCGATTGCTAGGACTTGTACTTCCTCATCAGGGAGAGAGAGAGAGAGGGAGGTTCCGAAGTTCGCCACCACTACAACAGCTACTGCCAATGTTGTTCGTGAGGTCAAGAAAATGAAGTGTTACAAGGTAGTATGAGGATTAAAAAATATTGTAACGGCAGATTTTAACAGAAGTCTAACGGAAGGGGGTCTTTGTCTCATGGACATAGTACAAGGAGGGTCTTTGTCACATACTCCATAGTATTGGGGGTCTTTGTAATTTACCGTAAAAAAAATCATAAACCGGAATAGGAATCACATTCCCTGGGAGGGGTCAAGAATGGCCATTCCCCCATACGAGGGATACCCATTTCACCTAGAATGGGAATGGGGTTCCCATTCCAATCAACCAAGCACAGAATGGGAAGGGACCATTCCAATTCCGATTCCAGGCTCCTATTCTCTCAAACCAAACAAACCCTTAGTTAATTGATTAATTCGAGGGTCAGAATCTATAGGCCCAAAGGACTCTTGGAGTAGGTGCCTGAGTGTGAGTTGTTGATACTTTGAATATTATAGCTATGTAGTGGAAATAGGAAACCTGCATTGGGCCTATCTGTACTTTTCTGTTAATTTTCTATCCTTATTATATATATATATATATATATATATATATATTATCATTTTATATTACTGCTAATTATTTTGACAATTGTCTAAACCCTATTATATGTTAATTTTCCGTCATATATGACATCATGTGACCGATACTTACAAAAATTTCAAAAATACCCTTTGAATGCATTGGTTCTCTCTCCTCTCTCTTTATCTCCTTCGCACACAGTCGGCTCTCACAGAAGCCGCCACCACTGTTGCAACCTTTGAAAGCTATGGTTCTTCTCCGTAGCCAACTTAAGATGCTAACGGTGAATATCTCAGCAATGGCAGGAGAGCCGGTTGGCACAGGTCCAGTTCTTTTCCGCTATCACCGTTGCAACCTTGTATCTTTTCTTTGTTGTCTGTGGAGAGGCCAAACACCATACTGGTCTCTTAAGAATCTATTCTTTAAACTCTCATCATTTCTGTTATATTATTATCGGAGAAATCTTTAATAATGTGTATCATTTCTGTTAAGTGCAAGAGCATTTTGTTTCCCCCAATAAAATACGAGACGCATCCACCATTAATCTAATGAGGAGCTGTCAAGCTCAGCAATTGGGGGTTGTATGACCTTCGTTCCGCTAATGTCTAGTTTAAAACAGAATCGGCCATGCCACCTATCCCAATCTTCCTCCTCTTCCAAATGAGGAGTTGTCATACCATTTCCCTCCCATATTCGAAAACATTAAGGGCCAAACAACCACTTTGGCTCCTCCAAATCCCAATCCAGTTGATATAAATTCCAATCAAACCTGACCACATATTTTTCTGATAACCGTTTTTGTGGCAATTAACTCTTTGAAACATTGCAATTTTTTCAATAGTGGTGGCCTGTACAAACCTAAATTCTCCAAGAAAGAAGTTGTTGTAAATGTCTACATTCTGAAGGGATTTCCCTAGTCAACTTCTCATCTGAGAGGTATAACAACTCCAGTTGTTTAATGCTCTCAAAAGACAACGAGATCAAATCAGCCTCCCACAAGATTGCCCCCCACAACGTCCCACAGTATATCTCCGTCGTGTATTGGGAACATCTCTAGATGATGACATCATCATTTTTCATATTATCGGAAGATGTTTCCAATACACAGCGGGGATGTGTTGTGGGGGGCTGATTTGAACTCAACGACGACGAGATTGGACCTATCAAAGCCTATATTGGTACTCTGATAGAAACCCTCTTAAATGGCAAAACAGAAAGTTGCAAGGGAAAGATTCCAAAAACTTGCAACGGATGAACTCCTGTAGCTCAACTCGCAAAGGCAATGTTCTCCTATTGTGATCTCCAGCAAGGGGAATGAGTGGTGGTCAAGAAAGACTCCAACTGTTGCCACAAATGAACGATGGTGGCGGCTACAGTGACAATTCCGTCGATAAATAGACATTAATGTTTCATTTTGAAAATTTAAAAGAGAATAATGGGTAAAATTGTTTTTTCATCTTTCTTTTAACGGGCGTTAATGGCAAGGAGGTTTTAGATAATTGTCAGAATACTTAGGGGTGCTTTAAGACAATGTAAATAGTAAGGATATAATTAGTCAATTAGCTAAACCATAAGGGTAGTTTAAGAAATTTACCCTTAAAAGAATGAGGCATGTGGCAGTGAACCAAACATGGGCTTATTGGACAACTCATGACCTTAACCCACCCAAACCGCTGAGTGACTCTTATTAGGTTAACTGACCAATATTAAAAAACACAACCCAACCCATCAATAAATGTTGTGAGTTGGGTGAAGTCGCATGCACACCCTACGTCACATCTCAAATTGTGTATTAGAAACATCCCTAATTAACAAGTACGAGAGATGTTTCCAATGAGCAAGATTGTGTAAACACGGTCCTCACATCTTGTCTTGGCCGCACATGGGGAACATTTCCCATACTTGCATTTAATATTCATGGAAAGATGTTCCCTGTATGAGGTGGGACGTGGTTGTGAGGTCGGTGTGAGGAGTGCTTTGTAAGGAGCAGATCCTAATTCGTTCGCACAGTCCCTTACAACCTTGTATCGAGAACATCTCTCTATGAAAAAGCATACAAGTACGAATGTATTCTTAATGCACGGTTATAAAATGGTTGTGAGAAAGGTGTAAGCATTGAATCTGATCTTGTTTTCAATGCACATTGAGATGTGCATGTGGGACTCCTATGGGGGTGCCAATGTAAACTTGAATTTGATGATTAGAGTGGGTTAATGCCACCTAGTGTAAAAAGCTATGAGGTACACTAAGGCAGCCCAACCTCAAAGGGAGTTGGGATCTCTTGCCAACAAAACGCGTCCCAACCCCCTACCAACTTGATCTAACACCGGTCACACATCTCACTGTGAAATTGAGACCTACTATAAAAGTAGGACTTGCCATGTATGATATATGTGGTGTTAGACCACATTAGTAGGTTGTTGGAATGCATTTTGTTGGCAGGTGATTCGAACTCCTCTAAATAGGAGTGCCAATGGATTGAGTCATGGTCCGATCCAATCCTATTTTGTCGGATTCGAATCTCCCCCCTGTTCGGATCTAGTCAATAATCTGATCAAGGGATTTGAATCACCCCTATCCGATACGATATATATGTTATTTATTTATATAAATATATATAACACATATATGTTATTTATTTATAAACATAACATTTATATTACATTTTTGTTAAATTTGTTATATTAATTATTTTTTTATAAAAAGCATGTATATATATGATGAAAATAGTTGAAAATATACTTGTATTTTTCGTTATTCCTTTTTTTTAAATTGTTATGTTTATATTTTCTTTTAATAATTTATTAGTTTTTTAAGAAATTTAAATTGGATCAAATCTTAAGATCATAACAGCTTGTCTTTTAATAGTATCGGGTCGGATTCAGATATACCTTGATTCGAATATGATCCGATCCATTTGCATCCCTACCTCTAAATGTGACATTTAAGATGTTGGTCGGACAGGACAAGTTCACATTGGAACCCCATAGAGCCCACATGCACATCTCAACGTGCATTGGGAACATCTCTCATACTTATTATTAGTAGTTGTTCCCAATACACGGTTAGGATGTGTTGTGGGGCATTCATGGGGCATGCTCTGTGAAGCACCCATACAATTTCGAATAGGATTGACCGACTCAGGGCCAGTTGGGATAATGGTCTTGACTGAGTGACTCTCAAAGAGGTTAGGTCTTCTTCTAGTTTGTTGGGGAAGTTTGTGAAGGAAGCTTCATGGGTCCGTTTAATTTAGTGAAAACTGGCCAACTCGAGTCATATCGGTTTTGGGTTGGTTTATTGGTTTGGTTGGTCGGTTCAAAAGATAACTAATAACTATTTTGTAAAACTATTAAACGTGGTTTGGATGGATAAAAAAAATTAAAACAAAGTTAAATTATAATTGCCATGACATTACTAAAAATTTAAATTTAAAAGCAAACTATTTCAAACTATGAAATATGGGGACTTTCCCACTTTCCCATATTGAAAAAAAAAAACTTAAAATGTATTATATAAAATTTCAGGTCTCAATGTTAAAATCATTCATAACCACCATGAGAGTAACAAGGTCACAAATGGCTTAGCAAAGTTAGCTTGTGATCGTGGTTTCAATGCCACTTTTAAAGCTTCGATGAGCTACCTATAGTGATACAAATGTTGGTTAGAGATGAAGGAACTTGTTTGCCTTTTCTTATATGTAGATAATCTTTATCCATTTTTGAAAGAGCATTGGACACAATTGTATTATATGAGCTAGTGATCTTCTTGTATTGATTTTCATGAGGGGTAAGATATTTAAGTCCCCCTCTCATAGGTTTATTTTAATTTTGTGCTTAATAAAATTAAGCACAAAACTGACCCAATCTGAAGATTAAAAATTTGGAGATTAAAAAAGTAAAAATATTAATATATATCTATAGTTGGGTCAGGTTGGTTTTTGGTTATTTACACACAGCACACCAAAACTGACCCAATCTTTAAGGTTAACATAATGCATGAACCGAAGTTGACCAAAAATAGCTAAAACCCAACCAACTCGGGTTGGGGTGGTCACTTTAATCGATTTCATGAACAGTCCTAAAAGAAGGTTGAGATTAATTGAAGCTAGGGTAATTGAAATAGTTATGGGTTATAGGCTTATAGCTCTTAATGGAATTGATTGGAGGTGGCCCTAAAGGTTGGGGTTGCTAAAGGAACCTTGGAGGCAGGGAGGAGGAAGTTGAAGGGAGATTAGAGTAGATCTAGAGGGAGGCCTTGGGATCCTTATATCCTCTGTTTGTTCATATCTTCTATTTGTTTGGGGGTTTTGCTATCCTTTTATATATGGTATATGACCATCGAGCTTGAATTCCCCTCAAACTCATGTCTTCTTATCTCATTGTCTCGTTATCTTTTATTAGGATGTCTTTTAATCTCTTTCATTAAATGTTTGATTTATACATTTATGTGAAAAGCATACTACTTGTTGAGTTAAATATCCTCACCAAGCAATGGCATGCTAATCAGTTTCACATGCAAGAGATATAGTAATGTAGCATGTGTTCCTTTCCAATCCCATGCGTCTCTGCTAGGCATGCCCCATCAAGTGAAGGGTGTGGCACCTAAGTCCGGTTTAACCAATCAAATCACATGATATGTACTCTTACATCTAGCTTTGCAATTGTTTCATAAAACTTTCTTTTATATCTAAGTGGTATTCACTTATCACATAGAACATTAGAAGCCCCCCTCCCTTCATTTTCTCTATTATGTTATAATTTTGTGGGCAATATTCTCTTCAATCTCTCCCTCACCATGAATCATCAACCAAGGAATCTAAAAAATTGTCAAATTGGGTTTTATCTTGTAAATATATAATTATAAGTGTTGTGATTGTCAGAAAAAACAGCTCCTTTTGCCGCTTGGGTTAGAATTGGAGTTGCCACCCATCAAATTAGGAAATGGAGGTAATGGGACCTCTAAGAATGATTTTTAAAACGTTTTGTTTTAATAGTGACTCCAAAACCTAAGACTCGGATGGGAGAGGGAAGGGTTTAAGCACCCCTCTCCTGAGTCCAATAGGTGGGGCCCACATGGGATGCCAACAAGCACAAACAAACAAGATATAGTAAATAAAATAAGAATCAATAACAAACAAACGAAAATACTATATCAAAATTATTATTACATATTATTATTATTATTATTATTATTATTATTATTATTATTATTATTATTATTATTATTATTATCACCTCCACTTTATTTTGCAATGTTAATTCTTATTTCTTTTTTTTTTCATTTCGCCCATCATTTAATTTTTGATTGAATCTTATTTATACATTTATTCATTAATTACCCCCCCCCCCCAACTCTCTTTAACCGATTCCAACTTTCTATTCTCACCCTCCTTATCCCATCACTTTACCCTAAAAAGCAAACTCACAAATCAGCTCAAGATATCTCGACTCACCACTATTTTATTTTATTTTCTTTTTGTATTTTTTATGCCATTTTTGTTACTGATTTCCATTTTATTATATTTTTTTATGATTTACTCTGGTTTTGTTGGGAGACTACTGTGCTCCCAGTAATCTGTTTGCCTTCTTCTCTCTAATCCTCTCTCTAGGTTGCTGAATCTTCCCCTAATATAGCGTCAATTCTAGCCATCAATCTCCCTGTTTTATTTGTCTATCAGTCTTGCATTACAACCCCTCAACTCTCTTCTTCCTTCTTGTTGAAATTTTATAATTATTCAGCTTTTTGATCATCTTACATTCTTACCAAACAATTTATGTATATTCTCTTTTGTGATTGAAGAGGTTTCAGAAATAAGTCTTAACGATCAATATGTCCCCAACATCTTTTGTTACAGTCCAGATTTCAATACTCTCACAACTGATTCATGGTCGTGTCGGTCCTTCAACACAACAAACACTATGAGATTGTGACCATCTGGATTGTGAACTCAATACTATTTATTAAAAGAAATTAATCCTTCACATAGCAAATCAATAAACGACCCGAAACCAATGACCATTTATTCTAAAAAGATCAGGCAAAGGATGTAATGAAGGATGAAGTGAAATGAGCCACACATAGTTGTGAACGCAGAGAAGCATAATCAATAGTAGAAAGAAAAAAAAAAAAAAAAACATAAATCTAATATCTAGTAGATCCTCTGTAAACCAAAAAGAAAAAAAGAAAAAAAAAATAATAATATGCAACAACTCGAGATCTAAGGGATGTTACGACGAGGCTGGGTAAATCTCAGGAGAACTGATTCAATAGAACTAACATCATCGGTTCTGATGACTCTCCCAACATCCATTATTTCATACCAAAACTTACAGAGAAGTAATCCAGACAACATAAAGAAGAGGATTCGGCCAGGCTGGGGACTGACCTGAGTAGGATATCGGCCTGAATTTGATTGGTTCTGCAAACAGCGACTGACGCTGAAGGTAGGTGAAAAACTCTGAGTTGAGATGTTGGCCGAAATTCAAATGATGCAACAGGGGTACCGTATTCTAATTCAATCTGCTACTGTGTATCCTCTAGCCAGAGAACGAAACGGAATAGAAGACGAAGGAGGTGAGAGCTAAAGGAGTTGAGTCAGAATGGGGAGGGATGTCTTGCTGTTGCGACTGGTTCGAGCTGTTCAGTCGCTGCTTCTCTGTTTTCGTCGAAGAAGGAAGGCGATGAACAGTAGATTTCTTGCTTTGCACGATTTCGGTCGATTCAGTCAGTTGGTGTTGATGGGAGGTAATGGAATAAGGAAATGAGCGTGGGAGAAAGAGAGAGAAGCACAGAGGATGACGGAATGGAAGAGGAGAGATGCCAGAGGGGAGGGAGTCGCCGCTGGTTCCTCGTCTCTGTCGAGAGGTGGAAGACAATTAACAGTACTTGCTTGATTTATTTCGCTGGAGAGAGAAAATGAGAGAGATCAAGAGTGAATGACCAGGAGCGGGAGAGGCGCCGCTGGTTTCTTTGTTCGAAGGAAGAAGATGGCAAAAATCACTTCACAGTCGTCTCCCCCTGGATTAGGGCGAATAGAGTTTCGGTTGAATTTATATAGAAGCAGGGGCATTTTTGTAATTTCGGGGAAAAGGGTGTTTTGGTAATTTTCGATAACCTGGGTTAAACCGGGTCCAGGGATTGAACCAGGTTCTGGTCCACTAGTGAGTGATTTCGGGTCAAGAGGTGGAAGATGGAGATGGGCTGGGTGCAGAGAAGGGTTTTGCATGAGTGAGTAGCGAAATTGACCGAAATTGAATCTTTTTGGATGGATGGGTAAATGAGGGTATTTTTGGCTGATATTTTGCAGGGTGGAGTTTTAGGACATTTTGGGTTTATTGGTGGGATCAGATTGGCCCAAATGGGCCCAAATCAAGTAGATTTGGAATGGGTTTGATTTGGTTAATCTATAACCTTGGAGTGAAATCTATGTTTGGTGAAGGGATAAATGAAGGTAGTTTTGGGTGTAATTTCATAGGGTAGGGTTTTTGGGTAGTCTGATGTGATTGGTAAGGTTAAATTGGGTCACATGGGTTCGGATCAGGCGGATTTGGAAGCCAGTCAATCTAGAGCCTTAAAATGGAATCTTGGTGTGATGAAGGAATAAGCAAAAGTGTTTTGGGATGAAATTTTACAAGTGGGTGTTTTGGGAGGTCTTGGGTCTGATGGTGGGGTCATATCTAGTGGTTGAGGTGTAAATAAGGGTCAATTGGGGCTATCAGATAGGTATCGAACAAGTTTAATGGTGGATCTAAGGGCTTTCAGGGTGAAATTTGGGATTTTTTGGTTTTTGGATGTTTTAAGGAGGTTGGATGGGTCTGATCAAGTGTTTGGGGTAAATTTGAGGTTTAAGCGATAGACCGAGCAAAAATTGAGTGCTGACAAGTGTGTATCGTTTGCATTCTTTATTACTAAAATTTCATAACATATATTACATGTGTGTGTGTGTGCTTTAAAACCGCTTACTTCCAATGCATTTGTTCATAATCCTGATTTTGCATTTAATCATTTATTTAGTTTAATCGTTTAAAAACATGTCATTGGCAAATAACATGCACCATATGACATCCTCTTAAACGTGTACAATTAATTCATCTATGATTAATGCAAACAAATGAGGGTTAAATATTGAACCTTGGTGAAAACCCATTGTAATTCTAAAATCTCATATCTCTCACATTAGTGATATAGCATAAATTGTCTCAGATTATTAGATCAGTATGAATTAAGTCATGGTGCAAATAAGTAGGTTGTGCTCAGCTTTGTCCTATTTAGCTTGAGTTCACAAACTACTAGCTACAACCTACAATTATGTTTGATTGCCTCATGTCTACTAAGAGCCAAGCTCTACTTATTTATGTAGAATCCAACCCTTTTAACACAAAGGGTTCATCTAGGCCCAAAATTTACAATGACACATATCCCACAATCCAAAGACAAGGTCTAATATGTTAATTTAAACAAAAAAAAGTTGGCAATTGATTACAAAATTTACAATTGTTGTACCCAATATATGAATTATATAGGATAAATGCATATTTGTATGAATTATAAAAAATTGTACAAACTAAGTCAACACATGTTTGGTTTATTATATAGGTACTAAGCCAAAAGGGTCAACAATGTGGGTCCTTTATTTTCTAATTGTTATCTATACGTGTGTGTGCAAGGCACATCTTAGTGTTTTTATAATTGATTTAGCGAGGTCAATTGATTCCTTAGATAATCGCAGTGTCTATTGTTTGTCATGTGGTTATTAAGGGTGTTTGTTGAGGTTTAATGTTTATCCTTTAATCCCCATGGATGTTGATTGGGGTTTAGTTGTTTGACTAGTGGTTCTCACGTATATAAGACTAAGTTGTTTGTTTAGGGATCATGAGGGGTGTAGAGTTTAGTTGTGTTTAATGGTCTTCTTAGTAACCAACATAACTTTTGTCTTTTATATATCTTTCGTCATTTGTTGCAAAAACATATTTTCTTCTAGACTTCTTCTCACGTACACTATTATTGTTATTGTTATTGTTGTTGTTGTTGTTGTTGTTCTTCTTCTTTTTCTTGTTGTTGTTGTTATATTTTGCTAAATGTTTGCTATCTATGTATAGTTTGTTTAATGTTTGTCTCCAATTTTCCTTCTTTCATAGTAATGTATACGAATTTATTTATATGCTTAGTTCCTTCTTCCTAGTTTTTTTCCTTTGTTTTGCAAATATGTTGTTGCTTTTGTTTGATACTGATATGCATAAGTTTATACACAAATCGATCGTTTTGAATAATAGCTATTATAGTTTTGATTGTGTTTGGTTCAATTGTCATTTATCTAAAACACAATGCCAACTTAGTGCTACATGGGTATTTCCCCAATAGAGTTTTAAAAGATGTTTGTTTAAGCCATTTATCAAAGAAATACTTTTTCTCATGTTGTGTGAAAATTATTTGTTGGGGAAAATGCCTATTTGATGCCCCTCAATGCTTAGGCATTTTTACACTATAAAACTTATGTAGCGCCTAATGGTGTTAATGGTGATTAGTTGTCAAAAAATGTTAAAATATAATTTTCAATAGTTTTCTTGTTTTTCAATGAAGATATCGTACAAAACATTTAATAAATAAATAGCAATGGAACTAAATGACTCTTTTTGTTGGGGTTTTATAGCACTAAACATTAATATTGGCATCTTAGCTCCAACCTTATTGAATCTTTTCTTTATATATGTAGTTCTTTGATTAATGAATAGGTTCATTAATGACATTGATTTTCGATGCTTATTATTTTATTTGATTAAATGGGTAAATTTTAATTTAAATGTACAAAGTCCTATTCATAGTTTATTTCATATTTTGAAAAATTGATTACCAACCATTTTTTTATTGTTTTCTATGTTTATTTAGTTGAGGAGTTATTTTATAGGATAAAATAATAAAAGAGAAACTACTTTGTTGTAAGGAGGGATATTCAAAACTTGGGTTAAACATCATTGAGGGATTGAAGTGGGATTTGTAGTGGTGTTATTTTGGGGGAGGAAAAAATTGCAAATTTTGTTTTTTAAGGGGAAAATTGCTAATTTATGGGCAAGGTTGTCATAGATTGGAAGTAATTATGTTTGAATGTTTTAATCCAATAAAATATATATTTGTAAGCAAAGTGGCATGGGTTTAATGCTTATTTTATTGCATATATTCTTAAGAGAACCCTTTGACTATGTACTATATGTGAGCCATTATGATTGTGATTGATTGTCTTTGAGTTTAACGTAGTAGTATACATTTAAAGAAGGGCAAATTTCTTAAACTACCCTTATTGTTTAGCTAATTGAATAATTATACTCTTACTATTTAATTATTGTCTTAAACCACCCCTACTGTTTTTGACAATTGACTTCCTCTACCCCTACCGTTAGCTTTTGTTAATGTTCCATCAAAATCCATACACATGTGACACCATGTGACATATAAAATTTTTTAAAACCTAATATTACCCTTTGTCCATCTTTTGTAAGTTAGGTAAAAATCATCGCCTATGAACGGGACTATTACGGTCACTATTACAGTCTCCACACTGGTGATTCCTTGGCTGGATTTGTCGAGTCAGTCTTAAAACTGCCAAATTCAGAAATTTACTTTCTTTTCTTCATTCGTTTGCAACAAGACTCGTATGCTTTTCAGTTGATGGACGACTGTTGTCTTATTTGGTGACAAGGACGTGATTCTGAGATGGTGGAAGCGATTCCTCTTCGTTTTCATGATTGTCGTCATTCAGATTCAAGGACATGATTTTGGGATCGTATTCATTGTTGTCGTTGATGGTAGAGATCGGTTGGTAGTCTCTCTCATAGCTTTTCTCTTAACTTAAGGGCAAAATGAATATTTCATCCTTTATGTTACAATTTAACGATGGTTGAAATTGTTAGAAATAGTAGGTTGGTTTAAGACAATAATTAAATTTAAATAGTAAGGGTTGAGTTAGTCTATTAGCTAAACAGTAAGGGTAGAATTGCCCTTTAAATGTAGGGATAAGATTTTTTAGATGTGTTTTTGTGATTCGACAATAAAAAAAAAAAGCTTGATGTTTGGTTAAGTGTGTTTCAAAAGTATTTTTTTAAAGCCATGCAAATTTACAACAAAAAGAAAATTAAAAACACAAAATCAATATAAATTACTTTGTATTTATGCTATACATTTTGGGACAAATATATTTTTTATAAAATGCAACAAGGAATAAATGTTTGCAGTTTTACCACATGTGATATAAACACAATAAAGCATTCACATGATAAAATATATGCCACATAACAAATTTTGTGACATTTGAAACCTTTCATAACACATAATAAAATATATATCATATGTCAAAATTTGTGACATGTGGCAAAATATACATGACAAAATGTATGCCATATGGTAAAAAGTGTGGCATATGATAAAATATACACCATGAGGCAAATTTATAACACATGCATGGCAAAATATATGATAAGTTTAATGACCATAAATGTTGCAAAATACATGCCACCTACCATTAGTTTGTACCATATAGCACAATTATGGGTTATGTGACATTCTTATATTACAAATGTCAACAAAACAAAAAAAATAATAATAATTGACATGTGGAATTTGTCATGTCAAATGTCATATAGAAATATGTCATAACCAAAGACTAATTTATATTTTCACTTTTAGTTGCTTTTAAAATATTGTTATGAAAATGATATTTAACAATTTGCAAGAGCATATAGTAAAAGCACAAAATATATTTTATGTCTGATAAGAAAGTTCACAAATCAAAGAGAATTGATTAGGCTAGCAAAATGGGTTTTTGCTTTCTCACATTGCGGAGTATATACAAACAAAAGAAGAATTTGAGATATTTATTTAACTCAAAGGAATGAAATGATAGCAAATGAATAAAAGAAGTAAAAGGGAAAAGAATAGGGGAGACAATCATAATGCCCACATTTTGGAATAATGTTATCTTTACGCTTAAAGTGTGTGGCCCTCTTGTTCGTGTATTAAGGTTGGTGGATCGTGAAAACAAGCTTTCCATGCGACTTTCTAAACACAAAAGAAAGTTTATACAAACACAATCCTATTTTGTTTTATTTTTCAACAACATTCAATCTTTGTGCTTAATTTTTTACAATACCACAAGTTAATTCGTTTAAGGTTGGTGGTGTTTTCTTTGATGATTTGAAAGGTAAAAAAAAATGAAAAGACATTAAAACAAAGTATTTTGAGAATTGTTTTTCTTTTTTTTTAAGTATAAATGTAAAGAATGTTGTTTTAGAATGTAAATGATGAATTTTGAAAATGGTTACTTTACCATTTTGTCCTTGTAGTTAATTATAAGAATGGATATTTTGCGTTGATAAAATTAATTTTATGAAGAATAAAGTATTAATGAAAATACAAAATTTATATAAACAACAACATGAAACGTAAAATATTTATAATAGAACATAAAAATCATAAAAAGTACTATTTTAATACAATAAACTATTATCATTTTTATAGTATTTTAATAATAAAATATCATTAGAATAATATTGATATTATATTATTATTTTAATATTACTTTATTTATAAGTTTTTAATAAAAATATTAGTAGGAATGTATTATTAATAATAAATAATGAATAAAATTCATGGAGGACATTTTTGGGACAAAAAATAATAATGTTGCTAGGCTTCATGTATGGACTAAAAGTGAAAAGAGGTCTTAAAATAATAGTTTGAAATATGAACAAATTTTACTTTCCAGGCACGATAATAAATAAATGGTTACTTTCCAAGAGCAAGTAGAGATATTTGAAACACTTTCATTTCCACATCTTTTTCCTTTTTTAAAATAAGATGGATAGCTTCCACAAATAACTTTTCAAACAATTAATAAATTTACATTTTGTCAAAAAATATTTTTATTGGACAGTTATGTTCTTTTCTCTAAGATAATCATAAAGTAACAGATTTATATTTATATTTTAAACTAATAAATTTCTTCTATTTTCTCAATTTATTTTCAATTTGGAGCACTTCCATGTAAATAAATTTGTTCTATTTTTTCATAAGTCATTTTTTATATGATCATTTTTTCCTATTTTGAAATATTCATTTATTCCAAGAATTTTAATGTAAATTATACATTAGTTTGTAACTGTTTTATTGGTCTTCTATTTTGTTTTCTTTGTGTGTGTATGGACTTTTTGCAAAAAAAAGTTAATAAAACTTTAGTAATTAGCAAAATCAGTTATGTTTTCAAACTTATTGCAAAAAGAGTGAACGGGAGAGTTCTTTACCAAAATTCCCTTGACTACAAAGACATGTATTCGGTGGTACCCAATTTTCCTTTCTTGTTTTTTTAATTTTGGTTTCTCATCTCCTTCTCACCGCCCTCATCATGTGAGAGTCTCTCTCCTCTCCCTCTTCTCACCATATCCACCATCTTAGAGTTTTTTATTCTCCTCTCTTAACTTCAAGGTAAGCACATTTCTTTCTCCCTTTCTCTCTCTCTCCACAAAATCCATGTATATAAGACAAAAAGTAAAAGAATATTGAGACAATAAACTGAATATTTGATTGGAGTCGATTAACTTCAGGTTGCTATGTTGCAAACTCAATTGACCAAAACCAACTTAAAATTTCCCTATTTCACTACAACCAACACCACCACCAGTAACAACCACCAACTACTTTAGTTTTCCGAGTATTGTTTTGTATGGAGTTATTGGTTTCTTTGTCTAATATCATGTTTCTTTGCTCACGGGTTGCCTTTTTTGTTATTAGAAAACTAGTGAATGACCTCGTACTAAATATGGGGAATCAGTAATGTTAAATTTACATTATGGAATCAATACTGTTAAATTTATATTTATTAATATTTTAAATAATTATTAAAATTTCAAAAAATATTTATTTCAAAAAAATAGCTTTTCAATAATTATTAGGACATGGATAATTTTCTTTTGTTATGATACATAGAGGGTTAATGATTAAGTGAGATTGATAGAATGTAGGTAGAAGTGGTTGTGGATAGCTACTTTTGCATTTTCTGCATTTTTTTATGAATGGATTGAAAATGGTGGTAGTGGGCTATGGGTTTTAACATAATATATATATATATATATATTAGATTTGGTGTAGACGAATAGAGAGTGGAAGGACAAATTCACTAGGGTTTTGACTTTTGAAATGCCCATTTTTGTGCAAACATCAATGTCGCTTTTTGGTAAGTTATTTACCTAGGTAAATGTCATTACTTGGGTAAGTTTTTCTTGGGAAACACTTACACGGGCAAGTGGATCTACCCATGTTCTTTTATTTCTCATGTAAATAAGGCAATGATCATTTTAGCCATAAAAATCCATTATTAATAGGGGCATTTTTGTCCCATTCAAGTGTTGGCAACTTTCCCCTTAGGTGGGAAAGTTATTTACCCACCTAGGAGATAAGTGATACCAAGAAAATAAACAACTTTCCCTGGTCCCCACATAAATCTGAAAAAAGAACATATGATTCTTGGTTGAGAACCAAAATCCCATTGACCAACTTTCCCCCTCTCAAAATTCGAAAAAAGAATGCCCCCAAAAAACTCCTCTTTGTGGGCTTCAACCATGACTATTGCTTCCATTCCATGTATTACCGATTGCCTTAGATAACATAAATAATGAGTGTTACGCTACTGCTAGTACTTTTATGGTGTACATACCATGGAACATATTCTGCCACGAAGGGCATTGGATTACAAAGTTTGATCAGATTTTGCTTCAAGATGTTAGTGAATATAAAATAGCAAATGATAGACGGTGGATTACAAAGCTTAATCAGATTTTTCTTGATGGAAACAACATTGCCATTGCATGTGGTCTATGGGGATCTGATTTTGAATGGGCTTAATAGAAATGATAGCCATTCAGATTTCATGTGAAATCTGAAAACCATATGGGATTTGGAACAACAAGGAAAAAAACAAAGGCCAAAGCTTTCATTAAAATAAAAGAAAAAGTTTAGAAAGAAGTCATAAACTTTAGAAGAAGAAGAAGAAGAAGATGATGATGATGATGATGATGATGATGATGATGATGATGATGATGAAGAGGGGCCTTGAGCATGATTTATTCAATGGCACTTTGGTAAAAAAAATTAATTTGAGCTATGATGGCTATTTCAAAAAAAGTTCTTTAATGTTTTAAATGCAAAAGGATCATGCACCCCTAGGTGTAAAAAAATAGGAGTTTTTACTGTTTAGTCCACCCCTAAAAATCTTAGTTCCACTGAGGTGGAATGAATCTTGACTGTGGATCGATGTCAAATCCACGGGCAGGATGCGGTTTATAAGGGGTTACTAGTAGACTAGGAGGGGCCTGTAATTTCAGATTTATGAGGTGGAGTGCAGTCTACTTATCCCAAAGAAATAAACAGAGAAGTACACTGCAGCCCACCATAGAATTATGAAATTACATCCCCCTAGCACCCTAAAAATCGCATCCTACCCGTGGATTTGGCATCAATCCACCATTATGATTCATCCCACCTAGTGGGGTTAAGAATTCTGAGGTGGGATGAACAGTCATTCTCCCAAAAACAAATGGGTAAAATAAACCTCCTATGTGTTTCCTAACAATCATAAAAACTCTCTTATATTTTCACTTTAACAAAAGCCTCCCCTATAATTTTGTAAAAAAACATATAGTTACCTCCCTTCCATCATAATTCAATATGATACATTTATATTTTGAAAGTACCTTTATTGCCTTTATATTTATCAATTAAAATATAAAATTACCAAAATACCCAAGAAAGCATTGCTCGTCTTCCTCGCACAATAACTAAGAACCAAAGGTGTTGAAGAAAGTTGTCTTCCATCCTTCAATTCCCTCCTCTCTTCCTTTCTCTCTCTCCTATCTTTATTCTTCTATCTCCTCTCACTTTTTATTCTTTTTTTTTTCTTTTGCAAATTTAGACTAGCATTTCACAACAAAGAAGAAAGATATAATAGATAAGAAAAAAAGAAGGGAAATTGTCTAAAACTCACCATGAGTTTTTAACATTTCTCTTAAACTCACCACAAGTTTTCAAAATGTCTAAAACTCACCATGTCAGTAAGTTTTTATTTTCCAAAACTCACCTTCCGTTAGTGTACTATTAATGCTTCTTAACAGAGGTATCCATGTCAGCATAAATAACAATTTTCATGACTAAATTGCCCTTGAATGGTGAGTTAGAGGCAAAATGGTCTTTTTCAGTTTTCAATTTTCTTGTTTTTTTTTGCATTTTTAGTGTTTTGTTATAATTTACAATGTTTTTTTATAATTTATGTTTTTTACATTTTTCTATTTTCTACAATCTATAAAATGTTTTGTATTTTTTTTATTTATTACAATTTTTTGTGTTTTTCTATAATTTTTTGTGTTTTTTTCTACAATTTTTATTTTCTGGTTTTGTTTTTCAATTTCTATAGTTTCTATAAATTGAAAATAATTTTGTATTTTTTTTGCAATTTCTATAATTTTTTATATTTTTGTAATATTTATGTTTTTATGTATTTTATATTTGAAAATATTTTTTTGAACTTTTCCCTTTTTCATGTCTAAATATTAAAATGGTAATATATTAACACCCGTTAATTTATTTTGTATATATTTTTATTTTTCTATGAAGGTTAAAATGGTAATATATTAACACCTGTTAGTCTGTTTAACGTCAAATTAAGAGAAATGTTGAAAACTCATGGTGAGTTTTAGACAATTTGAAAAGTTGTGGTGAGTTTAAGAGAAACGTTGAAAACTTATGGTGAGTTTTAGACAATTTCCCAAAAAAGAAAAATCTGAATGCAAGAAAAGGTGTTATTTTCTATTTGAAAATTAAATCCTTTGTTAGATCCTATAAATCATGATTATTCATTTATCATCGTCATCATCAACTACATTGTAATCAATCACAAAGCTATCCACAATTGACGTTTCCACATTGATTTCCAGCAACTCACATATGCGACAATCCTCGTCTACCCACTCTTAAACTCTAATATCTAGCAGGGTGGGGGAAACCATATTCATCCATAGCAATAGTGAGAGATTGAATTATATAACCGGAACCATTAGTGAGGGTTGTCGTATTTTTTTTACCCATGTACAGTGGTGCCCTTTTCGCACTATCACCAACTTCTGCCCAACTTACAACCTTTCACTTTCCCCTATAGATTATGTTTGAAGAGAGAGAAAGGGAATGGGGGTGATAGATTCATAGGCCATGCCTCAAGCTCTCTGCAATTGATTTTGTTTATGAGAAAGTCCATGTGTATGTGATGGACATAACAAATGAAAGAGAATGAGGCAAACTTGAGAGAGAGAGAGAGAGAGAGCTATTGAAGATTAGTTAAGAGTTGTTATGTTATGTTAGTTGTTAGATAGGAAGTGGGGACCACATTAGTTATGTGAGTCCAAATTTTATTATTTTTTTGAGTATTTTATATGTTGTTTTGTGTTTTGCCGCCCTATAAGGGCATAGTAGTCTTTGTACTCCTCTTATATTTTTAATATAAATAATAAGTGAAGGGGGCGGCCAGATTATTGCTCTCTTTCTTCTCAAGATCTCTTCTTCTTATTCTTCTCTCATCCTTCTCTCTTCAAGAAAACACTCTTTTCTTTCACATTTTTTATTTCAGTAGATTTCTACTTGGTATTAGAGCCTCGGTTAGGGTTCTTGAAGCATTCTCATGCAGCCCTAGATCAGCTGACTGCATGAAGTAACAAAGGGATGATCGATCTGCTATAGATTGCCCAGTTCTTGGATTTTTTGGTGAGATCTAGTCATTAGGAAGGTGATTTTCGTTTTGGCATCAAACTCAGGAAGAACTAGAGTACGGGGAAGAGTCCTAGAAAAGATGGACTCTTTGTTTTTTATCTGATCTTGGGCACACAGGTATCGTTGGATTTCTTTTTTTTTCTGTAAGGGGTGGTTAGTTTTTTGGACCTTTATGGGCGTTTTGGAGTGGGTGATTCACTATTCTCTTTGTTGGGATACGTTGGGAGGATAGAGATTTCTCTCCGATTAGGGTTTTCTTTTCCCGTAAGGGTTTGTTCCTGTGTGTGTGGTTTTAATTGTTCTTGGAGGCTCTCAACCTTCTTTCTTTCTGATTGTTGAGTTGTTTGAAGCAAGGTGGAGAGTTGGAGTACCGAGCTAAATTCCACCGATATCATGGGATTGGTCATTAGAGGTGGTAGTGATATTTTTGGGTTTAGAATCATTACTACAATAAAACTTGATGGTACAAACTATTTAGAATTGGCACAATCATCTAAGATGGTCATTGGTGCCCGCGGGAAATTATGGTACATCATTGGGGAGTAGAGGAAACCAGATATAGATTCCTCTCGGTGGGTACAGGAGAATTACATGGTGATATCTTGGTTGTGTAATTCTATGCTACCTCACATTGGCAAAAAAATTTTATGGGCTAACACTGCAAAGAAGATTTGGGATGGAGTAACTGAAACCTATTATTAGAAACGGAATGTAGCCAGAGCCTATCAGCTAAGGAATCAGGTGATTAGTATAAAACAGGGAAACAAACACCTTGCCATGTATTTCTCTATGCTGAAAACCCTTTGGTAGGAGATAGATCACTTAGAAACTGGGGTGTGGGAAAGTGTTAATGATGCAACAACCTATCAGAAGCTGGTAGAAAAAAATAGGGTTTTTGAGTTCTTGGCAGGGCTGAACCCTGAATTTGACATTGCTAAGTAGCATATCCTTTCTAGGGAGAGTGTGACACTCTCTCAAGCCTATGCTATTTCTAGAGAGGAGAGCAGGAGGAATGTCATGCTGAGACAGCCTGGGATTGACCAGTCGGCTATGGTTAGTACAACCAAACCTAAGCTGAATGGAGACGAAGGGAGCAGTGAGACTATGAGAGAGGATAAGGACTTGGTGTGTGATTACTATAAGAAGCCTAAGCATACAAAAGATACTTGTTGGAAGCTTCATCCACATCTTATGCCTGCTCGAATCAAGAACAAGAAGGGAAATGCAAATGTGGCCACTACAGGGGACTCTTCGGTCCCTCTTTCCTAAACTGATTAGGAATCCATTGTAGTAGTAGCGGTGATAACAAAATTGGAAATGTTTGGACAGCTTATGAGTAAAAAAGATATAACTAGTTCTAGCCTTTCAGATGGATAACAAAGTACAAGAGCCAACTACACCACTTCTTTTGCTCATACAAGTAGTTCATATGCAACTGCAAATCTTGCATCCACTTCAAGTAAGGAGGGACATCCCTGCATTATAGACTCAAGAGCATCTGAGCACAAGACTAATGTTCCTACCCTCTTTAGTTCTTATCAGTTGTGCTCTGGTAGAGACAATGTCTCTACATCATATGGTTCACATATTCCCATTGCTGGGAAGGGGACAGTTAGAGTGACCAATGATATAACTCTGTCTTCTATTTTACATGTCCTTAGAATTCATACCAACCTATTTTCTATTAGTTTTTTGACAAAAAAATTGAATTGTTCAGTGACTTTCCTTCCTGGTAATTGTGTTTTGCTAGATCTGGAGTCAAAGAAGATGATTGGGAGTAGTCGTGAGGTGAATGGAGTCTACCTTCTAGATGAGATTCTGAGACATCAGAGCCACCGTGTTAGTAGCAGTAGTAGTAGTGGATCAGAATCAATGAGTCAGATTATGCTCTGGCATAATCGGTTGGGGCATCTTTCTTTTGGTTCTTTAAAATTTATGTTTCCAAAGTTATTTGAGTCTCTCCAGTTATCTACCTTAGAGTGTGAGAGTTGTCAATTAGGAAAACATTGTAGACATTATTTTAAACCAAGTAATAAAAAAAGTGCTTTTGCTTTTGATGTTGCTCACACTGATGTATGAGGACCATATCATATTCCTTCCATGGGTGGCTACCGTTATTTTCTCTTGTTTGTGGATGATTATACACAGTATTCTTGGATATATTTGATGAGATCCCATGATGAGGTTCCTAACTTTGTATAACTGTTCCATTAGATGATTCTCACACAATTTGGACTGAGAACTAAGGCCTTCAGATCATATAATGCTAAAGAGTATTTCGAAGAGGAGTTGACCGCATATTTTTTGGAGCATGGTGTAATTCATAAGAGCATTTGTGCATATACATCACAATAGAATGGAGTAGCAGAGAGGAAAAATAGACACATTGTGGAGGTAGCAAAAGTCTTGTGGAATGTGCTTCAGTTCTTGTCCATTTATGGGGAGATGCAGTTCTTACAGTTGTGCACTTGATTAACCGTGTTCCTTCACGAACTTTGGGGTTTAAGGTGTCATTTAGCCTCTTTTTTCCAAATGGGGAGATGTTCCACATACCTCTAGGGGTTTTTGGTTGTGTTTCCTTTATTCACATTCTTGGCCCCAATCGCAAAAAATTGGATCCTAAGGTTAATAAATTGTTTTCTTTGGGTATGCTCAGAACCAAAAGGGGTATTGTTATTATGACTCTGTGTTGAGAGCATATTTGTTTTTATGGATGTTACCTTTTTTGAATCCACCTTTTTCTCGAGTGGTTTTGGGGAGGAGAACTCATAGTATGTTCCTCTTCCTGTGCCTTCATCATTTCCATTATCAGTTCTATCAACACCTCCATTAGATCCATTACCTGAGCCACTATGGGCAGTCTCACAAAAATATCAATGCCAGCAGACGATGATTGACTCCACACATGCTCAACCCACATCAATCTCCATCAATCCTTCAAAAGCTCTAGATTTAGCATAAACAGTTCCAAGTATTCCCCTTGAGCCTGAGCCTGTTATTTCTCCTAATATAATTGTCCTATACCTAACACTATTGTTGCACCTAATTTCATTGACATTGACCTTCCCATTGCTCTTCGCAAAGGGAAGAGAAAATGTACAACTCATTACATTTCACACCATCTCTCCTACAGTGCCTTGTCACCCTCCTACCAAGCCATAATTTCTTCATTGGATTTTGTGTATATACTCAGGAATGTTACTGAGGCTCTCTCCAAACTTGAGTGAAAACAGTCATGCAAGAAGAGATGGAAGCCTTGGTTAAAAATCAAACTTGGAAAATAGTTGATCTTCCTCCAGACAATGAGACAGTTGGATGTAGATGGGTGTTCATTGTAAACTACAGGGCCAATGGTAGGATAGAGAGGTATAAGGCAAGGTTGGTTGCAAAAGGGTATACGCAGACTTATAGCATTGATTATCTGGAAACTTTTGCACCAGTGACTAAGATGAGTTTAGTTCGTATTCTTCTGTCTCTAGCAACCACTTATTCATGGCCCCTGTTTCAACTTGATGTTAAAAATGCAATCATCAATGGTGATTTGCTTGATGAGGTATATATGGACATTCCAACAGGTTTTTATGAAAATGTTGGTAAAGGAAATGTGTGCAAACTTATAAAATCTTTGTATGGCCTGAATAGTCACTTAGGGCTTGGTTTGACAGGTCCAAAGGGGCACTTATCCGTTTTGGGTTCACACAAACTCAGTCTGATCACACTCTTTTTGTGAAGAGGAGAGATGCTCTTGTGTCAATTCTAATTGTATATGTGGATGATATAGTGGTTAGAGGAAATGATCTAGAGGAGATTGATGTTCTCAAACAATTATTGTAGCAAGAATTTGAGACCAAAGATCTTGGTGAACTCAAATACTTCTTGGTGATTGAAGTTGCAAGACCCAAGCATGGGATCTTCATTTCTTAGAGAAAGTATGTACTTGACCTACGACGAGAGATTGGGAAGTTGGGAACCAAACCAACTGACACTCCTATTGATCCAAATCATAGAATTAATGTTGTGGATGGTAAGTTGGTAAAAGATGTGGGGAGATATCAAAGAATGGTGGGCTGAGTGCTATATTTGTATATGACACGACCAGATATTTCCTATGCCGTTAGTATTGTGAGTCAGTACATGCATGCACCTTGGGTTCAGCACTAAGAAGATGTTGAGAGAATACTTGCATACCTAATGAAGCACCCCGATAGAAGCATTCTTTTCTCAAACCATGAAAATTTGAAGTTGGAATCCTATACAGATGCAGATTGGGCAGAGTGTTTAGATGACAGGAGATCTACATTAGGAGTATGTACCTTTGTAGGTGGAAATACTTTAGGTGCAGAGGTTGAGTATAGGTCCATGGCTCATGGTGTCTTAGAACTACTTTAGGTTAGATCTCTATTGAGTAAGATTAGGGTAAAAGAAGGGAAACCTATGGTGTTGTACTATGACAATCAGACTGCAATCAATATTCCCACAATTCAATTCAGCATGATAGGACAAAGCACATTAAAGTTGATAAACACACCATAAGAGAGAGGGTAACAATCGGAGAAGTTTGCTTGCTTTATGTCTCTTTAGAGTTGCAGTTGGCTGATGTTCTCACTAAAGAGGTTGCAAAGAACAAACTTGAACATAATCTACGTAAGTTGGGAATGTGTGACATTTACTCCCAACTTAAGGGGGAGTGTTGAAGATTAGTCAGTTTTGTGTTGTTTTTAGAGTAGTTGTGTTATATTAGTTGTTAGATATGAAGTGGGGATCACATCAATTATGTGAGTCCAAATTTTATTATTTTTTTAGTCTTTTATATGTTGTTTTATGTTTTGCCACCCTATAAGGGCATAGTAGTCTTTGTACTCCTCTTATATTTTTAATATAAATAATAAGTGAAGGGGGCAGCCAGATTATTGCTCTCTTTCTTCTCAATATCTTTTCTTCTCTCTTCCTTCTTCATTATCTCCTCCTTTTGCAACTACTGGATATAAATACTTTTGCAACTGCCATTGATGTACCTACAACCCAAATGGTGGACCATTTTCTCTTATCAAACATTGTAACTTTTTCCATTATTTTTAATGTATTTTTTTTATCAGGTGCTTTAATTCTATTAACAAAAGATCTATCCTTGTCACGTTCTCATGTTTAAATCTGAAATGGTATAAGGATGTTAAGGACTGAAATAGTATGCTATAGTTAGATTGAGTGAATTAGGTACCCATGCTCAATTAAATTGTTTGACCAAATGAGAGGCGACGGACAAGATCTGATGGCTACCTTTGTTGATGAGGAGAAAGTGGGCATTCGTGAAAGAAAATGTTATCCTGATCAGTAGGGTTGCCCTTGTTTATTTTGATTGTTATTACAGAAGTTGATAAAGCACTTAGAGCTTTTGAAATGATGAACAAGAATTGAAAAAATGTTCTCAGTAGAGACGACGATAGCTAGAAAGTACAAATTTCTCTAAAGAAACAAAAACCTCTTCAGATTCTTTATCATCTATTGTTAATCTAACATTAGTTGAGTGGGATCAATTTCCTCTCTTCATCATCTATGAAGTTCAACCAATGGAGTAGAACTTAATACAGTTTGAGAAATAGTACTTTAATGTTTGCCTGCCAGTGCAGTGTTCACTTGATGCTCAAGCAGTGGTGAAAACCGTAAAGACAATGAAGAAGATAGGAAGCCCTGTCTCTCATGTGTTTATTGGGTTAGTTTGCCCTTTTTTTCTTTTATTGAACTTAAAAAAAAAGTCTAGAAAGAAAAAAAAAACTAGAGTTCAAGATGAAGGGACAAATTACAGAGCGAGCAACAATGAGTAGTTGAGCTTTGGCTTCCTCTCCCATTTTGGTCACCAAAATGAGAGAAGATTGGCATGGGTTGTTTCTCTTGATGTTTTAGACTTTATTGGTAAACACTCTCTTTGAAAAAAATTGAGACTAAAACCCTTTGATTTCACTATCATTGTTATCAAATTTAGTGGTTCCGAATTAGAGGCAGGGTTGAAACCCAGATAAACAATCCAACAGAGAGTGAAGAAGGTGAGAACACTTGCGGGATTAGAGATCACCATGTGAAGCATCGGAGATGGAGGTGGAGGTGAAGACGAAGACGAAGCATCAATTAGCTTCCTCATCTTCCTAAAATTTTTGATTAGTTATGTTTTATTTTGAAAATTTGAAGAATAATAAAGGGCAAATTTGACATTTTGTTATTTTCTGTTAGTACTTAACCATGAGGGTAAAGTTAGTCAATTAGCTAAACCATGAGGCTACTTTAACAAATTTGCCCTTTAATAGTTCTACATTTAAATAAATAGGCATAAGGGCAAAATAGACATTTAAACAACACATTAGGTTGGTATTTCTATGTAGGAAGGGAAGTAGTTGCTTGTTTTCTAAAAAGTATATGGGAATTTTATTGAAGTGAAAACATAGGAGAGGTTTTTATGATTGTTAGAAAACATATCTGATTCACGTGACATACGTTGGCAAGGTAGTCAACAACAAAGTTGGCTTCGAGAAGAACATGTAAATACGTCATAGTTAGATGAAATCTCTTGCAACATCAAGATTCATAACATTCTTATAGGATGTATGAGATGTTCCATGGTGGTGTTAATACTCCATGGGCGCTTTGATAACTAATCTTGAGTCACCTTCAATTATAACCCTTATCATATGGAAACCTAGCAACAACTAGATGGTTCATCGGCTGTCCATACATCTACCACATTTATAGAGCAAACTCCCACACTCTTGACACTAGAAGAAATCTTCCAACATATTTCTAGCATTTACTCTAGTGGTGCATTCACCATTCAGACCCTGCTTATTTACCTACCCAGGTAATTGTATTTATCCAGGTAAATGTTTCTTGGGTAACACTTACCCGAACAAATTAATTTACCCATGTTCTTTTGATTAACGAGTAAGATATAGTGACGTTTTACCTATAAAAAAACTAATGTTAAAAGGGATAAACTTGTTCTATCATGTTTTATAAACTTTTCCCCCAAGTGGGAAAGTTACTTACTCATCTGAGAGATGAAAAAGTTTTACTCAGATAAATGGAGCTATTTTCACTATGAGACCTAATAATTAATGTAACAAACACTATAAAGTTTGTCAATGAGAAAAAGATTTCTATTAACCAGCGTTTCCCTTCTTATTTACTGGAACAGAGCCTCAATGTATCGATCGACATATCACAAACCAAATACATCAATAAACAATTTCATCCCTCAACTCATTGTTCTCATATTTTCTAGGGTAAATCTCTTGAACTACCCTTACTATTTACATATTGTCTTAAGCTACCCTTAAGTTTTCTAACAATTGTCTAAAACCTCCATTACCATTAATTTTTCGTCACACTCTATTCACATGTGACATCATGTGATTGGTAATTTTTTTAAAATCCCTAAAATACCCTTATTGTTCACCGCCATTGTTGGAAGTTGTAGTGGTGATGATGATTTTGGTATCGTTGTCAACAGGGGTATGAATCGACGACAACGATTGAGATGGCTTCTCTAATGACCAGTGCCCTGGACACTGGATTATTGTATTTTCAGAGGGGCCTCTACTATGTTAGGTGACTCCAGAATTAGTAGCCTCAATGAAGTTGGCTCCATCTCCAAGGATTTTCAATAAGACCATAAAGTCTGTGAAATCCCTATTTCATTATAGGTTAAAGAGAAGAAGAAGAAGAGGAGAAAGAAGAAGAGAAAGAAGAAGAGAAGAAGAAGGGTTCGACCAAATTAGGAAAAATCAGTCCACCTCTAGGCGACCTACTTGTATTTATCTCCAATAATACAGTCAAAAGAAAGACCATATTGTCCCTCATAAGTGATGGGACATATAACTTAAACTTAAATAAAATAGACCTTTCACTCTCAAATAGATAAACCCAAATGACGAAAATACCCTTGATTTGTGTATTCTAACACTCCCCCTCAAGTTGAAGAGTATATGTCATATAGTCCCAGCTTGTCACAAATATAATCTACTCTGCTCTGAGATAATCCCTTTGTAAAGAGATCTGCCCATTGATTTCTTGAGCTCACATGAGATGTGGTTATCACTCCACTTTTCACATTCTCTCTCACAAAGTGACAATCAACCTCAAAATGTTTGGTCCTCTCATGGAAGACTGGGTTGGAAAAGATGTGAACAGCAGTTTGGTTATCACAATATAGTCACATGGGTTTGTCAACCGAAAACCCCATCTCTTGTAGCAAGTTTTTCAACCATACTAGTTCACATGTGGTATGAGCCATAGCTCTGTACTCAGCTTCTGCACTACTCCTTGCCACCACTATTTGTTTCTTGTTCTTCCAAGTTAGAAGATTGCCACCAAGGAAGGTACAATACCTTGTAGTTGGTCTCTTGTCTAATATAGAACCAGCCCAATCAGCATTTGCATACCCTAATATTTCAAGAGTCCCTCCACTTTGGTATAGTAAAGCACGACCTGGAGCACCCGACAGGTACCTAACAATCCTTATAACTGCTTTCTAATGAGGAATCCGAGGATGTTGCATAAATTGACTCACCATACTCACAACAAATGATATATTTGGTCGGGTAATAGTCAGATAATTCAACTTTCTCACAAACCTCTTGTATCTTCCAGTATCATCAAATTCTTCACTTGCATCAACACTCAACTTGACATTAAGTTCCACAGGAGTCTCTACTGGTTTAGCACCTAACAGTCCTGTTTCTTCAAGTAGGTCAAGAACATATTTTCTTTGACATAAGTTAATTTCATGCCTTGACCTTGCAACTTCTATTCCCAGGAAGTAATTCAGCTTACCCAAATCTTTCGTATTGAAGTGGTCCTGTAGGAATTTCTTCAACCTGTCAATCCCATTACTATCACTCCCAGTTATGACAATATCATCCACATACACCACTAGCAAGATTTTCCCATCTTTTGATTCATGGTTGAACACATAATGGTTACCTGACACTGTTTCATCCCAAAGTCTTTCACTACTTCATTGAACTTGCCAAACCATGTGTGTGGAGATTGTTTCAGTCCATAATTTGCCTTTTGAGTTTACAAACCTTACCATCCTCCCCCTGAGCAACAAACCCTGGCGGTTGCTCCATATACGCTTCCTCAATGAGATCACCATGTTGGAAAGCATTTTTGATGTCAAGTTGCACAAGAGGCCAATCATACATAGCAACTAATGAAATCAACACCTGAACTGAACCAATTTTAGCCACAGTAGAAAATGTCTCCATATAGTCCACACCAAATAGCTGAGAATAGCCCTTGGCCACTAACCTAGCCTTCAATCTTTCCACACTGCCATCTGGAAGATACTTCACTGTGTAGACCCACTTACACCCAACAGCATGCTTACCAGGAGGAAGAGCAGTGAGTTCCCACGTGTGATTGTGTTGTAGAGCAGAGAGTTCCTCTTCCATGGCTTGTCGCCACCCTAGGGAGGTAAGGGCTTCCTGGACAGTCTTGGGAATGGAAACAAATGATAACAATGATATAAAGTTGCGATGAGAAGCAGAAAAGTGAGCAGCTGAAACATAGTGTGAAATAGGATGAGAAGTACAGGTGCGTTTACCTTTCCGCAATGCAATAGGAAGACCAAGGTCCAAGGGAGAAGAAGCAATGACAGGACCTGTCGACGAGGGAGAAGGAAACGATACATCGGGATGCTTTTACACAAGAGAACTATCCTTTTCTTCTCCTTTCTTCAATGGAACCCTAAAATGCTCAGCGGATAAAACTTTAACTCCCATTGATTCTGCAATGCTGTGCCTCATAAAGTTGAATAGGTTAAAAGGAATGAAAACCAATGTCTACTGCTATATCTACACATCTTTTGACCCGCAATGAACCAACCAATGATGAACAGAGTTATTTTAGAAAAAAAAGAAAGAAAGAAAGATGACAATATGCTGGTTTATGGAGTAAAACTCTGTTTTATTTTGCTTTTTTAATAAAAAAGGCAAAAAAAGGATTTGACCTCATAAAGATTAATACTAGAATATTTTCTGATTTTGTTTTTTTTTTTTTTTCATGTTGACATTGCAATCTTAAGGGATCATTACTGTGCTTGGTTGTTGTTATTGCAAGAAACAATCATTGTCAGCTCGCTGTGAGGTCTCAGCCCACTCTCAACTTCTACATCTGACTTCTATGGAACTCCATCCAAATTTATCCGACGAAGAATCCACTTGGGGAAGTGGAGGCATGGTGGGGATGTATACCTCTGTTTCAAGCCTCTGTGTTGGATTACGGGGAACGAGTTGAGGCAGAGAACCTTTCATACCTCACGCAATCAAATTTTTATGCGCCAATGTTCTGAACATTGCTTTTATCATCTAGAAGTTGTAAATTTCTTAGAGAGTTCATTCGAGGTAGGTTAAGTAGGGCTTTTGCAGACGCAACAGAAATAGAGCAACTACGGCAGTGCAGCGGGACTCAGGGCTGAGGCCGCTAAGTGGGGCTGGTGGAGAGAGAACAAGTGATGGAGAGAGAGAAAGGGTTTATGCGTTGAGTTTGGAAAATAACTGGAAATCTGAGGTTTTTCATCAATTGGTTTTATTTTGAAAAATTGATGAATAGTAAAGGATAAATTCGATATTTCATTTTTTTCCGTTAATATAATAGTGTTTGCCGATTATCAAAAAGTAGTGTAAACAATAACGATACAGTTTGTCAATTTCGTAAACACTTAGAATAAATGGGTAATTAAGAGATTTACCCTATTTTGGATTAACGAAACACGGGCTAAGACCAATCAAGCTATATATGTGGCTCAACTGGGCTATATGCGTCCACCTGGCTCAAACCCAAGAAGAAAAGATGGGCCCTCGCCCGGTTGCCCCTCGGGACCGGGGGCATATTAGTAAAATCCAGCGGAACACGGGGTTGGCTTATTTTGATACAAGGGTTGACTATTTAAAGTATCTCTAGGCCCGCCGGCCTGGAAGCAGGTGTGGAGATCAGAGAGAGGCTTGGAAACTGGTTCCGGAGTCGAAAGCTCAGGTACGGGCAGAGGTTTGGAACAGAAAATCACAGAAAAAACCAAAAAAAAAAGAAAAGTTTGGAAAAATCTCGTCACCGAGAAAGTGAAGAAACTAACGAAATAGCCGTTAGGGTTTGAATTTTATTATTATTTTTTCTCATTTATTTCTTTCTCTTAAAATTGAAGCGGGAAAATATCTCAAAACCTTCCATGGATTCAGGGATCCGGCATCTGCTTCACTGCACTTCTATTCTTCTTCTTCGAAATGGTGGGAGTGGATACTGGTTGCTGATCTTCTACTTCTAGGGTTTGAAGACGGTAGTACGAGGGCGGAGGGCCACTGCTCTAGGACTTTGGAGTGTGGATTCTTTAGTTTTGAGCGATGGGAACTAGAGTTCCTGTTCAGCATTACAATCTGAGGTCGGCCAATTCATATATTGGAAGCTCCATGCATGATCTCAACACTGTGGATGCAAGGACTGGGGAGATTGAAGGCATCAGTGATGTGGAGCGTGATGCTGTGACTGAAGATAGCTTGGGGAACGATGATGAATCCAGTTCTGTTGTAAGTTTGTATTGATATTATTTACTTTTCTCTGTTTTTGTTCTCTTTCATGGTCGGCCTTTTTCTAGAATTTGAACTGTCATTACTCTGATTCCAGTGTAGTTTGAACTAATTTGAACTCATACTCGAATTCATTTTGGAATTGTTGCCCTTCAAGAACTTCAACTGTTTGGTTCGGTATTGCAGGGGAACTTATTTTGCTTTATTTTATTTATTTATTTATTTTTTTTTGGGGGGGGGTAGGCCGTTAGCTCCTTTGTCACATTTAATGGGAATTATAAATTAGTCACATTTACTTTTCTCTGTTTTTGTTCTCTTTCGTGCTCAGCCTTTTCTAGAATTTGAACTCTCATTACTCTGATTCCAGCGTAGCTTGAACCAATTTGAACTCAAACTCGAATTCATTTTGGAATTATTGCCCTTCAAGAACTTCAACTGTTTGGTTCAGTATTGCAGGGGAACTTATTTTGTTTTATTTTATTTTATTTTATTTTATTTATTTATTTTTTTGGGGTAGGCCGTTAGCTCCTTTGTCACATTTAATGGGAATTATAAATTAGTCTATTAGATTTGCTATAATAAAGGAAAGTTCGTTTCTTTTCCCTTTGTACCGCGGCAGCTGCAGTAATTTGCATTTATGTTTTTTGTTTTTTAAATCCTCCAGGACTGCATACACGAATCCTATAGTAATTCATTACCGCTTCATGGTGTTGGAGTAGAAGAAGATCGCTCTGGTCTTGAAAATAGTGGGTCTTCAAGGTCCACATATGATATTCTGACTATTGATGGTGACTTCTAATTTCTCTTTTATGTTTTAGTTAACTTGTTCAAAATATCATTTTGGAAGTTCATTGGGTTACATGTTGGATATTTGTGGGATTTTCCAATTTGAATATGTCTGATTAGTTTTATTTGAACTGAAACCAGATATTTCCCCAATTGAAACTGCAAGAGCGAGATTTTTACAAATACTTGTGGATCATTTTATTAGTGAGCATGTAATTGAAGTACAGGATACTGAGGCAGAATATGCTTCCCAATCGGGCCAAGATAAACTAAACAAGAGGAAGCCAAGAGAAGTTCAATATGAAGGTGATCCAAGGTTTGTTTTGCCCTTAATGTATGTCGCAAATTTATATGAGACCTTAGTTAATGAAGTGAATATGAGACTTGCTTCCTTAAATGGTATTCGCGAAAAGACAATTGGGGTAGCCCTTGAAGCAGCTGGTGGGTTGTATAGAAGGCTAGCCAAAAAGTTTCCAAGGAAAGGTATTACTGTGTCCTTTTGCAATATATTCTTTTTGAGTTTATTTCATCCTTAATTTGATCTGTATTAATTGCTTTCACTTCAGGACCCTGTACCTTTAAAAGAAGGGAATTGGCAACATCTGTCGAAACAAGGACAAGATTTCCTGAGCTAGTGATACAAGAAGAGAAGCGTGTTCGTTTTGTAGTGGTCAATGGTCTGGTGATTGTTGAAAAACCAAATAGTTTGTCTATTGATGATGCAGAATGGTAAGCTGGAATCTTATATTTTTTGCATATTTTTTCTCTTTGATACCTCATGAAATGAACTTCTGTTTGTTAAAATTGTTACACAATGTCCATTGGAATTTTTGGGTGAGGTTACATTGGTTGATCTTCTGTACCTTGTTAATAGTTTTCTAGTATTTTTTGTTTGCATTGGAATTTCTTGGGAAAAAGAAAAGAAGACCAAAAAAGAAAGAAGCTTTTTAAAATGTATTGGGCTTCTCGTAAGTTCTAATGAATTTTCTTAGTAATTAATGAGCATTGAAGATTCTCAGCATTTTATTTTAGCACCTTTATTTTGCAATCCATTGAACATTTAACTTAAAAGCCCCTTCTTTGTCTTCCAGAAAAGCGGCTATTGCCCCGTAGGAGCATACTTTTAACTGATTATTAGTTTATTACTTGCTGCAAATCCTGAGGATTTTTTAGTAAGACCTGTACTTGGAAGCCCTAAATTTCTGACCTTAACATTGACTTCGTAGGCTCCAGATTCCTCAATCCAGTGTCCTAATCAAATGTTTGGGTTCTGTGATCAGTCGGATTGTTGAGAACAGTTTAAAATGTTGGTGTTGGTTGAAATGTCGATCATCCAAATATGGGAAATACATTGGAAATGTCTAGAGTAGTATGACAATTTCATGGAAAATTTTGGCTACCCAATCCTAATAGGACACACTTATCAAAACCTTGTAGGGTTTGGGATTTTAGATTAAAATCCTATACTCCTATAGGGTTGGGTTTTGACCTTAGGGTTATCGATACCCAAACCCAATTATATTTAACACAATGTATATATCATTAAATATATCTTATATATTTTATAAGAAATAACATACAAAGTAAACAGGTATAGATACATAAGGAACAACATGGAAATTCAAATATATTACTAAAAATATATGAATTATATTTAATTTGTAGCTCTAATAACTCTAAATAAGGTATATATACATAAGAAACACGTATTTTAATAATTTATGACTTTATATCAAGTGTAGTTTCACCATACAAATGTGAAATGCAAACTACCAGAATATCCCAAGGAAACATCGACAAATGGTAGATAATTAAAATATACATGCATAGCGTAGCAAACTAATATGACAAATCTCATTAATAATGATGTAAAAGGTTACAAAATTTAAAATATACTAAGTTTAATAAATAATGGTGATATGTCATTGTAGTAAAATTATATTCTCTTATGAAGTTAGCCACCAAAAAATATAACCTCTTAAATGGATAACTGAGATAATAGAGGCAAACACATTCAGATCTGATCTGATTATGGTCCGATTCCTGGGCATAACAAGAGTTTCTGTCGAGGGAGATGCACTACACATTATCAACTTCCTCTTGGATCCTCAATGTGAGCTTCCTTGCATTTGAACTCTATCATTACTGACTGTATTCATAAAAAAATATCATTGCTAACTGCCGGACACTATTACAAGGCTTTCACCAAACCTTGATCTCCTGTGTTCTATGTGTGCAGGCAATATGGTAGCTCATCATGTGGCTAAATTTGGATGTTATATTTAGAGAACTACCACTTGGTGTTTACCTCTTGATTTTCTCAGGCTTGTACTTAGAAATGATTTGATGCAACAAATTAGCCTAAGGGCTTTCCTTAAAACAAAAAAAAAATAACTTAGGTACAAACTTTGGTAGTTGCAAATGAATTTTCTTTATTTAATAAACACGAACATAATATGGTTGCATATCTATGCTAGTTTAACAAGATATTGTGGAGTGGTCTTGTGATTAGAATACATATGTTTTTTTTTTGGGGAAAGGTAAGGTAATTTATTCAGAACATAAAAGAGAGATACATATGTTTCAACATTTAATTAAGCAATTTGGGTTCAAATCCTTCCAACAATGTATTAATTTTATATGAGTGGTTTTAGATGGACTTAAATGAAATCAATTGAGTTAATTATGAGATGCATATATTTAATGGAATTAATTAATGCGACGAGTGGTGTGCCAAATACAGTTAGTTATGGAGTTAATTATGGTAAATGGAGTGTTAAATAGAGTTAGTTATGGTGAGTTTAATGGGCATTAATTAAGGCAACTGAATTTGAATTGGTGAGACAGGTCATGATGGGTTTAATGAGTTAAGGGTGGGACAAGTTTGGAAAGTTGGGGGGAAAAGTTAAATGGGTTTGGGATCAGGGGTGCTTAGGTGGGTTTGGGAATGGGAAGGGCAACTTTCGTGGGTACCCTATCTGTTGCCATCCTTATCTAGAAGAAGTGGTCTGTTTCAAAGAATAAGTGTTTTTTTTGCATGCTAGGCCATGCTCTATGTAGTGTTGTGTTGCATTGGCTCTCCTAAATGGATGCTGTGTCATGTCAGCCATGCGTCTGAGTCTGACACTCCATTGATTCTTGAGGGTAGTTTTACATAACATTTCTTTTTTATCCTCTAGCTTATTTAACATAAATGAACAACTATTCTACATGATGAATCTTTTCATCAATACATTTGTACTCGAAGATCGGATACTTTGAACCTTGAGCAGGTTCAGTTAAGATCAAATAAGATCAAACATTTCAACCTGGATTCTATTCTATGTTATACACATGTAACTTGGAAGTTTGGTAGTTTTCAGTTAAGATCAAATATGGGTTGCAACTTGAATTATTCATCTCTCAACTTCTCTTTTGATAAACATCTTACAAACTGCAGGTTCAAAAGGTTGACTGGTCGGCATGAAGTAGCTGTCTCAGCTCGAGACTATAAGTTCTATTCACCTAGGCATAAGTATAGGCGTGTTGCATCACATTCTGTGTCTAATATTCCTGGATTGCCAGTAAGCTTGATGTATCCATTGTTTGGGTTTAGTGACTAAAGTTAAAGATGAACCTGATCTGTTCTCCTTTCTCCAAATGTTTTCAGGCATTTTCTGGAGCAGAAAACTCTTCTGCAATGGCTACTGCCCCGGGATTTCGTCCTGTTAGTGAAGTAAGCACTTAACTAATTCTTTGGAGTTGATAATTTGATATATTCTTTATCCTTGATTGTAGGTCCATATCTTTTTCATCCTTTGGAACCATATTACATTCTGGATTGTTTTCTTTAACAATTTTTGATCTCTAGTGGACCTTTTAGTAGGATTCAAACTCAGATGAAGTTCTGACCATCTGTCATAGAAAAGGAACAAATTGATTTTGTAGGATTCTTAAGAAATTCTCCAATTTCTTTGGGAAGCAGATGATTATTCATTTGCTTCTCATGTTTTGTGAGCAGTTGGGGGATTGAGGAATATGCAGGAAGATATTTCAGGAATCTGTTTGATTCCATCTCTATTCATTTAGTTTGAATTGATTTCCCAAAAAATCAAGCTTTCTTTTAGTTATTGAATGTCTCTTTGATTGACCGATGTGTGATATTCCGGATCTTCGTTGCTAACGGTGATGGAATCAAAATGCTCTCTCGATTGATTAGAAGGTGACTCTAAACTGGTAATGGGGTGGTTGAAGGAACCTGAAACTGTAATTTGGAAATACAAAAGGATATATGAAAAGATTTAAGTGGCGGTCAGAGATATGACAATTTTAGTCCAATGGGAAAAGCAGTCAGCTAATGGGATGGCTGATTTCTTTGCAAAACAGGGGGTGCATAAATCTGAATTATTCTGGGCTCAGTTGTAACGTGTTAATCTGGTCGGGGCTGCATCTTGCGCCTCTACTGGATGTTCTCTTGTGAGCCTTATTATGCTCTAATAAATTTTTATCATTTTTTTATGAGAGTAGTTTTATTAATTCAAATAATGAAAGTACAGTCAGCCTAGGAGGAGGCACGGGGTGTTACCTCCCCCGAGGACTGAACCATATACTAAACATACACAACAATTACGAAGTAGCCCAAAACCTGACTGTCATATTTCCTTATCTGCTGACCCCCTTGACACCCCTTGCTTGGCCAAAGAACCAGCCATTACATTTGCTGATCTGCTGACCCACTGAAACTTGACTATCATATTTCTTCTCATCCATTTAATTTTCTTTAACAGATCCCTGTAGCCCCAACAAGTTGTTTCTGGACTTGTCAGCCAGCCCACTACTACCTTGGAATCCCCTTCTCATATCAAATTGTTCACTCCAAGTTGACTGGCCATTTGTGTACCTTGTATCGCTGCTAGTAACTCTGCCCTTATAGAATCACCAATACCCACTGATCCTGATGAAGGGATGAGAGATCCATCGTATGGATGGCTGAACCCTTGCAGGAAGGTTGGGCGAAATTTAAAAAAATTTTCTCTCTCCCATCTAGGAATCGCATTCCCTATTTTAGAAAACTGCATTTTCAAGTATCAATCTTGAACCCAAAACCGGACCAGATTTGAAACCAAGAGGGAGGAGAGGGATATATTTGATACGAAGTAGCAGTAACTCCCAATGAAGGTGTTCACGGCCAAGGAGAAGACCAAAACCCGCTTCCACTGAAAATGACACAGTGTGATGAAGCAGGATCAGCAGGATGGCTCTTCAGCAAGAACCAAGATTCTTCAACAAGAATCGAACAGGGGCTGGTGAGCACGTCTTCAAATTGTTTCTTAAACCAAGGAACAATATCAAGAACCTTTCTTGATCAATTCCTCAAGAGGAGATTTAACTGGGTAGGGATGGCAAGAATATGAGAGAATTCTGCAGGTTGTTGTGTTAAAACCGAGGAATTCGCCCCCTATTTATAGTCTTCTTTGGATCAGCCTCCTAATCTAATTAGTAGAGAGTTTCTTGATCCATACATGATATTTGGATCTGGACTCTTAAATGGATAAGACTTATCTTATCCTTTCAGCTAATCTTAATCAGATTATAAATTATATATTGCCTCCTTTTAATTAACTAATTTAAGCCCATCTCGAATTGGGCTTTAGGCCCATTGAGCTTATGTGCTCACTTATCCCTTAACCTGTTGCCTAGTTGGCTCTCTTTGTATGGTGTGGGACCCAAACATTGATCTACAAATCAGCCACATGGATTTAGCCCAGCCTTTGTTACAAGGCCTGACCGAATTCATTATAGGAGACAGTGAACCCCTGAGTCCATCACCATGGGCTCTTAATGGGCCCAACATTTACACTAAATGGTCTTTGGGTCCAGCCACCTTATGAAAACCCGAGGGCTGTGGGCAGATGCAAGATTAGCCCATCAGGTATTACCCTAAATGGTTTCACACTTAACCTCTTAGCCCATAATGATCAAACACTGCTCGACAAGAGATGACTTCTCCCTCGGTTGCAAGGAACAGTGCTGCACTCTCTACTCACATGGATCCCGGGAAGTAAAACCTTTTGCAAACATTTTAAAACCATAATATATATATATATATCTATATAAATATATTTTGCAAAACAAATCTCAACGTTTGAAATCAACTGCCAATAGTTTAGGTTTCCATCAGAGAGAATGCCTTCCCCGATCATTCACTTTGTCTGACAAAGGGGTTGATCCTATCACTATGATCACCCACTTAGGTGAATTCTTGGACTGTCCCAACATACCTAGGTTTTGACCCCCTCCAAGGATCTCACTGATTGACATATCAAAGACAACCCAATCCGACACGTAGTGCAGTACCATAATCGAGTCTAGGGGTCAGGTGTAACATTCCAGTTTTGCCCATCTATCTCCAAGGTTCAGGGCAATACTGGAATTTGGTCCGGTTCAGGGTTTCAAGAAAACTCACATTGCATGTACCTCAGGTCTCACCCTAGCAACTGAGACAAGCCACCCCAACCAACTTGGCGGCACATCAGTGTCAGCCTTGGCAGGATAAATCTCCCTAGATCTATCCAACGGCTGCGAAGATTTTAAACTAACACGAGTCTCATAAGCGTCCAGTTTAAGGGTATTGCATAGAAACACACCACAATGACATGAATCAATTATGTACTTTATTCATTTACAATAAATGTCAAAAGATACATCAATCTGATTGGAGCTAAGGGCATAACTGTCTAACACCTGAAAATAAAGACATGTTGTTGTCTTTGTCTCTCAGAATCCCTCCTAGTTTGGATGGCCCTGGGTTACCTTGGCAGCTACCATCAAAATTCAATTTTACCACTCCATCTGGTGGGGGTTTCCATTCAGCTTGTGATTTGTTCTTTGTGGAGACTGTAAAAGCCACTGCTGCCCAGTTTCTCCTTAAGTCATCAAAGGAGTAATCTGCCAAAGGACATGTTTTGACACCTTAAAATTTTGGGCACAATTTGAATAGTTTGGGGGGGGGTTCTTTTTGTTGATATCAATATAATACATTACCTTTTTCAAAAACAAGGTCACAATTAGAGTGAATTACTTGATGTGCCTTCTCTCTGGTATTGTAACTTGAAACTCCATTAATTCATCTATAACTTTGAATATTTGATCTTCTTCATCTTGCATGGTGCATGATAGGTACAGATGGTAATTTATTTCTGAATACTTTTTTAACTTATATTTGTCAAGAGAAAATAAATTTGTGCCCTGATGTCACCAAGGATGGTGGTGCATTGTTGTAAGTACCCTGCACATATTCTTGTTTATCCAAAATGCCCAACTAATGAGTTATGGAATAGACCAAACCTTATTGTTGCATGGGTTGGATGCTTCTACCCATCAGAATTAAGAAGTGCTTGCCCAGGTGCTTATTTGTCCAAAATATTCAACAAAGCAATGATGGGATAGACCATAACCCAAACATGGATCAGACACTTCTAGCCAACAAAAGAGCATCTAATTCAAGGATTGTTGTACATATTGTAACATCCTTATGAAAATTGTTGATAGGGAGCTCAGGATGACCAAAGCCATGGCACTTTTGGGATGTTACCAACTAATTGGGTAGTGTGTGTGTTGTATGTGCATGCATGCATGTATGTATATGTGTGTGAACATGCTTCGGCAGGTACACATCCCTTATGATTTCAATGCAATGTTGTGGTGAACAGGGTTCGCTTAAGCTAGATATCTTTTTTCAACAATTTTTGTTATGATGGATGCTTATATGCTTTTATTTGTTGGCAGCCTCCTTCCAAACATCATATGCAACCACTCTCCCATCAGCCTCAGTTTCATGCTCTCCACCAAACTCATCATCAACCCATCCATCAGAATCAACATGCACCGCATTTTTCTCACACACATCAATGTGGACCTTCACATTTGCCTGAGATGACTCATGCCCATCAATCACCAACTATGCCCCAACACATGTCTTGCTTGCAACCCCTCACTGGAGGTCATGTTGGAGGGCGCTTGCATGTACTGGTAAGTATTTTTATTCAACCTATTTTTTCTCATTTTCTTAAACAGAGACTCCTTCAATCTTTGAAACATTGACTGGGGAGTGAAAAGGAACTATTGCTTGGTGCAATACTGCAATGGTAAATATCAGGGCTGACAGGTGTGAGAATTATAGTTCAAGTCTGTAAGTGGCTACTTTGTGTAAAAATGCCAAAAGTCCATGTCTAGTCCATCCCTCCCAAGACCCCAGATTTCTGGAACCAACATTGGGTAATAGCCCTTTTATCCACAACAGTATTCTAGCATTAAGTTGATACTATAGAGCATGCATTTTGTATGTTTTGTTGGTTTGGTTCTGAGGTTTGAGCATTCTACAGGCACTCGTAGATAAAGCTTCCATGGCTAATCATTCCTTTGCCCTTTTCTTTTCAGTATGGTTATGCTTCTATCATGCATATATAATACAATTCCATGTGTATAAATACATTGATAGAGAAAAGTGTATATTGTATGGATGCAACTTGGGCAGGGTTCAATCTGAGCCCTGTCTCACCCAACCTGACCTTTTTGAATCTGAATCTAACCATGAGTTGGGATAGTGTTGGTTTGAGGCCGCAGGTAACCCAACCCAAGCAGACTGCATATGCATTATGTATTTCTATATCAAAATTGAGAATATCAGAAACACATCTACTAGTGATTACTATTTTGTTGTATCTGTAAGAGGCTTAGATTGAGTCTTGTGACTTCATATGTTTTTAACTGTGATATGCACTTAAGCTAATAAGCCCTACCAACCAACCTCAGCCATATTGTATCAGGGTTGGGCGGTGCCACATGGGTTAATGCTTGGGCCTTGATTGGCCTTGTGTTCACCATTAAATTTTTGGAATTAAGCTGGGTTGGTATAGTCTTATAGAACCCATCTCTACCTGTCCAAATCCTGCACCCTAGTTTAAGCCTTTATGGTTGATGTGGACATAAGTTTTGGACAAGTACCTAATCCATAAAGGTTGCTTTATGGATACTTGACATCATCTATTGTATGGATTGATGGAAAAGAAATTGGGGGGGGGGAAGTGGGGTTATTCAATGAAGATAGTTGGATATGCCATGTGAGAAGCTTTTATTTACTATTTGAGAATGGTTTTATAGCCTTGTATTATTTGTTTGAGAGGGCATCTGAAGATTCATGTGTCATAACCTCAGGTTCTCAGCTAAGTAGTTGGTAGTTGGCTGGATTTTAATGTGATACACGTTGGCTGTCTTGATATTATTTTAGGGAATGGCATACAGGTTAAGTTAGACTCAATGTGTTTAAAGCCTAACATTATGAGATCCTGAAGATATTTGAAGCTTTAAGCATATGGTATGAAAACCAGATCAAGTACGGATTAATTTTTGTTGACAAGTAAGTATAATTTATTATAATTAACAAAGTAACAAACAATACAAGCTTACCAAGGAGAGATGCAAGGTGCACCCTCATCTGTCCAGTGCAAACATCAAAACTTAGCCCAATACAACGGACGCCTATTTTACCCCTTGCTTAGACAATGTGTCTGCCATCCTGTTGGCCAATCTTCTTACCACTATTGTATTTTTAATGTCATATTACTGGTTAACCAAGTGAGCTCTCTCATTAAATTCCTATAAGCCCAAATAACAGTCTGGTTTTTCTAACCAACCCACCACCAACTTGGAATCAATGTTTTAAAAGGCGTGGGAGCCTCCAGGCGAGGCGCTCCCAAAACGCCCTGAGGCATATGCCAGAGGCACTAACACCTCTGAGGCGTACACCTCAGGTGCAAGAGGCGTTCATGAGGTGTGCTAGAGGCATACGCCTCATGCGCTTCCTGCACATCTGATATAAAAAGACAGAAAAAAAAAAGAAAAAAGAAAAAAAAAAGGAAAGGAAAGGAAAGGAAAGGAAAAGAAAGGGAAGGGAAAGAAAAAGAAAGAGAAGAAAAAAAGAGAAAAGGAAAGAATAGGGAAGGGAAGAAAAGATAAGGGGAAAGAAAGTGGTTTGCCCCCTGCCCCTTCGGCTGGGGGGCTTCACCCCCCAGACCCCCTGCCCCCTTTTCGATGCAGCCCAATTTTTTCTGCCTCCGCTTTGACAAGACCCCCCCTTTCAACTAATGTTATGCATCTTTATTCTTCTTAATATAAAAGATTTTTATTAAAAATAAAGAAAAAATGAGATTCCCCCTTCCTCTTCATCCTCCTCCTAACCCCCTTCTTCTTAAGGAGGCTTACGCCTCTTGCATTCTGAACTACGCCTCACGCCTCTAGGTAGGAATGCCTCGCATCACGCCTCCACGTTTTATAATATTGTTGGAATCCTCTTCAATTATTAACCTTTACACATTCAAGTCTTTTGCAATCTGAACACCTTGGATAACAGCAAGAAACTTAGCCCTAACAGAATCCCTCACTCCTACTGTTAATGTTGTTGCATTGTTTTCGGGTCTAGTAGGAGTGAGGGATTCTGTTAGGGCTAAGTTTTTTGCTGTTATCCAAGGTGTTCAGATTGCAAGAGACTTGAATGTGGAAAAGGTTAATAATTGAAGGGGATTCCAAGTTGGTGGTGAGTTGGTTAGCTGTTTTAGCTGTTTCAGTCAAGAAAGAAAGTAAAAGGAAAGAAAAAGCTATACATATCTCTAACCTGTTATGATGTGTGGAACTGCTTATTGCCTTCTTCAAGCTTTATAAACAGTAAACTCCTCAAGTTTGAAATGTTTGCTTTGTCTTTCTCTTAGTTGCAGTACTTCAGCTAGGTTTTGTTGGGCATATCTTTGCTTTCCTTCTAAAAATTTGCACAACATAACTGCTATACAAGGTTAGGTCACAAGCAACTGCCAAAGGGTTTTTCTTCTTTCTCTTAGTTGCAGTACTTCAGCTAGGTTTTGTTGGGCATATCTTTGCTTTCCTTTTAAAAATTTGCACAACATAACTGCTATACAAGGTTAGGTCACAAGCAACTGCCAAAGGGTTTTTCTTAAAGTAATAGACGATTACAATAATTTAAAAAAAAACAGAAGTATAAAAACTAAAATGGTACATGCATGGGTTGCCTTGTGCCTCAGCCCAGGTGTGCATCTGGTCGCACTAGGCAAATACCTTTTGAAACTGATGTTGCTTGGGTTCAAGCACAGGGAAGGTATCAAAATGCACCTTGTCTGTATGTCTAGGCGGATCTTTTAAAAAAGTGCATATACCCCTTTCCTTGGGAAGTATGCTATTCCAATTGGGTTCTGTAAGTAAGGTGTTTTCTGGCCTAGTTGGCATCAAGGACTCAAACGTTGTAGAATATCTTCCCTCAGTTATAGGGTTGAAGACCAGTGTTATAAAAGGCGTGGGAGGCGTGCCTCCAGGCAAGGTGCCCCTAAAACGCCTTGAGGCGTATGCCAGAGGCGCTGACACCTCTAAGGCGTACGCCTCATACACGTTTTTCATGAGGCCTGCTAGAGGCGTACACCTCATGCACACCCCATGTAAAAAGATAGAAAAAACAAAGAAAAAAGAAAAGAAAGGAACAGAAAGGAAAGAAAGGGAAGGGGAAAAAAGGAAAGAAAAGAAAAGGAAAGGGAAGGAAAGAAAGTGGGCTGGGGACTAAGCCCTGGACCCCTTTGGCTAAGGGGCTTCGCCCCCAGACCCCTCAGTCCCCTATCTGACTAGTGATATGCATCTTCATTCTTCTTAATATAAATGATCTTAATTAAAAATAAAGAAAAATGAGATCCTCCTTCCTCTTCTCCCTCCTTCCACCTCATCCCCCCTCCTCTTAAGTAGGCTTACGCCTCTTTGTGTTCGGGAGGCTTGCGCCTCTTACGTTCTGAACTGCCTCACGCCTCTAGGTAGTGGAACGCCTAACGTCACGCCTCTGCGTTTTAAAACATTGTTGAAGACTGATTGTTGGTATTGCTGTGGTTGAATATATGTCAGAAAATGCTCAAAATTCTCACATTCTTAATTCGGCCTGGGCTTGGCCTACTCTAGAAGTAGAGGGCCTTGATATCTTCCATATATTGATCATGCTAGGTATACTTGCCAGTATAGGTCTTCTGTATGGTAACATTTAGCAGGGGGTGATTATAAAGAACTGTTTTGATGTTTACATAATTGGGAGAAGGGTGGGGGAGGGGCGCTTTGCAACAAAGTCCCCTCTGATGTGGTATGTGGAAAAATGAAGGCACAAGACCTTTTGTTCGGTTGCTGTCCCTTAAGCAATACCTGCCAACTATTTAGGCATATAGTGTTGTATTGACTCTATTTTGTTAACAAATATGATATTAGAATATAAATTAAGTGAATATTTCAACATGTCAGTATATTCAGCATCTCACATACCAGTGATTGTGTCTCTCTTGCACTGTTCCTCACATGTCTATTGCAGCTAGGCCACGGGAAATATATTTTTTTTATTGGAAACAGTAACTTTCATTATGCTTAATAGTTAATTATGTACACTGTCAACCATTCAGAATATGAATGTTGACCCCAAACAACTTTAATTCTTACAGCACAGCCCAAAAAAGATTTCCCCTGAAGGTCCCCCTGAAGGTCCCCTTGCTAGGTAGAGTATTTCCCTCATTTGTTGTCTAAGAACCATGCACCCAAATTTTTTTGTCTGCAGCCATCCTATTAACAGTTTAGAGTCTCCTTCTCCCCCAAAATTTTGAAAGCTCCATTGTTTCGCCAGCCTTATCCCTTGTAGTAGGGCCAACAATTCAGCCCTCAAAGAATCTCCTTCACCTATGGGGCCAGAGTATAGTGCTAACAGCTTACCCTCCCCATCTCTGAACCAGAAGGTCCTGGATTACCCAAAGAGCTTCCATCAAAATTCAATTTCACCCTTTGTTGTGGGTACCCAATAAGGCTGAACCACAGTCTTTGTAGTTGAAGAATTTGCCACTATTGACCATCCCCTGAGAATATCCTCGGCTGAAAATTCTTCGAACAGGTCAGTTGTTTCCAGCCAGTGTAGGACTTTAATGGTTATGCAGTCAATGACCTGCTCTTTAGATCTTTCTTCCCCTTGGAAAATCTTATTATTTCTCTCCTCCTAGACTGACCAAGGGATGACTGCTCTGGTTGCCCTCCACATCACTCTACCCCTTTTCCTAGGTAGTGTGAAGAAACTTGGGTCAAATAGGCTTGCTACATTCGGAGGAGGGTCCACCTGCACCCAAAGAGAGAAGAAAACCAATGTTATACAAAAGATGCAAAGGACAAGACATTGAAGTTATTTGGCTTTCAGTTTGACTGAACAACTTTTGCACATTAATTACTAATAGGGCTTCCTATTGAAACATTTTCTATAAATATATTAAGACAATTTTCTTGTTTGTATTCATGAATTGCCTGGCTTATTTATTTATTATTGTTTTTGTTTCTCTTAGACATTATCCTTTGTTTCAGCCAACGAGTCCTGCAAAGTTTTGTGATGAATGTGGAGCCCCCTATCTGAGAGAGACGTCCAAGTTTTGCTCAGAATGTGGTGTTAAGAGGCTAGGAATATGATACCCTCTTAATATTACATATTGTGATGCTACTCCCTCTAACTGTAAATATTTTGAGATGCAGAGAGCAAAGTTTGAATCATTGTACAGATAGGTCAATTGATAGCCAGTAAGCTTGATTAATATAATTTTCTTATTCATAAAGATGATGCAGAACCAAGAAATGCTTGATAATAGAAAATTGGGTCTTCAATTTAATTCTTCATATGGATATTTGTTTCTTCTTTTTTCTTGGAACAACTTATATTGAATTCGGTACAATACCAGTACTGACTTGAACTTGCTGGAGTTCATACCTGGATAGATTTGTAAGGTGGGGCAGTAAAGATTATTCCATCCCTCAACGCAAGGAGCCTGCAGATGAGTTACTTACGGGAGTGGAAGTGATGTTACAGGATGATGCCATGTTACTTGTGCAGATTATGCATTATCTCAAGGTTGGAGATCAGTCTAGCTCGGTAACTCCGGAGCAATCCATTCACTTGGCTTTTTAGCCATTCTTGGGGAGAGATCAGAAATTAAAACATGGCAAGTGACGTAGTATTGGCCCCAATTCATGTTGATGTGAGACCATTCTACAAGTACTGTCATTTTTTTTATCCATAAACTCCTACTACTCCAATAACTTGATAACTCCTAGGTATTGATAAAATTTATATTTTCAAGTTTCAATATAAATTGTGTTGTTGGTTTCCTGGAGTATATATGCATGTTTTAATTGTTTAACCATTTCCAAATATTTTCCAAGCAAGGTTTAAAATATTTGATACAGGCTGATGCACCTATATGCTGATAGGGGCGCATCGGCCTGTATTGAAGCTCGCCCACCTTTTTTTTTTTCTTTGAAACTGGTTCAGAGGGGTCGGTCTAAGGCTGGTCTACCCCCTGAACCAGGTTACACCCCGATACGACCCCTGTAGGGGTGCATCGTTAAGCCAACAATACAATACAATGCGCTTGATATGTATTGAAATTTTGAACTTTGTTTCCAAGTGCATCCTGGTAATTCAATACTTAACAAACTACCGAAAAAATGTCTGTATGGTTATATTTATAGTCGTTTGAGATTTATATTACCCCTTGGCAAAAGCTATACAAGGCTTCAGCTCATTCGTTTTGAAAAGACTCCCATCTTCATGGATCATCATTTCGAGGAGCATTAGGCATCTTGAGAGGGTGATGTCCATACAGGCATTCCCTGTTTGCACCAACACCACCCCTAGACAAGTTCAAAGTATTGATACGTATGGGCTGATACGTATTGTGCCGGTGGCTTTCCGATATGCCCTTACAGGGGCTGTATTGGGGTTTTGACCAGTTCAGGGGGTGGAGGAGCCTTAAACCGGCCCCTTGAATCGGTTTTGGAAAAAATAAAAAAAGTAAAAAAAAAAACTATCGATATCGTCCGATACGTCCCTATTGGCGTATCGAAATTTTGAACCTTCCCCCCCCCCCTAGAGAATAGAGATCCCATCTCCAGTTATAGACTTAGGGCCCATTCCTTGCTTTTTAAATATTGAAAAGCATTCATGTGTTTTCAAAGGCAACTAGAGCATTTAGTTCCATTTTTGCACTTCAGCTTTAACGTCTAATCTATCCTTTCTTTTCATATGATTCCACTCTTTTGTTTTCCAAGAATTACTCCCCAAAACTTTCTCCTTTTATGTATGCTACAATGATGATGATGAGGCAATATATACAAATTATTAATATTTTATTAATTATCTATGCATTATTTATTTATCTATTTACTTATATAATTAATAATTAGTTATAAAAATAATGAATAGTAATTATTTTAAAAATATTTATTCTTATTCTTATTCTTATTATTATTATGAATTAGATAATGAATAAAAATTATAAATAATTAGTTACATAATTAATTATTATGTAATTGTTTATTTTAAATAATTATTAATTAATTAATAATTTCTCAATTCTTTAAAATAGTTACCTATTTAGAATTTTTTATCAATTCCATTATTTATAAATTATTTTATATTCATTTCATTAATTGTTAATTAGTTTGTTAAATAATTAAACAAATGTTCTCATATCCAGGGTTAAAATGGTCAACTGTAATTTTTCAGAACTCAACATTCAAATTTTAGAACCACATTCTTTATGTTTAGACTTTAGAACTAAGAAAAATTCACCAACTCCAATACACCTCTAAAAGTAATTATTACAATTTCAAAGGTATTCAGATGTCAAACTTTAGTGTAAACGAATAGGCCTTTAGAGTTCCTACTAGTGGCACCATATCCAAGAATTCCCTTATTAGGGACAGTGTGAAGCCATGCAGTAGATCCTACATCCCCATCTAGAGGCTACCACACCACATGGATGTCTCATCGCATCATGATACTCGAATGCCTTCTCTAGTATCACAACATTGCACCACTAGAATTGGACCATCCTGCTAAGCATTGATCATTCACATGGTGACTCTAACTTCACTCCAATGCATTCCAACTAAGAGATTCAAAGGTGCAATTGGATCGAGGACAGAGAAGAGGTTAGGCATCTCTCTCCCAGGTTGCATTTACAACCCAGATTAAGGAATTGGTTTGTTCTTATAATTTTTACATATATATTTGAAGATGCACATTAGAAAATAGAAACAAGGCTCCACCTCACATAAAGCATTTAATTGTAGTTTGATATAAAGCAGTGAAACACCCCCTTTTTTTTTTGCATCATAAGGCTACACAATGGGGGGTATCCCATCCCCATCCCCTTAACCTCCTAACCCTGGTGGCAGCGGGACTTGATCATAGTCTTTGCTATAACAAGTTGGAGATCCTACCAATTGAGACACCACCAGTTGGTTAAAAGTTGGGGTGCAACATGAGGATTTCCCAGGAGGTCATCCATCCCAGTGAGTCACCTTTGTTTTAAATTGGTTAGTGATGCCTTAGACAAGTAAAATGCCTCTTGAAGAGAATTTAGTGAAGTGCAATAATGCTTTAAGCCTTCACTGTTCTTTCTAAAAAAAATCAAATAAACCACAAGATTCAAAAGGGGTTAAGCCCTTGTTTGAGAACACTTATAAGTACTTCTTTTAAGAGATGAGACTACACATTAAGTAGTTATTAAGTGGTTTTATGTGTTTGGTAAAAAAAGTGGGGAAGAAGTACTTATTAAAAAGTAACATGAAATTAGTTTTTTTTTTTTTTTTTTTTTTTTTTCAGAGCACTTCTTAAAGAAGTACTTCTCCAAAAAAATGGGATGAACTAGTCCCTAATATTTTTTTGTAATACCTAAAGTACCCCCATGCAAGGGTTATACCTCCATCTCTTCTCTTTCGAACATATCTACCAGGTAACACCGCACCCAGTTATAGGCCCATTGGCGACAATTAGCGATGAGGAAAAGTGACCAGCGGACCTGTTGTTTGGCCACTTTCTTCTATTATAAGGCCGACATACGAGTTAAGTAAGTTCCCTTTTGATTTGCAACCTCTGGTTAATGGAACTGATGGTGAAGCTCCGTTGAACTGGTCCCATTAGAACTCTTAAGACCCATCCCGTTAGCTTCCGCTTGGAGCTTTGATTGTCGCATGCTTTTGTTTAAGGAAGATAACTGCTAGAGAATAGACCTGCGTTTTTTTTTTTTTTTCTGTTTTTCTCTTTCATGATTTTTCTTCTCTAATGTTTACAATTCAGAAGGGAACTGGTGGTGAAGCTCTGCTGAACCGGTCCCATTAGAACTCTTAAGACCCAACCCGTCCCATCATAGCTTCCCCTTGGAGCTTTGATTGTCGCATGCTTTTGCTTATTAAGGAAGACAACTGCCTGCGTTTTTTTTTTTTTTTCTGTTTCTCTGTCAATGATTTTTATTCTCTAATGTTTACAATAGAGTGCTGTTCACTTATTGTGTTTATTGTGAACAGCACAATAAACACAATAGTGTGTTCACTTATTCTCTAATGTTTACAATAGAGTGCTGTTCTCTAATGATTTTTATTCTCTAATGTTTACATGGTCCTAGGTTTCAGATCTCATTTTACTAGATTGGTGTTTATTGTGTTTATTATGTTGAAAGATTCGTATGAAGATGGTTATCAGCTTGTTTGTCATCATTCCAATTGTAGGAATACCAATAGAAGATTTTGTGGGCTTTGAAACTTAAATTGTGAAAAAAGATGTTAGTTATCTTTTGATTATTATTATTATTATTATTAATTGGGTCTACATGGTGATTCACGTGTGAATCTATATGGGCTCTCAATTGTCATGATGTGAGGTCCACGTGGAGTGAGGGCTAAAATTGTCATTTGTGTCAATATAAGCACTTATGGGGAAAGTAACTTACCAAACATCCCCACCCTAATAAATGTTTAAAAACATAATAAGTGATTTGACAATTAGGTTACCAAATAGCCTTAAGTGGTTGTTAAAATAAGTACTTCTAAGAAATAAGGTTCAAAGTATCAACACGTATCGGTTGATACGTATCATTCTGGGACCCCTCCGATATGCCCCTACAATGGGTGTATTGAGGGTCTGATCAGGGGGTGGAGGAGCCCTAAATCGGACCCTTGAACCGGTTGCGAAAAAAAAACACAAGAAAAAGCAATATTGATTCGCCCAATACGCCCCTACCAACGTATTGGGCGTATCAATATTTTGGACCTTGTAACAACCACTTAATCATCAAACATGGCCTAAGAAGGATGAAAGAGGGCATGCTTGCTAGCTAATGGCCATATAACATCTTAAAAATTGTTGATGAAGCTAAGTTATTTTTACAGAAGTATAACTTTATTTTGAAAAATATCAGTTTCATTAGAATTTCTGAGATACATATCATTATCACTACAATAAGTGTGCATGTGCTCTGCATGTAACAATTTTTTATGATTATGGTGATAGTAAATAAAATGTTTCTAACATTTTTTTTACATTTTTTATATTCCTATGTCTATAAAAAATAATTTTATTTGTCAAACATATTTTTGTTTAATATGGTGAAATATATGATATTAGAGATGTACCTAGATGTTTTCTACATTTTTTTTTGTATTTTTTTGTACTTGTGTGTGTTTTTATTTTTATTATTATTTAATTATAACATTAATCGGATTGATACATTTGCCCCAAATAGTTTTGAATTTGCATTTTATTTCTATCATCAATAAAAAACAGTTTTTCTTTGTCATATTTATTTTTCTTTAATATGATTAATTAATATAGGATTCTATGAAAGAATAGAAATTAATACCCTAAATATAAGACTTAATGAGAGGAAATTGAATGAGGAGGAATGTACTAGTTCAAATTAAAGTTTGCACCTCACACATGGAGAGAGACCAAATTCAAAAATAAGGGTATTCTAGTTAGGAATAGGATTTAATAGGAGTTAATACTTTAAAAATAAGAGTTAATAAGAGGGATTTGAATGATGAGAATAGTGGTTATTCAAATGACATTTCTGTCCCTACAATTAAAGAGGGACCAAATTAAAAAAGTTAGGATATTAGTCAAACAAAAGTTCCACATATTCAAACTTTTAATTGTAGTATAGACTTGTAATTGATAAATATTAATTATTTGAGTAAAAAATATTAATTAATAAAACAAATTGTTTTGCTTTTTTTTTTATTTCTGTAAATTATGAATAAAAGTAAAAAAAGAAAAACACTTTTGACACAAAATTTTGATGGATTAATGGATTTGATAGATCATTCATAGATCTATCTTAAAATTCTTCATACCATCACAACCATTTAATCGATACAAATTGGACATGGCAGGCATGATATGGATGATACCATTACCAACCAATGTTTTAAGACTTGGATCGGAGTAAAAATTGGAATGCTCTCCAGCTCCCGGTTTAACTCCGCTTGCTGGATGGATCTGAGTAAGTGCCGGCAGTCTCGCCTTATTTCTGAGTGTACAAGAGCAAGTCTTCGTGAGCGACAGCAGCTCGTAGCGGCCTTGCCAGTCTAGTCTAGTAGGTCTGTCAGCTAGTTAACCAGGAGATTTGCCCGTCCAACCCACCAAAACCGTCATTTAACCAGGACTTGGAAAGGTCTACCGGTTCCCGGTTTTCATGGTCCAACCATCTGGTCAGGACCGAGTCTTAAAACATTGATACCAATATGCGCATGTGTAAGAAATGGGGCTATTCCATTTCATTCCACACATGCCACATGCTAGTCTCTATAGAAATATTTTTTTTTTTGAAAATAGTCTCGAGAGAAATAGATATGTCCTGTATCAGGTCGTATTATGTCAATCTTTTAAACCTTAGCCGTGCTACACATTCCACTTAATATGAATATGTTCTCAAACGTGATAATTAATAGGGTGTACATTAAACAAATGAACTCACATAGACAAAATGATATTGTATACAATGAATTCTACTTGCGAAAAATCATCCACATCCAAAAAATAAGCAATATGTACTCATTGCATCAAACGGCAGTACTGACCGTCGAGCAGTGCCATGGAGCGATTGCTGCTGCTTATCCCACCATCTTTAGGAAGACATAACTGGATCTTAGAAAACACTCGGTCCATAACCCTACCATGGGGGCCCGACTAGATCCCTGCATATAGATCCATCTAACAAAGAAAGGTTAATGGGAAAGAATCTCTGACACCCGTTCCCCTGCATCAACAGGGATCTCTCTGCCTGGAACCTTGACCTTTAGAAGACTAGAATACCTGTTACGACCGATGTATATTATTAACAAATATTTTCCAACATATATGCTAGACAACTACCAATTTCATCAACTTACTCTGCTGCTGTGAACAAGTATTTATGGTCAGTAATGAAGGCAAGTAAGGCCTGCAAACAGAAGAAGTATGATCTCCAGTAAGGGGCAGAAGAGAAACATTTCTTTATAAAGTATAAGTAACTACTTGCCTCAAATGGCAAGTTTAGAAGTTCATAGTAGGTTCGAACACGATCTAATCTCTGTTGGATGGCTTCACTATCAATTGAGGGGATAGCTGCAAGTGCCTGCAATATAATAGTAATTAGAAAATATTGGTGTTTTTTCAACCAACAAAATTACAGAAGTTGCTAGTTTTTGGCTCCCCTGCCCAATCGTGGAATTTTATTTTGCTGTATATAGACTTTTTTGAAGAATAATTAGAACAGATGTTTAAAATATCTATAGCCAAAGCCAAGGACTAAAACTGTATCCCCTCTACACCCAAAGCAGATTGCCAATTATAAACAAAATCTCTACATCTGAAAGTTTTGGAATCATGAAAAGTCAACTCCCAATCCACAAAAGCACTCCTAACAAAACTTCATAAGCGCACCGAAGGCCTTTTGCCAACTATCAAGAATTCTTCTTTCTTCTTTCCAAATTGCTACAAGTAGCAAATGAACCATGGCCTATAGTGCCAATCCATTTAACCCAAACTCTACTCCCTCTCATGTGCCCCAAATACTACCTGCTTCCATAATTTCAGTTAACTCCTTTAGAAAGAGTGATGTACAAGGAAAACATAAACAGAATATTTAGCTCCTCTTTACATAAATTTTCTCATATTTGGCCCAGCAAGTATATGCTTGAGATTATAGAGGCATTTAATGAACAATGAATTTCAAACTGCAAAGGCTCCTTGAAGTGAAAAGAATTATAATATGCAAGCCTCTCAAAAAATAAATCATTTTGAGAGAAGACTTTCAGAATGTATGGATGACATCAGCAGCAATACCAGGCAACCACCTTGAATCTTAGAGAGATTTTGTCAGTTGATTGTCTATGAGGTATATAGCTTTTTTGGATTTTTTTACTCTGAAAATAGAAAAAAATCAGCTTCAGGTTTGTCCAACTGTAGATTCCATCAGGGGAAAGTTTGACCCATGGCATACTTATTTATTAGTAAAATTTGATTTCAAATTTTTGGGAGCAATATTTATTTTTCTGGATACCCTTTCCACTTCATACTTACTGCTCACTCTATTTAGAAAGTTCCGGGCTGTTTCATCAATTACAGCGCACAGCAGGAAATATAGAAATTAACTGGTCTTAGAAATAAAATTTTCACTGCTCAGAAAATAAAACACCACTGAGCCAGACCACTTCTGGTCTCTCTCAAAAATTCATTAGGGTCAGATATTATCAGCCAAACACATCCAAAACTCACACACATCATCACTCAATCCAGAAAACCTTAACAATATTTTCCATGATTTTTCACATGTAAAATGTAAAAAATAATAAAAATCTGCATCAAAGCATCCAAAAGTATTGAGTAATAGTTCACCCAATATGGTGTCCAGGTCAGGCACATTTTCCCTGCTGAGTATGCTGGATCTTATCAACTCAAAGTTGGGTCTAAGATGTATAAGAAAGTGCATGATCTTCCTTTGGTCAAAATGCCTTTTCATAGTTGTCACACAACAATCAGTCATTGTGGCCCTAAGATGAACAAGTTCATATTCTGTCCATAGATTAACAAAACCAGCACAATATTCTTGTATTCTTCTCTCCCCTTGAGTGTATGAGAATATGTCCATTTCAATATGATATTGTCTGGACATATTTGACTGCTGATACACCTTCTCAAGGTAGTCACACATCTCCTTAGCAGTTTTCGGGCCCCTCATAGGGATAGCTACATCGACAGTGACCGAACTTAATATCCAGGAAACTATTTGGGCATTACTGATTTTCCACTGTTTCAGCCCTTTAGCATCTGTAGCATCAGGAATGGTTTTGGTACCACCCAGATAGCCCCACATACCCTTCCTTTCAACAAGAAATTGGAAATGGAATTTCTAGAGAGCATAGTTTGTTCCATCGAATTTCACAGATATGATGTCACTCCTTTTAGATCCCATATTTAGTCAAGAAACCAAAGAAAGACTATAGAAAAGACAATAACAATCACCAAAAGTCAAGAGGAATACCTTGAGAAGGAGATAATAATCACTGGGAATCACTGAGACCCTTAGAGTAAGAAAACAAAGTCTGAAACCTCAGTCGAAAAATCAACAGTCCAAAAAAGGAAACTGTAAGTAGCAGCCGCCCAAGGAAGAGGATCAAAACCCCTTCAAAACTTCACCAAATCAAGAGATATTTGTACATCAGAGAGATCTGGTCTAGGTGACACCAGATCTGAAGTTTGTCCCTGATATGAGATCTCCCAAGAGAGATCTAATGAAATCTCTCCTGCAGAGTTCGAACTCTGTCTGTACAGCAGGTAGGGTTGATAAAAAACAGTCCTATTCACTCCACCAGTTGAACGGTTCAGTAGATCTCAGTAGAGAGATAAGATTACTACCCACAGAAAGTGACAAAGAAGCAAGAATAAAATCAGAGAGCAACCTGCTCTGATACCATGTCGATTCTAGTTTAAGAAGAGAAGAGACAAGAGAGTCACACGAAAATGGATGGATGTGTACAGTCCCACACGCCCAGAAAAGATATTTATATATTACTGTGCGAATGGACAGTTCTGTCCTTACAAGTGTAGAATATATACAGTAATGAACAAAGAGAAATACAAAAGAGCCAAATAAAAGAAAGTAAAATTACAAAGTTACCCCTCATCTTCTCTACATTCGGAATATATCCTCAGTGCTCAGTTTTAATGGCGGTTAGACAGCCTAGACTCTAGGATACAATGAGATACACCACTCATAGAGCAAAATCAAACCTCCAATAGTGTGTCTCAGAGAAAAGCAGCAGTAAATAGTTGAGTAGCAGCAACATTCTCTTTGTATTTTTCTGTTTAGATATATGGAGTTGTATCAAGAAAGAGACCTAAATAGACTCTAACAGGTTGGGCAGTTACAACACCACCACTCACAATAAACACCATTAAATCCATGATTCAAAGCCATCCCACTAAAACCACTCTTCCATTACAATAGTAAGGGCAAGAAACAAAAGAAAAAATGAAAACAAAGGAGCCACATGAAAGGGCTGCCAAGATGTGCACACACATAGCACAACATGGCGCAGTGGGTGTGTGAAAGCCCAGCCCAACCTGGACTGGCCCGGCCTGGCCTGTGTGCTAGGCTGCTAGCACATGCAGTGTCTCACCACTAGCCCAAAACAAATACTATTCCACATTGGCACACTCCAACTTATAAGCTCTAGGAAACTTTGTTTCCTAGGCAATGTGGGACAAGGGATCACTTCTTTAGGAGAAATCATGAGAAGCAAAGTAAAAGACAAGCTACTTTTTAGAAAAGACAACAAAGAAAAAGACAAAAGAGAAATTTGTCCATGTGGATAGACTTCAAGAAAAGGTACAAAGGAAAAGAAAAAGAGGAATAAGATTTTCTACAATGCTTGCCTAATTGACATGACTGGCACTCCAACTATGTAACAAAAAGAGACCAAAATAACTTAGGAAACAATGTTTCAAGAGATATAAAGGACAAATGACCTAATCAGTAGTATCAAAGAATCCAAGTCCTCCTTCACTACTATTTTATGTCATTCATCTTGAGTTTCTTGGCCTGTTGACTACAATAGGTTTCCTTCTGACAATATCTCTTTTTTGCCATCTTTATCTTCCATAGATATTTCTAGGACTTGTAAGTCTGTTAGTTCTGTTAGTATGTAGGTGCAGGGGTCTTTTAGTTTTTTCTTATTCCTTTTATTGTAAAGCTGTCACCTTAAGAATAAATAGAAATAGTAGCACCAGTAGCTCATTCTTTTGGTGTCTTCTACTTCTTCTTCTTCTTTTATCTTCTTGGATTACATGGTATGAGAACAGGGATCTGGGCTCTAAAAATATTCAGATCATGATTTCTCAGCTAGAACCTACCTTTTTTTGACCGGGAAAGGAGAAAACTTCAACTGGACTGATCTACACTTCTTTTTTTTTTTTTTCCTTTTTTTTCTTCTCTCTTGATCGTTGCACCAGGAAGAGGTTCCTGTGGCACTTGTGGTGACAGGTGAATGCAGTAAATAGATTTTTTGAGGTGTGGACCTTCCTTTTTTGTACTATGGATCATGGGATCCTTTTCTACTTCAGGTATGTACTGTTTCATTCAAGCAGAAAGTGTGCAGTGAGATGTGAATGCCACAGTTGGAGTTTTGGGGACTGTCTCTTTTTTATGAAGTGTAAGGGCAAGGTATTTATTCGGCTAGGGTTTCCAGATCTCCATTATTGCTGAGTTTATTGTTTGGGTGTGCTGTCATATCGTTTTTGATCAGTTTGATCTGTTACAGCTTAGTGGCTCTTGTGTGAGGTGTGTGGAACCCTGTTTTTTCTTGAGAGACCAGCAATGAGTGGTTGTCTAATGGCTAGTGAAGACTCAATACCATATAGTGTCACTTCCTCTCAAGGAAACCTCAAAGGAGGGATGGACAGTATGAGTTTTTCTTTTTTTTTTTATGACTATAGCTCCCTTGGATGGGTTAAATTACTTGGAGTGGTCTGAAAGGCTGGTTACATGAATGGGAAGCTTAAAGAACCTAAATCTGGTTCGGTTGAACATGATAGGTGGGATTAGGAGAATAGTATGGTGATGTCTTGCCTTTTGGGTTCTATGTTACCCCATGCGAGGAGGAACTTTATGTGGGCTGATACTGCTTGTGAGATTTGGGAACAAGCTAAGTTTACCTACTCAGAATACAGACACTATGCTAAGATATATCAACTTCAGGCAGAATCTTATACCTGCAGACAAGGGGATCTAGTTTGTTCCCCACCTTGTGTCCCTTTCCATTAACACCCTGGATCTTTGTGAAGAAAAGTAGAAGAAGCTGAAAGGTTTCAGCAATAGAGGAGAGGAGAAAAGAAAAGAGAGTGGGATGTCGCCAGAATTGAATAGATCTGGCCACCAACCCCTCTTGATTTATATACTTAAAATAAAAGAATGAAAGATTACAAGAATACCCTTAGTAGGGCGGCTACTTTAAGTAGCTGAACAGTCACAACATAAAGTAACATAAAATAATGGGCCTAAGGCCCAATAACTTCCTAAATTAACAACTTAAATAAAAAATAAAAGCTGGGCCCAATAACTTAAAATCGGCCCAATCTCAACACTCCCCCTCAAGTTGGGAGTAAATGTCACACATTCCCAACTTGCGTAGATTGTTCTCCAGCTTGTTTCTTGCAACACCTCTTGTAAGAACATCAGCAAGCTGCAAATCAGAAGCAATGTATGGGAGACAAACTTCCCTTGAAGTCACCCTTTCTCTTATGAAATGTCTGTTCACTTCAATGTGCTTTGTCCTGTCATGCTGAATTGGGTTGTGGGCAATGTTAATTGCCGCCTGATTATCACAGTACAACATCATAGGTTCTTCTGCCTCAATACCAATTTCTCCTAACAAGGAACGAATCCAGAGAAGCTCTAAAACTCCATGTGCCATGGCTTTGTATTCAGCTTCTACACTTGCTCTTGCCACAACTGTTTGTTTCTTACTTTTCCACAAAACTAAATTACCCCCAACAAGAGTGCAAACTCCTGATGTAGATCTCCTGTCATCAAGGCATCTTGCCCAATCAACATCTGTGTAAGCCTCTAGCTTCAACTGTCCATGGTCAGCAAATAGTATGCCTCTGCCTGGGTGTCCCTTCAGATAAGCAAGAATCCTGTCAACAACCTCCCAATGTTGAACTCGTGGGACATGCATGTATTGACTCACCACACTCACTGCATAGGAGATGTTTGGTCTTGTCGTACATAAATATAGTAGCTTCCCCACAAGTCTCTGATATCTCCCAATGTCCTTTACTAGCTCACCTTTTGATCCATTAATTCTGTGGTTCTGATCAATAGGAGTACTGGCTGCCTTTGTTCCAAGTTTCCCTGTTTCTTGTAAAAGGTCCAGAATATACTTCCTCTGAGAAATAAAAATTCCATGCTTTGATCTTGCAACCTCAATGCCCAAGAAATACCTCAGCTCCCCAAGATCCTTAATTTCAAATTCTCTATGCAAATTCTTCTTCAAACTATCAATCTCACTTAGGTCATTTCCTGTAACTACAATGTCATCCACATAAACAATCAGATCTGGCCGCCAACCCCTCTTGATTTATATACTTAAAATAAAAGAATGAAAGATTACAAGAATACCCTTAGTACTTTAAGTAGCTGAACAGTTACAACTTAAAATAACATAAACTAATGGGCCTAAAGCCCTATAACTTCCTAACTTAACAACTTAAATAAAAAATAAAAGCTGGGCCCAATAACTTAAAATCGGCCCAATCACAACACTTGCCACTTCATTAGAGATCAGTTCCTTGGAGGACATAGAGATTGCTTGTTCTAGAAATAGTTTCTTATTGACAAACTGATGCCTGCACCATGACATCAATTTGAGAAGGGGGGGGTGTAGATAATCTTAGATATGATTGTGTAATTTTGGTGTGTTCTCCATTATTTATGGGTTGGGAGTATGGATGTATCATGTACACATTGCATCATTGTGTACAAATTTGTTTTTGTCTTTGTAAAAGGACATAATTATCTTTTCTCACATTTTGCCTCATTAATATAAAGTTATTCTTTTGGGCATAGTCTGACATTAGTTACACCCAAAGAGATCTGTTTATATATTCGGTTTGAACTGCTTTTTACATAGATACATTATTGATTACAAACAAAAAGAGGTACATGCAAAATATAAGCTTGTAGTTGTAAAACATTGGCTCTTAATATCCCTAAAGCACAAAGATAATTTTACAATCCTTTGACAAAACCAAAGTTGGAAATATCTCCAGTATTTGTAATATATCTAAACCAGTCCCTTGGTGGTCCCTTGTGTGTGTATACAAACAAAAAGTTCCAAGAACCGGAAATTGTTCCAATTCCCAAAATGTTAGTGACTTTCACACTATGCACAAAGATTTTTTATGCAGAAATTTCAAAACATTAGCAAACAAAATATTGTATGTAATTATAAAAAAGGAATCATAATAATACCAAATTGAATATCTACAAATGAAACCTACCTGCTCCAATGCAATTGAATTTCGGCATATCTGCTGAACGCCAAAAAGGTTGATAGATTTCATTTCCACTAAAGCCTGGCAAGATAATTTACATTTTGTATTATGAGTAGGGAGTTGTGACTAAAGAACTAATCTATGTTGTCCATATACAAGGATACAGCTAGATATGGTGTTGGATATGGAATTTATACTTAAAATTGAAGTATCCAACATGATAAAGCACCCTTGTACAAGTATCTGGGTATCATAAAAACTAATTACTCTATAAATGTAACTAGAATATTCAATTAAAAGCAAAGCAACATAAAAAGAAACCTTAATCGATGCATGTGCTGCAACACTGCATATTCCACCAAATATATACTTCCTCCTTACTTTTGCAACAAAAGGAGCCATCTCCTCATCTCTGCGTGTTATCTATAAATAAAAAGTGAAATAATAATTAATTAAATTCTCAAAGGAATGTTACCTTTGAAAAACTCAATTAGAAATCTGATATTTCTTAAACAATGGAACACACAAGATAATTTATTCAGCAAAAGGGCATTGATAATTTCTGCATGTTAAACTAGAACTTTCCTCAGAAGGTACTGTTTATACATGATGAGTATATGGATTTTCTTGGTTAGTGTTATTTGTGTTTCTATTATATTAGAAAGGTGTATAATAGTTCATTCTGTTTTTGTTACATAAGCAGGGGTATTAGAGGAAATTCCGTTTTGCCACTTAAGCAGGATTGTCTTGTAATCTTGCACAGAGGTATGCCTAATTGGAACAGTGGATTTTTCTCTCCAATTGGTGGGGTCCCTTTTCTCTTAAATTGTGAGTCCTTAGACCATTTCTCACCATCTAAACCCATATGCCATGCCATCTACCTAAAATTTTCAAAACCATCTTCATCTTGATTTCTACACGAAAAAAATGCATTCAAGCTGTTTACAAGAAACATGTCATATGAAGAAACTGATTTGAAAACTGTGACTAGTGTCAGTTTAGATCGTATGCCTTTGAATCTCTAACTCCATGATGGTCCAGAAGAAGAGCCCATTAATTATTGGGGACAAGATAGCAGTTTTTACTTTTTAGTATGAGGAGAAACATATTTATCAAACTGCACCCTCACCCCTCAGAAAAAAAAAATTAGGGTTCTGCACATAGAAAAGATTTTTATCATTAAGCTACACCTTTAATAAATAAGAATCGATACATTTATTTATTTTAAACTCCATGATAATTAGAAAAGTAACCATTGACATCAAATATATGGAAATTCACATGAACATTTCCAACAGTGTGACTTTCCCCAATAAAGATGAAAGAAAAGGACAATGGCAAAATACATACACACACAAAAGAGAGGAAGAAAATAGTCAAACCTGTGCATTAAGTGAAATAACAAAATCATCTGGTTCTTCTGCATCTTGATCATCCAAGTAGTCCCTAGTCATCATTTCCTGTTAGAATTGAAAGATTCATTTTTTTTTCTATTCCTCCAGGGAGATTTGATCACATGAATTTTATTTTGAAAAGTACACAAATGTGTACTAACTACTTAAGAGTATAACAAAACCTGCATATGAAATATAGTCTCCAATTGCATCTCTACATGTAGAACCTTCAGGCAGTCAATTGCTAGTTTCCTATACTCTTCAGCAAATGATTCCAAATCTCTGGGAGGAATGCTGCTGGTCCTTGTATGCCGATGGGCCTCATCTACTTGCATTGATGATATTAGGGACGTTTGCCCAAGCCTAAATTGTTGGATCAACAATGTGCCAGATTTAAGGCATGGTAGAATAATATTGAATTACATGCCTCCAACAATGATAGACTTCTTAACAAAAAATTATAATTGCATATGGAGATTAATAATAATGATTGAGTTCGTTAATAATGCAGTTTTTCTGTGCCCTAAAACACTAAATAGGGTGTCTTTTTAAGCTTTTTCACAATAGGAATCTTTCTAGATTCACAAAAGAAGCTAGAATATTTGTAAGTTAAATATTTAAGGCTTATCATATGTATAAATAGTCAAGATATTTGATTTAAAAGAAACTATAAAAAGTCCTTTATGAATTAATATGCAATGATGCAAGGGATGTGTTAGTGTCAACTGTATAGAGGTAATTTAGTCTTTCTATTTATGTTTAAAGCTGATGTGTAATGTTTATGTTAAGTGATGTGTCCCATACTTAAGTAGGGACATAATAGTCTTTTGTTTATTGGATAGAAACATATAAACATAACCTGGCCGACTAGAGAGAATGATTAAGCTCTCTAGTTCGAATCAGATTTGTCTTCTCTATTCTATCTTCTTCTTTTCTTCTTCTATTCTCTCTAGTATTTCTTCTAATACCTCTCTAATACTAATACTAACAGAATTCTAGTGCAGATCAGAACTTTATCATGGTATTAGAGCCACTGTGACAAAATCAGATCTGCCCAGAATTCTGTTTTCCTCGCCATTCAGCTGGGTTTTTATTTTTTCTTCATCATCTGTTGGAGATAGGGAAAGGGGCTGAAAAGGAGTGGTTGCCCTTTCCCCTTGGAGCTCCGGTCAGTAGGTTGGTGGGTGTTTGTAGTGATTTGTAGGAAGCCCCCCCTAATTGATGGTGAGAAGAGGGCTGTTTCAGGTGATGCAGTGGACAGTTGAGTGTAGGTCGGTTTTTTGGTGATTAGATAGGTGGGTTATGCGGGGATTTCAGTGTGGATCAAATGGTTGGTGAGTTGCAAGTGTTATGGTGTGTATTCAGGTAGTTGTGTAGTAGTGTTGTGGTGTGGAGAGTGAAGAATTCAATAACGGGTGGTGCTGAGTTTGTGACTGTAGGTGTTTTCTTTACTAGTGTGCAGTGTGGTGAGAAGTGAATTAAAGGAATTTTTTTCAGATATGGGAGATAACAGCGAAAACAAAACTAGTGTGATGGTCCCCACCGATTACCTGAATGTTCAGGACTTCTATCAAATTGAATGGAGAGAACTATGTGCCTTGGGAAAAATCCGTAGAGGTCTTTCTTGGAGCTAAGAAGAAAGTGAAGCATGTAAGGGAAGAAAAACCCTCTACTGAGTCTCATGAGTATAGTGATTGGGAACAAGAGGATGCACAGATTATGACCTGGTTATGGAATAGTATGGAACCCAAGATTAGTGTGAATTTCATGTTCCTAGATACACCTAAGGAGATTTGGGACCATGACAAGAAGCTGTATTCGGGACAAGACAACACAACTAGAGTGTACCAGCTTTATCAGGAGTACTTTAATCTGCAACAGGGTAATCAGAGTCTTGAGGAGTACTATGCTAACATGAGGAACCTTCACAATGAGTTGAATGTGTACCATTCCCTCACTTCTGATGTTAAAAGTCAGCAACAACAGAGAGAACAACTAGATGTGACCAGATTTTTAGTAGGATTGAAACCTGAATATGAACCAGTGAGAGCACAAATACTAGGAGAGTCAGCTCTTTCGTCTCTAGAAGAGGTGTTTGCCTGTCTTCGGAGGATCTCTATTGGGCCTACAGAGAATTCTAATATTTCTGACAGGTCTGCCTTCACAGTGTCAAGAAGGGGAGGCCGTACTGTTAGAGGTGGAGCTCAGGGAGCTCAATCCGGCCGTAGTGGCAGCAGTGGACCGGTCTATGGATCCTGCTTCTTTGCTCATGGATCAATCCTTAGTGTTGGAATTTGGGAGACTTCAAAGCTGTTAGAAGGTATGAAATACTGAGGAGATTGGATGATTTGCTGGGGTTCTCTCTATGATCAGGGATATGAAGCTTGATGTTCTATCTCTGGTGGTTTATCATCAGTCGTGGGTAATACAAATGCATCTTGACTTTGTCAAGGTTCATGTATGTTCTATCTAAAGCAATTCATGCTTGTTTTCATACCACATGGCGATTAAACATTGGAAGATCTGGTTAGTGCTTGTTTCCACCAAAATGTTTTAGCTGTCATACAAAGTATGATGTGGGATGCATGATATCCAGATACTAGAACAAATTTTATAGTATATTTGAACAAATTTACTGTTGAAATTACATGAAACATATTGAACGAGCAAATTTTACCGTAAAATTATATGTAATGGTATATGTGAACAAATTTTACCATAAGATGGCATTAGTATTGGACGGACATTAACTGAGAACACAGGTGCTTTCTGTGGGTGGGAAAATGAACAATAGCTTCCAGTGTCATGCCCAACGAACTATGCCTTTTTCATCCAAAATCCAAATTAATGACTATTATTTTAATTAACTTTACTAGATAACTTATATGTTATCCTTAAGCCAAATGAAGTTAAGTAAATGATGGCACCAATATAGAAACCAAGAATTCAACAAACTAGACAACTTACCTTTCAATGGAGTCTGCCACATATTCCAATGAGTCACTGAGGGATGCCAGCAAAATGAGTTTGTTGTCATCATGGATAAGATTCTCCTATGCAAGAAATAGAGGAAATGGCAGGATGTCAATCATTCATCAGTGCAACATAAAATTATATTTACTGGAAAAGAGGTTCAGATGTGGAAAAGATCTGTAGTTCAAGAAAAGCAGATCGAATAATCTAACCACTCATCATGAAGAAAGTAGCCAATGTTACAGGAATGATGTGGAATGACTGGCAAATTCTCAAGTTCAACAGCTTCCTGTTACATTAGGTTATGTTTGGTTTGAAGGAAAATGCAGGGAAATGAAGGGAAAGGTAGGCAAACCTTTACAAACCTTATATAAGTTTTACTGCTTTTCTCTTCCTTTCCCTACCTTTTCCTTCAAACCAAACATAACCTAAAGGATACCTGCTTGATTGGCCGCAAGGCCCACAATAAGTCACTTATTCCTGCTTCAGCTTCAACAGTTTCAGCATTAGAAGCACTGCTTTCCTCATCTGGTTGAGCAAATGAATTTGGTAAATATGCACTAGCTGGATCAAGCCGCATCAAATTTTCAACATCAAGCCTCCCAATGAGCATATAACTCAGCTTCTCAAGAACTGCCTGGAATATTACCAAAATATGATGAATCAATAGTTATAATATGATTACTTGGAAGAAGAAGAAGAACTGTTTACTGTATTACAGGTTTGAAGAGAAGAAAAGAGAGAGAGAGAGAGAGAGAGAGAGAGAGAGGAGAAAAGAAAGAAGGGGTTCGGTGGTGAATGATCTGCCGCCCCATACACTTCTTTATTTATAGCTTTTAGGATCCTTACAAGAATAGGAAATAAACAAAAATTAGAAACAATAAGGCCATCCTGCCCAACTTAACAGAAATTAGAAACTTCTAATAACAGAAATTAGAAACTACTAATAAAAGAAATTAGAAACAACTAGGTGTGGGTATGAAGCCACACGCACTAGAGCCTGAGTGTGGTATGGAACCCCACACTCATGGCTAACCAACTATTTCCTCACTCCCCCTCAAGTTGGAAATAGATATTTGTCATGGCCAACTTGCATAGATCTGTCTCCAATTTGCCTTTTGTGACTGATTTGGTGAAGAGATCAGCTAATTGCATGTATGAGGTGAAGGCATACTTCTTGAGATGCGACTCACTCTCGGATAAAATGTTTGTCAACCTCGATATGCTTAGTCCTGTCAATGCTGTATTGGGTTGTGGGAAATATTAATTGCAGCTTGATTATCACAATATAGCATCAGAGGCTTCTCATAATCAACCTCCAACTCATTAAGCAAGGATCTTAGCCATAACACTTCTGCAACACCATTGGCCATGGATCTGTATTCCGCTTCTGCAATGGAGCGAGCAACAACATTTTGTTTCTTGCTTCTCCAGGAAAGAAGATTTCCCCCCACAAATGCACAATATCCAAAGGTGGACCTCTTATCATCAACACATCCATCCCAATCCGCATCTGTATACACTTGTATTTTCATATGACCGTTATTCTTGAAGAGTATACCTCTCCCTAGACATCTCTTTAAGTAGGCAAGGATCCTTTCTACTGCAAGGAGATGGGTGGTCCTAGGAGAATGCATGTATTGACTGACAACACTGATGACATAAGAAATATCTGGTCGGGTTAGACAGAGATAAAGAAGTTTCCCAACTAGCCTTTGGTACATAGCCCTGTCTTCAAGGTGTTTTCCACTTTCTGCACTTATCTTATGGTTAGGCTCAATGGGAGTATCAATAGGTTTCACTCCTAACTTGCCAGTTTCTTCCAATAAGTCTAGAACATACTTCCTTTGGGAGATGAAAATGCCATGCTTAGATCAAGCTACCTCAATTCCTAGGAAATAGTGTAACTTTCCTAGGCCTTTCACTTCAAATTCCTTGTGAAGGTGTTGTTTAAGGGTTTCAATTTCATTAGTGTCACTTACTGTTATCACAATGAGTGTGATCTAACTGAGCCTGTATGTATCCGAATTTGTCCAAAGCCAGTCTAAACCTATCAAACCAAGCTCTTGGGATTGTTTCAGCCCGTACAAGGCCTTCTTCAAAAGGCAAACTTTCTTTCCTGCTTCTATACTATAAAAACCAGGGGGTAGCTCCATGTATACTTCCTCTTACAAGTCTCCATTGAGGAAGGCATTCTTAACATCCAGCTGAAATAGTGGCCACGAGAAGTTTGCAGCAATGGATAGAAGAACTCTGATAGTATTCAGTTTTGCAACAGGTGCAAAGGTTTCTGTATAGTCTATGCCACAAGTTTGTGTGAATCCCTTTGCAAGCAATTTGGCCTTATACCTCTCTACAGTACCATCAGCATTATATTTCACAGTAAACACCCATCTGCATCCAACAGGTTTCTTCCCTTCAGGCTGGTTAACTAGTTCCCATGTGTTGTTCTTGACAAGAGCATCCATCTCTACTTGCATTGCTTCCTTCCATTTAGGTATCAAAAGAGCTACTTGTACTTTTCTGGGTATAGGAATAGTAGAAATAGATGCCAAGTAAGATCTGTAGGATTTGAGAGAAAATTATAGGAAAGGTAATTGGAGATGCAATGGGCAGTGGATAAGGTGCAATGACACTTCTCTTTACGAATAGCAATTGGAAGATCAAGGTCATCTGTCGGTGAAGGCTGAACCTCTGTAACAGTGGGATCAACGGTGGGAGCAGTAGTAGTGTCTGGATCTGGAGTTGTAGAAGATGTTGGAATTGGCCTGGATTATTGTTGAGTACGAGAATCAACCTGCCTCCACCACTTTCTGTGATTCACTCTCAACTCCCTCCATTTTTGACAACCTTCTTCGCAACTCCCCCCTCAGTAACCGGGATAAGTAAAGGAACTCTTGGAGCTGAAACTGAAATCCCTTCCTCACTATTCTCCCCCTGAGGAGAAGCCTTATGATAGTAGGGCATATCCTCAAAGAAGGTGACATCTATGGACACAATGCGCTTCCCTGAAACTGGCTCATAACAGCAATATCCCTTTGATCAAAGAACCAAGACAAAGCTGATCGGCACCTCCAACCTGATCAAGAATCGATCTTGACCACTCAATTCATGCCTGATTCTTCCTGATTTCAAGAAGCTCTCTCCAATCTTAGGACACCTACTAAAGCCTTCTTGCAACCTCCAAGAATTAGCTGAAATAAGGATCTTTCTGAACTTTCAGCCCTAAACAATTCTCATGTGGTCGGTTGAATTAAATCCACATGAGAAACCCTAGATCTAAGGCTCTGATACCAACTTAGAAGAAGAAGAAGAAGAACTGTTTACTGTATTACAGGTTTGAAGAGAAGAAAAGAGAGAGAGAGAGAGAGGAGAGAAGAAAGAAGGGGTTCGGTGGTGAATGATCTGCCGCCCCGTACACTTCTTTATTTATAGCTTTTAGGATCCTTATAAGAATAGGAAATTGTTAAAGTGTGCCGAATAGGGGTAGTTTAGTCTTCTTATGTTTGTTAAGTAGCTTGCTTATGTGCAGTGTTATTAGAGTTGCTCTGTCCCACAATTAAGTAAGGGCATTTTTGTCTTTGTAAAGATTATTAGTCTAATATAGATTAAGGGGGTCGACTGTATGGGCAACCCATCAGATTTCGACAGACCCTTCTTCTTCTTCTTCTCTTCTTCTTCTTCTTCTTCTTCTTCTTCTTCTTCTCTTTCTGGTTCGGACTACTGTAGCACCAGTCAAAACATGGTATCAGAGCCATGCTCCTGACCTACTTCAGTTGGTAAAGCGCCTCAGCAGTGTTTGTGACTCTTCTCCTTCGTTTCTGGTCAGTCAATGGAGAGAACTGGTTTGCCCTAGGTCAGAAACATCACAGCTCGTCTCTCTCTGCTGCGCATAACCTTCTTCAGCAAGGAAAGTGACTTCAGCAGTGAATGGTTGGTTGATATTCTCAAAGGAAGGTCAGTTTTCTCTTCTTCTAGTGTTACTGATATTTTGGGGTAGAAACCCTACAAGAAGCTGTTAGTATTGATTGGAACCTAGAGAATTAGGTTCATTGTTGCCCTAGAAAGGGCTGTGTGTGCAGTAGCCGAATGGTGTAGGGCTGCTGTGAGTTGTTGAGTGGTGTTAGGGCTGCTGTAAGTGGCCGAGTGGTGTAAGGTGGAATGCAGTGACCTTGCCGAGCTCATTGTGGTTGTGTAATGCCCTCTTAAGTGTGTTAAACAAGTCTGAACTGGGTGTAGCAGTCTTGACTGTGTTATGGTGCTTGTGATGCACATTTTTTTTGTTAAGTGGTTGTAAGAAGGTCTATTTGTGATTAGTGAGTGGTAATTTGATGCTTATGTGGGTCGTAGGTGTGTGAAGTCAGCAGTAGTGTGAATAAGAACAAGTGTGTGCTCCCACTGTTGTGTTTAGGGGCTGCAGTAGGTGCTGAAGTATCAAACTGTCAACAACATCAATCAGCTTGTAGCTGAGAAGTAAGGTTAAAGGCAACTGTGAAAGAGTACAATGGCAGCAATAGGAGATGGGTACAATGATCAGAAACCTAGTGTGGTTATTTCTCCCGACTACCTAGGGGTACAAATGACCTCAATTAAGCTGAATGGGGAGAACTATGTTCCATGGGCTAAATCAGTGGAAGTTTTTCTCAAGGCAAAGAAGAAAGTAGAGCATGTAAGAGATGAGAAGCCACCGGTTGACTCTCTAGGGTTTGATGATTGGGAACAAGAAGATGCTCAAATCATGACTTGGCTGTGGAATAGTATGGAGCCCAAAATTAGTGCCAACTTCATGTTCCTTGATACGGCTAAGGATATATGGGAGCATGCTAAGAAGCTATATTCTGGACAAGATAACACAACAAGAGTATATCAGCTTTATCAGGAGTACTTTGATTTACAACAAGGAACCAAAACACTAGAAGAGTACTATGCCTGCATGAAGAATATAAGGAATGACTCCATGTCTATCATCCCCTCACTCCAGATATTAAAGTTTAGCAACAGCAAAGGGAACAACTAGATGTTACAAGATTTTTAGTGGGGCTGAAGTCGGAATATGAACCAGTTAGAGCCCAAATACTGGGGGGATCTACTCTTCCTACACTTGAGGAAGTATTCTCAAGGCTTCGTAGAATTTCTTTGGGACAGACTGAGAACCCCACATAGTCTGATAGATCAGCACTTGTGACAGCTAGAGGAGGTGGACATAGTACAAGAGGGGGTGGTCATGCTCCTAGAGGAGGCCGTGGCAATTCCATGATTGGTCGGGGTGGCCGTGACTCAGGGGGAGGCCGTGGCAGAGGAAAAAATAACTCTACAAGGAAGTGTACTCATTGTGGTAGGGAAGGACACACAGTGAATTTCTGTTATGACCTACATGGCCCTCCCTCTAAATGGGCTAATCATGCTGTAGCAGGCGAGGTTGATATCAGTGACAGTAAACTGGCAGGCCGAACTCCTCCCACATCTACATCTACTTCTGGGAGGGAGATGGTGAGTGTACCGCGTGATGAGTATGAACGGTTCCTTCAAACTACTTCACAGCATACCACTGCCACACTTGCCCAATCAGGTATTGCTTGCATGTCATCTAAAACTCCTTCCTGGATTATTGACTCTGGAGCCTAAGTTCATATGACCGGGACTCCAGGTGTGTTCTCTTCTCTTTCTGAAACCTCCACATCACAAACGGTTACACTTGCCAATGGGTCCTCATCTCTCATCTGTGGTGTTGGTAATGTTGACATGGCGTCTGTCCCCTTATCATCTGTTTTATATGTACCTAAGTTTCCATTCAATCTTATGTCTGTTAGTAAAATAACCAAGGCTCTTAACTGTTCTATTACCTTCTTTCCTTCCACTTGTGTTTTTCAGGATCTCAAGACGGGGAAGAAGATTGGTGGGGGGCATGAAGTTGGTGGATTGTATTACCTTGACGGTGGTGGATCTTCAATTGCACTTCAGACTTCCCTTACTCCTCTACAATGGCATTGCCAACTGGGACATCCATCTCTCAAGGTTCTCAAGATGTTGGCTCTGTCATTGAGTCAGTTGTTAGTTTTACAATGTGAGTCATGTCAGTTTGGTAAACACCGTCGTGTGTTCTTCAGTCCAAGAGTTGAGAGTCGTATGTTGAGTCATTTTTCTTTGGTTCATTAAGATGTTTGGGGTCCAATCAAAATAGAGTCTTATAATGGGTACAAGTATTTTGTCTCCTTTATTGATGACTGTTCAAGAATGACATGGATTTACTTAATGAAAGAAAGAAGTGAATTATTTTCCATTTTTCAAAAATTCCATGCTGAAATACGCACACAATTTGGTGTTCCAATCAAAGTTCTTCGTTCAGATAATGGTCGTGAATACTTTCTTACTTCATTTCAACAGTATTTAGAACAGCATGGCATTATTCATCAGACCTCATGTGCTTTCACCCCTCAACAAAATGGGGTGGCTGAACGGAAGAATCGTCAGCTTCTTGAAACTGCTCGGTCTATTCTTCACCACATGAATGTTCCTAAACGGTTTTGGAGTGATGCTGTACTCACTGCATGTTTTCTCATTAATCGGATGCCCTCTTTTATTCTTCATGGTCGGTCCCCCTTCTCTATCTTGTTTCCCACTTTATCTCCGTTTCCATTAACTCCTCGTGTCTTTGGTTGTGTGTGCTTTGTCCACAATCTGAGTCCTGGAATAGACAAGCTAGATGCACGCTCAATTAAATGTGTCTTCCTTGGCTACTCTCGGACTCAAAAAGGGTACAAGTGTTATAATCCCATTACCCGAAATTGATATGTCTGCCCTGATGTCACCTTTTTTGAGTCTGTACCCTTCTTCTCCAGTCATGAAGCACCCTTGTCTTCACCCTTACCTCCTCTTCCTCTTCCTGTTAGTGATCCAGTTCCAGAGGCTGTTGTTGGAGTAGACCCATCACCTCATCCAATGCAGGACACCACTGAACGACCACCGATCCGACAAGTGTATACACATCGAACGACACCGGCCCCTCCTCCGGCTTCTACCTCATCTGCGGATCCTCTCATGGCTCCTATTGCTGAATCTTCAGACCTTGACCTACCCATTGCCTTACGGAAAGGTAAACGCAGTTCTACCCTCCATCCCATTTCCAATTTTGTTTCATTATCTCGTCTTTCTACCTCACATCGCCAGTTTGTTTCACTTTTGTCATCTATTTCCATACCTAACAATGTTCAAGAAGCTCTTAGTTCACCTGGATGGCGGCAGGCAATGGAGGAGGAACTTTCTGCTCTTCAACATACTCAAACGTGGGAACTTACTACTCTCCCACCTGGTAAGCATGCTGTGGGCTGTAAATGGGTGTATACTGTGAAATATTTGCCAGATGGTAGTGTAGAGCGTCTGAAGGCCAGACTTGTTGCTAAAGGTCACTCACAGTTGTATGGAGTGGACTACATGGAGACATTCTCTCCGGTGGCTAAAATTGGTTTTGTTCGTGTACTCATTTCCTTGGAAGTTATGTATGATTGGCCTCTCTTTCAACTTGACATAAAGAATGCCTTCCTCCATGGTGATCTAGTGAAGGAGGTATATATGGAGCAACCACCTGGGTTTGTTGCTCAGGGGGAGGTTGGTAAGGTGTGCAAACTGAAGAAGGCAATTTATGGGTTGAAGCAATCTCCACGTGCTTGGTTTAGGAGTTCAGTGAAGTGGTGAAGAGTTTTGGAATGAAGCAATGCTAGGTTGATCACTTAGTGTTCAACTATGACTCAGAAGCTGGGAAGATTTTATTAGTGGTCTATGTGGATGATATTGTCATCACTGGTAGTGATAAATTGGGGATTGGCAAACTAAAGGTATTTCTGCAAAATCATTTTCAAACAAAAGACCTTGGAACATTAAAGTATTTCTTGGGAATAGAAGTTGCCTGGTCAAAACAAGGTGTAAATCTGTGCCAAAGGAAATATGTCCTTGATCTATTGGAAGAAACAGGACTGTTAGGTGCAAAACCGGCTGAGACCCCTATGGAACCAAATGTTAAGTTGAGCAGTGATACAGGAGAAGTATTTGAAGATCCTGGAAGGTATAGACGACTAGTGGGAAAGCTGAACTATTTGACTATCATGAGACCCGACATCTCCTTTGCAGTCAGTGTGGTGAGCCAATTCATGCAGAACCCTCGTATACCTCACTGGGATGCAATCCTTAGAATTGTGAGGTATATGAAGAGAGCTCCAGGCCGTGGGCTATTGTATAAACCAAGGGGAAAACTTGAACTAGTTGGGTATACAGATGCAGACTGGGCAGGCTCAGTGAATGACAGAAGATCTACTACAGGCTATTGCACATTTCTTGGAGGAAATCTTGTGACATGGAAGAGTAAAAAGCAGACGGTTGTGGCCAGAAGCAGTGCTGAAGCCGAATATAGGGCCATGGCCCACACCACCTGTGAATTAGTGTGGTTGAGGAATCTCCTACAAGAAATTGGGTTTCACATGGATAAACCTATGAGATTGTACTGTGACAACCAAGCTGCACTCCATATCTCTTCCAATCCTGTCTTTCATGAGAGAACAAAGCACATAGAGGCTGATTGCCACTTTGTGAGAGAGAAGGTTCTTGCTGGAGAGATAAATACAGAACATGTGGGCTCGAATGACCAGTGGGCAGATTTGTTTACAAAAGCTCTAAGCTCAGGGAAAGTGAACTATCTATGTAACAAGTTGGGATTATATGACATATATTCTCCAGCTTGAGGGGGAGTGTTAAAGTGTGTCGAATAGGGGTAGTTTAGTCTTCTTATGTTTGTTAAGTAGCTTGCTTATGTGGCAGTGTTATTAGAGTTACTCTGCCCCACACTTACGTAAGGGCATTTTTGTCTTTGTAAAGATTATTAGTCTAATATAGATTAAGGGGGTCGACTGTATGGGCAACCCATCAGATTTCGACAGACCCTTCTTCTTCTTCTTCTTCTCTTTCTGGTTCGGACTACTGTAGCACCAGTCGAAACAGAAATAAACAAAAATTAGAAACAATAAGGCCATCCTGCCCAACTTAACAGAAATTAGAAACTTCTAATAACAGAAATTAGAAACTACTAAAAAGAAATTAGAAACTATTAATAAAAGAAATTAGAAACAACTAGGTGTGGGTATGAAACCACACACACTAGAGCCTGAGTGTGGGTATGGAACCCCACACTCGTGGCTAATCAACTATTTCCTCGTGATTCAATAAGAAAAGCAGTAGGTCAAAAAGATACTTTTCCTCTAAGTGGAGGGAGAATAAGACACATCAGAAGAGCCATCCAATTGGGCAAGAAGATGGCTGAATCTTTTTTGTCTTTTCTATGGGGATTGTCACATCTCAAGAGTAGGTGTGACAGTGGGAGTTTGGTTGGGTGCAATCAGTGATTGGACATCAGCAATAGTAGCTGCATTTGCATTGGCACTAATGATTATTTTTGAATCACACAAGCTTCAAATGAGGATTTAGCTTCCAATACCTATCCCTTCTAATTTCTCCCTTTCACCAATGGACAATTTAGCAGATTGAGTCCATTCCATAAAATTATTCCCATCTAGCTTAATAATACTGATAGATTGTTACCCATGTTCATAATAGGGGTAAAAAAAGATCCCATAATTCCTATAGTTAAAAGCTCATACATTCCAAAAAATGAAAAGACTGCAACAATCAAACTGATTAGAGAGAGATTAGAATGTCTTAATCTCCTCTTAGCAGTCGGCCCAGCCTTGTATTAACTTCAAAGAAGTGTAGAATTACAAGTATGCACTTATTTATGAAAAACAGTAGACTGGAGTGTTCTTATTCTAAGATAAAGTTACTTAATACCCTGCCACCCATGTACACCCAAAATAATACTTTCAACAATCCCCCCTCAAGCTGGTGTGTATATATCATATAGACCCAGCTTGTTAGTGATAAAGTCAATACGAGAATGATGTAAGGCCTTGGTTCATAAATTAGATAACTGATCCTGTCTTCACAAATGGTGTGTCAATATCACTACTTTGAATCTCCTCTCTAACAAAGTGGTAGTCTACTTCAATATGTTTTGTCCTCTCACGTAAAACTGGATTTGATTCAATATGAATGGTAGTCTGATTATCATAGTGTAAGTGCATTGGAGTCTTCACCAGAATCCCAATTTCTTGAGGAAGACTCTTTTTAAATCATACTAGTTCTCTTGTTGCATGACTCATGGCTCTATACTCAGCATCTTTACTTGATTGAGACACAACATTTTGTTTCTTGCTCTTTCAGGAAATAAGATTGCCACCTAAAAGCATACAATACATTGTTGTTGACCTCCTAACTAATGGTGATCCAGCCTAGTCAACATTTGTGAACCAGTTGACCTCCTAACTAATGGTGATCCAGCTTAGTCAACAGTTGTTGTTGACCTCCTAACTAATGGTGATCCAGCCTAGTCAACAGTTGTTGTTGACCTCCTAACTAATGGTGATCCAGCCTAGTCAACATTTGTGAACCAAGATACAGTCGAATGACCATAACCTCTGTAAATAATGTCCATACCTGGTGATCCTGTAGAGAGATTGGGCCGAATGGGCCCTAGCCCATTATTTTCTTATTATTGTTCTTCTTCCTAGTTACTTTGTTTGTTAATGGGCCTTTTCTTTATGGGCCTGTTAATGTTTTTAATGTCTTTTCTTTATGGGCCTTTTCTTCTTCCTAGTGACTCATGGCTCTATAATCAGTTTCGTTACTTGATTGAGCCACAACATTTTGTTTCTTGCTCTTTCAGGAAATAAGATTGCCAACTAAAAACATACAATACCTTGTTGTTGATCTCCTAACTAATGGTGATCCAGCCTAGTCAACATTTGTGAACCTAGATACAGTCGAATGACCATAACCTCTGTAAATAATGTCCATCCCTGGTGATCCTGTAGAGAGATTGGGCCGAATGGGCCCTAGCCCATTATTTTCTTATTATTTTTCTTCTTCCTAGTTACTCTGTTTGTTAATGGGCCTTTTCTTTATGAGCCTATTAATGTTTTTAATGTCTTTTTAAGTAAACTGATGAGCTGGCCGCCCACGTAAGGGAAGACTTGTAATTTAACTAGTTTTAATGAGATTAATAAAAGTTAAGAGAGGTATATAGAGAGGCCAATCAAACTCTTTTTCTTTCTCCCTTCTTAAATCTGAAATTATTTTGCAGAACTTTATTGGATTAAATCACATCTTGGTATTAGAGCAAGGCTTCCTTCCTTCTCTTTGTTTCTTCATTATTTCTTTTACAGATAAGTTGCTGGTTGTTCAGAGAACTTTTATGCCTAGTCATAGGGATGGCAATTTCTACCCTACCCGGTAGGTACCCACCCCTACCCTCCCTGATGGGGTGGGTTTTTTTTGCTTGAAGAATGGGTTTTGGGGTGGGGACGGGTTTTGGGATTCTACAACTCATACGGGTATGGGTAGGGTATGGTATTAGGCTAAACCCGACCCCCCCCACCCACATATTGTTCGAAAGCATATAAACTTTATGTACTAGGTTTTGAATTTAATAATATTTCAATTTTTACATGAAGGATAATTGATAGTTTGTGTGTTTTTTACATGCAGTAATCAAATAATTGGAAATTTTTTGCTTATTTATGTTATTTTTCTTAATTATTACTTGTATATGATAAGAAATAAATGGTTATTAGATGCAGGTTCTAAACCCAACCCACCCCTACCCTAGAATGTGGGGAGGGTAGGGTTGGGGAGGGTTTTTAATTTTCAGGTGTGGGGAGGGTTTGGATTCTCAAGATTCAACGCTCTACAGGTTTTGGGGCGAGTACGGGTTGAGAGGTTTAGGGAGGCAGGTAGGGTCTAGAATTTACAAAACCCTCCCCGGACCCGCATGTTGCCATCTCTAGTTGGTAGAGGGTTTGGAGAGTTAGAATCTGGCTGTAGATTGCCAAGAAAGTGAGGCTGATGTTTTTTGCCCAAAATCCTAGCCAACTAGAGATTTTCCAGTTATAGGTTAAAGAGAAAGTTTGGGTGTGGCACACAAGGCTTTTGGGGTTCCTTTTTATATCCAAAAGAGGGCAGTTGTAGTTGGAAAAAATTCAGGAAGCTTTGGTGGGAGCAGTTGCTTCTTCTCAATTTCTCTCTAGAAGCCGGGTGCAATGAAACCCTAGATTTGGGACCTTCAGGTATTGGACTGATCTCAGTTAGGTCCATAAAGACTAAAAACATTGTTTTTAGATATTTGTTTGGTCAATGAAGCAATTTGGAAATGAGATGAAGCAGATTTTGGTGTCTGGGGTTAGTCCCGTAGATTCCACTTTGATTGGAGTGACTTCAGTCAAACTTGATGGAACAAATTATCTAGCCTGGGCACAATCTATAAGGATTTATGTTTGTAGTAGAGGTAAACTAGGGTATCTCACGGGCAGTTGGAGAAACTGGCAGAGGCCGATCCTACATATGAAAAATGGATGCAAGAGAACTACACAATGATTGGGTGGTTAGTCAACTCCATGTAGCCTCACATAAGTCAACATTACCTCTGGATGACTTTTGACAAGGAGATTTGGGATATTGTCATAGAAACATACTCTCACAAATTGAATGTTGAAAGAGCATATAAGTTGAAGAATGATGTGAACAATCTGAGACAGGGGAAAAGAGTGTAGTTGTCTATTGAAGTCACTGTGGTAGGAGATTGATGTTATGGAAACAGTTGTATGGGAGAGCACCAAGGGTGCAGAGACATTCAGGAAACTGGTGGAAAGAAACAGGGTGTTTGAGTTTCTTATAAGACTCAACTTTGAGACAAAATATTCTGGCCAAAGATGTAGTAACCCTTGCTCAAGCATATTCTATGGTGTGTAGTGAAGAGAGTAGGCGGAAAGTATAGTTATAGGGACCTCCTTCAAAGCATTTTGCACATGCTGGAATAAAGCCAAAGGGACCAATTGAGAAGAAAGAGGTAATATGTGAATATTGCAAGAAATTGAAACATACAAAGGACAATTATTGGAAGCTGCACCTTGATCTTCTCCCATAAAGGTTTCAAAACTATAACTACAACAACTTTAAGAAGAATAGTCAGCTTGGAAAGCCCAATAATGCAAATGTTGCCACAACACCTGTAGGAGGAAATAGAAAAAGTGAAGAGAAATCTGCTATGGAGCAACTTGCATTAGTAAAGGCAGAATTTGAAAGGTATGGGGGGCTAATTAATCATTTTGAGACTACTTTTGCAACTTCTAACTCCTTAGTCAACATATATTCATCCGCATTTGCTCACTCAGGTACTTGTTCTTTTGCAAATCATGCTACTACTTTAGGTAATCGTAAAATCCCTTGGATTATTGATTTTGGTGCATCATACCACATGACCAGCATTTCTAACCTCTTTTGTTCATATCAGCTCCTTTCTGGTAGAGGGAAGATATCCCTTTCTGATGGGTCTCTTGCTTCGATCTCCGACAAAGGGAATATCAAAGCCTCTGACTTCCTTGTTTTATCCCCTGTTGTTTATGTTCCCAAACTTAACACAAACCTTTTATTTGTTAGTAACTTGACCAAATCAATGAATTCCAGCATAACCTTCTTCCTTACTCATTGTGTTTTTCAGGACCTGAAATCTCAGAGGAAGATTGGGAATGGCCATGAAGCGAATGGAATATACTTGTTGTATACATTTGATCGAAGTCTTGAACCACCTAGTGGAGTTGTTTTGGAGTCTGTTTCATCAGGGTCAATTGATAGAGTTATAGAGTCATGTTATGTCATTTAAGATTTGGTCATTTGCCTTTTGTTTTTGCTTTGGGTCATTTGTTTCTAGAAATGTTTAAGGGAAAATCCCTGCTGAGTCTTCATGGTGAGGCCATGTGAACTTGCAAAACATTGTAGACAGTCTTATTCAATGAGTTATAAAAGATCAGTTTCTACTTTCCATATTGTGCACTTTGATGTGTGGGGGCCATATCATTTACCTATCATGGGGGTTACAAGTATTTTATTCTTTTCATTGACAACTTCTCTTGTTATACTTGGATTTATCTAATGAAATCCCAGGATGAAGTACCAATTGTTATGCAAAAATTCTATGAACTTATTCTTACCCAGTTTAGCACTTGGATCAAAACATACTGATTTGATAATGCTAAGGAATATTTAGAGAAGAACCTTACATCCTAATTTGATACCTTTGGGATTATACACCAGAGTTCTCATTTCTACATTTCACAACAGAATGGAGTGGCATAAAGGAAGAACCTTCATGTGGTTGAAGTTGCTAGAAGGCTCCTTTTTGCTTCTCATATTCCTGTTATATTTTGGGGGGATGCTGTTCTTATAGCTACATACTTGATAAACTATATGCCTTCCTGGGTTCTGAGTTTTAAAACTCCCTTTAGCTTCCTCTTTCCAAATGAGGATCTCTTCCATCTTCCTCTCCGAGTTTTTAGGTGCACTTTCTATGTTCATGTTCATAGTCATTAGAGACATAAATTTGATCCTAAAGCACACAAATGTGTTCCTAGGATACACCTCCACACAGATGGGATATTGCTGTTTTGATCCAGATTATGGCACCCGCTTTGTGTCCAAGGATGTCAAATTTGCAGAGCCCATCCCTTTCTTTGGTACTTTTTCTGAGGGGGAGCATTTAGAGAAGTTATTTGCTATGTCCACGATTGTTCCTCTTCCGGTTCCTCTTGAGTATTCTGTTGAGTCTCCTTCACGTGTTCCTGCTCCCCCTCCTCCTCCAACTCATCCTCCAACGTTTACTTCTCATCCTATTAGAAGTAAATCAGTTCTCTAAAACTGATATAAACTTGATTAAAATTAGAGAGAAAAGTGAAAGAAAGGTAGAAGACAGTAGTACAAAATAAGAAGATGGAGAAAAGAAGAGGAAGAAGAAGAAGAGTTCAATAATCTCCTCTCTCCCCTCTCTAATCCTTTTGTTAATCTTCATTTTCTAAGTTAATTACAAGTATGCCCTTAAGTGGACAGCCAACTAAGCAAGAACTTAAAATAAACTTGTAAAAAGAAGTAATAGGCCCATTAACAAACAAATAAATAACATACTACAAAAAATAAAAGAATAGATGCTAGGGCCCATTCAGCCCATTCTCTCTACACTCCCACTCAAGCTGAGCATAGATGTCAATCATGCCTAGCTTGCTTATATAGCGTGTTAGTTTCCCTCTTGGAACTCCCTTGGTCAAAACATCAGCCAACTGCTCTTCTGAAGAGATAGATGGCAAGCAAACTTCCCCTTAAGCAACTCTTTCCCATATAAAATGTCTATCAACCATGATGTGCTTAGTTTTGTCATGTTGAACAGGATTATGTGCAATGTTGATAGTTGCCTGATTGTCATAGTAGAGCATCATTGGCTTTTCATAGTCAACTCCCAACTCTTCTAAAAGTGATCACAACCACAATAATTCTGACACACCATGTGCCATTGCCCTGTACTCTGCTTCGGCTGAGGATCTAGCAACTACAGACTGTTTCTTACTCCTCCATGAGACAATGTTCCCTACCACCAAAAGCATAATATCCCGAGGTGCATCTCCTATCGTCAATACATCCAGCCCAATCAACATCAGTGTATGCCTCCAGCTTCATGTGTTCATGCTTGGCAAACAGAATACCTTTCCCTGGAGTACCTTTCAAGTAACACAAAACTCTTTCTACAACAGCTAAATGTGCATGTTTGGGAGAATGCATAAACTAACTAATAACACTCACTGCATAGGAAATATCCGGCCAAGTCATGTAGAGATATAACTTCCCGAGCAATCTTTGAAACACTCCCCTATCATACAAAAATTAACCATCAATAGCAAAAGGCTTATGATTGTGATCAATAGGGGTGGAGGCCGGTTTAGCACCAAGTTTACCAGTCTCTACAAGGAGGTCAAGAACATACTTGTGTTGAGAAATGAAGATATCATTCTTAGATCTAGTAACTTCAATTCCTAAGAAATACCTGAGATCTAAATCCTTGATCTCAAAGAGTTAAGAAGAAGAAGAAGAAGAAGAAGTGTTGAACTGGTTAGTCTATTCGTCTAACCCAGTCGACCATATAGTTGGCATTTGAAAAATAAAATACAAAAGACTGAAATGCCCCTAAATATGAGGAGACATACAACCAGCACAATACATAAAGAGGAAAGACCAAAATACCCTTCTCTAATTGACTCTAACACTCCCCCTCAAGCTAGAGAATATATATCATGTAATCCCAGCTTGTTACATATGTAGCTCACTCTCCCTGAACTCAACCCTTTTTAGAACAGATCTGCCCATTGATCACCTGTTCTCACATGCTCCGTCTTTATCACACCATTGATGACCTTTTCCCTTACAAAGTGACAACCTACCTCTATGTGTTTAGTTCTCTCATGGAAAATTGGGTTGGATGAGATGTGAATTGCAGCCTGATTGTCACAATATAGGTGTTAGACAGTTTTGTATGCTCTTAGCTTCAATCTGATTTGATGCACTTTTGACATTTAGTGTAAATAAATAAAGTGCATGTTTGATTCATGTTGTATGGTATGATTCTGTGTAAGACCCTAAAACTGGACACTTAATGAGACTCGTGTTAGTTTTAAATGTTCACAGCCATTGGATAAGTCTGGGGAGATTTATCCTGCCAAGGCTGATACTGGTGTGCTGCCAAGTGTTGGGATGGCCTGTCTCGGCGACCAGGGTAAGACCCAAGGCACGTGCAGTATGGGATTACTCGAATCCTTGAACTGGACCAGATTTCCAGTATTGCCCTGGACCTTAGAGATAGATGGGCAAAACTAGAAAGTTACAACTGATCCCTAGACTCGACTATGATACTTCACTTGGTGTCGGATTGGGCTATCTTTGATATGCCAATCAGTGAGATCCTTAGCGGGGGTCAAAACTTGGGCATGTTAGGGCAGTCTAAGAATTCATCTGAGTGGGTGATCATAGTGACAGGATCAGCCCCTTTGTCGGACAAAGGTAATGATCGGGAATGCACTCTCTCTGATGAAAACCAAACTGCTGGCAGTTGATTTCAATCGTTGGAATTTTGTTTTTGCAAAATTTATATATATGATATATAGGTATTTTTGTTTTCAAGTTGTTTTCAAATGGTTTTAATTCCTGGGATCCATGTGAGTAGAGAGTGCAGCATTGTTCCTTGCAGCCGAGGGAGAGGTCCTCTCTTGTCGGGCAGTGCTTGATCATTATGGGCTGAGAGGTTAAGTGTAAGGCCATTTAGGATAATGCCTGATGGGCTAATCTTGCACCTGCCCACAGTCCCTGGGTTTTTATAAGATGGCTTGGCCCAGGGATCACTTAGTGTAAGTGTTGTGCCCATAGGGTCCATGTGATGGGCTCAGGGGTTCACTGGGCTTCTTAGTGAATTCGGCTAGGCCTTGCAATAAAGGCTGGGCCGAACCCATGTGATTGGTGTGTAGATCAATGCTTGGGTTCCACGCCATACAAAGAAGCCCAATTGGGCAGCAGATTGGAAACCAATTGAGCACTGATTATTTAATGGGCCAAAAGCCCATTTCGGACTAGGCTGATATGATCACCCACTTAAGGGGTGGATCTGAGATTAAGGTTAGCAAAAGGATTGGGCCTTTAACCTAATCCACTCCAGTAGACCAAATTCGAATCAGATTTGAATATGGTAATCTTCTGATAAGATCAGGAGTAAGCTAACCTAATCTGCAGATAGGATTAAGATCATCCCCTATCCAGATACTGATTTGGATTGGGATAACTCCTAATAGGATTAGGAGATTTCTTAATCAAGAAGAAAGAGAAGAAATCCTAAGAGGAAAAACAGAATTCGAACCTAGGGATTTTGAGCAAGAAAACTTACTGCGAATTGAGATAGGATCTCATACACTCCAGAGAGAAGAGAAGCAATCTTCACCATCTTCATCTCAGGAGTTTTCCTCCAGCCACCGCCATTCTCTGAAAAGATTCGATCTTTGAAGAAAAGAAATCAAGAAATCAGTTCTTGATATCAGTTTTGCAGAAGGAACTGAAAAGATTCGGTGCTCAGTGTTTCCAGAGAATTCTTGTGAAGGATTCAGTGTGTAGGACGCACTCTGCTGGTTCCGTTCCACACATTGTTGTGTCATCTTCAGCAGAGCGGATCTTGGTGTCCTCTTTGGGTGTGAACACCAACTTTGGGAGATACTGCTTCTCTGGATCAGGTATAATTCCTCCTTTGTCTTTTGGTTCAGATCTGGTTCGATTGTGGTTCAAGTAGGATCCTTGAATATTGTATTCTAAATTTAGGGAATATGATTCCCAGTTGGAAGAAGTTAGGAAAATTTTTGAAATTCGCCCACCCTTTCCGCAACCTTTATGGCATCCATTCGATGGATCCTACCATTCTTTCAATAGGTTCATGGGTTTGCTTACTGAGAAGTGAGAACCCAATTTCCTGCAATAGATTCTTCAACTGCACTAGTTCACTTGCAATGTGTGCCATGGCCCTGTATTCTGCTTCTACACTGCTTCTTGCTACCACCGTCTGCTTCTTGCTCTTCCAAGTCACAAGATTTCCTCTGAGAAAGGTGCAATAACCTGTGGTGGATCTTCTGTCTGATACAAATCCAGCCCAGTCTGCGTTAGTGTATCCAACTATTTCAAGATTACCCCCTGGCTTGTACAGTAACCCATGACCTGGAGCCCCTTTCGAATACCGCACAATCCTAAGAACTACATCCCAATGAGGTACCCGAGGACTCGGCATAAACTGACTTACCATACTGACAACAAATGAGATATCAGGCCTAGTGATAGTTAGATAATTCAGTTTTCCCACTAGCCTTCTATAACTTCCAGGATTATCAAACAATTCACCTATGCCACTTCCCAACTTCACATTCAGCTCCATGGGGGTTTCAGCTGGTTTAGCACCTAGTAACCCTATTTCTTCCAACAGATCAAGTACATATTTCCGTTGACAGAGGTTTGTGCCCTGCTTTGATCTAGCAACTTCTATACCCAGGAAATATTTCAACTTCCCAAGAACTTTTGTCTGAAAGTGATCTTGTAGGAAGGTCTTCAATCTGTCAATCCCAACTTTATCACTGCCAGTTATGACTATGTCATTCACATAAACTACCAGCAAGATATTCCCGACCACAGAGTCATAGCTAAATATTGAATGATCAACTTGACATTGTCTCATTTCAAACTCCTTCACCACCTCACTAAATTTTCCAAACCAAGCACGAGGAGACTGTTTAAGCCCATAAATTGCCTTCTTGAGCTTACACACCTTACCATCATCCCCCTGAGCAACAAACCCCGGTGGTTGCTCCATGTACACCTCCTTTAGAGAATCTCCATGAAGAAAGGAATTTTTTAATATCAAGCTGAAATAGAGGCCAATCATGCATGACAACTAAGGAAATTAACACACGAACGAAGCCAATCTTTGCAACTGGAGAAAAGGTTTCAACATAGTTTGCACCATAAAGTTGAGAATACCCTTTTGCAACTAAACGGGCTTTTCAACGCTCCACTCTTCCATCCAGTAGATATACTTAAAAGCATACACCCATTTATAACCAACAACATGCTTACCTGGGGGAAGAGTGGTGAGTTCCCATGTCTGATTGTGATGAAGAGCAGAGAATTCCTCTTCCATGGATTTTCGCCACCCTGGCGATGTAAGAGCCTCCTGAACATCCTTAGGAATGGATATAGAGGACAACAAAGTAATAAATTGGCGATGGGAAGCAAAAAGGTGAGATACAGAAACATAACTGGATATGGGGTGAAGTGTGCAACTACGTTTAGCTTTCCGCAATGCAATAGGAAGGTCAAGATCAGAAGCCAAGTCAGTTTTGGAAGAGGCTAGATCTGCCGCCAGAGTAGAAGGTGGTGGAGGTGTTGGCTTCTGTCGATGAGTATACACTTGACGAATTGGTGGTCGTTCAGGACGCTCCTGTAACGGGACCGAGGGAGACCCAGGCACAAGAGGAACCACCGGAATGGAATCGTCAACCGGAAGAGGAAGAGGAACCTCCGTAGGCAAAGGATATGTATCAGAACTAGAGAAGTATGGCACTGATTCAAAAAATGTAACATTAGGACAAACAAAGGATTTCTGGGTAATAGGATTGTAGCATTTATACCATTTCTGGGTCCTAGAGTAGCCAAGGAAGATACATTTAATGGAGCGAGCATCCAACTTGTCTAAACCAAGACCAAGATTCTGAACAAAGCACACACACCCAAAGATCCTAGGTGTCAAGGAAAATGAATACAAAGTAGGAAACAACATAGAGAACGGAGAATGACCAACAAGAACGAATGTGGGCATTCGATTAATGAGAAAACAAGTAGTAAGGATTGCATCACTCCAGAATTGTTTAAGAACATTCATATGATGAAGAAGAGACCGAGCTATTTCAAGCAGATGTCTATTCTTTCTCTCAGCTACCCTATTTTGCTGAGGAGTGTGGGCACAAGAGGTTTGATGAATTATACCATGTTGTTATAGGTATTGATGAAAGGAAGAAAGAAAATACTCTCTACCATTGTCAAAACGAAGAATTTTAAGTAAAACACCAAATTGTGTAAGCACTTCAGCATGAAATTTTTGGAAAATGGAAAATAATTCACTTCTTTATTTCATTAAATAAAGCCATGTCATTCTGGAACAGTCATCAACAAAAATTACAAAATATCTGTAACCATTGTATGACTCAATTCTAATTGGACTCCAAACATCCGAATGAACTAACTCAAAAGGACTCAACATACGACTATCAACTCTAGGACTGAAGGAAACCCGGTGGTGTTTCCCATACTGACACGACTCACACTGCAAAGATGACAAACTACTCAATGATTGAACAAGAAGCTTGAGATCTTTAAGAGATGGATGGCCGAGTCTACAATGCCACTGAAGAGGAGTCAAGGAGGTTTGAAGCGCAACTGTAGAGCCTCTACCATCAAGATAATACAATCTACCAGCTTCATGCCCTCTACCAATCTTCTTCCCTGTCGTTAGATCCTGAAAAATACAAGAGGAAGGGTAAAATGTGATAGAACAATTGAGAGATTTGGTTAGTTTACTAACAAAAATAAGATTAAAAGGAAACTTGGGAACATATAAGACCGAAGACAAAGGTAGAGATGCAGTGGTAACATTACCAACACCGTAGATGGGGGAAGTAGATCCATTAGCAAGGGTAACATTATTTGATGTAGAGGTTGGAGAAAGGGAGGAAAACACACCTGGAGTCCTGGTCATGTGATCAGAGGTTCCAGAGTCAAATATCCAGGGTGAAGGTTTGGATGCTAGGCAGCTATACCTGAATGAGCAAGGGTGGCAGTGTTCTGGTGTGTAGTGGCCTGGAGAAATCTCTCATATTCCTCTCTGGGAATACTCATCATCCCCCTCCCAAAAGTAGTTGTGACTGTAGAAGATATTGGATTAACTGGTTGAGTATCACTGACTTCACTACCAACAACAGCTGTATGATTAGCCCATGTGGATGGTGGGCCATGTAAATCATAACAAAAATTAACTGTGTCATTCCCTTCCGTAGTGTGTGCACTTCCTTGTGCTCCCCCTTCCTCTGCCATGGCCTCCCCCTGAATCATGACCTCTTCCATTTGTACGGTCACCCATAGGATTACCACAGCCCCCCTTAACTGTACGGCCACCTCCTCTTTGCCCATAAGAATCATCTCGGGTACTAACAGTGCTGATCTTTCGGAAGTTACGTTACTCTCTGAGGGGCTAAAAGATATCCTATGGAGACAGGCAAACACTTCTTCGAGAGTCGGGAGAGCAGATCCTCCCAATATCTGAGCCCTAACCGGTTCATACTCTGCTTTCAGTCCCACCGAGAACCGTGTAACATCAAGTTGTTCCCTTTGTTGTTGCTGAATTTTAACGTCCGAGGTTAAGGGATGATAGATGTTAAGTTCATTCCGAAGATTTTTCATGCTGGCATAATATTCTTCAAGAGTCTGGTTTCCCTGCTGCAAATTGAAGTATTCTTGATAAAGCTGATAAACCCTTGTAGTGTTGTCTTGTCCCGAATAGAGTTTCTTGGCATGTTCCCATATATCCCTCGCTGTATCTAAAAACATGAAGTTAACACTGATTTTAGGCTCCATACTGTTCCACAACCATGTCATGATCTGAGCATCCTCTTGCTCCCAATCACTAAAGCCCGGGGATTCAGCACTCGGTTTCTCCTCCCGTACATGTTTAACTTTCTTCTTGACCTTCAGAAACACTTCCACTAACTTGGCCCACGGAACATAGTTTTCACCGTTGAGTTTGATGGATGTCATTTGTACACTTAAAAAGTTAGAGGATATCATCACACTTGATTTCTGGTCACCACTCAAATCACCCACTGACGCCATATCACTCGAAACTGATCACAAAAAAAATTCAGCTACTGCACTACTGTCCTACTTCCACACCAGCGCATTTAAAGTCACCACTAGCTTGCCCTAGCATGCATTCAGCCACTTTGAACACCACTGATCTGCGCACATGCAAATTTAAAAACACCAAAAATCCCTCTTGAAACTACTCATTAGAGGGCCAGACCACAACCACTACACCTACTCGATCACCACAGCTGTCACATATAGTGACAGCGGTCCACACACAAACAAAAACTTGGATTTCTTGTTCACTCGAACTGCTGTAATTGCCTACAATCACCAGAACCAGAAACCTGGGTTACTTCATAGTCCTCTAACCCAGATTTCTCACACCATAAAAAAAAAGTTGCAGCAGAACCCCTACTGTCGTGAAACCTTAGGTATTGCCGCAGAAACCCTACTGCCACGAACCTCTAGATGTTGCCACAGAGACCTGGGTTTCTTCTTCTCTAACCCAGATTTCTCACGCCCAGAAAAAAATAGGAAATAAAGGAGAAGACAGAAGGTTGTAGTCGACTTCTAATACTGGCGCTTTGATACCATGGAAGTGTTCAGCCGAACAGAGAAGAGAAGAGAGAGAAAGAAGAAAGTGTTTAGCCGGACAAAGAAGAAGAAAGAAGAGAAAGTGTCGAACTGGTTAGTTTATTTGTCTAACCCAGTTGACCATATACTTAGCATTTGAAAAATAAAATACTGTAAAGAGACTGGGCCGAATGGGCCCTAACGGTCTCTCTTGTAATATCTTTTATTTTATCTTAATGGGCCTGTTATTTATTCTTGTTTATTTTGTTTATGTAACTGCCAAGCTGGCCGCCCACTTAAGGGCATTCTTGTCATCATTAAATTTTAGATCTTAATAAAATAGGGTTAGAGGAGAATGGAGAATGATTCGACTCCTTCTTCTCTTACCTCTTCTCTTCGCCATATTCTTCTCTTATACAGTTATTCAGACCTGTTTTATTCTGCTAATCACTAAGTTTAAACTTGATATTAGAGGACTGATTTACATCTAATACAAAAGACTGAAATGCCCCTGCATATGAGAGACATACAGCCAACACAATACATAAAGGGAAACCAAAATACCCTTCTCTAATTGACTCTAACAGTCATCAACATATAACAATAAAAAAAGTCACCAAGAGTTACTTCTTTTCAAAAACATGGTATGGTCAGATTGAGTTTGTGTATAACCAAAGGAGACAAGAGCAGCCTTAAATCTCTCAAACCAGGCTTGGGGAGATTGTTTGAGACCATAAGTGGATTTCTGCAGTTTACACACCTTCCCTTGCATTTCCTTTCCATACACCCCTAAAGGCAAAGACATATAGACCACTTCATGTAGGTCTCCATTCAAGAAGGCATTTTAAACATCAAATTGGTGCAGAGGCCAATCAAAAGTAGTAGTTAGAGACAAAAAAACTCGAACTGAGGTCATCTTAGCCACAGGAGCAAAAGTCTCAAGGTAATCAATACCATATATCTAAGTGCCTTTAGCAATCAATCGGGCCTTATACCTCTCTCAATAGTGCCATCAAAATGATATTTAATGGTAAATACCCATTTACAACCTACTGGTTCCTTCCCTTCTGGTAAATCCACAATATCCCAGATATGGTTCTTATGCAAAGCATTTAGTTCAGCCATCATAGTATTCCTCCATTCTGGTTTAGATAGGGCTTTTGGTACAAACTTGGGTATCACATGGGAAGAGACAGAAGCAAGAAAAGAGTAATAGGTAGGGGATAAAAGGCTACAGGACTAGTGTTTAGAGATACAATGTGTTGTACACTTCTGCTTGCCTTTGCAAAAGGCAATAGGAAGATCAAGGTCTGGGAAGGAAGTAGATAGGTCAGAGGAAGGCTGACCTATTACCTCAGTAATGATGGAAGAAGCAAGAGGCTCTTTTGCAGGAGTGGAAACAACTTGCATATGCTTGAATCTGTGTCTTCGGTACCACCTTTGGAGGACAGGATGCGAGGGAATTATAGGAGGATGGGGTAGAGGAGGGGGAGCAGGAACACTTGAGGTAGATGTAGTGGAAGGAGATGATAACTCAGTAGAGGACTCAAAAGGAATTGGAAGAGGAACAGTTGGAGACATAGCAAAGGGCTCCTCAGATTGCTCCCCCTCAGGAGAAATACTAATGTAGGTGTTCAAGACTGCTATCAGTCTTGATCACTAAGAAACTTCAGGTTCGAAGAGAAGAGGAAGTGAAGAAGAAGGAGGAGAAAGAGTGGTGAGAGAGCAGTAGAACACAGGTTTTGAGGAGAAGAACAGAATCTCAATATTCTGCCGCCGCCATTTCAATTTAATATTTATATGTTATGCTAGTTACATGAAAGGACACATCTGCCCTTGGTGTTTACATCATAACACATAACAATATAAAACTGAAAAGTAAATAACAACTAGAATAACAGAATAATAAATTGACCATCTGCTATGACTAGATACATTCTACCCTACGGACAGAGTGGGACCACAGCTGTGGGGCCCACATCAATGTTCTCTACAACTAAGGAAAGGAGTAGACTCAGCAAATGTGACATCCTGAGAGACAAAGCAGGTGCCACTAACCGAATTAAAAAACAATATCCCTTCTGTATGGAGGCATATTCTAGAAAAATATGCTTATGTGACTTAGGTTCAAATTTGTGTCTTTGATGGCTATGTACATGTACATAACAGGTGCACCCAAAAACTCGAAGAGGAAGAGAGAAGAGATCCTCATCCGGAAAGAGAAGGCTAAATGGGGTTTCGAAAACCAGAACCTAGGAAGGCATACGATTAATAAAAAAGATAACAGTAAGGACAACATCTCCCCAAAATTTAATAGGAACATGAGATGCAAAAAGGAGGGATCTAGCAACCTCAACCACATAGCAGTTCTTCCTTTCCGTCATTCCATTCTGTTGTGGAGTGTAGGAATAAAAACTTTGATGAATAACCCCAAAAGTCTCAAAGTAGGATGAGAGGTTCTTCTCAAAATATTCCTTAGCATTTTTAGAACGGAATATTTTGATCCAAGTGTTAATCTGGGTAAGGATAAGTTCATGAAATTTTTGCACAATAGTCGATTCTTCATCTCGAGATTTCATGAGATAAATCCAAGTGTAACGAGAATAATCACCAATAAAAAGGATAAAGTACTTGTAACCCCCCATAGTAGGCAAATGATATGGCCCCTACACATCAGAGAGCATAATATGAAAAGGAGAAATTGATATTTTATTTCTTACTGAATAAGACTATCTACAATGCTTTGCAAGTTCACAAGACTCACAATGAAGACTTGATAAAGGCACTCCCTTAAACATATTGGGAAACAAATGACTCAAAGCAGAAAAAGGCAAATGACCAAACCGGAAATGACATAACATGACTCTATCAATAGACTCTGACAAAACAGACTCCAAGGCTACTCCATGAGGTGGTCCAAGACTCCTATCAGGTATGTCCAACAAATATATTCCATTCGCCTCATTGCCACTGCCAATCGTCCTCTGAGATTTCAGGTCCTGAAAAACACAATGGGTAGGAAAGAAGGTTATGCTATAGTTCATGGATTTAGTTAAACTGCTAACAAATAAAAGATTGGTATTAAGTTTGGAGACATGAAGGACAAAGGATAAAACAAGGGTATCAAAGGTTTTGATATCCCCAATGCCAGAGATGGGAGCAAGAGAACCATCAGCAAGAGATATTTTCTTTTTACCAGAGAAGAGATGAGGTTAGGCAAGCTGGTCATATGGTCTGATGCACTAGAATCAATGATCGAAGGAATTTTATGATTACCTGAAACAAAAGCATGATTTGTAGAAGCACGGATACCTGAGTGAGAAAATGCAGATGATGATGTGTTGCCTAAAGAGTGGGATGTTGAGACAATGCTTTCCAAGTGATTCAATAACCTTCCATACTTTTCAAACTCTACTTTCATTGCTGCCAACTGTTCCATGGTTGACTTTTCTTCACTCTCCTTATTCCCTCCTTCGGGCATATGGCAAGATTAGCATTCTTAGGCTTTCCTGTCTGACCAATCTTCTTAAAATTGTTGTTATTCCTAAACCTGTCCAGTAGAAGATTTGGATGAAGCTTCCAGCAAGTGTCCTTAGTATGCCTCAGTTTCTTGTAGTATTCACATATAATCTCTTTCTTCTCAGTCGAACCCTCCATCATGTGCAAAGTGTTCTGTATGTGGGCCTTGTAACTGAACCTGCCGCCTACTCTCTTCACTGCTTATCATAGCATATGCTTGGGCAAGAGTGACCTCATCCTTGGCCAGAATATTCTGCCTAATAATGTTGAACTCAGGGTTGAGTCCTGTAAGAAACTCAAACACCCTGTTTCGTTCCACCAATTTCCTAAAAGTCTTTGCATCCTTTGTGCTCTTCCATACAATTGTCTCCATAACATCAATTTCCTACTAAAGTGATTTCAACATATAGTAGTAGATTGCCACATTCTTCTCCCCCTGTCTTAGATTTTTCACATCACTCTTTAGCTTATAGACTCTTTCCACATTCAACTTCTATGAATAGGTTTCCGTAACACTATCCCAGATCTCCTTAGCTGAAGACATCGAAAGATAATGCTGACTTATATGGGGCTGCATAGAGTTAACCAACCATCCGATTACTTTATAGTTCTCCTGCATCCATTTCTCAAATGCAGGGTCTGTTTTTGCGGGTTTCACCCTATTGCCTATGAGATACCCTAATTTACCTCTACTACAGGCATAATCCGTATAGACTGTGCCCAAGCTAGGTAATTGGTTCCATCCAACTTAATTGTGGTCACTCCAGTCAAAACGAAATCTACCGAGCCAAACCCGGATACCAGTATCTACTTGGACTCACTTCCATATTGCTCCATTGATCAAACAAAAATAAAAAACTAGATTTTCAACCTTTATAAACTTACTTGAGGTCAAAACGTACTCGGATACTTGACAACTAGGGTTTCACTGCACTCGACAGTCGGGGAGAAAGAGAGAAGAGGCAGCCGCTCCTACCAGAGCTTCACGACCTCTTTAAAGTCTTAACCACACACTTCTAGAATTCAAAATACACCTCCCAAGCACTGAGTGCCACACCAAAAGCTTCTCCTTGACCTGGTAGTTTCCGGCCAGACTTCAAGTCTCCAAACCCTCTACCAGCTAGGCAAAAAATCCTCTGAATAGGGAACTTATCTCTCCATAGAGAATGAAGATTAACAAAAGGATTAGAGAGGGGAGAGAGGAGATTATCGAACTCTTCTTCTTCTTCCTCTTCTTTTTTTCATCTTCTTCTTTTGTACTGCTGTCTTCTACCTTTCTTTCACTTTTCTCTCTAATTTTAATCAAGTTTATATCAATTTTAGAGGACTGATTTACTTCTTGGTATCAAAGCATGTTTCTCCCTTCTCTTTTTTTTTTTTTTCTTTTTCCCTTTTCCCATACATTACAGCCTTCCAGAAGAAACCTTAATCAGATCGATTGTGAAAAAGAACCCTACAGATCTCTCTCACATTCCCTACTCTGATACCATGTGAAATATGGTATTACAGAAGCATCGAACAGTAAAGAACTAAAAGAGAAGGAAAGAAAGAAAGAGGGAAGAGAAGAGAAGAGAGGATAAGAGAAAAGAAGATAAAGGAGAAAACAACCAAACTGATTAGAGAGAGATTAGTATATCTTAATCTCCTCTAAGCAGTCAGCTCAGCCTTAGATTAACTTTAAGTGTATAATCACAAGTATGCCCTTATTTATGAAAAACAAACAATGGACTGGAGTGACCTTATTCTATGATAAAATTACTTAACTATCCTGCTAGAGTTGACTCGTCACCTCATCCAGTGCAGATCCCTGCTGAACGACCACCAATTCGGCAAGTGTATACACGTCGAACGACACCGGCCCCTCCTCCAGCTTCTACCTTGTCCGCGGATCCTGTCATTGCTCCTGTTGCTGAACTCTCAGGACTTGACCTACCCATTGCCTTACGGAAAGGTAAACGTAGTTCTACTCTCCATCCCATTTCCATTTTTGTTTCAGTATCTCGCCTTTCCGCCTCACATCGCTAGTTTGTTTCACTATTGTCATCTATTTCCATACCTAACAATATCCAAGAGGCCTTAGTTCACCTGGGTGGAGGCAGGCAATGGAGGAGGAACTCTCTGCTCTTCAGCATACTCACACGTGGGAGCTCACTACTCTTCCTCCTAGTAAGCATGTTGTGGGTCGTAAATGGGTGTATATTGTTAAATACTTGTCAGATGGTAGTGTGGAGCGCCTGAAAGCCAGACTTGTTGCTAAAGGGTATTCACAGTTGTATGGAGTGTACTATATGGAGACCTTCTCTCCAGTGGCTAAGATTAGCTCTGTCCATGTGTTAATTTCCCTGGCAGTTATGTATGATTGGCCCTTATTTCAACTTGACATAAAAAATGCCTTCCTTCATGATGACCTTATAGAGGAGGTATATATGGAGCAACCACCTGGGTTTGTTGCTCAGGGGGAGGCTGGTAAGGTGTGTAGACTGAAAAAGGCAATTTATGGGTTGAAACAATTGCCTCATGCTTGGTTCGGGAAGTTTAGTGAAGTGGTGAAGAATTTTGGAATGAAACAATGCCAGGTTGATCACTTAGTGTTTAGCTTTGACTCAGAAGCTGGAAAGATTTTATTAGTGGTCTATGTGGATGATATTGTCATAACTGGCAGTGACAAATTGGGGATCGACAAACTCAAGGTCTTTCTGCAAAATCATTTTTTCAAACAAAAGACCTTGGGACATTGAAGTATTTCTTGGGTATAGAAGTTGCTAGATCAAGACAAGGTGTAAACCTATGCCAAAGAAAATATGTTCTCGATCTATTGGACGAAGCAGGACTGTTAGGTGCAAAACCGGCTGAGACTCCTATGGAACCAAATGTTAAGTTGAGCAGTGATACAGGGGAAATATTTGATGATCCTGGAAGGTATAGACGACTAGTGGGGAAGCTGAACTATTTGACTATCACGAGACCAAACATCTCCTTTGCAGTCAGTGTGGTGAGCCAATTTATGCAGAACCCTCGTATATCTCACTGGGATGCAGTTCTTAGAATTGTAAGATATTTAAAGGGAGCTTCGGGCTGTGGGCTATTGTATAAACCAGGAGGAAAACTTGAAGTAGTTGGGTACACTGATGCAGATTGGGCGGGCTCTGTGTCTGATAGAAGATTTACTATAGGTTACTGCACATTTCTTGGAGGAAATCTTGTGACGTGGAAGAGTAAAAAGCAGACGGTTGTGGCTATAAGCAGTGCTGAAGCCGAGTACAGAGCCATGGCACACACTACATGTGAATTAGTGTGGTTGAGGAATCTCCTACAAGAAATCGGGTTTCACATGGATAAACCTATGAAGTTGTACTGTGACAATCAAGCTGCGCTCCATATCTCATCCAATCCTGTTTTTCATGAGAGAACAAAGCACATAGAGATTGATTGTCACTTTGTGAGGGAGAAGGTTCTTACTGGAGAGATAAGCACAGAACATGTAAGCTCAGGTGATCAGTGGGCAGATTTGTTTACAAAAGCCTTAAGCTCAGGGAGAGTGATCTATATATGTAACAAGCTGGGATTATATGACATATATTCTCCAGCTTGAGGGGGAGTGTTAGAGTTAGCCGAATAAGGGTAGATTAGTCAACTCACCTTGGTTAAGTTATGAGCTTATGTGGCAGTCTTATTAGAGGTTCTCTGTCCCATACTTAAGTAGGGGCAGTTTAGTCCTTGTACATTTAATTAGAAGCCTAATCACTATTAAGAGGTTCGACAGTTCTTTCATCTTCTTCTTCTCCTTCTCTTTCTTCTTCTCCTTACTGGTTCGGACTACTGTAGCAACAGTAGAAACACTTCCTAATTCCAGATAACCATCTATCTTCCTCTACAACATTTCTCAATTTAGTTAGGGGTCCATTTTTGAGTCTCTAGACTTCTAAAGGAAATCCATAGTAATCTTCATGAGTCTCTGAATAACCTTAATAGGGGCTCTATAACAGATAAGAATAAACAGACAGATTTATATACTAAGATTTGATTAAGGGATCCTACCTCCTAGTGATAGGTAACTGTAGGAAAATTACAAGCAGATCCTAGTAATGTACTCAAGCCTCTGAATTAACTTTTAACAGATCAGAAATAAACAGGTAGATTTGTAAATGAAGATTTGATTGGGTAATCCTACCTCCTAGTGATATGTAATTCGTTTTCCACATGGATAATCTCCCCACTACTCCTTCCCGAAAAAGAAGTAGGTATAGGGTTACTACTTAAAGGTAGTTCTAAATATTTCATAGGCCAATTTACCATTATACAAACAGAGATTTCTGCACACCTCTCCAGCTTCACTTGTTCTATATTAATGCCATTGATAACTGGCAATGTTAATCCTTAAACCCAAGAATCTATTGATTTTTTTCCAAAAATTGTCTTCAAATTTCTAATTTCATCCCAATCCCTAATGAATTTCAAAAATTACAACCCACTGAATTCCATATTATGTGTTTTTACTAGGTATTCATGCCTTCACTCTGCAATAGGCATGCCAAAAGAAAAGGAAAGAACAAAGTAGAGTTAAATGAAAACATAGAACACGGATATGGACATAAATATCTGAAAGGAACACCAAATCCAGTTTTTATGCTGAGAAATATCTTGCCTCCATGTATGATGTACGACATCTTTCATAAGTTCGCTCAAGGAAAGTTTGCACATACTTCACAAGTTCTCCAGTATATTTAGGCATTGCTTGTGTCCAATCAAGCACCTAACATCATCAATAATGTATCATTTACTTGCTTGAGAGTTGTTGAAGAAGATAATTATTAGAAATAAAGAAAAAACCAACAATGTTTAATTTGAATATGAAATAAAATAGTCTTTGTAGTTTTGACAAGTAAAAACATCGCTGCGCAGATCAATATCCATTCTGCATTATCAAAAATTATGAAAAAGGACTCCTTAATAGTCTTGTTTGTTCTGAAATAATTTTCCGTAATAAGAACCAATAACCAGCAGGATTTATAAAATTGGATCTCAAAGAAATCTAAATATTTCATATGTCAACCATGTTACCTCCTTAGCCAAGAAATCAATAGCTAAAAGTCCCTGTAAAACAGGACGTCCCTTCTCAACCAAGGGGGCATAGATAGAAGCAGCATTTGCTCGTGGCCGAAATGCAGCTGGACCTACAAAGGCATTTCTTTTAAATCAGATTTGAATTAAGGGAAGCAAAGACGGTTAAACTTGTATTTTAGTGTGGTCAATGAGATGGAACATATTATACCAGAAGGCTCTGGGTCAATCCCTAGCATGATAATACCTATGCAGTATCTGAGGTGGCAATGCACTTAAATTGATAATGCAGGATTGCTTAATTGATGCAAATGACCAAGTTGATCACTTGGTGAATTGCACTGGATGACCTTTCTCATGTTATCTTTTCCTGTAGTGAGACATAAAATGGACTCAAAGTCGGAGGATATTTGTAGCTTTAATGTTTTTGTGAATTGGGTCTTGTGAAATATGCGTTGATAATATGCATGATTTGTACTGTTTTGGATTGGAATATTTTGTTTCTCTTTGATAACTTTGATATTTATTTACTTGTATGTGCACATCAAACCAGAATTAGTTTTAGTACTAGTCTAAATATTGTTAATGGGATAAGATAATGACTAAATTGCTAGGATATAGCTATGGTTTAAGTTACTAACAAGAGAGAAAGATGGCGAGTTTTTGTTCAGGCTGCAAAATGGAGAAGAGTACTTAAACTGGAGAAGAAGACCCTTGTAGAGGAAACAACAAACAGAGGGAAGAAGTTTCTGAAAATAAGGGAAGACCAACGGGCAATGATTATAATGGATTCAAAAGAGGTGGACTGGTTTAAAGGTTTCGTAGATGGCCTACTCTTTGCAGAAAGAATACAAGGGTGGAGAAATGAAATGACAAGCAGTGGGAAAAGATTTACAGTAGAAAACAGAAGGAATAGAAATGGAGGATTTATCTTATTAACGGAGTTCTTTGGCAAAGGTAGGAAGCAGTTAGTATGCTTACCGGAGGGACAAGCAAAACAGGGGTGGAAGATGATTGCTGGCGTACTAGATGAGTTCAACCAGAAAAATGGGAGCTCTTGAATACTGAAGGGAAAACTCTGATGAAAGAACAAAGGTCAGGGGAGGAGAGTGAAAGTTTAACAGGAAAAACAGACCAGCCAAAGCAAACTAACCAGATTGCTCCCATAGCAGTACTCTCAACTGATACCAGTTCGAAAATAATGTGGGATGGAACAAGTGTGGACTGGGTTAAGAAGAAAGTTGTGAAAGTAAAAAACAAAAGTTGAGGATCGGAAAGAAGTCTTGGAAATCTTGTTGGAGATGCTCCATCCAAAGGAGAAAATTACCCATATCCCTTTTGACAAAAGTAAAGCAATACTTGACATGGCCGAACTTTAGACTGAGACCAGACTCCTAGAAACCAAACTTGGCCAGAATACAGTGGAAAATTGGTCGCCCTCCTGTAATGAATTGAACATCTCTTCAGACTGAGTTTGACATTACTAGGCAGAACATCCTGGCCAAAGATGAGGCCACTCTTGCTCAAGCATATGCCATAGTAAGTAGTGTAGAGAGTAGGTGGCAAGTATAGTTACAGGGACCACCTACAGAACACTTTGCACATGCTGGAATAAAGCCGAAGGAGCTGATTGAGAAGAAGGAAGTAATATGTGAATACTGCAAGAAACCGAAGCATACTAAGAACACTTGTTGGAAACATCATCCATATCTTCTCCCGGACAGGTTTTAGAACAACAACAATAACAACAACTTTAAGAAGAATGGTTAGACTAGGAAGCCTAAGAATGCTAATGTTGCCACAGTGCCTGAGGGTGGAAACAAGGAAAGTGAAGAAAGATCAGATACGGAGCAGTTGGCAGCAGTAAAGGTAGAGTTTGAAAGGTATGGGAGGTTACTTAATCACTTGGAGACCACTGTTTCAGCATCTAACCCTTCAGGCAACACTTTATCATCCGCATTTGCTCACTCAGGTAATCATAAAATCCCTTGGATTATTGACTCTGGTGCATCAAACCATATGACCAGTTTATCTAACCTGTTTTGTTCATATCAGCTCCTCTTTGGTAGAGAGAAGACATTCCTTGCTGATGGGTTTCTTGCTCCCATCTTTGGCAAAGGAGATATCAAGGCCTCTGGTACATTTGTTTTATCCTTTGTTCTTCATGTTCCTAAGCTTAATATCAACCTTTTATCTGTCAGTAGCTTGACTAAATCCATGAACTGTACCATAACCTTTTTTCCTACCCATTGTGATTTTCGGGACTTGAAATCCCAGAGGACGATTGGGAGTGGCCATGCGGAGAATGGAATATACTTGCTGGACACACCTAATAGGAGTCTTGGACCACCTAATGGAGTTGCTTTGGAGACATTCTTATTTAGTAACAAATAAAAGATTTATTTCTCCTTTTCATATTGTGCACTCTGATGTGTGGGGGCCGTATCATTTGCCTACTATTGGGGGGGGGGGTTACAAGTATTTTATCCTCTTTATTGAAGATTATTCTCGCTATACTTGGATTTATCTCATGAGATCCTAGGATGAAATACCAACTATTGTGCAAAAATTTCATGAACTTATCCTTATCCAGTTTAACACCCGGATCAAAATATTCCGATTTGATAATTCTAAGTAATATTTTAAGAAGAACCTCTCATCCTACTTTGAGACCTTTGGGGTTATTCATCAAAGTTCTTGTTCCTACACTCCGTAGTAGAATGGAGTAGCGGAAAGGAAGAACCACCATGTGGTTGAGGTTGCTAGATACCTCCTTTTTGTATCTCATGTTCCTATTAAATTTTGGGGGGATGATGTCCTTACTGCCACTTTTTTTGATTAACTGTGTGCCTTCTCGGGTTATGGGTTTCAAGACTCCATTTGGCCTTCTCTTTCCGGATGAGGATCTCTTTTCTCTTCCTCTCCGAGTTTTTGGGTGCACCAGCTATGTACATGCTCATAATCATCAGAGACACAAATTTGAGCCTAAGGCACATAAGTGCATTTTTTCTAGAATATGCTACCATATAGAAGGGATATTGCTGTTTTGATCCGGTTCGTGGCACCTGCTTTGTCTCTAGGGATGTCACATTTGCTGAGTCTATTCCTTTCTTTGATATTCCTCTTGAGGGGGAGTATTCTGAGGAACCATTTGCTATGTCTCCAGCTGTTCCTCTTCAAGTTCCTTTTGAGTCTTCTGTTGAGTCATCTTCTTCTGTTGCCCCTCCTTCCATTATGTCTACCTCACATGTTCTTTCTCCCCCTCCTCCCCTAGCTCATCCTCCTATATTTTCCTCACATCCTGTTCTCCAAAGGTGGTACCAAAAACAAAGATTCATGCATTGGCAAGTTGTTTCTTCATCAGAGCCTCTTGCACCTCCCATCACTACTGAGGTAATAGGTTAGCCTTCCTTTGACCCATCTGCTACCTTCCTAGACCTTGACCTTCCTATTTCCCTTCGCAAAGGCAAGCGGAAGTGTACAACACATTGTATCTCTAAACATTTGTCCTACACTTGGGAAGTGGTTGATTTGCTTGAAGGGAAGGATCCAGTAGGCTGTAAGTGGGTTTTTACTATCAAATATCATGCTGATGGCACCATTGAAAGGTACAAGGCTAGGCTGGTTGCAAAAGGTTATACACAGACATATGGGATTGATTATCTAGAGACCTTTGCTCCTGTTGCCAAGATGACTTCTGTGAGAGTTTTGCTATCTCTGGTTGCACACTCAAACTGGCCACTTTATCAGCTGGATGTAAAGAATGCATTTTTGAATGAAGAGTAACATGAGGAGGTCTATATGTCTCTTCCTCCAGAGATGCATGAAACTGATATGAAAGGAAAGGTCTGCAGGCTGAAGAAATCTCTTTATGGACTTAAACAATCGCCTAGAGCATGGTTTGAAAGATTTAGGGCTGCCCTTGTTAGCTTTGGCTATGTACGGACATAGTCTGATCAATACCCTCTTTGTGAAGAGGAGAGGATCCTTGGCCGTTTACCTGATTGTGTATGTTGATGATATTGTTGTGACTGGTAATGATGTATCTCAGGGATTAATGATCTCAAATCCTTCTTTCATACAGAGTTTGAGATCAAAGATTTGGGGGAATTGAGATGCTTTATCGGCATAGAAGTTGGCAGATCCAAAGATGGAATACTTATCTCTCAGAGAAAGTATGTACTTGATTTTCTCTCTGAAATAGGGAAGATGGGTGCTAGACTAGTTGCTACTCCTATTGATATGAGCCATAAACTTTTTGCTTTAGATGGAATATTGTTGAAAGATAAGGGAGTCTTCTAGAGACTACTTGGAAAACTTCTCTATCTATGCATGACTCGGCCAGACATTGCATATGCTGTCAGTTGCATTAGTCAATTCATGCATGCTCCCAGGGATACTCACATGGCAGCGGCAGAGCGGATTTTGTGTTATTTGAAGGGTTCCCCGGGAAAGGGAATTCTATTTGCTAAGTATTTCCATATGAAACTTGAAGCCTACACAGATGTTGATTGGGCCGGAAACATTGATGATAGAAGATCTACCTCTAGGTACTATAGCTTGGTGGCAGGTAATATTATCTCTTGGAGAAGCAAGAAACAATCAGTTGTTGCTCGATCTTCATCCGAAGCTGAATACAGAGCCATGGCTCATGGAGTTTCTGAACTACTGTGGCTTAGATCCTTGATGGAGGAATTGGGCATTGAGCATGATAAGCCAATGATGTTATACTGTGATAATTAGGCTGCCATCAACATTGCTCACAACCCAGTGCAACATGACAGAACTAAACATATTGAAGTTGGCTGGCACTTCATTCGAGAAAGAGTGGCTTCTGGAGAAGTGTGTCTACCTTTCATCACCTCTAAAGGATAGTTAGCTGATTTCCTCACCAAGGGCATTCCCAAGGCTAAACTTCAGCATGATATTGGCAAGCTTGGCATGATTGACATCTATGCTCAGCTTGAGGGGGAGTGTAGAGAAGATGGGTCGAATGGCCCATAGGCTGTTTATCCTTCTTTATTTTTTATGTTCTTTGTTGTAATGGGCCTTAATCTGGGCTTTATTCTTTCTTGTGTTATGTTTTTTTTTTTAAATTTTCTGCCCAACTAGGGGCCTCTCTGTAAATTATTAAAGTTTAACTTAATGAAATGGAATTAGGGGTGTAAGAGAGAAGGTTATGTTTGAAAATCTCTCTCTCTGAACCCTAGTTGCCGCCACCTTCTTCTTCTTCTCTCCTCTTGAAACATGATTTCTGCTACTTTCTTTTGATTTTCTGCAACTTTTTAAACGGTCCTTTCTTTTCAAAAGGTTGTTTTTCTTCTCGACCCCACCCCAAGAGCTGGCAAATATATATATGAAATATAAGATATTAGAGAAGTCCTTACAGGACTAAAGGAGAAAATAAATATTTACATAAAATCCCTCACAGGACTAAAGAAGAAAATAATAAGAAGGAAAATACAATACAACAGGGGCTACAGAATATGATACATCATTGACTCTTCACATTACTTATAAGATTACTATGTTAGTAAATCTGAGTGTCCTGGACAGGTTTGAATGAGTGGGGATCAATATATATGGTCATAATCCATATAGAGAAAAAGGGAGTTGTGGGAGGAACTATTCTATATTCGAGAACTACTTAAAGGTCCCTGGTGTCTAGGGGTGATTTTAATGTCTTTAGATAGTCATACAAGAAAAACAACCCAAACCAATGCATCACAACTGGTATAAAGAAGTACTATCTTTTATCAATAATTGTGAGCTCAAAGAGTTAACCATGCTATAGGCTAGTTTCAGTTGGTCAAATTTTCAAGTTAAACCTATGTTCTCCAAAGGAGCATTGAGTGAGACTTAAGAACAATAGTATGTTATTGGCAATATTGGAACAAAATGAGGGAGATAAGAGATTTGACAAGAGAAATAGGAACTAAATTGAATTCATAGATCAGCAAACAGTTTAGACAACACAATGGCCAAACAAAGGGTAAAGAGGGCTCAACTATTTTGGGGACAATTATTGGATCAAGTAATAGAAATAGCATAAAAAGGGACTAAGAAAGGGTTAGGTAGCAGGTGTCATCCTAAATATAACAGGGCTAGGTCTGTTCTGTTTGTAACTGATTTTATTCCTCAATCCCAATAAAAGTCAATAGTTACCAATCAAAAAAGAAAAAAAGCATACACATATCTAAACTATATCATCTAGTACTTGTAACTTTGCTATGATGGTTATTGTTCATTAGTTGAATCATGATTTCTTAGAACTTGCATGAGATAGCCTGCTGTACGCCTTTCCGATAATCGACAAATAATGTAGGCAAGAAGCGATCCTTCAGGAAGTTCTCCACAAAAGATAACAACCCATCATTCCTGTAAAATTTTGAAGACCACAAATAAAGAATGACATTACGATGAAGTCAAAAGAATATAAGATATGTGTGAAATAACCATATGAAATGCATTTATTAAGATTAGGTGGAAATCAACACATGGGAAGAGCTGTAATAAATACTAAAACACATTTTTTGATTAATGGTAGGGAACTTTCACTAATTAAAATGAAAAAGAGGGATAGGTTACCTAAAACAAGAGTTGAATCCATTGGACTAAAAAGAGCAATTAGAAACTGTTGGATTGAAGTCTCTTTATGTATGAGTGCTCGGCTGATAAGAATTCTTATTAGCCTATACTTAAGTTTAAGTTATCCTGTACTGGGCCTGTGTTAATGGGCCTAAACCTGTTTAATGTTTTAAGTTGTCTGGGTGTCCCATCACCAATCAGGGGCATTCCAGTAATTCCTTATATCATTGTACTATATTCTAATATAAATAACAGTATTGTCGACTGAGCTATTCAGTTCGACATTCACAGTATTTCAGAGGTCTTCTTCTCTTCTCTACTACTTCGAATACAGCTCCTAAGCTCACATGGTATCAGAGCATTAGCTTCTCCCTGGTTTCAGCCGGCGCACTCTCTCCTCTTGCTGTCTTTTCATCTTCTTTCTTCTTTTCTGGGTTGCTGCAGTGAAAACCTAGGGTTGTAAGAGAACAAAGCAAGTTCGAACCTAGGGTTTCCCTTGGTTGTAGGGATCAAGGGAAGTAAGACCCAGAAGCAGATGTCCTACTAGGTTATTTCTAGCAAATATTAGCTATTTGGCTACTAAGAGAGGTCCGTATAGGACAGACCTAGTTGAGGACTGATTTCAGCAGTCCTAGCACTAGCTGAAAGGGGGAGAGCTTCTTCTACAGTTGCAGCTTCGAAGCTCCAGCAAGACTTGCACAGCACAGTGGTAAAGAGCCCTAATTTCAGGTCGGTTGTCAGCCCAGAACCTCTCACTTGCTGCTGTACCCGAACTGCTTCAGCTCAAGTGAAGTTTACCTAGCGAGCAACCAGCACCTGATTGTCCAGCACTGTGAACACTTCGGCCAGCTCTAAACAGAGCCATCTACTCTAAGACTGAAGTCAGGATGTCCTCACTATCCGGAGAAGTTTCCTCTAGAGACAACAGACCTGTTGCAAGGTTCTCAAACCTGGAAAACCCTAATATGCACAGATTGCAGATTACAAGTGTGCTGCTGGATGAGTATAACTTCAGAGAGTGGTCCGTCTCAGCAAGGCTTTTCATTACTTCCCGTGATCTCACAGGCTATTTAGATGGAGACAAGAAGGAACCTGAAGTCGGCAGTCCTGAGCATGCCGTGTGGCGCAAGGAAAATGCCACAGTCATGTCTTGGTTGCTGGCCTCCATGACTCCTCGGGTTGCCAGAACTGTTCATCATTTCCCTACAGCTGCTAAGATTTGGGAAAAGGTATCTAAGACCTACGGCCAGAAGAAGAACAATGCTAGAATCTACAGATTGAACCAAGACATTGCAGCTATAAGGCAAGGAGATATGACAGTTGCAACATATTTTGCAACTCTGGAAGGCCTTTGGGAAGAGCTTGATCATCACTTGATATTGGATTGGGAAAATGCCAAGGACAAGGAGAGACATGATAAGCAAATTGAAGAGAGCAGAGTCTTCAAATTTCTGGCTGGCCTAGACCCAGTGTATGAGGGTATAAGGTCACAAATTCTAGGGAGAGATGAATTACCGGAGCTACACCATGTCTATTACCCGGTGAGAAATGAAGAAGTCAGGAGAAAGGAGATGCAAGTTGATTCTCAGACACAGTCAACAGAACTATCTGGAGAACATTCAGCCCTAGTCTCCACGAAGGGAAACAGATATCCAGACAAGAAATCCCTCAAGTGCACCCACTGTGGTGTGAGAAACATACAAAAGAAAAATGTTGGGTCTTGTATCCTCATCTGAAGCCAGCTGCATTGAGAAAGGACAAGAGACAACATAAGGGTCATACGGCAAGTGGGAATCTTGCCACCAACAACAACAACAGTGGTGACAACTCACAAAGTACTCCAACAGTGTCTTCTTCCTCCATAGGGCAGGTTGCTGACTCCTCTGGACTGGTACTTTGGGCTTCACGGCTAGTGAGGTAGAGGTTCTCAGCCGGGCATTAGCCCGTCTAAAAACCAATTCTTTTGCTTCCACCTCTCTTGCCAGATCAAGTACAGTCTCTGCCTTTAGTGCAACTAGCTCCATTGATTCCACTTCTTGGGTGATTGATTCCGGAGCAACTGACCATATGACACATATGTCCTCCTTATTCTCTTCATATCATTTGTTGTCGGGCCAGGATAAGATGAGAGTGGCTGACGGGTCTTTCTCCACCATTTCTGGAAAGGGGGTGGTTGACCTAAGCAAAGACCTCTCTCTTAAATCAGTCCTACATGTTCCTAGTCTTACCTCTAACCTTTTGTCTGTTTCAAAGCTTACAAAAAATTTGAACTGCAGTATAACTTTTTTCCCTACTCATTGTGTCTTCCAGGATAGATTGACGAGGAGAACGATTGGGAGTGGTCATGAGTATGGAGGCCTCTACTATTTTGATGCAGACATTGACTCATCCCTACAAGCTTCTGCTGCTACTAGTCCGAAAAGTGTGGAGTCAATAGCTAGGCTGCACCTGTGGCATGCTAGACTAGGTCATGTGTCTTTCTCTTCACTAGCAATGTTGTTTCCCGAATTGTTTAAGGGCATTCCAAGTCAGAGTTTAATTTGTGATGTGTGTCAAATGTCAAAACAATGTAGAACAGTGTATCCAACTTCCAGTAATGAAATTCGAGCTCCTTTTGATTTGGTTCATTTTGATGTTTGGGGACCTTCACCCATTGTTTCCATTGATGGCTTCCGTTACTTTATCAGTTTTATTGACCATTATTCTCCGTGCACATGGATTTATCTGTTAAAAGGACGAGATGAAGTACCACGGATAACTATGGCTTTTTGCAAGATGATTGAAACACAATTTGATAAGAAGATTAAGCAATCTCGGTCAGACAATGCTGTTGAATACTTTGAAAAATGCCTGAACTCATTCATGGAAGATGCTGGCATGTTACACCAATCATCTTGTGCTAATACCCCTCAGCAAAATGGAGTTGCTGAGCGCAAGAACAGACATCTATTGGAGACAGCTTGAGCCCTACTATTCCAGCACAAAGTGCCCAAGCAATACTGGTCCCAAGTTGTACTCACTACATCATACCTGATAAATCGGATGCCATCTAAGGTATTGGGTATGAAGACCCCTTTCTCTGTTTTGTGTCCCACTCTTCCAGAATTTCCTCTTCCCCTACGGGTTTTTGGTTGTATATGTTTCATACATGTGAAGGATCCAAAGAAAACCAAGCTGGATCCTAAGGCTACAAAGGGAATATTTTTGGAGTACTCTCCTACACAAAAGGGGTACAAGTGTTATGATCCTGTCTCCAAGAAAAAGTATGTCACCAGAGATGTAGTCTTTTTTGAGTCTCAACCCTATTTCTAGTCTTCTCAGAATCCTCTTTAGGGGGAGACTAGTGGATTGGAAGAAGATTCTCATTCTCCCTCCTTTTTTGTTCCCCTATCTGACTCAGGTCTTCCATCACCTTCCACTACTCTTAGCTGTGACATTCCGGGTCAACCTAGTAAGGCTCCAAATGTGTCAGTTACTCCTCTTGATGCAGCAGCTGCTCCTGAAGATTCCAGTAGGCAACAGAAGGAGATACTTACCTACAATAGAAGGAAAAAGGGCTCTCAACCTCATGACTGCAACTAGTTGGACTCAGATCAATATGTCTCTGCAATTCAAGGTAATTTGACTCACATACTTCGGATTTGGATCTTTTTATTGCTCTTCGTAAGCCTGTCCGTTCTTGTACCACCCGGTATCCCATAGCTGATTTTGTTTCTTACTCACAATTATCTCCTGCCTATCACTCTTTTGTGTCTGTTCTTTCCTCTGTACGTGTTCCTTCTAGGTACTCAGAGGCAGCATCTGATCCAAGGTGGAAAGAAGCTATGAATGAAGAGATGAAAGCCCTAATGAAAGCAAGAACTTGGAAATTAGTGGACCTGCCAGAGGGGAAGGGCACTGTTGGGTGCAAGTGGGTATTTACAGTAAAGCACAGGGAGGATGGGTCAATCGAGAGGTACAAGGCCAGACTTGTGGCAAAGGGATTTACTCAAAAGGAAGGAATTGACTACAAAGAAACCTTTGCCCCAGTAGCAAAACTCAACACTATCCGGGTTCTATTGTCACTTGCAGCAAATTTCTCATGGGAACTTCATCAACTGGATGTGAAGACTGCCTTCCTAAATGGTGATCTTCATGAAGAGGTATTCATGGAACCTCCACCAGGCTATGATGTTGGCAAGAAGGTGTGTAAACTAAGGAAAGCATTATATGGTTTGGAGTAGTCTCCCCGGGCATGGTTCAAGAGACTTTGTATGGCCATGAAGAAAGTGGGGTACACTCAGAGTGGTGCAGATCATACCTTGTTTACAAGGAGATAGGATAGCAAGCTTACGACACTCATTGTTTATGTGGATGATATGGTGATTACCGGGAATGACTTGGAAGAGATAAAGAGACCAAAGGAGTTCCTAGCTTCAGAATTTGAGATCAAAGACTTGGGAAATCTGAGATATTTTCTTGGGATTGAAGTTGCTAGATCAAGAGAAGGAATCTACATATGTTAGCGGGAAATATGTGCTAGATCTCCTAGAGGAAACAGGCATGATGGGATGCAGGCCAGCAGACACTTCAATTGAACAAAACCATGGCCTACAAGAATCAATGGGTGAGGACTACTGTGATAGAGAGAGATACCAAAAATTGGTAGGAAAGCTGATATACTTATCCCTTACTCGGCTAGATATTGCCTATGCAGTGCATGTTGTCAGTCAATTCATGCACTCACCAAAGATTCCACACATGAGAGCAGTTGAAAGAATTCTCAGGTACTTGAAAACTTGCCCATGGAAGGGAATTCTATTCAGAAAAAAACAATAAACTTGAAATTGAAGCCTACACTGATGCAGTTTGGGCTGGGTCTGTTGGAGACAGAAAATCAACCTCAGGTTACTATACATTTGTGGGAGGAAACCTGGTCACATGGCGCAGTAAGAAGCAGAATGTAGTGGCTAGATCAAGTGCATAAGCAGAATATCGAGCTATGGCCCACGGGGTTCCTGAACTCTTATGGCTCAGAACTCTTCTTAATGAGCATGGCATTAAGGCTGAAGGTCCTCTCAGGCTGTATTGTGACAATAAAGCTGCCATCAACATTGCCAACAATCCCGTGCAGCATGACAGGACAAAACATATTGAGATTGATCGACACTTTGTTAGAGAGAGAATTGTCTCGGGAGAACTCTGTGTGCCTTATACTCCATCTGAGATGCAAATTGCAGATGTATTGACTAAAGGGCTAGTAGCAGCAAAGTTCAGGGACATACTTGGCAAGCTAAACATGATTGATATCCATGCTTAACTTGAGGGGGAGTGTTGGATTGAAGTCTCTTTATGTATGAGTGTTCGGCTGATAAGAGTTCTTATTAGCCTATACTTAAGTTTAAGTTATCCTGTACTAGGCCTGTGTTAATGGGCCTAAGCCTGTTTAATGTTTTAAGTTGTCTGGGTGTCCCATCACTAATCAGGGGTGTTTGCTGAAATAGAGTTGTCGAATGAGAGTAGAAGAAGAAGAAGAAGATATGAGATGGGCGGCAGAAGTGTTCTCAGCCAGCCCTAATCTATTATATATAAGAACATTACATAATGTTACATAAATAGACCAGAATGCCCCTGATTAGTGATGGGACACCTAATCAAAATAAACACTAAATAAGATTAGGCCCAGTAACTAAGGCCCAATAACTAATGACTTAAGACCCAACAAAGATAAACATACAAATTAAGACAGCCGAACCAACACTCCCCCTCAAGCTAAGCATGGATGTCAATCATGTTTAGCTTGCCAAGTAAGTCCACAAATTTCATTGTAGCTAGCCCTTTAGTCAGAACATCTGCAATCTGCATCTCGGAGGGAGTATAAGGGATGCAGAGTTCTCCTGAGACAATTCTTTCTCTGACAAAGTGACAGTCTATCTCAATATGTTTCGTTCTATCATGTTGCACTGGGTTATTTGCAATGTTGATGGCAGCCTTGTTGTCACAGTACAACCTGAGAGGACACTCAATCTTAATTCCAAGTTCACCAAGCAGGATCTTAAGCCATAAAATTTCAGCAACACCATGAGCCATAGCTCGATATTCGGCCTCTGCACTAGATCTAGCAACCACATTCTGTTTTTTACTCCTCCATGTAACTAAATTTCCTCCAACAAAGGTGCAGTACCTAGAACTAGATTTCCTGTCCCCAACAGAGCCAGCCCAATCTGCATCAGTATATCCTTCAACTTCAATTTTACTGTTTTTCCTGAACAGAATCCCTTTCCCCGGGCAAGACTTCAAATATCTGAGGATCCTTTCCACAGCTTTCATGTGAGGGATTTTAGGAGTGTGCATGAACTGACTGACAACATGTACAACATAAGCAATGTCAGGGCGAGTGAGGGACAGATAAATCAACTTCCCCACTAGCTTTTGGTATCTTTCCTTATCAAGGTAGTCCTCTCCTACCGACTCCTGTAGACCATGATTCTGTTCTATTGGAGTATCTGCTGGTCTACACCCCATCATGCCTGTCTCTTGAAGAAGATCAAGAATGTATTTCCGCTGACATATATAGATGCCCTCTTTGGATCTTGCAACTTCAATCCCAAGAAAGTATCTCAGTTGGCCCAGGTCTTTGATCTCAAATTCAGCAGCCAAGACCTCCTTTAGTCTTTTAATCTCTTCCTGATCATCCCCTGTAATTACCATATCATCCACATAGACAATAAGTGCTATAAGTTTGCCATTTCTCTTCCTTATGAATAGGGTATGATCTGCCCCACTTTGAGTGTAACCCCCTTTCTTCATGGCCCCACATAACTTCTCAAACCAAGCTCGAGGGGACTGCTTAAGGCCGTATAGGGCTTTTCTCAGTCTACATACCTTCTTCCCAAACCCATAACCTGGTGGAGGATCCATGAACACCTCTTCATGCAGGTCGCCATTCAAGAAAGCATTCTTCACGTCCAACTGATGTAGCTCCCATGAGAAATTTGCAACTAATGATAATAGAACTCGGATTGTGTTGAGTTTTGCCACCGGAGCAAAGGTTTCTTTGTAGTCAATCCCTTCTTTTTGAGTAAACCCTTTTGCTACCAGTCTAGCCTTGTACCTTTCAATGGACCCGTCCTCCGTACGCTTCACAGTGAACACCCACATGCATCCAACAGTGCCTTTCCCTTCTGGTAGATCCCCTAATTCCCAAGTCCCTGCTTTCATTAAGGCCTTCATTTCTTCGTCCATAGCCTCTTTCCATTTTGGGTCAGATACTGCCTTAGAATACCTGGTAGGAACATGCACAGAAGAGAGAGCAGACACAAAAGAACAATAACGAGGAGACAAATGTGAGAGACACAAAATCAGCAATGGGGTGTCTGATAGTACAAGAACGAGTAGACTTACGAAGGGCAATAGGAAGATCCAAGTCAGAGGAACTGATAGGATTACCTTGAGTTTCTGAGACAGGTTGATCCGAGTCCAATTGGTTGCTGTCATGAGTTAGAGGGCCCTTCTTCCTTCTGTTGTAGGTGATTCTGATATCTCTTTGCAGCCTGTTGGAGTCTTCAGTAATATTTGCAACATCACTAGTAGTAGTTGGTACAATGGGAGCCTCACTAGATTCACCCGGGATACCACAACTAGGTGGATTAGGAGTTGAAGATGGAAGGCCTGAGGTAGAGAGAGGCACAAAGAACGGGGGAACAGAAGAATCCTCTTCCATCCCACTAGTCTCCCCCTGAAGAGGATTCTTGGAAGAATGAAAATAGGATTGAGACTCAAAGAATACCACATCCTTTGTGACATTTTTTCTTGGTGACTGGATCATAACACTTGTATCCCTTCTGAGTAGGGGAGTACCCCAAAAAAATTCCCTTTGTAGCCCTAGGATCCAATTTGGTCTTCTTCGGATCCTTGACATGTATAAAGCATACACAACCAAAGACTCTCGGTGAAAGAGAAAAGTCAGGAAGATGAGGGCAAAGAACAGAGAAAGGAGTTTTCATCCCCAATACCTTGGATGGCATTCGATTTATCAGATATGATGCAGTAAGGATTGTTTGAGACCAATAGTTTTTTGGAACTTTGTGCTGAAATAGTAAGGCTCGAGCAGTCTACAATAGGTGCCTATTCTTGCGTTCAGCAACCCCATTCTGTTGGGGGGTACTAGCACAAGATGACTGATGAATCATTCCAGCATCCTCCATAAACAGATTCAAGGTCCTTTCAAAGTATTCTGCAGCATTATCTGACCTGAATTGTTTGATCTTCGTGCAAAATTGTGTTTCAATCATTTTGCAAAATGTCATGGTTACCCGCGGTACTTCTTCTCGTGCTTTTAATAAGTGGATCCATGTGCATTGAGAAAAGTGATCAATAAAACTGATAAAGTATCGAAAACCATCAACAAAAATAATGGGAGAGGGGCCCCAAACATCAGAGTGGACTAAGTCAAAAGGAGCTTGAATGTCATTACTCGAAGTTGGATAAACAGTTCTACATTGCTTTGATAGTTGACAGACTTCACAAACTAACTCTTGACTTGAAACACCTTTGAATAATTCTGGAAACAACACTTCCAATGATGAAAATGGTAAATGACCTAGCCTAGCATGCCACAGATGTAACCTAGCTATTGACTCCACATTGGACTGACTACTAGTAGCAGATGTTTGTAAGGCCGAATTGATGTCTGCGTCAAGGTAGTAGAGACCTCCACACTCATGACCGCTCCCAATCGTTCTCTTCGTCAATCTGTCTTGAAAGACACAATGAGTAGGAAAAAAGGTTATGCTACAATTCAAATTTTTGGTAAGCTTTGAAACAAATAAGAGATTTGAAGAAAGATTGGGAACATGCAAGACAGATTTGAGTGAGAGGTCCTTGCTTAGGTCAACCACTCCTTTCCCAGAGATGGTAGAGAGAGAACCATCAGCAACCCTCATTTTATCTTGGCCAGACATTAAATGATAGGAAGAAAATAGAGAAGACATGTGTGTCATGTGGTCAGTTGCACCAGAATCAATAATCCAAGAGGCAGGATTAATAGTACTAGGTGCACTAAAGGCAGAGACAATACCTGATCTGGCAAGGGAGGAGGATGGAAGAGAGTTGGTCCTTAGACGGGCTAGGGCCCGGCTAAGTACCTCTACCTCATCGGCAGTAAAACCCAAGGACCCCGTTCCAGGGGAATTAGTGGTCTGTCCCATGGAAGAGGAAGTAACTGTGGATGAGTGTTTTTAACCATCATGACTTTGACCCGTAGCCAGATTCACACTTGCAGATTGATCCTTCTGATGCTTCTTATCTTTCCTCAATGCAGCTGGCTTCAGATGCTGATGGAGAACCCAACAGGTCTCTTTCACATGCCTTTCCCCTCCACAGTGGGTGCACTTCAGATGTCTCTTGTCAGAGTGCCTGTTTCCCCTTTGATTTGTATAGATTAGGGCCGAATGTTCCACAGACTGTTCAACTAGTTTAGTTTGAGTATCAACCTGCATCTCTTTTCTTCTCACCTCTTCATTCCTCACAAGGTAGTAAACATGATGTAAGTCTGGCATTTCATCCCTTCCCAGAATTTGGGACCTTATGCTCTCATATATAGGATCTAGGCCAGCTAGAAACTTAAATGCTCTACCCTCTTCAACTTGTTTGTCATGCTTTTCCTTGTCTTTGGCATTCTCCCAATCAATAATAAGGTGGTGATCTAACTCTTCCCATAGTCCTTCTAGTGTAGAAAAATATGTTGCAACACTCATATCTCCTTGCCTCAAGGCAGCAATGTCTTGATTCAGTCTGTAAATTGTGGCATTATTCTTCTTCTTCCCATAGGTTTTAGAAACTTTTTCCCATATCTTGGCAGCCATGGAGAAATGTTGAACAGTCCTAGCTACTCTTGGAGTCATTGAGGCAAGTAACCAGGACATAACTATAGCATTCTCCTTGCGCCAAGTTGCATATTCAGCACTCCCCACTTCGGGTTCCTTCTTCTGCTCGTCCAAGTAACCAGTGAGTTCCCGGGATGTGATGAAAAGCATGGCTGAGACAGACCATTCTCTGAAGTTGTACTCATCCAACAACACACTTGTGATCTGTAGGCTGTGCAGATTTGGATTCTCCAAATTAGGAGATCTCCCACAAGCCCTAACATCTCTAGAAGACACTTCCCTGGATATGGAAGACATCTTCTCTTACTCGTAAATGTCAAGACTGTAAACACAATATATAGTGAACTGTTTCACACTTATGGAACTTGCTGCACTGTAAACTCAGTCCTGAGAACCTGACACAGAGCTGAAACACCGAGTACTGCACTGCACACTGTGCCCTAATTACTGCTGTCACAGATTATAATCTGTTGTGCTACCTTCTGCTGTGTTCTAATCACTGCTGCCGCAGCCTGCAACTTGCTGTGTTGGCTTCTACTGTGTGCTAAGCACTGCTATTGCAGGTTATAACCTCACCCACGAACAGTTCTAGGACTGCTGAGATTAGTCCTTCCGCCTAGATCTGTTCTACACAGATCTATCTTAGCCGAATGGCTACAGTCTATTGTACTGCATCTATTAGGGCATCAGCCTCTGGATCTAACTCCCCTTGGGCCCTACAACCAAGGGAAACCCTAGATGTAGGTCCAGCTGTGTTCTACGACCAACCCTAGGGTTTCTTTGCAGCAACCAAAAAAAAAAGAAGTGAAAGTTTACTGCGAGTAGAAGAAGAGGCGGCTGCTGTAACCAGTCGAAAGATTAGCGCTCTGATACCATGTTTGCTGAAATAGAGCTGTCGAATGAGAGGAGAAGAAGAAGAAGAAGAAGAAGATATGAGATGGGCGGCAGAAGTGTTCTCAGCCAGCCCTAATCTATTATATATAAGAACATTACATAATGTTACATAAATAGACCAGAATGCCCCTGATTAGTGATGCGACACCTAGTCAAAATAAACACTAAATAAGATTAGGCCCAGTAATTAAAGCCCAATAACTAATGACTTAAGACCCAACAAAGATAAACATACAAATTAAGACAGCCGAACCAACAAGGGGCATTCCAGTAATTCCTTGTATCATTGTACTACATTCTAATATAAATAACAGTATTGTCGACTGAGCTATTCAGTTCGACATTCACAGTATTTCAGAGGTCTTCTTCTCTTCTCTGCTACTTCGAATACAGCTCCTAAGCTCACAGAAACAACATTTACAGATACCCCTTGGAAATATAGCCCAAGGTCTGTTAAAAATGATGCCATTCCACTGGTTTGTAAAATGAACTTGACATTGCCTGGAGAATTCTTTAATCTCCCCAGTCCACCTATGTTGAGATAGGATTAGCGGAACTCAATGGCTGTTCAGCAGGCTGTGGAACCAATAATAACATTCCACACCAGTAATAAAATACATTTGCCCACAACCATTCAATCTCTTGGTGTGGGCCCCATGTATTTTGTCACTGGCGTGGGGTGTTATCATTGGTTCGACAGCCCACTACACAGTTGAAGTGTTCAGCTAATCCAAGTTCACCTATGATAGTCTACTCAATTTTTCCAATGCTTGACCTAACCAAGGCACACTTATCTATAAAGATCTTATTACATCTTTCCATCTGCTCTAACAGAGAGGCTTTCAGTTGAAAGAACACTTCTGCACCACTACAAACATCAATAGACCCCACCAAACCGCCAGAAACAGAACCATTCCAGATCTCTTCCAAACAAATGTTGAGCAGTATGTCTATTCCGGAATGGAAAACATACCAATGATCTACTAATTTCCAGTATTGCCTCTGTTAGGTTGAAGGGTTTTATGTATTGATGGTTCGGCTGATAAGTGTTCTTATTAGCCTGTATTTGTGTTTAAGTTGTTATGTACTGGGCCTGTGTTAATGGGCCTAAGTTTATTTGGTGTTTTAAGTAGTCTGGGTGTCCCATCACTAATCAGGGGCATTCCAGACATTTCCTGTAACATTGTACTGTAATCTAATATAAATGATAGTACTGTCGACTGGGTTAGGCAGTTCGACATTCTCAGCACCTCTTGGTCTCCTCCTCTCTTCTACTACTTCGGCTACAACATTTCAGCTTAAATGGTATCAGAGCATTAAGCAATTTCCTGGTTACAGCCGACGCCATCTCCTCTCTCTTGCTGTCCTTGGTTGCTGCAGTGAAACCCTAGGGTTTCCCTTGGTTGTAGGGTGCAAGGGAAGTAAGACCCAGAAGTTGATGTCCTACTAGACTGTTTCTAGTAGTGAGTAGCCATTCGGCTGCTAAGAGAGGTCTGTATAGGACAGACCTAGATTGAGGACTGATTTCAGCAGTCCTAGTATTGGCCGTAGGGGGGAACACTCTCTACAGTTGTAGTAATCGAAGCCCAAGAGAAGTCTGCATAGTGCAGTGGTGGAGAGCTCTCAGCTTCAGGTTGGTTACCAGCTCACAGAACACCTTATTTGCTGCTGTAACTGAACTACTTCAGAACTGTGACAGTCTCGGCAAGTCTGAACCAGTGTTGCGAGCTGTCAGAACCTTCTTCAATACTGCAACTAGTCTTTTTTCAGCACTGTGAACACTTCGGCTAGTCTGAAACAATGTTATCTACACAGAGTCTGCAGCTAAGATGTCTTCAATATCCAGAGAGGTCTCTTCTAGGGATATCAGACCTGGTGGGAGGTCTTCAAATCTGGAAAACCCGAATCTGCACAGCTTGCAGATTACAGGTGTGCTGCTGGATGAATACAACTTCAGGGAGTGGTCCGTTTCTGCAATGCTTTTTATTACTTCCCGTGATCTCACAGGCTACTTAGATGGGAGTAAGAAGGAACCTGAAGTTGGCAGTGCGGAGTATGCAGTGTGGCGCAAGGAGAATGCCACAGTTATGTCCTGGCTGCTTGCCTCTATGACTCCACGAGTTGCCAGGACTGTTCAACACTTTCCCACAGCAGCCAAGATTTGGGAAAAAGTGTCTAAAACCTATGGACAGAAGAAAAATAATGCTAGGATCTATAGATTGAATCAAGAAATTGCTGCCTTAAGGCAAGGGGATATGACAGTTGTAATATATTTTGCAACTCTGGAAGGACTTTGGGAAGAACTTGACCATCACTTGATTTTGGATTAGGAAAATGCCAGGGACAAGGAGAGACATGATAAGCAGATTGAAGAGAGCAGAGCCTTTAAGTTCTTGGCTGGCCTGGACGTAGTGTATGAGGGCATAAGGTCACAAATTCTAGGAAGAAATGAACTGCCCGAGTTACATCATGTTTATTATCTGGTAAGGAATGAAGAAGTCAGGAGAAAGGAGATGCAAGTTGACTCTCAGATTCAACCAGCTGAACAATTTGGTGAACATTCAGCCCTGATTTCCACAAAGGGAAACAGACATCCAGACAAGAAGCATCTTAAGTGCACTCATTGTGGGGGTGAGAGACATGTAAAAGAAATGTGTTGGGTCCTGTATCCTCACCTGAAGCCAACTGCATTGAGAAAGGACAAGAAGCAACAGAAGGGTCATCCGGCAAGTGAGAACCTTGTCACTAGTAACAATGGTGACAACTCACAGAGTATATCAACAGTGGCTTCTTCTCCCATGGGGCAGGTTGCTGATTCCTCTGGAGCCGGTGCCTTGGGCTTCACTGCTAGTGAGGTAGAGGTCCTTAGCCGGGCTTTAGCCCGTCTGAGGAGTAATTCTTTTGCTTCCACCTCTCTTGCCAAATCAGGTATAGTCTCTGCCTTTAGTGCAACTAGTTCTATTGACTCTACTTCTTGGGTTATTGATTCTGGTGCAACTGACCACATGACACATATGTCCTCCTTATTCTCTTCATATCAAATGTTGTCTGGTCAGGATAAGATGAGAGTTGCTGACGGGTCTTTCTCCACCATCTCTGGAAAAGGGGTGGTTGACCTAAGCAAGGACCTCTCTCTTAAATCAGTTCTACATGTTCCCAGTCTCACCTCAAATCTTTTGTCTGTTTCAAAACCTACCAAAAATTTGAACTGTAGTATAACCTTTTTTCCTACTCATTGTGTCTTTCAGGACAGATTGACGAGGAGAACGATTGGGAGTGATCATGAGTATGGAGGCCTCTACTATTTTGGTGCAGACATTGGTTCATCCTTACAAGCATCTGCTGCTAGTAGTCCGGAAAGTGTGGAGTCTATAGCTAGGTTGCATCAGTGGCATGCTAGGTTAAGTCATTTACCTTTCTCTTCATTAGAAATGTTGTTTCCCGAATTGTTTAAGGGCATTTCAAGTCAGAGTTTAGTCTGTGAAGTATGTCAAATGCCAAAACAATGTAGAACTGTTTATCCAATTTCCAGTAATGAAATTCGAGCTCCTTTTGATTTGGTTCATTCTGACGTTTGGGGCCCTTCACCTATTGTTTCTATTGATGGCTTTCGTTACTTTATCAGTTTTATTGACCACTACTCTCGATGCACATGGATCTACCTGTTAAAAGGAAGAGATGAAGTGCCACGGATAACTATGGCATTTTGCAAAATGATTGAAACACAATTTGATAAGAGGATTAAGCAATTCCGGTCAGATAATGCTGCTGAATATTTTGAAGAATCCTTGAACTTATTCATGGAAGATGCTGGCATGTTACATCAATCATCTTGTGCTAATACCCCTCAGTAGAATGGGGTTGCTGAGCGCAAGAATAGACATCTATTGGAGACAGCTCGAGCCTTACTATTCCAGCACAAGGTTCCCAAGCAATACTGGTCTCAAGCTGTACTTACTGCATCATATCTGATAAATCGGATGCCATCTAAGGTGTTGGATATGAAAACCCCTTTCTCTGTTCTGTGTCCTACTCTTCCAGACTTTCCTCTTCCTCCACGTGTCTTTGGCTGTATATGTTTTATACATGTGAAGTATCCAAAGAAGACCAAGTTGGATCCTAGGGCTATGAAAGGAATATTTTTGGGGTATTCTCCTACATAAAAGGGTTACAAGTGTTATGATCCTGTCTCCAAGAGAAAGTATGTCACCAGAGATGTGGTCGTTTTTGAGTCTCAATCCTATTTTCAGTCTTCTCAGAATCCTCTTCAGAGGGACACTAGTGGGATGGAAGAGGATTCTCATTCTCCCTCCTTTTTTGTTCCCCTATCTGCCTCGGGCCTTCCATCCTCTTCTTCTACTCCTAGTTGTGGTATCTCGGGTCAACCTAGTGAGGCTCGCATTGTGCCTGCTACCTCTCCTGATACTGCAGATATCCCTGAAGGCTCCAGTAGGGAACAAAAAGAGATACAAATCACCTACAACAGAAGGAAAAAGGGCCCTCGAACTCATGACAACAACCAGTTGGACTTGGATCAATCTGTCTCTGCAATCCAAGGTAATTCCAACACACATACTTCTGATTTGGATCTTTCTATTGCTCTTCGTAAGCCTATCCGTTCTTGCACCACTTGGAATCCCATCGCTGATTTTGTTTTTTACTCACATTTATCTCCAGCCTATCACTCCTTTGTGTCTACTCTTTCCTCTGTACATGTTCCTTCTAGGTACTCAGAGGCCGTGTCTGATCCAAGGTGGAAAGAAGCTATGAATGAAGAGATGAAAGCCCTAATGAAAGCAAGAACTTGGGAATTAGTGGATCTTCCAGAGGGGAAGAGCACTGTTGGGTGCAAGTGGGTGTTTACTGTAAAGCATAGGGAGGATGCGTCCATTGAGAGGTACAAGGCCAGGCTTGTGGCAAAGGGGTTTACTCAAAAAGAAGGGATTGACTACAAAGAAACCATTGCCCCAGTAAAAAAGCTCAACACAATTCTGGTTCTATTGTCATTGGCAACAAATTTTTCATGGGAATTTCATCAGCTAGATGTGAAGAATGCCTTCCTAAATGGTGACCTTCATGAAGAGGTATTTATGGAACCTCCACCAGGCTATGGCTTTGATAGAAAGGTGTGTAAACTGAGGAAAGCATTATATGGTTTAAAGCAGTCTCCTCGTGCATGGTTTGAGAGGCTTTGTGGGGCTATGAAGAAAGTGGGGTACACTCAGAGTGGTGCAGACCATACCTTGTTCATAAGGAGATAGGATAGCAAACTTACAACACTCATTGTTTATGTGGATGATATGGTGATTACCGGGAATGACTTGGAAGAGATCAAAAGACTGAAGGAGTTTTTAGCTTCTGAATTTGAGATCAAAGACTTGGGTCACTTGAGATATTTTCTTGGGATTGAAGTTTCTAGGTCGAGAGGGGATCTACATATGTCAGCGGAAGAATGTTCTTGACCTCCTAGAGGAGAGGCATGATAGGGTGTAGACCAGCAGATACTCCAATAGAACAGAATCATGGCCTACAGGAATCAGTAGGGGAGGACTACTGTGATAGAGAGAGATACCAAAAATTGGTAGGGAAGCTGATATATTTATCTCTCACTTGACCAGATATTGCTTATGTTGTGCATGTTGTCAGTTAGTTCATGCACTCTCCAAAGATCCCTCATATGAAAGCAGTTGAAAGGATTCTCAGGTACTTGAAGACTTGCCCAGGAAAGTGAATTCTATTCAGAAAAAACAATAAAATTGAAATTGAAGCTTATACTGATGCAGATTGGGCCGGTTCTGTTGGGGACAGAAAATGAACTTCAGGAAATTGTACATTTTTGGGAGGGAACCTGGTTACATGGCACAATAAGAAGCAGAATGTAGTTGCTAGATCAAGTTCCGAAGCTGAATATCGAGCTATGGCTCACGGGGTTGCTGGACTCCTATGGCTCAGGACTCTTCTTAATGAGCTTGGCATTAAAGCTGAGGGCCCTCTTAGACTGTATTGCGACAACAAGGCTGCCATCAACATTGCAAATAACTCTGTGCAACATGATAGGACAAAACATATTGAGATCGATCGACATTTTGTTAGAGAGAGAATAGTCTTGGGAGAACTCTGCATTCCTTATACTCCATCTGAGATGCAAATTGCAGATGTACTGACTAAAGGGTTGGCTGCAGCAAAATTCGTGGACCTTCTTGGCAAGCTAAACATGATTGACATCCATGCTTAGCTTGAGGGGGAGTGTTAGGTTGAAGGGTTTTATGTATTGATGGTTCGGTTGATAAGTGTTCTTATTAGCCTGTATTTGTGTTTAAGTTGTTATGTACTGGGCCTGTGTTAATGGGCCTAAGTTTATTTGGTGTTTTAAGTAGTCTGGGTGTCCCATCACTAATCAGGGGCATTCCAGACATTTCCTGTAACATTGTACTGTAATCTAATATAAATGATAGTACTGTCGACTGGGTTAGGCAGTTCGACATTCTCAGCACCTCTTGGTCTCCTCCTCTCTTCTACTACTTCGGCTACAACATTTCAGCTTACAGCCTCTTCTAAATGAAGAAGGCCCTTGTATCAAGAGGGCAAGTACTTTTATCAAATATCTTCTAGCTGGAACTGAAATTCTTTTCTTGTGTACCCACATGCACTGGGTGGGCACCTATTCCCTGTATAAAGAACATGTCTTTCCTTCATGTACCTTTATACATTTAATTATTTATTAATGCAAGTCATTTTTATCAATAAAATAAAAAAGAAAAAACATCCTAAACCAGAAGTAATGAGTTGTTACAACAAATAACCTATTTTTATGCATATCAAAACAGTAGAAAACTGGTGGAAATGATTCTATGCATACCCCAGCTGTGAATGCTTTGGAGGGAGCAAGGAAGCAATCTTATCAGTAAACTGCAGATTTAAACATAATGGAAAAGGTGAATAAAGTACCGTACATGTATAGTGCATACAATATATAAGATGCTAATTAATTGAACAAATGAAATACAGGCCTGGATCACAGGTCGGTATATAGAAGCTGCTAGATATATTCCTTGCTCAGGAAGCACAGTAGCAGTCCCATAACCTTCTTGTAGTACATTTGCTCCCTTCCTATTCCATCCTTGATGAATGAGATCAACACCTGAAATAGAAAATGGCATCTAGAGTTACCTATAAAATTTAAAGTTGTGATCTTGCTAGAGTTTAGTAGGAGAAAGACACAAAAATAGGTGTCAAGAAGGAATTGGGAAACTCAGGAAGTCCATGCCTCACCAACTGCTTTGGTTGATAGGAGAATAATGATAACAGAAATTACAAACTTCCCCTTGCTCTCGTTAAATGCCACTAGGAGATACTTTGATTAATAAGACAATAATGATAACAGAATTACAAACTTGCCCTTGCTATCGTTAAATGTCACTAGGAGCTACAATATTAAGACAATACATACATGAATTACAGTACTGTTAACGCTTGGCCTCAAGCTGGTGCATAAATATAAAACTTTCCCACCTTGTCAACAAGACCTTCAAGTTCTATTTTACCAATTGCTTTTGTCAAAATGTGGGCTAGCCCTCAACAGTCTTTACTGAAGGTAGGCATATATACTTGGACACAACCTTCTCTTTCATGAAATATCTATCGACTTAGGTTTAAGTGTTGGCAGTGTTCCATGGTATCCAACTGGCTAGATCTATGAACTTCAAAGACATACTGATTGAAGGGGATTCATATGTGATCATAAGATGGCTAAAAAATTATGATGCAGGGTCATGGAAATGTAGGTGCATAATGAGGGAAATCACAGGCATGGCAGCAGAGCTGAGAATAGTATACAAATGGATCCCTAGATCGATCAAGACTATGGCTGATGGGCTAGCTAAACAAGGCATAAACTGGAGAGAGTATTGGGGTTAGTAAAGGCTTCCTTATATATATCCATATGTAAGAAGGCAAGCAGAGGCTAGCTGCCTAAGTGGATGGAAAGAATACCTCGATGTACGTATCTCTAATTTTTTATCAACAAATAAATTTAACAGTTGCTGAGTTAATTAAGTCTATGGACTTCCATGTCCTTAGCTCTATTGTGTTGGATTGGATTATGAGCAATACTTATAGCATCTTTACTGTCACAATGTTTTAATTGGCAAGAGAATGGAAACCCTAGGCCATGCATGGATATTTTCAACCAGACTCTATAGGTCTCTAATTCATAGCTCTATAATTAGCTACAGCACTTGAAGAAATTGATCAGTCTTGGAATAGTAGAAAAGATGAGAAAAGAGAAAAGTGACAAAAAAAAATATGAAACTCAGTTGAGGGGTAGTACATCGACTTTACAGCCTTTGCCCATTCAGGTAACATTGCCTTTCCAAATCATGGATACCTTGAATCATCTTCTCCTACCTGGGTTATTGACTTGGGAGCCTTGAGCCATATGACAGGTAGCTTTTTTTCCTTTTTTTTGAGATATTCCTATACTCTTAAGGCAGCTTTTTTTTTTTCTTTTTTTGGGGAAGGGTCTATATTTGTCCTAAAGAAGTTAAAACTTTTCTTTGATCTTTTTAGAGTTAATGGTTGTCAATCATTTTTACCCCTTGACGTATAAATTTTACTTATATATATCAATCGCAAATCATGGCCAAAAATTTTATATATGGAATAGGTTCCATTTTCATTATTAAGACTCAGTATTGATAAAATTCAGTAGTTCAAAGGAAAAATAGTACCGTTAGTAGTAGTTGTACCTTTGTTGGGGATAGAAATTGTTGCTTCTGTAAAGCGGAAAGCAAAAGTAAGACCATCTTCTGAACAATTCCTGTAACACATCAAATTTTTTATATAAATATATCATACTCCACTTAATTCTTCTTATAGACCCAAAAATCATATAACACAACAATCAAAGAATAGTGAAACCATGTAAGATTCACCAAATATTCAATCAAATATAAGGACTCTTAAACAACTTACATAAAGTTAGAGAAGGAATGAAATAGTGCTGTAACCAGTAGAAGGAAGAAGAGAAGAGTATTAAGGGAGAAAAATGGGTGTGTATTAGCCTCTTAGGTTGGCCCACCCTCTCGAATTATTTTAAAGAGATAAAAGATGTGAAAATTACAACTTTGCCCTTCTTAAGTAATAAGACAACTTAGTACCCGCTTCGGAGGGCTTTCACATAGTGGCTTTTGGCTTTGCAAGGTAGGTTCCATCAGAAAGCCTAGAAGTTACTTTTGGTGAAAAATCTTGAAAGCTGAAATACACTTCCATTGAGCCCAGAAAATAATATTTTGGTGAAGCTATTTTTATGGCTTCTTCAAAGTGGCTGAGCGAAAGTAGTTCAATCAATGTTGAAGCCCTCCCAAATGATCTCTTAGACTATGCATTTTTAACTCCCCTCAAGTGGAGCACAAATATCTATCATGTTCAAGTTGCTCAATATTGGGTCCAATTTTTTTCTTTGTTATCCCCTTGGTAAAAAAAATCTGCTAGTTGATAATCAGTTTTGGCATATGGGAATCAATTTTTTTTTTGTATCAATATTTTCTCTTAGAAAGTGTCTATCATCTTCTAAAGGGTTGGTGCGATCATGATGAACAGGGTTATGGGCATGTAATAGTAGTTTTGTTGTCACAATACAATCTTATAGGGCCCTGAGATTCCACCCCCAGTTCCTTCAAGAGTAATTTCAACCATAGAAATTATGGTTACTCCATTAGCCATAGATCTAAATTTTGCTTCTGCACTAGAACGAGCCACAACACTTAGCTTCTTGTTCCTCCAAGTCACCAAGTTACCTGTGAAGAGAGTACAATATCCAGAGGTGGACCTACGATCATCAATTGACTTAGTCCAATTTGCATCTATATAAACTTCTAATGCAGATATTCATGGTCAGAAAAGAGTAAACCTCTCCTAGGAGAAGATTTTTAAGTATCTAATAATCTTCTTAGCAACTTCAATATGGGGAATACAAAGAGCATGCATATACTAGCTTATCATCCTGACTACAAAAGCAATGTTTGGGCTAGTTAGAGACAAATAAAGAAGCTTCCCAACCAGCCTTTGAAATTTTCCTTTGTCTTCAATTAGTTCTCCATTAATAGAGTTAAAGAGGTGGTTAGGGTTAATTGGAGTATCACATGGTTTGGATGTTAGATAGTGTGTATGCCCTCAGCTCCACCTGATGTATTATACATAATTTATTATGTATTAAGGAACATTCATTTCTTGTGTCATTTGGGTTGTTCAGCTAAATTACCCTTGGTTCATATTAGTATTATGTATGAGATTATATAATTAATTTAATATGGGCTTAAGTCTTCACAACCAGTTGGTACACTTGGGGAAGTCTATCCTGACAAGGTTGTCATTCTCACATAGCCCAAGTTTGTGGAGTAAAGGGTCTCAGCTGGTCGGGTTGTAACCAAGGTGTAAGGGTGAGTGTTTACTAGAAACATTGAATTGGACCAAACCTAGATTAGTCCTAGACTTTGTGATAGGTGGAACAACTGGGTGTTGCTTTTAACCCCTAGACTTGATATTGAATCAGTTTTAGTACCAGACTTGTCTATCTTTGATATGCCAACTGATGAGATCCTTGTGGGGTCAAATACCTAGGTATGTTGGGATATTCAAGGATGGCATGTCATCCGATGATCAATGTGATTGGATCTGCTACTATGTATAGACATAGTAAATACTTTGTACAACTTCTTCTTTGGACTCTTGAATTTATCTAAATCATCAATGAAGGATCCAAGTGGTGTTGGAAGTTGGACACTGATAGAATTCAGGTATATAGTGTTCTTATATTTCAAAATAATAAGGAGAAGAGGAACCTGTAGAAACATTAGAGAGAAGAGAAGAGAGGAGAAGAAGAGAAAACAGGTCTAGTTGAACTAGAGAACTACTCTCTCTAGTCGGCTAGGTTTTATTTATACCTTTCTAAAAAACAAATCAGAATTACTCTTATGCCCTCACTTAAGTGAGAGACACATCAGCTAACTTAAGACCTACTTGTAATTACATCTAACATATAACTTAATGTAAATTGCCTATACTACCCCTCTACAGCCTACTTCAACACTCCCCCTCAAGCTGGTGAGTATATGTCATATAGTCCCAGTTTGTTACATATGTAGTCCACGCTTCCCTGACTCAAACCTTTGGTAAACAAATTTCCCCATTGGTTTCCTATGTTCACATATGTTGTACTTATCACTCCATTAAACACCTTCTCTCATACAAAGTGGCAATCAACTTCTATATGCTTTGTTCTTTCATGAAACATTGGATTAGAGGAGATATAAACTGCAGCTTGATTATCACACTATAGCTTCATAGGAGTGTCAATCGAGTACCCGATTTCTTCTAGGAGATGCTTCAACCACACTAGTTCACATGTTATGTGTTCCATGGCTCTATATTCAGCCTCTGCACTGCTTCTTACTACCACTACCTGCTTCTTACTCTTCCATGTCACTAGATTGCCACCAAGAAAAGTGCAATACCCTGTAGTGGACCTTCATGCCAAATTTCTTCACCACTTCACTGAATCTTCCAAACCATGCACGGGGAGATTGTTTAAGCCCATAAATAGCCTTCTTAAGTGTACATACCTTACCACCCTCCCCTTGAGCAACAAACCCTGGTGGTTGCTCCATGTACACTTCCTCAAGGAGATCACCATGTAAAAAAGCATTCTTGATGTCAAGCTGAAACAAGGTCCAATCATACATCACAACAAGTGAGATTAGAACACAAACAAAGCCAATCTTGGCAACAGGGAGGTGTTTGTGTAGTCAATACCAATTTGGCAACCAACCGAGCTTTCAACCACTCAACACTCCCATCAGGTAAATACTTAATAGCGTACACCCACTTACAACCTACAACATGCTTACCAGGCGGAAGAGTGGTGAGGTCCCACGTATGAGTACGAGTTAGGGGCGAGAGTTCTTCCTCCATTGCTTGGTGCCACCCTGGAGAAGTAAGAGCTTCCTGGACATATTTGGGAACAGAGACGGAGGATAACATAGAAACAAACTGGCGATGGGAAGTCGAAAGGTGAGATACAGAAATATAATTGGAAATTTGGTGAAGAGTGCAATGGCATTTACCTTTCCACAAAGCGATAGGAAGATCAAGGTCAGAACAAGGAATGGGGCTGGGATGGAAACAACTACCGGATCTATCAATGGTGACGAATCTAGGGGAGGAGCCAATACCTGACGATGCGTATACAATTGCTGGATGGGTGGTCGTTCAACAGGAAGTTGCATTGGAGGCGAAGACTCGGTCATAACTAGAACAAGAGGAATGGAGTCCTCAACAGGAACCGGGAGTGGAGGTGATGGAAGAGAAGAAACACTTGACCCAGAGAAAAAAGGAACAAACTCAAATAATGTAAGATCGAGACACACAAAAAAACGCTGGGAATTGGGGTTATAACACTTATACCCTTTTTGAGTCCTGGAATAGCCAAGGAAGACACACTTAGTGGATCGGGCATTTAACTTGTCCATTCCAGGCCCAAGATTATGGACAAAACACACACACCCAAAAACCCTGGGAGTAAAAGGAAAAGAAGACAAAGTAGGAAACAAAACCGATACTGGAGAATGACCTTCAAGGATGGACATGGGCATGTAGTTAATAAGAAAGCAAGATGTAAGTATAGCATCCCTCCAAAAGTGTTTGGGAACATTTATATGATGTAAGAAAGACCGAGTAGTTTCCAAAAGATGATGGTTCTTTCTCTTAGCCACTCCATTTTGCCGAGGGGTGTAGGAACACGAGGTTTGATGGATAATGCCATGTTATTCCAAATATTCCTAAAATAGTGTGTACAAATATTTGTGGCCATTATTAGAACGAAGAATTTTAATGTGTACACCAAATTGATTGCGAATCTCAACTAAAATTTTTGGAAGATAGAAAACAATTCACTCCTTTCTTTCATAAGGTAAAGCCATGTCATCCTTGAATAGTCATCAACAAAAATTACAAAGTACTTGTAACCATTATAAGACACTACTCTAATTGGACCCTGTTAGAGTGCTCGAGTCCGGGGTATTTTGGTCATTTTGGTTTATCTTCTTGAAAGTGAAAGGTCTATTGTATCTGAGTTTAAGTTATGTGTCCCATCTTATATGAGGGACAAAACTGTCTTTCTTGTAACTTCAAGTTTTATGAATAAAATCCAAGTGATTCGGCTAGGAGAGTGATTTTTTTTCACATTCTCTCTTCTAGTCTGGCCGAACATTCTTCTCCTTCTTTCTCTTTTCTTTCTTCTTCCTTCTTCTCTACTTTGACCTAGAATCAACTAGGGTTTATTCACATGGTATCATAGCTGTAAGGTCGTATCCTTATTTCTTTCTTGTTGTTCTCTTTCTGGGTTCGCCGCCAGCCTTCACAGTCGTCTTCTTCTTTTTCGATCGACCTGAGTGAAGGTTCGATAAGGGGCTGAAAAGGAGTTGTCGTTTTGTGGGTCTAGAGGTGAGAATGCCTCCAGTCGTTGCTGTGGTGGTTGTTGAAGTGGTATACTAGACCCTCTATTCAGTATCGAAGAGGGCTGAATGTGGACAGGTATGAACACTACTGTTGTTTGTCCAAGTAAGGGACTGTGAATGTTTTCTTGTTGCTTCAAAAGTTGGTTGTGGTGATGCTCGGTGTGACTGATATGCATTTCAGTCGTATTCCTCTGCATTTCTCTTCATATGTATGCTGAAAGAAGAGTTGTCGACTGCTGAAGTTCACAACAGCAGTAGATTGGTGGTGGTTGTGTCGTGGTGATTGGTGGTGGTGGTGATTGTGTCCTAGACCTTGTGTGTAATCAGTTCTGCAGTGTGCAGCCCAAGTGTTTGATGTGAAGACTGAGTGATTTCAGTCTTAGTGTGTGGTGGTGAATGGTTTTGCAGTGTGCAGCCCAGGTGTTTGATGTGAAGACTGAGTGATTTCAGCCTTAGTGTGTGGTGTGTAGTATTTAAAGCTGGGGTTGGTGGTGCTATAAGTGAGATAAGCCGTGTGAAAGAGTGTGTGGTTGTGTTGTATACTTGAAGGTGAAAAAATGGAGATGGCTTCTTCCGTAGATGGGAATGACAACAAAACCAACATCATGCTTTCTTCAGATTATATAAGTGTTCAAATGACATCCATCAAGTTGAATGGTGAGAACTATGTACCATGGGCAAAATCTGTGGAGGTGTTCTTGAAGGCCAAGAGGAAAGTAAAACATGTGAGGGAGGAGAAACCTTCCTCTAATTCTCCTGGGTTTAGTGATTGGGAACAAGAAGATGCACAGATAATGACATGGCTTTGGAACAGCATGGAACCAAAGATTAGTGTGAACTTCATGTTCCTAGATACAGCCAAAGAGATCTGGGATCATGCTAAAAAGTTGTACTCTGGACAAGACAACACAACTAGGGTATATCAATTATAACAAGAGTACTTCAATTTGAAGCAAGGAAGTCAAAGCTTAGAGGAGTATTATGCAAGTTTGAGGAACATTCGCAGTGAGCTAAATGTGTATCACCCTCTAATATCAGATGTCCAGATCCAACAAAAGCAATGTGAACAACTTGATGCGACTAGGTTTCTTGTGGGCTTGAAGGCTGAGTATGAGCCTGTCAGAGCACAGATATTGGGGGGGATCAGCTCTCCCTTCACTTGAAGAAGTTTTTGCCCGTCTTAAAAGGACATCCATTGAGCCAGTGGAACATTCTTCCTTCTCTGATAGATCTGGTTTGGTAGTGACTAAAGGAAGTGGCCGTGGAAGTAGAAGTGGTGGTGGCAGCAGTGGCCCTCCAAGCAACCGTGGTGGACACATGTTTAACCGGGCTAGTGGCCGGACTGGAGGCCGAGAGTCAGGGGGAGGCCGTGGAAGAGGAAGGAGTAATGCTCAGAGAAAATGTACACATTGTGGCTTAGAGGGGCACACAGTTAATTTCTGCTATGATTTGCGTGGTCCACCCAACACTTGGGCTAACCATGCTACATCTAAGAGTAGTAGCACAATTACTGAAAGCCAGCAAACTGCCCCAACCCCCTCCACACCCGCTTGTGCTTCCGGGCAGGAAATGGTGAGTGTACCATGGGCAGTATATGAGCAGTTCCTTCAAACATCTCAGCAAAACACGGCTACACTTGCACATTAAGGTATGGCTTGCTTAGCTTCCAAAGCCTGACCCTGGATCATTGATTCCGGAGCCTCGGACCATATGTCTGGGACTCTTGATGTATTTTCCTCCCTTTCTCGCTCCTCCACATCTTAGTCAGTTACCCTTACTAATGGTTCTACATCTCCTATCTGTGGTGTTGGTGATGTTGATTTCTCCTCCTTGTCTTTGGCATCTGTTTTATATGTTCCTAAGTTCCCGTTTAATCTTATGTCTGTTAGCAGATTAACCAAGTCTCTTAATTGTTCTATAACCTTCTATCCTTCTTCTTGTGTGTTTCAGGATCTCAAGACGGGGAAGAAGATTGGTGGAGGGCATGAAGCAGGTGGTTTGTATTACCTTGATGGTGGTGGCCCCCCAGTGGCTTTTCAGTCGTCTCTTACTCCTCTCCAATGGCACTGTAGACTCGGTTATCCCTCTCTCAAGGCTTTGAAGCTGCTAGTTCCTTCTTTGAGTCATCTTTCATCGTTAGATTGTGAGTCATGTCAGTTGGGAAAACATCATCGAGTCACATTTAGTCCAAGAACTGATAGTCGTGTCTCTAGTCCTTTTGCTTTAGTTCATTCTGATGTATGGGGTCCAGTTAAAGTTGTGTCATACAATTGGTTTAAGTACTTTGTAATCTTTGTTGATGACTTTTCAAGGATGGCATGGATCTACCTTATGAAAGACCGTAGTGAATTGTTCTCTATTTTTCAGAAATTTCATGCTAAAATACGCACTCAATTTGGTGTTCATATGAAAATACTTCGCTCCGATAATGCCGAAGAATACATCTCCTCACCATTTCAGCAATGCCTAGAACATCATGGAATAATTCATCAAACTTCTTGTGCCTACACCCCGCAACAAAACGGTGTAGCTGAACAGAAAAATAGACATCTTCTTGAAACTGCTCGATCCTTGATGATCAATATGCATGTCCCAAAGCATTTTTGGAGTGATGCTGTTCTTACATCCTATTTTTTGATAAATCGGATGCCCATGTCAATCCTTGGAAGTCAATCCCCTTTCTCCGTGTTGTTTCCCACTTTGTCTCCATTTCCTCTCACCCCAAGAGTCTTTGGTTGTGTTTGTTTTGTTCAACACTTGGGGCCTGGAGTAGACAAGCTAGATGCTCAAGCTACGAAGTGTATTTTTCTTGGCTACTGGAGGACTCAGAAAGGGTATGTGTTATAACCCAAAATTTCATAAATCGTTTATGTGCTCTAATGTCCTCTTCTTTGAATCAATTCCATTTTTCTCAGATGTTGGGGTCTCTTCTTCTCCCTCTATGGTTCCTCTTCCTGTACCGGTTATGGGCCCTCTCCCCGTAGCTCCCATTCCTACTGCAGATGCACATCATATGCCTGTTACTACAGAGAGGACGCCAATTACTCAAGTGTATACCCGCAGAAGTACTTCGGCCCCTCCTCCACTTCAGCACCTGTCGACAGATCTTGCTATTGCTCCTTCTCCCTCAAATCTTGATCTTCCTATTGCTTTGCGGAAAGGTAAACATACTTGTACTTCTCATCCCATTTCAGACTATGTTTCCACTGCTCACCTTTCTGCTTCTTATTGCAAGTTTATATCATTACTCTCATCGGTTCCCATTCCCAAGACTGTACAGGAAGCCCTTACCTCCCCAGGGTGGAGGCAAGCCATGGAAGAAGAACTCTCTGCTCTACAACATAATCACACATGGGAACTCACCACCCTTCCTCCTGGTAAACACACTGTTGGGTGTAAATGGGTCTATACAGTGAAGCATCTTCCTGATGGCAGTGTGGAACGATTGAAGGCACGGTTAGTGGCCAAGGGCTATTCTCAGTTATATGGTGTGGACTATATGGAGACATTCTCTCCTGTGGCTAAAATTGGTTCAGTTCGGGTATTAATCTCATTAGCTGCTATGTAGTATTGGCCTCTTGTGCAACTTGACATCAAAAATGCCTTCCTACATGGTGATCTTGTTGAGGAGGTGTATATGGAGCAACCACCAAGGTTTGTTGCTCAGGGGGAGGCTGGTAAGGTGTGCAGGCTCAAAAAGGCAATCTATGGACTAAAACAATCTCCACGTGCATGGTTTGGCTGGTTTAGTGAAGTGGTGAAGGCCTTTGGGATGAAACAGTGTCAGGTTGATCATTCTGTGTTCAGCTATAACTCAAAGGATGGGACAATCTTGCTAGTCATGTATGTAGATGATATTGTCATAACTGGAAGTGACAATAATGGCATTGACAGGCTGAAAAAATTCTTATAGGACCACTTCAATACGAAAGATCTGGGGAAGCTAAAGTATTTCCTAGGGATTTAGGTTGCGAGGTCAAAACAGGAGTTCAACCTATGTCAGAGAAAATATGTTAGGTGCTAAACCAGGGTTGTTAGGTGCTAAACCAGCAGAGACTCCTATGGAACTCAATGCCAAGTTAAGTGTGGATGCCGGTGAAGAGTTTGATGATCCTGGAAGATACAAGGTTGGTGGGAAAGTTGAACTATCTGACCATTACCCGACCAGATATATCATTCGCTGTGAGTGTGGTGAGTTAGTTTATGCAACATCCCCGGGTTCCTCACTGGGAAGCTGTTCTGAGAATTGTTAGGTACCTAAAGGGTGCTCTAGGTCGTGGTTAGTTATACCAAAAGGGGGGAACTCTTGAGATAGTAGGATACACAAATGCTGACTGGGCTGGCTCTATATTAGACAGGAGATCAACCACAGGGTATTGTACCTTCCTGGGTGGCAATCTTGTAACTTGGAAGAGCAAGAAGCAAACAGTGGTGGCAAGAAGTAGTGCAGAAGTAGAGTACAGGGCTATGGCCCATACCATTTGTGAACTAGTATGGCTGAAGAACTTACTACAGGAGATGGGGTTCTCAATTGACAAACCCATGAAACTATACTGTGATAACGAAGCTGTTGTTCACATCTCATCCAATCCCGTCTTCCATGAAAGAACTAAACATATTGAGGTGGATTGTCACTTTGTGAGAGAGAAAGTGATAAGTGGGGTAATTACTACATCTCATGTGAGCTCAGGAAATCAGTGAGTAGATCTCTTCGCAAAGGGATTGTCTCGGGGAAGAATAGATTACATTTGTAACAAACTGGGACTATATGATATATACTCTCTAGCTTGAGTGGGAGTGTTAGAGTGCTCGAGTCAGGGGTATTTTGGTCATTCTGGTTTATCTTCTTGAAAGCGAAAGGTCTATTGTATCTGAGTTTAAGTTTTGTGTCCCATCTTATATGAGGGACAAAACTGTCTTTCGTGTAACTCCAAGTTTTATGAATAAAATCCAAGTGGGTCGGCTAGGAGAGTGATTTTTTTCACATTCTCTCTTCTAGTCTGGCCGAACATTCTTCTCCTTTCTCTTTTCTTTCTTCTTCCTTCTTCTCTACTTTGACCTAGAATCAACTAGGGTTTATTCACAGACCCCAAATGTCTGAATGGACAAAAGAAAAAGGAGTCAGCACACGACTATCAGCTCTAGGACTAAAGGGAACACGATTCCTAAATTGGCACGACTCACAATCTAAAGTAGAAAGACGAATCAACGACGGAACAAGTAACTTAAGAGCTTTAAGAGATGGATGACCAAGTCTGCAGTGCCATTGAAGAGGAGAAAGAGATGTCTGAAGGTCTGTTGCCGAACCACCTCCATCAAGATAATACAGTCCACCCGCTTCATGCCCTCCACCAATCTTCATCTCCATCTTGAGATCCTGAAACACACAAGAAGAAAGGTAAAAAGTGATAAAGCAATTAAGAGACTTAGTCAATTTACTAAAACATCAGGTTAAAGGGAAACTTGGGAACATATAAAACTAAGGATAGGGATAATGAGATTACCAACACCACATATGGAAGATGTAGAGCCATTAACAAGAGTAATAGATTGTGATGTGGAGGACGAAGAAGGGGAGGAAAACACACCTAGAGTCCCAGTCATACGATCAGAAGCTCTAGAATCGTTAATCCAATGGGAAGGTTTGGATTCCAGACAAGCCATACCTGAGCGTGCAAGGGTAGCCGTGTCTATTGAGACATAGCCTGAATGAACCGCTCATACTCATCATGTAGAACACTCATCATCTCCTTTCCGAAGGCATTTGTAGATGTAGAAGGTATCTGATTAGTTTATTGAGATTCCTATCTCGAACCACCACCAGTTACCGCTACACGATTTGCCTAGGTCGAAGGTGGGCCATGTAGATCATAGCAGAAGTTGATAGTACGTCCCTCCATATCACAATGTGTACACCTCCTCTGACCATTACTACGTCCTCTTCCATGGGCTCTCCCTGAGTCTCGACCTCCAACACGACCACCACCATCACCATGACCCTACATGGGTCCACCACCACCACCACCACGACCAGGCTGACCTTCTCGAGCTCCTCCTCTAACTCCACGACCTCCCCCTCTCGTTACTGCAAGAACAGATCTATCTGATATAGTGGACTTCTCCATGGATCCAATTGAGATCTTTCAGAGACAGGTAAACACCTCCTCAAGAGAACGAAGAGCAGAACCACCTAATATCTATGCTCTTACAAGTTCATATTCAGACTTAAACCCTACTAAAAATCTGGTCACATCCAACTACTCTCTTTGTTGTTGCTCAATTTGACATCAGATGTAAGAGGGTGATACACATTCAACTCATTTCGCAGATTTCTCATACTAGCATAATATTCCTCAAGACTTTGATTCCCCGGTTGCAGATTGAAATACTCTTGGTACAGTTGGTAAACCCTAGTAGTGTTGTCTTGTTTAGAATAAAGCTTCTTTGCATGATCCCAAACCTCCTTGGGTGTATCTAAAAACATGAAGTTCACACTGATTTTGGGTTCCATACTATTCCATAGACACGTCATAATTTGCGCATCCTCTTGCTCCTACTCATCATATCCTTGCGAACCAGTTGGGGTTTATCTTCCCTCACATGCTTCACTTTCTTCTTAGCTTTCAAAAAAACTTCAACAGATTTAGCCCAAGGCACATAATTCTCACCATTCAGTTTGATAGATGTCATCTGCACATTCAGATAATCAGAAGGGACCATCACACTAGACTTGCATTTACTGCTGTCTCCCATGACTGCACAAGGAAAAGGAAAGAAATTCTACCACTAGTCTGTCACTCCACTTCACTAATTAGTCACCACACTACACACCAATGACTGATTACTACTAGGGTACTTACCATTATAGGTTTCAGCAACAGCACTCACCGTTGTTCACCACTTTCAGCAACAACACCACTGCTGTCTTCCATTTTCAGCACCATAAACCATCACAATACACCTCACGAATAGGGAATTAGATTCTGCAACATATCACAATCTGTTCCTCATTGCTACACCCATGAAGCCTAACTATCTGAACCCCCACCAACCAGACTTGCATTGTCACTCAACTTCACACCAGAAACCAGCCCTCTTCGAACAACCGAGTAGAGGGTTTTCTACCAATCACACAAAACAGCAACAACTCTACCCATTGGTGGCCTGAAAACCTCCAGAACAAAAAAAAAAATGATCAGTCCTTTTTAGTCCCTCTGTGAAACTCCTACCGACCAATGAGGAAACTGCAAAACCCTAGGAAGAAGTGCGGTGAATAGAAGAAAAATAATTGATCTGAACTGGTTATCGTGGCTCTGATACCATGATAGAATTCAGGTATATAGTGTTCTTATATTTCGAAATAATAAGGAGAAGAGGAACCTGTAGAAACAGTAGAGAGAAGAGAAGAGAGGAGAAGAGAAAACAGGTCTAGTCGAACTAGAGAACTACTCTCTCTAGTCGGCTAGGTTTTATTTATACCTTTCTAAAAAACAAATCAGAATTACTCTTGTGCCCTTACTTAAGTGAGAGACACATCAGCTAACTTAAGACCTACTTGTAATTACATCCAACATATAACTTAATGTAAATTTCCTAAACTACCCCTCTACAGCTGACTCTAACAGACACCATGTCTTAAGGACAAAGAGGAAAAAAGTCCTTCACTTTATGGGCCTGATTACTTAAGCCCATTTCAGCACTGGTCGAATTAACCTATGAAAATAACAAAAACTTAATTGGTTGGGTCCACTAGCATGCATAAAGCATGTGACATATTGGCTCTCCCATTGAGTTGTGGGAAATAGATAACAAGTTTGAAGCAAGATTGGGAATATGAAGAACATATTTGAGGGAGATATCCTTGCCAAGGTTCACCTCCTCTTTCCCTTGTCGAGATAAAAATTAATAAGTAGTGAAAATGAGGACTGATGTTTCATGTGATTAGTAGCATCCGAATTGATGAGCTAGGAGTGAGACTGAAGAGAACTAGAGAAATTATGAGAAGAAGTTGTACCTGACTTGGAAAAGGAAGAGGAAGCAAGAGGGGTGTTCCTTGCCCGAGACATTGCTCAATAAGGATTTCTACATCATTGTAGTAAAATCTAGGAAGTTCCTTGTACTAGTAGGAGTAATGGTTTGTCCCATCGGAAAAGTAGTTGTGGTAGGTGTGGGCTTTTGAACTCCCTTGGCGATATTAGAACTAGCAACAATGCCTCCGGACAGTTGTCCCTTCTAAGGTTTACCCTTTATCAATGCATCTGGTTTTAGATGAGGGTAAAGTATCCAACATGTATCCTTAGTGTGTTTCTCTCCCTCACAGCGAGAGCACTTCAAGTGCTTCTTGACTCTCAAACTGCATCTCCCTTCTTCTCATCTCATCTCTTCATTTCTGACAAGGTAGCTCATCTCGTCTCAGTATCAAGAACTTGAAGGCTCTCCCCTCAACCTTCTTGCCATACGTTTCTTTGTCACTAGTGCTATCCCAATCAATAAAAAAGTGATGATCAAATTCCTCCCATAACCCTTGCAGAGAGACTGGGCCGAATGGACACTAGTATTTGTTTTATGTTTAAGCAGTGTTCTATTTTATTGTGTTAATGGGCCCATTAGCTTCTTTTTAATTTCTTTTAAGGGAAGACATGTGTTAGAGCTTGCCTCTATGACTCCACGAGTTGCTAGAACTGTTCAACACTTTCCCACAGCAGCCAAGATTTGGGAAAAAGTGTCTAAAACCTATGGATAGAAGAAAAATAATGCTAGAATCTACAGATTGAATCAAGACATTGCTGCCTTAAGGCAAGGGGATATGACAGTTGCAACATATTTTGCAACTCTGGAAGGACTTTGGGAAAAACTTGACCATCACTTGATTTTGGACTGGGAAAATGCTAGGGACAAGGAGAGACATGATAAACAGATTGAAGAGAGCAGAGCCTTTAAGTTCTTGGCTGGCCTGGACCTAGTGTATGAGGGCACAATGTCACAATTTCTAGGAAGAGATGAACTGCCCGAGATACATCATGTTTATTATCTGGTAAGGAATGAAGAAGTCAGGAGAAAGGAGATGCAAGTTGACTCTCAGATTCAACCAACGGAACAATTTGGTGAACATTCAGCCCTGATTTCCACAAAGGGAAACAGACATCCAGACAAGAAGCATCTTAAGTGCACTCATTGTGGGGGTGAGAGACATGTAAAAGAAAAGTGTTGGGTCCTGTATCCTTACCTGAAGCCAGCTGCATTGAGAAAGGACAAGAAGCAACAGATGGGTCATGCGGCAAGTGGGAACCTTGTCACTAGTAACAATGGTGACAACTCATAGAGTATACCAACAGTGGCTTCTTCTCCCATGGGGCACGTTGCTGATTCCTCTGGAGCCGGTGCCTTGGGCTTCACTGCTAGTGAGGTAGAGGTCCTTAGCCGGGCTTTAGCCCGTCTAAGGAGTAAATCTTTTACTTCCACCTCTCTTGCCAAATCAAGTATAGTCTCTGCCTTTAGTGCAACTAGTTCTATTGACTCTACTTCTTGGGTTATTGATTTCGGTGCAACTGACCACATGACACATATGTCTTCCTTATTCTCTTCATATCAATTGTTGTCTGGTCAAGATAAGATGAGAGTTGCTGACGGGTCTTTCTCCACCATCTCTGGAAAAGGGGTGGTTGACCTAAGCAAGGACCTCTCTCTTAAATCAGTTCTACATGTTCCCAGTCTCACCTCAAATCTTTTGTTTGTTTCAAAACTTACCAAAAATTTAAACTGTAGTATAACCTTTTTTCCTACTCATTGTGTCTTTCATGACAGATTGACGAGAAGAACGATTGGGAGCGGTCATGAGTATGGAGGCCTCTACTATTTTGGTGCAGACATCGGTTCAGCGTTACAAGCATCTACTGCTAGTAGTCCGGAGAGTGTGGAGTCAATAGCTAGGTTGCATCTGTGGCATGCTAGGTTAGGTCATTTACCTTTCTCTTCATTAGAAATGTTGTTTCCCGAATTGTTTAAGGGCATTTCAAGTCAGAGTTTAGTCTATGATGTATGTCAAATGTCAAAACAATGTAGAACTGTGTATCCAATTTCCAGTAATGAAATTCGAGCTCCTTTTGATTTGGTTCATTCTGATGTTTGGGGCCCTTCACTAGTTGTTTCTATTGATGGCTTTCGTTACTTTATCAGTTTTATTGACCACTACTCTCGATGCACATGGATCTACCTGTTAAAAGGAAGAGATGAAGTGCCACGGATAACTATGGCATTTTGCAAAATGATTGAAACACAATTTGATAAGAGGATTAAGCAATTCCGGTCAGATAATGCTGCTGAATATTTTGAAAAATCCTTGAACTTATTCATGGAAGATGCTGGCATGTTACATCAATCATCCTGTGCTAATACCCCTTAGTAGAATGGGGTTGCTAAGCGCAAGAATAGACATCTATTGGAGACAGCTCGAGCCTTACTATTCTAGCACAAGGTTCCCAAGCAATACTGGTCTCAAGCTGTAGTTACTACATCATATCTGATAAATTGGATGCCATCTAAGGTGTTGGGTATGAAAACCCCTTTCTCTGTTTTGTGTCCTACTCTTCCAGACTTTCCTCTTCCTCCACGGGTCTTTGGCTGTATATGTTTTATACATGCGAAGGATCCAAAGAAGACCAAGTTGGATCCAAGGGCTACGAAAGGAATATTTTTGGGGTATTCTCCTACACAAAAGGGTTACAAGAGAAAGTATGTCACCAGAGATGTGGTGTTTTTTGAGTCTCAACCCTATTTTCAGTCTTCTCAGAATCCAAGAGAAAGTATGTCACCAGAATTCTTATTCTCCCTCCTTTTTCGTTCCCCTATCTACCTCGGGCCTTCCATCCTCTTCTTCTACTCCTAGTTGTGGCATCCCGGGTCAACCTAGTGAGGCTCCCACTATGCCGGTTACCTCTCCTGATAGTATAGATATCCCTGAAGGCTCCAGTAGGGAACAAAAAGAGATATGAATCACCTACAACAGAAGGAAAAAGGGCCCTCAAACTCATGACAACAACTAGTTGGACTCGGATCAATTTGTCTCTGCAATCCAAGGTAATTCCAACACACATACTTCTGATTTGGATCTTCCTATTGCTCTCCATAAGCCTATCCGTTCTTGCACCACTCGGCATCCCATTGCTGATTTTGTTTCTTACTCACATTTATCTCCAGTCTATCACTCCTTTGTGTCTACTCTTTCCTCTGTACATGTTCCTTCTAGGTACTCAGAGGCCGTGTCTGACCCAAGGTGGAAAGAAGCTATGAATGAAGAGATGAAAGCCCTAATGAAACCAAGAACTTGGGAATTAGTGGATCTGCCAGAGGGGAAGAGCATTGTAGGGTGCAAGTGGGTGTTTACTGTAAAGAAAAGGGAGGACGGGTCCATTGAGAGGTACAAGGCCAGGCTTGTGGCAAAGGGGTTTACTCAAAAAGAAGGGATTGACTACAAAGAAACCTTTGACCCAGTAGCAAAGCTCAACACAATTCAAGTTCTATTGTCATTGGCAGCAAATTTTTCATGGGAATTTCATCAGCTGGATGTGAAGAATGCCTTCCTAAATGGTGACCTTCATGAAGAGGTATTTATGGAACCTCCACCAGGCTATGACTTTGATAGAAAGGTGAGTAAACTGAGGAAAGCATTATATGGTTTAAAGCAGTCTCCTCGTGCATGGTTTGAGAGGCTTTGTGGGGCCATGAAGAAAGTGGGGTACACTCAGAGTGGTGTAGACCATACTTTGTTCATAAGGAGATAGGATAGCAAACTTACAACACTCATTGTTTATGTGGATGATATGGTGATTACCGGGAATGACTTGGAAGAGATCAAAAGACTAAAGGAGTTTTTAGCTTCTAAATTTGAGATCAAAGACTTGGGTCACTTGAGATATTTTCTTGGGATTGAAGTTGTTAGGTCAAGAGAGGGGATCTACATATGTCAGCGGAAGTATGTTTTTGACTTCCTAGAGGAGACAGGCATGATAGGGTGTAGACCAGCAGATACTCCAATAGAACAGAATCATGGCCTACAGAAATCAGTAGGGGAGGACTACTGTGATAGAGAGAGATACCAAAAATTGGTAGGGAAGCTGATATATTTATCTCTCACTCGACCAGATATTGCTTATGTTGTGCATGTTGTCAGTCAGTTCATGCACTCTCCAAAGATCCCTCATATGAAAGCAGTTGAAAGGATTCTCAGGTACTTGAAGACTTGCCAGGAAAGGGAATTCTATTCAGAAAAAACAATAAAATTGAAATTGAAGCTTATACTGATGCAGATTGGGCCGGTTCTGTTGGGGACAGAAAATGAACTTTAGGAAATTGTACATTTTTGGGAGGGAACCTGGTTACATGGCGCAGTAAGAAGCAGAATGTAGTTGCTAGATCAAGTTCCGAAGCTGAATATCGAGCTATGGCTCACGGGGTTGCTGAACTCCTATGGCTCAGGACTCTTCTTAATGAGCTTGGCATTAAAGCTAAGGGCCCTCTTAGACTGTATTGTGACAACAAGGCTGCCATCAACATTGCAAATAACTCTGTGCAACATGATAGGACAAAACATATTGAGATCGATCGACATTTTGTTAGAGAGAGAATAGTCTCGGGAGAACTCTGCATTCCTTATACTCCATCTGAGATGCAAATTGCAGATGTACTGACTAAAGGGTTGGCTGCAGCAAAATTCGTGGACCTTCTTGGCAAGCTAAACATGATTGACATCCATGCTTAGCTTGAGGGGAAGTGTTAGGTTGAAGGGTTTTATATATTGATGGTTCGGCTGATAAGTGTTCTTATTAGCCTGTATTTGTGTTTAAGTTGTTATGTACTGGGCCTGTGTTAATGGGCCTAAGTTTATTTGGTGTTTTAAGTAGTCTGGGTGTCCCATTACTAATCAGGGGCATTCCAGACATTTCCTGTAACATTGTACTGTAATCTAATATAAATGATAGTACTGTCGATTGGGTTAGGCAGTTCGACATTCTCAGCACCTCTTGGTCTCCTCCTCTCTTCTACTACTTCGGCTACAACATTTCAGCTTACAATTAGAAACCTAGTGTGGTGATTCCCTCTAACTATCTAGGTGTGCAGATGACTTCAATTAAACTTAATGGTGAGAACTATGTACCACGGGCCAAGTCAGTGGAAGTTTTTCTCAAGGCAAAGAGGAAAGTGAAACAAGAGAAGGAAGATAAACCACCAGCTGATTCTTCAGGGTTTGATGACTGGGAATAGGAAGATGCCCAAGTCCTGACATGGTTATGGAATAGTATGGAACCCATAATAAGTGCCTACTTTATGTTCTTAGATACAACTAAGGACATATGGGAACATGCCAAGAAGCTTTATTCTGGGCAGGATAATACTACAAGGGTATATCAGCTGTATCAGGAGTATTTCGATCTGCAGCAAGGGAATAAAACCCTAGAAGAGTACTATGCCAATATGAAGAACCTCAGAAATGAACTCAATGCCTATCATCCCCTCACTCCAGATGTTAAGGTTCAGCAACAACAGAGGGAACAACTAGATGTCACTAGGTTCTTAGTGGGGTTAAAATCAGAATATGAACTAGTTAGGGCCCAAATATTAGGAGGCTCTACTCTTCCTACACTTGAGGAAGTTTTTGCACGGCTTCGTAGGATTTCTTTGGGACCTACAGAGAATCCCACACAGTCTGACAAATCAGCATTTGTGATAGCCAAAGGAGGTGGACGTGGTACTAGAGGGGGAGGACATGCCTCCTGAGGAGGTCGTGGTGGTTCCGTATTTGGCCGTGGTAAAGGAAAAAGTAACTCTACAAGGAAGTGTACCCATTGTGGCAGGAACGGACATTCGGTGAATTTCTGTTATGATCTCCCTGGCCCTCCTACATGGGCCAATCATGCAGTAGCTGGTGGGGTTGATGTCAGTGATAACCAATAGGCAGACCTAACACCTTCCACATCTACATCTGTTTCCGGGAAGGAGATGGTGAGTGTACCGCATGATGAGTATGAGAGGTTCCTCTAGGCTACTTCACAACATACTACAACCACCCTTGCCTACTCAGGTATAGGTTGTTTGGCATCCAAACCCTCCACCTGGATTATTGACTCTGGAGCCTCTGATCACATGACCGCCACTCCAGGTGTGTTCTCTTCCCTCTCTGAAACTTCCACATCTCAAACTGTTACCCTTGCCAACGGTTCCTCTTCTCCCATTTGTGGTGTTGGTAAAGTTGACACAACTTCTCTTTCTTTATCATCTGTTCTATATGTCCCTAAGTTTCCATTCAATCTTATGTCTGTTAGTAAATTAACCAAGACTCTTAATTGCTCTATTACATTTTTCCCTTCCTTTTGTGTTTTTCAGGATCTCAAGACGGGGAAGAAGATTGGTGGGGGGCATGAGGCTGGTGGATTGTATTACCTTGACGGTGGTGGATCGTCAGTTGCACTTCAGACTTCACTCACTCCTCTACAGTGGCATTGTTGATTGGGACATCGATCTCTCAAGGCACTCAAGATACTGGTTCCGTCTTTGAGTCATTTGTTGTCTTTACAGTGTGAGTCGTGTCCATATGGGAAACATCATCGTGTTCCCTTCAGTCCTAGAGTTGATAGTTGTATGTTGAGTCCTTTTGCTTTGGTTCATTCAGAGGTTTGGGGCCCGATTAAAATAGTCTTATAATGTTACAAGTATTTTGTCACTTTTATTGATGATTGTCAAGGATGACATGGATTTATTTAATGAAAGAAAGGAGTGAATTATTTTCCATTTTTCAAAAATTCCATGCTGAAATACGTACACAATTTGGTGTTCCAATCAAAGTTCTTCGTTCAGATAACGGTCGTGAATACTTTCTTACTTCCTTTCAACAGTATTTAGAAGAACATGGCATCATTCATCAAACTTCATGTGCATCCACTCCTCAACAAAGTGGGGTGGCTGAACGAAAGAACCGTCATCTCCTTGAAACTGCTCGGTCTATTTTTCATCATATGAGTGTTCCTAAACGATTTTGGAGTGATGCTGTACTTACTGCGTGTTTCCTTATTAATCGGATGCCCTCCTTCATTCTTCATGGTCGGTCTCCCTTCTCTATTTTGTTCCCCACCTTGTCTCCCTTTCCATTAACACCTCATATCTTTGGCAGGCTTTGTTCACAATCTGAGTCCTGGGATAGACAAGCTGGATGCACGCTCTATTAAGTGTGTCTTTCTTGGCTACTCTCGGATTCAAAAAGGGTACAAGTGTTTCAATCCCATTACTCGGAAGTGCTATGCCTGTCCTGATGTCACCTTTTTTGAGTCTGTCCCCTTCTTCTCGGGACCTGAAGCATCCGTGTCTCCACCTTTGTTTCCTCTTCATCTTCCAGTCAATGATCCCGTTCCGGGTGTTCCAGTTGGGGTTGACCCTTCACCTCCTCTAGTGCAGATCCCTACTGAATGACCACCGGTCCGGCACGTGTATACTCATCGACAGAGACCGGCTCCTCCTCCAGCTTCTACCTTGTCTGCAGATCCTGTTGTTGCTCTTGTCCCAGAACCTTCAGGACTTGATCTTCCCATTGCTTTACGGAAAGGTAAACGTAGTTGTACCCTCCATCCCATTTCCAATTTGTTTCAGTCTCTCACCTTTCCACTTCACATCGCTAGTTTGTTTCACTGTTATCATCTATTTCTATACCTAAGAATGTCCGAGAGGCTCTTAGCTCACCTAGGTGGCGGTAGGCAATGGAGGAGGAACTCTCTGCCCTTCAGCATACTCAAACGTGGGAGCTCACTACTCTTCTTCCTGGTAAGCATGTTGTGGATTGTAAATGGGTGTATACTGTTAAATACTTGCCGGATGGTAGTGTGGAGCGTCTGAAGGCCAGACTTGTTGCTAAAGGTTATTCACAGTTGTATGGGGTGGACTATATGGAGACCTTCTCTCCAGTGGCTAAGATTGGCTCTATCCATGTCTTAATTTCCCTAACAGTTATGTATGATTGGCCCTTGTTTCAACTTGACATTAAAAATGCCTTCCTTCATGGTGACCTTATGGAGGAGGTATATATGGAGCAACCACCTGGGTTTGTTGCTCAGGGGGAGGATGGTAAGGTGTGCAGACTGAAAAAGGCAATTTATGGGTTGAAACAATCGCCTCATGCTTGGTTTGAGAAGTTTAGTGAAGTGGTGAAGAATTTTGGAATGAAACAATGCCAGGTTGACCACTCGATGTTCAGCTATGATTCAGAAGCCGGAAAGATTTTATTAGTGGTCTATGTGGATGATATTGTCATAACTGATAGTGACAAATTGGGGATCGATAAACTAAAGGTCTTTCTGCAAAATCATTTTCAAACAAAAGACCTTGGGACATTGAAGTATTTCTTGGGTATAGAAGTTGCTAGATCAAGACAAGGTGTAAACCTGTGCCAAAGAAAATATGTTCTTGATCTGCTGGATGAAACAGGACTGTTAGGTGCAAAACCGGCTGAAATTCCCATGGAGCCAAATGCTAAGTTGAGCAATGATACAGGGGAAATATTTGATGATCCTGGAAGGTATAGACAGTTAGTGGGGAAGCTGAGCTATTTGACTATCATGAGATTAGACATCTCCTTTGCAGTCAGTGTGGTGAGCCAATTTATGCAGAACCCTTGGATACCTCACTGGGATGCAGTTCTTAGAATTGTAAGGTACCTGAAGGGAGCTCCAGGCCGTGGGTTATTGTACAAACCAGGAGGAAGACTTGAAGTAATTGGGTATACAGATGTAGATTGGGCAGGCTCTGTGTCTGATAGAAGATCTACTACAAGTTACTGCACATTTCTTGGAGGAAATCTTGTGACATGAAAGAGTAAGAAGCAGACGGTTGTGGCAAGGAGCAGTGCTGAAGCCGAATATAGAGCCATGGCACACACTACATGTGAATTAGTATGGATGAGGAATCTCCTACAAGAAATCGGGTTCTCCATGGATAGACCTACGAAATTGTACTGTGACAACCAAGCTGCACTCCACATCTCATCTAACCCTGTTTTTCACGAGAGAACAAAGCACATAGAGATTGATTGCCACTTTGTGAGGGAGAAGGTCCTTACTGGAGAGATAAGCACAGAACATGTGGGCTCAGGTGATCAATGGGCAGATTTGTTTACAAAAGGCTTAAGCTCAGGGAGAGTGAACTATATATGTAACAAGCTGGGATTATATGACATACATTCTCCAGCTTGAGGGGGAGTGTTAGAGCTAGCCGAATAAGGGTAGATTAGTCATTTTATTTTTGTTAAGTTTTGTGCTTATGTGGCAGTTTTAATAGAGACTTCCTATCCCATACTTAAGTGGGGGCAGTTTAGTCTTTGTACTACTAATTAGAGGCTAATCCATATTAAGGGTCGACTGATAGGGTTTAGTCTATCAGGTTCGACTGTTCTCTTCTTCTTCTGCTCTTCTCCTGGTTCGAACTACTATAGCTACAGGACAAACAACATGTAATTAGCCTAATTAATTCAGATTAAGTGAAGGGAGAGAGGAATCTATTGAACTCTCTTCTCATGTAATTAGCCTAATTAATTCAGAAATATACTGCTATAATCAGTATATTTCCATCAGATTTGAAGGACAAAATTACATCTTTGTACTAAAGCAGTTCATCTTTTTTGTTTTTCCTTTTTTCCATACACCCTTTGATTAAAAGAGTGTATGGAGAGATAAGTTCCTAATCAATCAGAGGACTGTTTGCCTAGTTGGTCGAGGGTTTGGAGAGTTAGAATCTGGCCGGAGATTGCCAAGATGTGAAGCTGTTATTTTTCTGCCCAAAACCCTAGCCAACTAGAGAGTTTTCAAGTTACAAATTAAGGAGAAGGATTGGGTGTGGCGCTTGGGGTTTGAGAGGTTTATTTTGATCCCCAAAAGTGTGCGCTTGAGATTTGAAGAAGGTTAGGCAGCTTTGGTAGGAGCGGCTACCTCCTATCTCTTTCTCTCCGATAGCTAGGTGCAGTGAAACCCTAGTTTTTGAATCTCTTGGTACAGGACTGACCTCAGTTAGGTCTATAAAGACTAAAAAACTAGTTTTTTATTTTTGTTTGATCAATGGAGCAATTTGGAAGTGAAATGAAGCAAATGCTGTTATCTGGGATTGGTCCAGTAGATTCCTTTTTTATTAGAGTGACCACAATTAAACTAGATGGAACCATGGTTTAAAGTACCGATACAATACTCCCCGGGCGTATTGTATCGTATCTTTTGAAAACTATACGATCCGAAATGCTTGTTTCTAGGTGTTTCGGAACCCCAACTTTTTTTAATTAAAAAAACATGTTTTTAGCTTCCTAAAAAACCAAACTTTGAAAAAAAAATTAGAAAAAATAGAGTTTCGGGTGTTTCTAAGTACCGATACGATACGCGTTTCGCAGTATCATATCGATACTTTGAACCTTGGATGGAACCAATTATCTAGCCTAGGCACAATTTATACAAATTTATGTTTGTAGTAAAGGTAAAGTTCTCATAGGTAGTATGGAGAAACCTGTAGAGACAAACCCATATGAGAGAATGATGCAAGAGAACTACATAGTGATTGGATGGTTAGTCAACTCTGTGCAACCCATATAAGTCAGCATTACCTCTGGATGGCTTCAACCAAGGAGATTTGGAACAGTATTATAGAAACATATTCACAGAAGTTAAATGTTGTGAGAGCCTATAAATTGAAGAGTGATGTGAACAATCTTAGACAGGTGGAGAAGAATGTAGCAGTTTACTACTCCATGTTGAAGTCACTATGGCAAGAAATTAATGTTATGGAGACAATTGTATGGGAGAGTACTAAAGATGTAGAGACATTTAGAAAATTGGTGGAACGAAACAAGGTGTTTGAGTTTCTCACAGGACTCAACCCTGAGTTCGACATTACAGGCCAAAGATGAGGTCACTCTTTCTCAATCATATGTTATGGTAAGTAGTGAAGAGAGTAGGCGGAAAGTACAGTTAATGGACCACCTGCAAACACTTTGCACATGTTGGAATAAAGCCAAAAGGGCTGACTGAGAAGAAAGAAATGATATGTGAATATTGCAAGAAACCGAAGCATACTAAGGACACTTGTTGGAAACTTCATCCATATCTTCTACCGGATAGGTTTCAGAGCAACAACAATAACAACTTTAAGAAGAATGGTTAGACTAGGAAGCCTAAGAATGCTAATGTTGCCATAGTGCCTAAGGGTGGAAATAGAGAAAGTGAAAAAAATTCAGCTACGAAGCAGCTGGCAGCAATAAAAGCAGAATTTGAAAAGTATGGGAGGTTACTTAATCACTTGGAGACCACTGTTTCAGCATCCAACCCTTCAGGCAACACCTCATCATCTACATTTGCTCACTTAGGTACTTGTGCTTCTGCAAATCATGCTATTGTTTCATGTAATCATAAAATCCCCTGGATTATTAATTGTGGTGCATCAGACCATATGACTAGTATATCTAACATCTTTTGTTCATATCAACTCCTTTCGAGTAGAGAGAAGATATCCCTTGCTGATGAGTCTCTTGCTCCCATCTCTGGCAAAGGAGATATCAAAGCCTCTGACACTTTTGTCTTATCCTTTGTTCTTCATGTCCCCAAGCTCAAATACCAACCTTTCATCTGTTAGTAGCTTGACTAAATCCATGAACTGTAGCATAACCTTTTTTCCTACTCGTGTTTTTCAGGACCTGAAATCTCAGAGGACGATTGGGAGTGATGAATATCCATATGAGTTGGGAATGATGAATATCTACTCCCAACTTGAGGGAGAGTGTAGAGATACAGTTATTTAGTGTGTGGTCCCACTACTTGTTATTTTTTCTGTTAATGATTTATTATTATTTGTTAGTGCTCTCTCTTATATAGACAGCTGGGGTATTCCTCTCTCTGTACTCTTTTATTTGATTAATATAAAAACCAACTCATTGGGGTGGCAGGACCATCAGAACCTGCACTCCTTTCTTCATCCTCTCTATCTTTTTTCACCTTTCTGCTGTTTTTTCTTACAGAATACAGATCTGATATCATTGGCTACTGTCAACTATTTTCTATAAGAATTTGATAGTTAAGACTTGCCTCTTATCTTTAGAAGGAACTTTGTTTGCAAGCCTAGCTGTTTGTGCAGAAGCATCTGCAGATGCAGCCTCCGGAGTTGCTCTCAGAATCTCACATATGAGTTGCTGGCATTCACTCTTTCGTGCAAAATAAATACATAAAATTTAGAGAGTAAAAAAGGAACATGAACTCAATAAACTTCCAATTCAGGAGAAAGAAATACAGTGAAAAACTTAAGGCGGACAAGATACCTGCAACACAGTCAGGGAAGACCCAACGCTGTACCCCCCAGTGATTTGGGATGTTTCAGAATCAGGGTTCCAGTTCATGTCTCCAGTTAGTGAATCCTGAGTGGTTGTGTCACTATGTTGTGCCGATTTGGATTCCAAAAGCTCACCAACAATAACATGGTTCTCTGAACATTTTACAGTAGTAAAGATTAGTTCACAAAAAATGAATTAAAGTTGGTGCAAAATCATGTCATAATATCTCACCAAGAATCCGAATGATAATGTCTAATATTGAGTCAAGAAGTTCTTTGGCTGCAGCCTGTGCTGCTCCTGTAGGAGCCATTGCCGGTGAGACTGGACTAACCGCCAAGAGCTTTGCAGCCTCCAATGTTCCATTTTGATGCTTCTGTTTCTGTAATGGGTAGCTTTCCAACTGTTCTTTCAAGTAATGTAAGCCTGAATTAACAGTTCCAGCACTGTGGGAAACACCAGAGCTTGATGAACTTATAGTCAGAGCATGTGCTTTTATTTTTGATGTGATAATATCACGAATTGTAGGGCGTAACCTTTTGCTGTTTCACAGTAAAATCATTAAGATTCAAGAGAGAAACTAGCATTAAATATAAGGTAAGAGATATGTATCTAACAGACACAAATAGAATGCTAGTGTCAACCTAAAAAATTAGAAAAGAATAGTCTAACAAAAGCATTAAATAGTCTCAAGTATAAGCAGATAATATACAAGAACACATAACAACACTGTTGCAAAGATCACCAGAGTTAAACTACATCCAAATAAACAAAATCTATCAACATACACTGGGAACTTCATGAAAGTATCATTTTGTTTCTACAAAGAACAAAGAGATCAGCTCTACACAAAACTACTATTTTCTTTACATAACCATAAACTAATTTAATTTTTTTTTTCTATCATAGAAGATAGAAACAATTTTTTAAAGAAAAGGAGAGCATAACTCCACCAATTTTAGCTTGAGGAGCTTAGGGAAATGAAGTTGTCAACAGAGAAATGTGTAAGGATATTTCTATGAAATTTCAACTTTGGTTTAGCTATGTTGATTGAGGAACAGAGGATGAGGAATAGAGAATGAAGATGAGGAACAGGAAAATAGTAGGTTCAATCGGCCAAAAGACCTTTGACATGGAACTACTCTCAGGTGACAAAGAGGAACTGCTCGAGGTGACAGAAAGGTGCAGAGGTTCTCGGACAAAGCTAGTCCTTTCCTTGGAAAGAAGTAAAGTGGTGGAGAATTTCATTCTAAGGGTTGTCAAAAATCAGAGACGACCACTCCTGGACAAGAAACAAAAAGAAAAGGGAAGAGTTCTAATCCTTCATCAAAAAGAGAACAAATGGGGTAGGTTTATTTGGCTGAGCTGCTGGGAAAATTCTGTCAAGTAGAGAAACATCTGTATTCCAGAAAAACCTTCTAACGAAGGCTGGGAAAACTTTGCCAATTTGTTAAACGCTTACATCCCTCAAAAGAGATTCCTAACCCACTCAACCCCACCATGAACATTTCCCCCAACTCGAGAAAAAAAGTAAAATCATAAAAGCTAGAGGTTCCACCTTCATCTCAGTGGCACACCAAGATAAACCATTCAGAAACTGGAAACAGGTGTTTGTCTGCTCTAAACCAGACTCCTTGTCGTGGAGAGAAGTTGAGTTAGGTCTCTTGGAAAATCTTCATGCTAATGAGATCTCAAGTCTCTTTCCATTTGATACCAACAAAGCGGTGGGTTTTGCCCCTTTTGAGGAGCTAGTCCTAAGGTGGGTCAATTTAGAAAAATTTCTTCTGTTTGGAAAACCAGTTTGTCTAGATCGTTGGGTTCCGATGGCAAATGCTGCTCCAGATCGACTAAACTTCCTTGGATGGGTAAAAATACATGGCTTCCCTTCCATCTTTGGACCGAAGAAGTGTTTACCCTAATCGGAAACTTGTGTGGAGGTCCCGTGGAGATCAACAGAAAAACAACAAATCTTCAAGCCCTGAACTTTGCTTGCATAAAAGTGAAGAGTCGTGGAGTTTATTCAATCCCTCGATCGATCCCTCTTCTGGATAGAAAAGTCTGGTTTTATGCCTCAGTAGAAGTGGAGAAGATGACTGAGTCTCCTGCTCTTCCAGCCAAGTCAACTCGTCGTTCTCTCCTCGGTGAAGTGCCAAACCTTCCTGTACATGCAAAGAACCACCTCACAAAATTTTCCTAGGCCAGAAGGTAACCTCTTGATAGGAAGTCATACTAAAAGATCCCTTTGAAAGAATGGTAGGATCCATCGTATGGACGCCATAAAGATTGCGGAATGGGTGGGTGAATTTCAAAACTTTCCTACCTTCTTCCAACTAGGAATCGTATTCCCTAATTTAAGAATACAATATTCAAGGATCCTACTTGAACCATAATCGAACCAGATCTAAACCAAAGACAAGGGAGGAATTATACCTGATCTAGAGAAGCAGTATCTCCCAAAATTGGTGTTCACGCCCAAAGAGGACACCAAGATCCGCTTCTGCTTAAGATGACACAGCTGTATGTGGAACGGAATCAGCAGAGTGCGTCCTACACACTGAATCCTTCGCAAGAATCCTCTGGAAACTCTGAGCACAAAATCTTTGCAGTTCTTTCTGCAAAACTGATATCAAGAACTGATTTCTTGATTTCTTTCCTTCAAAGATCAAATCTTGTCAGAAAAATGGCGACGGCTGGAGGAGAACTCCTGAGATGAGGATGGCTGAAATTGCTTCTCTTCTCTCTGTAGTGTGTATGAAATCCAATCTCAATTCGCAGGATGATTTCTTGCACACAAACCCTATGTTCGAATTCTGATCTTGTTCTCTTGGGGTTTCTCCTTTTTCCTTCTTGATTAAGAAACCTTCTAAGGAGGAGTTATCCCAATCCAAATCAATATTTGGATAGGGGATGATCTTAATCCTATCTGCAGATTAGGTTAGCTTACTCCTGATCTTATCAGGAGGTTACTAGATTCAAATCTGATTTGAATTTGGTCTCCCAGAGTGGACAAGGTTAAAGGCATGTTAGCGTAGGGGTATTTCTGTCTTTATACCTTGATTGATGTTGCTGATTCGTAATGTTGTGTTGAAACATGTGCTCTTAAGTAAGGGCACATAGGTCTTTTCAGTCATGTTTTAATAATAATATAAATACTTACTGGCCGACTGGGAGAAGTGAGGTTGACTCTTTCAGTTCGAACCAGAATTTTCTCTTCTCTCTTTCTCTCTTTCTCTCTTTCTTTATCACTTTTTCTTCTTCTACATAACTGAACTCAGTCAGGCTGAACTCTAAGGCAGACCTGAATTATAACATGGTATCAGAGCTAGGTTAAATCTGCCTAGATTTCTGCTTGCCTAGGGTTCATTCTCTGCGCACCCTATCTAGGATTTTCCTCTTTTTTTTTTGTGTGTTCGATTGGAGATAAGGGAAAGGGCTGAAAAGGAGTGATCGCCCTCTTCCCTTGGGGGTCTCTATGCCTCCAGTCAGGTCGTATGTGGTCGGTTGCTGTGATTTCTGAGATCGCCCTCTCCTAGTAGAGGAAGAATAGAGGGCTGAACTGTGTGGGCAGTGGCTGTTGTGTGTGAAGCCGCTGTTGTGTGTGGACTGCTCTCCTGCTCGCATGGGTGTTACTTCAGTGATAAGGTAAGAGATTTCAGTGCATGATATCTGTTATGGATTAAATAGAAGGTGTGTTTCAGACCATTTGCTAGGGTTTCGGCCAGTAAGGGCTAGGGTTTATGCTGGTTTCTTTGTGCATTTTGAAGGAAGAGATATGATCATATAGTGGTGAGATTTCAGGTAGTTGTAGGAGTAGGGTTTGTGGTGTGAGCACACTTTTCAGCAACAAGTGCTGAAATCAATGTGACAGGTGTGATCTAGGGTTTGTGGTGTAAAGAGCACACATTCCAGCAACAATTAGTGCTGCAATCAGTGTGACAGGTGTGACCTAGTGGTGTGTAGTGTGCAGATCTCAGTGATAATAGAATTCAGCAAGTGTGCAGAATTGGTGATAACATAATGGGAGACAATAATGATTATAAACGTAGTGTGATGGTGCCTACAGACTACCTGAATGTTCAGATGACCTCCATAATGTTAAATGGAGAGAATTATGTGCCTTGGGCTAAATCCATTGAAGTCTTTCTGAAGGCAAAGAAGAAGGTAAAACACATCAGAGAGGAGAAACCCTCCTCTGACTCTCACGAGTATGAAGACTGGGAGCAAGAGGACGCTCAGATCATCACATGGTTGTGGAACAGTATGGAACCCAGGATTAGTGTGAACTTCATGTTCCTTGATACTGCCAAAGATGTGTGGGACCATGCGAAGAAATTGTATTCGGGGCAGGACAATACAACCAGAGTTTATCAGCTTTATCAAGAGTACTTTAATCTGCAACAGGGCAATCAGAGTCTTGAGGAGTACTATGCCAACATGAGGAACATACGTAATGAGTTGAATGTCTATCATCCTCTCACTTATGATGTCAATATTCAGCAACAATAGAGAGAGCAGCTTGATGTGACTAGATTTTTGGTGGGACTAAAGTCTGAATATAAACCAGTACGGGCTCAGATATTAGGGGGATCAGCTCTTCCGTCCCTAGAAGAGGTATTTGCTCGACTTCGGAGGATTTCTATCGGATCTATTGAGAACTCTAATATCTCAGATAGATCTGCCTTTGTTGCACCGAGAGGCCGTGGTGGTAGAGGTGGAGCTCGGGGAGCTCAGTCTGGCTGTGGTGGTGGTAGTGGTTCTGCATATGGCCGAAGTGGCAATGGTGGGTCTACTCATAATCGTGGTGGTGGTCGTACTGGGAGCAGAAATTCAGAGGGAGCCCGTGGTAGAAGACGTAGCTCAGGCCCGAGGAAGTGCACTCATTGTGGTATGGATGGACATACCATCAACTATTGTTATGATCTACATGGTCCTCCCTCAACCTGGGCCAATCATGCCACGACCGGTGACTCAAGTTCCAGCTTTAGACAGGAAAATCATTCATCTGATCAGTTGCCTCCTACATCCACAGATGGTCCCATGAAGGAGATGGTGAGTGTTCCCCGTGATGAATATGAGAGGTTTATCCAATCACAGCAGAACATGGCGACTTTTGCTCACTCAGGTATGGCTTGTCTGGCATCTACACCCAATCCCTGGATCATTGACTCTAGAGCCTCCGATCACATGACTGGAACTCCAGGTGTGTTTTCCTCCTTATCTCATTGCTCAACATCACAATCTGTCACCCTTGCTAATGGTTCCACATCCTCAATTTGGGGTGTTGGTAATGTTGACCTAGATCCTATATCCCTCTCATCAGTTCTGTATGTTCCTAAATTGCCTTTTAACCTTATGTCTGTTAGTAAGCTGACCAAATCACTTAACTGCTCCATTACCTTTTATCCTTCTATGTGTGTCTTTCAGGATCTCAAGACGGGGATGAAAATTGGTGGAGGGCATGAAGCAGGTGGACTGTATTATTTTGACGGTGGTGGTGGTAGAACTTCAACAGCTCTCCAGTCATCTCTTTCTCCTCTCCAGTGGCACTACCGATTTGGTCATCCGTCGCTCAAAGTCTTGAAGTCCTTGGTTCCGTCCTTGAGTCAGCTTTCTGTTTTGGATTGTGAGTCGTGTCAGTTTGGGAAACACCATCGTGTTCCCTTTAGTTCTAGGGTTGATAACCGTGTGTCGAGTCCTTTTTCTTTAGTTCATTCAGATGTTTGGGGTCTTTATAAAGTAATGTCATATAATGGATACAAATATTTTGTCATTTTTGTGGATGACACGGCATTATACATCAGACCTCGTGTACCTACACCCCACAACAAAACGGGGTGGCTGAGAGAAAGAATCGCCATCTCCTTGAAACAGCAAGATCCCTAATGCATCACATGTGTTAGACAGTTTTGTATGCCCTTAGCTTCAATCCGATTTGATGTACTTTTGTTATTTAGTGGAAATAAATAAAGTGCATGTTTGATTCATGTTGTTTGGTTTAATTCTGTGCAAAACCCTAAAACTGGACTTTTATAGAGATTCGTGCTAGTTTTAAATGTTCACAGCCGTTGGATAAGTCTGGGGAGATTTATCCTACCAAGGCTGATACTGGTGTGCCACCAAGTGTTGGGATGGCCTATCTCAGCCACCAGGGTAAGACCCGAGGCACATGCAGTATGGGATTACTTGAATCCTTGAACCGGACCAGATTTCCAGTGTTGCCCTGGACCTTGGAGACAGATGGGCAAAACTGGAAAGTTACACCTGACCCCTAGACTCGATTATGACACTTCACTAGGTGTCGGATCAGGCTGTCTTTGATATGCCAATCAGTGAGATCCTTAGATGGGGATCAAAACCTGGGTATGTTGGGGCAGTTTGAGAATTCATCTGAGTGGGTGATCATAGTGACAGAATCAGCCACTTTGTCGGGCAAAGGGTAATGATCGGGAATGCACTCTCTCTGATGGAAACCAAATTGCCGGCAGTTGACTTCAATCGTTGGAATTTTGTTTTGCAAAATTAATATATTTATATATATATATATATGGTTTCAAATTGTTTGCAAATGGTTTTAATTCCCGGGATCCATATGAGAGGAGAGTGCGGCACTGTTCCTTGCAGCCGAGGGAGAGGTCCTCTCTTGTCGGGCAGTGCTTGATCATTAAGGGCTGAGAGGTTAAGTGTAAGACCATTTAGGATAATACCTGATGGGCTAATCTTGCACCTGCCCACAGTCCCTGGGTTTTTATAAGATGGCTTGGCCCAGGGACCACTTAATGTAAGTGTTGGGCCCATAGGGTCCATGTGATGGACTCAAGGGGTTCATTGAGTTTTTCAGTGAATTCGGCTGGGCCTTGTATTAAAGGCTGGGCCGAACCCATGTGGCTGGTGTGTAGATCAATGCTTGGGTCCCACGCCATACAAAGAAGCCCAACTGGGCAGCAAATTGGAAAGTATTTAGACACTGAACACTTAATGGGCCAAAAGCCCATTTTGAGGTGGTCTGATATGATCACCCATCCATGGGGCGAATCTGAGATTAATGTTAGTAAAAGGATTGGGCCTTTAGCCTTATCCACTCTTTGAGACCAAATTCAAATTAGATTTGAATCTGGTAACCTCCTGATAAGATCAGGAGTAAGCTAACTTTATCTGCAGATAGGATTAAGATAATCCCCTATCCAAATACTGATTGGATTGGGATAACTCCTCATTAGGAGGTTTCTTAATCAAGAAGAAAGGAGGAGAAACCCTAAGAGAGAGAGAAATCATCAGATTTCGAACCACCTTTTGAAGAGATATAGGATATCTCCTGCGATTTGAGATAGGATATCATTCATACTCCAGAAAAAGAAGAAGAAGCAGTTAAGCCCTTTTTCGCTCTTGGAGTTCTCCTCCTGCCGCCGCCATCTATCCTTCCAAGATTTGATCTTTGCAGAGAAAGAAAGTTAAGAAATCTGTTCTTGACATTAGTCTTGCAACATAGACTAAAAAGATTCAGTGTTTAGTGTTTCCAGAGGATTCTTGTGAAGGATCCAGTGTGTAGGATGCACCCTGCTGGTTCTGTTCCATCCACAGCTGTGTCATCTTCAGCAGGAACGGTTCTTGGTGCATTCTTTGGGCGTGAACACCAACTTTGGGAGATACTGCTTCTCCGGATCAGGTATATTCCTCCCATTTGTCTTTTGGTACAGATCTGGTTTGATTATGGTTCAAGTAGGATCCTTGAATATTGTATTCTAAATTTAGGGAATATGATTCTCAGATGGGAGAAGGTAGGAAAATTTTTGAAATTCGCCCACCCATTCCGCAACCTTTGTGGCGTCCATTAGATGGATCCTACCATTCTTTCAACATGCATGTTCCCAAATCTTTTTGGAGTGATGCAATGCTTACCTCTTGTTTTCTGATTAATCGGATGCCCACGTTCATCCTTGATGGTCAGTCTCCGTTTCAGGTCTTGTTTCCCACTTTGTCTCCGTTCCCTCTTACACCGAGAGTTTTTGGGTGTGTCTGTTTTGTCCATAATCTGGGTCCCGGGAACGACTAGTTTGATGCCCGTTCTCTCAAGTGCATCTTCCTTGGTTATTCTCGGACCCAGAAAGGGTATAGGTGTTACCATCCTGGTTCTCGACGGTTCTTTGTGTGTGTTGATGTCAGTTTCTTTGAGTCTACTCCGTTCTTTTTGGGGTCTGGTGATGCTTCTTCCTCCTTATCACCTCCTCCTCTTCCACTTCCCGTTGTTGATCCTCCTCCCTTTGTTCCAGTTGTGACCAAATCCTTGCCTCCGGTGCCACCACCTGTTGAACGCCCACCTATCCGTCATGTGTATACACATAGCCCACGTGCACCAGCTACTACTCCTCCGGCTACATCTCCGTCGACGGATCCGGCACCAGACCCCCACTTAGCATTTGAGGTTGATCTACCCATTGCTTTGCGGAAAGGTAAACGTACTTGCACCCTTCATCCCATTTCTAATTATGTTTCTCTTACTCACCTTTCTGCTTCCCATTGCCAGTTTGTTACCTTGTTATCCTCAGTTATAGTTCCTAAAGATGTCTAGGAAGCCCTTGCCTCTCCAAGGTGGTGCCGTGCCATGGAAGAAGAACTCTCAGCCCTTCATCATAATCATACTTGGGACCTTACTGCTCTTCCTCCTGGGAAGCAAGCTGTTGGTTGTAAGTGGGTTTATACGGTTAAGTATCTGCCTGATGGTAGTGTTGAATGCCTGAAAGCGCGATTAGTTGCAAAAGGGTACTCCCAAACCTATGGCATTGACTACATAGAGACCTTCTCACCGGTTGCTAAGATAGGGTTAGTTCGTGTTGTGATCTCTCTTGCAGCCATGTATGAGTGGCCACTATATCAGCTTGATATCAAGAATGCCTTTTTGCATGGTGACTTACTCGAGGAGGTTTACATGGAGCAACCTCCAGGGTTTGTTGCTCAGGGGGAGGATGGTAAGGTGTGCAGACTAAGGAAGGCTATATATGGGCTTAAACAGTCTCCTCGAGTATGGTTTGGTAGGTTCAGTGAGGTGGTAAAGAAGTTTGGCATGAAACAGTGCAAAGTTGACCATTCTGTATTTAGTCATGACTCTCCGGGAGGAAATACTGTTGGTGGTGTATGTAGATGATACTGTTATTACTGGGAATGATAACATTGGTATTAACAGGCTGAAGACTTATCTGCAGGATCACTTTCAGACAAAGGATCTGGGTAAACTGAAATATTTCTTGGGGATAGAGGTAGCGAGATCCAAGTATGGGATTAACCTGTGCCAGAGGAAGTATGTGCTTAATTTGCTGGAAGAAACAGGCTTGTTGGGTGCCAAACCAGCTGAAACACCCATGGACACAAATACCAAGCTAAGCAGTGATATGGGTGAAGTGTTTGAAGACCCTGGCAGATACCGACGACTTGTGGGCAAACTGAACTACCTAACCATTACCAGACCAGACATCTCATTTGCAGTTAGTGTGGTAAGACAGTTCATGTAAAAACCTCTGATTCCTCATTGGAATGCGGTTTTGAGAATTGTGAAGTATCTAAAAGGGGCCCCGGGTTGCGGTCTGATATACAAGAGTGGGGGAAAACTTGAAATAGAAGGGTATTCTGATGCTGATTGGGCCGGTTCTATGTCTGATAGGCGGTCTACTACAGGCTATTGCACGTTTCTGGGAGGTAACTTGGTGACATGGAAAAGTAAGAAGCAGACGGTTGTGGCAAGAAGCAGTGCAGAAGCAGAATATAGGGCTATGGCGCACACCGCTTGTGAATTAGTGTGGCTAAGGAACCTTCTACAAGAAGTAGGGTACAACATTAACACTCCAATGAAGCTCTATTGTGATAATCAGGCTATAGTTCATATCTCCTCTAATCTAGTGTTTCATGAAAGAACCAAGCACATTGAGGTTGACTGTCACTTTGTGAGGGAGAAGGTGCTGAATGGAGAGCTAGACACTACACATGTTAATACAGGAAATCAGGGGGCTGACTCATTTACAAAAGGCTTGAGTCGGGGAAGAGTGGACTACATATGTAACAAGCTGGGAGTATATGATATATACTCACCAACTTGAGGGGGAGTGTTAGCGTAGGGGTATTTCTGTCTTTATACCTTGATTGATGTTGCTGATTTGTAATGTTGTGTTGAAACATGTGCTCTTAACTTAAAGTAAGGGCATATAGGTCTTTTCAGTCATGTTTTAATAATAATATAAATACTTACTAGCGACTGGGAGAAGTGAGGTTGACTCTTTCAGTTCGAACCAGAATTCTCTCTTCTCTCTTTCTCTCTTTCTCTCTTTCTTTATCACTTTTTCTTCTTCTACGTAACTGAACTCAGTCAGGCCGAACTCTAAGGCAGACCTGAATTATAACAAGGCTCAATCCTTTTGTTAACTTTAATCTCAGATCCGCCCCATAAATGGGTGATCATATCAACCCAGTTCGAAATGGGCTTTTGGCCCATTAAGTGTTCAGTGCTTAACTAGTTTCCAATCTGCTGCCCAGTTGGGCTTCTTTGTATGGCGTGGGACCCAAGCATTGATCTACACACCAGCCACATGGGTTCGGCCCAGCCTTCATTACAAGGCCTAGCCGAATTCACTAAGAAGTTCAATGAACCCCTGAGCCCATCACATGGACCCTATGGGCCCAACACTTACATTAAGTGGTCCCTGGGCCAAGCCATCTTATAAAAACCTAGGGACTGTGGGCAGGTGCAAGATTAGCCTATCAGGTACTATCCTAAATGGCCTTACATTTAACCTCTCAGCCCATAATGATCAAGCACTGCTCGACAAGAGAGGATGTTGGATTGAAGTCTTTGTATGTATGAGTATTCGGCTGATAAGAGTTCTTATTAGCCTATACTTAAGTTTAAGTTGTCCTGTACTGGGCCTTTGTTAATGGGCCTAATCCTGTTTAATGTTTTAAGTTGTTTGGGTGTCCCATCACTAATCAGGGGCATTCTAGTAACTTCCTGTATCATTGTACTACACCATAATATAAATAATAGTACTGTCGACTGAGTGAAAAGTTCGACATTCCTGCATCTCTTCTTCTTCTTCTCTTTTCTGCTACTTCGGCTACAGTAATTTAGCTTTCATGGTATCAGAGCATTAGCTTCTTCCTGGTTTCAGCCGGCACACACTCTCTTCTCTTGTTGTCTTTTCATCTTCTCTCTCCCTTTTCTGGGTTGCTGTAGAGAAGACCTAGGGGTGTAAGAGTAAAGCAAGTTCGAACCTAGGGTTTCTCTTGGTTGTGGGACTCAAGGGAAGTAAGACCCAGAAGTAGATGTCCTACTAGGTTATTTCCAGCAAATAGTAGCTATTTGGCTACTAAGAGAGGTCTGTGTAGGACAGACCTAGTTGAGGACTGATTTCAGCAGTCCTAGCACTAGCCGAAAGGGGCTTAGCTACTTCTACAGTTACAGCTTAGGTGCTCCAGCAAGACTCGCACAGACTTAGCTTCTTCTACACACTGTTCACTTGCTACTGTTGCGGCCTCGAACTGTTCACTCACTACTGTACCCGAACTGTTGCAGTTTTTGGTTCAGCCCAAGTGAAATCTATCTAGTGTTCTACCAGCACTGTGAACACTTCTACCATCATGGCAATGTGGCAAACAGCTCCAAGTTCAGGGTGGTTATCAGTCCGAAACCCCTCACCACTGCTGTGAGACTACCTAGGGGGCTGCCAGCTCCAGATTGTTCAGCACTGTGAACCCTAGTTGAGGACTGATGTCAGCAGTCCTAGTATTGGCCGCAAGGAAGGGCACTCTCTTTACAGTTGCAGTACTCAAAGTTCAAGTGGAGTCTGCATAGCACAATAGTTGAGAACCCTTAGCTTCAGGTCGGTTACCAGCCCAGAACTCCTTGCTTGCTGTTGTAACTGAACTGTTTCAGAACTGTGATAGTCTCGGCAAGTCTGAAACTGAGTCGAGTGCTGTCAGAACCTGCTGTGGTCATTTCAGCTAATCAGATCTGCTCCAGAACTGGTTCAGAACCTTCAGAACTGCTTCGGCTAGTCTCAATCAGTGTCACCTACACAGTGGCTGCAGTCAAGATGTCTTCAATACCCAGAGATGTTTCTTCTAGAGATAACAGGCCTGCGGCAAGTGGGAATTTTGTCACCAGCAACAATGATGACAACTCACAAAATACACCAACAGTGTCTTCTTCTCCTATGGGACAGGTTGTTGATTCCTCTGGAACTGGTACATTGGGCTTCTCTGCTAGTGAGGTTGAGATCCTTAGTAGGGCATTAGCCCGTCTAAGAAATAATTCTTTTGCTTCTACATCTCTTGCTAGATCAGGTACAGCCTCTGCCTTCAGTGCCACTGGCTCTATTGACTCTACTTCTTGGGTTATTGATTCCGGTGCTACTGACCATATGACACATATGTCTTCCCTATTCTTTTCATATCATTTGTTGTCTGGTCAGGATAAGATGAGAGTTGCTGACGGGTCTTTCTCCACTATCTCTGGAAAGGGAATTGTTGACCTAAGCAAGGACCTCTCTCTTAAATCAGTTTTACATGTTCCCAGTCTTACCTCAAATCTCTTGTCTGTTTCAAAACTTACCAAAAATTTGAACTATAGTATAACCTTTTTTCCTACTCATTGTGTCTTCCAGGATGCAGACATCGGCTCAGCCTTACAAGCATCTACTGCTAGTAATCCGGAAAGTGTGGAGTCAATAGCTAAGCTGCATCTTTGGCATGCTAGGCTAGGTCATGTGTCTTTCTCCTCATTAAAAATGTTGTTTCCCGAATTGTTTAAGGGCATTCCAAGTCAGAGTCTAACCTGTGAAGTATGTCAAATGTCAAAACAATGTAGAACTATGTATCCAATTTCCAGCAATGAAATTTGTGCTCCTTTTGATTTGGTTCATTCTGATGTCTGGGGCCCTTCACCCATTGTTTCCTTTGATGGCTTCCGGTACTTTATCAGTTTTATTGACCACTACTCTCGTTGTACATGGATCTACCTGTTAAAAGGACGGGATGAAGTACCACGGATAACCATGGCATTTTGCAAGATGATTGAAACAGAGTTTAATAAGAAGATTAAGCAATTCAGGTCAGACAATGCTGCTGAATACTTTGAAAAATCCTTGAACTTATTCCTGGAAGATGCTGGCATACTACATCAGTCATCCTGTGCTTATACTCCTCAGCAGAATGGAGTTGCTGAGCGCAAGAATAGACATCTATTGGAGACAGCTCGAGCCTTACTATTCCAACACAAAGTCCCCAAGCAATACTGGTCTCAAGCTGTACTTTCTGCATCATATCTGATAAACCGGATGCCATCTAAGGTGTTGGGTATGAAAACCCCTTTCTCTGTTTTGTGCCCCACTCTTCCAGACTTTCCCCTTCCTCCTCGGGTCTTTGGCTGTATATGTTTCATACATGTGAAGGATCCAAAGAAGACTAAGCTAGATCCTAAGGCTACAAAGGGAATATTCTTGGGGTACTCTCCTACACAAAAGGGTTACAAGTGTTATGACCCTGTCTCCAAGAGAAAGTATGTCACCAGAGATGTGGTGTTCTTTGAGTCTCAACCCTATTTTCAGTCTTCTCAGAATCCTCTTCAGGGGGAGACTAGTGGGATGGAAGAGGATTCTCATTCTCCCTCCTTTTTTGTTCCCCTATCTACCTCGGGTCTTCCATCCTCTCCTCCTACTCCTTGTTGTGACATTCCGGGTCAACCCAGTGAGGCTCCCACTGTGCGGTTACCTCTCCTGATGCTGCAGATGTTCTTGAAGGCTCCAGTAGGCAACAAAAAGAGATACTTACATACAACAGAAGGAAAAGGGATCCTCAACCTCATGACATCAACCAGTTGGACTCGGATCAATCTGTCTCTACAATCCAAGGTAATTTCAACTCTCATACTTCTGATTTGGATCTTCCTATTGCTCTCCGTAAGCCTATCCGCTCTTGCACCACCCGGCACCCCATTGCTGATTTTGTTTCTTACTCGCATTTATCTCCTGCCTATCACTCCTTTGTGTCTGCTCTTTCCTCTGTGCGTGTTCCTTCTAGGTACTCAGAAGCCGTGTCTGATCCAAGGTGGAAAGAAGCTATGAATGAAGAGATGAAAGCCCTAATTAAAGCAAGAACTTGGGAATTAGTGGATCTGCCAGAAGGGAAGACCACTGTTGGGTGCAAGTGGGTGTTTACTGTAAAGCACAGGGAGGACGGGTCCATTGAAAGGTACAAGGCCAGACTTGTGGCAAAGGGGTTTACTCAGAAAGAAGGGATTGACTACAAAGAAACCTTTGCCCCGGTAGCAAAGCTCAACACAATTCGGGTTCTATTGTCACTAGCAGCAAATTTTTCATGGGAACTTCATCAGCTGGATGTGAAGAATGCCTTCTTAAATGGTGACCTTCATGAAGAGGTATTTATGGAACCTCCACCAGGCTATGACTTTAGTAGAAAGGTGTGCAAATTGAGGAAAGCATTATATGGGTTGAAGCAATCTCCCTGTGCATGGTTTGAGAGGCTCTGTGGGGCCATGAAGAAAGTGGGGTACACTCAGAGTGGTGCAGACCATACCTTGTTCATAAGGAGACAGGATAGCAAACTTACTGCACTCATTGTTTATGTGGATGATATGGTAATTACCGGGAATGACTTGGAAGAGATAAAAAGACTGAAGGAGTTTCTAGCTTTTGAATTTGAGATCAAAGACTTGGGTCATTTGAGATATTTTCTTGGGATTGAAGTTGCCAGGTCAAGAGAGGGAATCTACATATGTCAGCGGAAGTATGTTCTTGACCTCCTAGAGGAAACAGGCATGATGGGGTGTAAGCCAGCAGAGACTCCAATGGAACAGAACCATGGCCTGCAGGAATCAGTAGGGGAGGACTACTATGATAAAGAGAGATACCAAAAATTGGTAGGGAAGCTGATATACTTATCCCTCACTCGGCCAGATATTGCTTATGCTGTGCATGTTGTCAGTCAATTTATGCACTCTCCAAAGATTCCTCATATGAAAGCAGTTGAAAGGATTCTCAGGTACTTGAAGACTTGCCTAGGGAAGGGAATTCTCTTCAGGAAAAACAATAGAATTGAAATTGAAGCCTACACTGATGTAGATTGGGCTGGGTCTGTTGGAGACAGGAAGTCAACCTCGGGTTACTGTACATTTGTGGGAGGAAACCTGGTCACATGGCGCAGTAAGAAGCAGAATGTAGTGGCTAGATCAAGTGCAGAAGCAGAGTATCGAGCTATGGCCCACGGGGTTGCTGAACTCTTATGGCTCGAACTCTTCTTAATGAACTTGGCATTAAGGCTGAAGGTCCTCTCAGGCTGTATTGTGACAATAAAGCTGCCATCAACATTGCCAACAATCCCGTGCAGCATGACAGGACAAAACATATTGAGATTGATCGGCACTTTGTTAGAGAAAGAATTGTCTCGGGTGAACTCTGTGTGCCTTATACTCCATCTGAGATGCAAATTGCGGATGTACTGACTAAAGGGCTGGCAGCAGCAAAGTTTAGGGACATGCTTGGCAAGCTAAACATGATTGATATCCATGCTTAGCTTGAGGGGGAGTGTTGGATTGAAGTCTCTGTATGTATGAGTATTCGGCTGATAAGAGTTCTTATTAGCCTATACTTAAGTTTAAGTTGTCCTGTACTGGGCCTTTTGTTAATGGGCCTAATCCTGTTTAATGTTTTAAGTTGTCTGGGTGTCCCATCACTAATCAGGGGCATTCTAGTAACTTCCTGTATCATTGTACTACACCATAATATAAATAATAGTACTGTCGACTGAGTGAAAAGTTCGACATTCCTGCATCTCTTCTTCTTCTTCTCTTTTCTGCTACTTCGGCTACAGTAATTTAGCTTTCAGAGAACCTCTCCCTCAGCTGCAAGGAACAGTGCTGCACTCTCCACTCACATGGATCCCGGGAATTAAAACCATTTGCAAACATTTTGAAACCGTATGTATATATATATATATATATATATATATATATATATCATATATAAATTTTGCAAAACAAAATTCCAACGATTGAAATCAACTGCCGACAGTTTGGTTTCCATCAGAGAGAGTGCATTCCCGATCATTACCTTTGTCCGACAAAGGGGCTGATCCTGTCACTATGATCACCCACTCAGATGAATTCTCAGACTGCCCCAACATGCCCAGGTTTTGACCCCCGCTAAGGATCTCATTGATTGGCATATCAAAGACAGCCCGATCCGACACCTAGTGAAGTGTCGTAATCGAGTCTAGGGGTCAGGTGTAACTTTCCAGTTTTTGCCCATCTGTCTCCAAGGTCCAGGGCAATACTGGAAATCTGGTCCGGTTCAAGGATTCGAGTAATCCCATACTGCATGTGCCTTGGGTCTTACCCTGGTGGCCGAGACAGGCCATCCCAACACTTGGCGGCACACCAGTATCAGCCTTGGCAGGATAAATCTCCCCAGACTTATCCAATGGTTGTGAACATTTAAAACTAACACGAGTCTCAATAAGTATCCAGTTTTAGGGTCTTACACAGAATTATACCAAACAACATGAATCCAACATGCACTTTATTTATTTACACTAAATATCAAAAGTACATCAAATCAGATTGAAGCTAAGGGCATACAAAACTGTCTAACAGCTCCCACTTGCACTCAGGTCCAATCTGGTACAAGCCGGAGTCCCAGACTTTCCACGTGTTTCTCAAACACCTTCTGTGTCAGTGGCTTAGTCAATGGGTCTGCCACATTATCTGCTGATGCTACCTTCTGTGACAGTGGCTTAGTCAATGGCTGCCCTAATAGTATATGTGGATGACATAATTGTTACTGGTGACTGGAAGGATGAAATTCAAAGTTTGAAGGGCTTCCTTGCCACTCAATTCGAGGTGAAAGATCTAGGACCCACCAAATACTTCCTTGGGATTGAGGTTACCCGATCAACAAGGGGTATCTTCATCTCCCAAAGGAAATATGTCCTAGATTTGCTCAAGGACACGAGAAAGATTGGGGTTAAACCAGCCGACTCTCCCATTGATCCCAACCATAAGTTAAGTGACAGTCAAGGTGAACCACTTAAGGATGTGAAGCAATTTTAGAGGCTTGTAGGAAGATTGTTGTACCTCTCTATGACTCGTCCAGACATAGCATATGTTGTTGGTGTCCTCAGCCAGTTCATGCATGCACCTAGGTCCACCCATCTTGAAGCAGCGGAGAGAGTACTACGGTATCTTAAGAAGTTCCCGGGTGCTGGTTTATTATTCCAAAAACATGGACACTTGAGGGTTGAAATTTACACAGATGCGGATTGGGCTGGATCTCAAAGTGACAGAAGGTCTACTAGTGGTTATTGCACCTTTGTAGTAGGGAACCTTGTTACTTGGAGGAGTAAGAAGCAAACCGTGGTAGCTAGATCCAGTGCTGAAGCTGAGTACCGTGCAATGGCACACGGAGTAGCCGAAGGTATGTGGATAAAGAATCTATTGGGAGAGTTGGGTTTTCCAGTTGGTAAACCCATGACTCTATTCTGTGACAACAAGGCAACTATTAGTATCGCTGCCAACCCGGTACTACATGATAGAACAAAGCACATTGAAATTGACAAGCATTTTATCAGAGAGAAAATCATCACAGGCGAAGTATGCACTCCATACATCAGCTCTGAAGACCAACTTGCAGACTTATTTACAAAAGGGCTAAACCATTCCAGACATCAAGGTCTCTGTGACAAGTTGGGCATGATTGATATCTATGCCCCAACTTGAGGGGGAGTGTTAACAGGTGTATTATATGTACTGAACACAGGCTTAATACCCGCAGGGGTATTTTCATAATTCTGTAGACATATTGTTATGTACGGCCAGAATAGTATAAATAGAAAGCTTCACTCGACTGAAGCTAAGTTTTGTTGAGGCCTTAACTCAGTTGCCTCTTATTTTTCTTCCTCTTCTCCTTTTCTTCTTTTCTCCTTCTTCTTTTCTTCTTCTTCTTGGTCTCCTGCTCAACAACAGGTTTAGTGCCCGCAGGGGTATTTTTGTAATTTTGTAGACCTCTTGTGTTGTACGGCCAGTATAGTATAAATACAAATGCTTCACTCGCATGAAGTTGTTCTTTTGAGGCCTTAAGTCTGCAACCTCTTCTCTTCTCCTTCTTCCTTCCTTTCTTCTTCTTCTTCTGCTCAACAGAGGGCTTAGCATACAGTTGGTTGTGCCGGAATAAGTTTAATACACATTGCAAATGCTCAAAGTGTGAAGCCCAACTGGAACTATAAACCAGTATATCATCAAAGAACACCAGAACAAAGAGACACAAGGTTTAAAAATACCATTCATGATCCTCTAAAATGAAGAAGGGGCGTTGGTCAGCCCAAATGGCATCACGAGGAACTCAAAGTGTCCATCCGAGGTTCTGAAGGCAATTTTGTGGATGTCATCAGGGAGGACCCGGATCTGATGGTAACCTGACCGCAGGTCCATCTTAGAGAAATACCTGGCCTGGCCCAATTCATCAAACAACTCTTCAATCAGGGGTATGGGGTACCTGTCCTTGACTGTGATGCGGTTCAAGGCCCTGTAATCCACACAGAATCTCCAACGCCCATCTTTTTTTCTCACAAGAATCACAGGGGACGAGAATGGGCTGCTGCTAGGCCGAATTAAACCCCTGTCTAATAACTCTTTTACCATTCGCTCAATCTCTACTCTCTGGTAATGGGGGTAACGGTATGGTTTGACGTTGGCGGGGGGTGCTCCGGGTTGGATGGGGATCTGATGGTCATGGACCCGAGGGGGTGGCAGTGTCGTGGGTTCTTGGAAAACATCCGAATAGGACTGCAGCAATAACTGAAGTTGCTGAGTTTGGGTTGGTGCGGGTTCACCCTCTCCTGTGGGCATAGTGGGCCCAAAATGCATTGAACCCATGCTCATCAACAAGGGGGTGGAGTCATACTGGCAGGCCATGAGTATGGTTTCCATACTACCAGCGGCAAGGGGTTGGGCCTTAATCCCCTTTAGCGAGTACTGTTTGTCAGCATAGGTGAACTGCATGGTCAATTCGGCCCAGTCACACACCACTGGCCCCAACAACTGTAACCACTGGACCCCTAAGACTATGTCTGCCCCAGTGAACTCCAATGGATGTAGGTCCACCTTGAACTGGTACCCCTGAATCCACAACTCCACTGCCTTGCACCTCCCCTCACACGTGATCTGGTGGCCATTTGCCACGTTGACAGCAAATTTTGGGACGGGCTCTACTGCTAACCCCAATTGTTCGGCCAGCCTAGGTGTTATGAAATTTAAGGAGCTCCCGCTATCGATCAAGACAACACACTTCCCAGCTATTAACCCTTTTACCCGCATGGTTCTGGGAGCCTGGTAACCCACCAAGGCCTGTAGAGATATGATGTAGTACTCCTCTTCCGGTACCACCTCCAACTGCTATATACCTGAATCTCCTGTCTGGGTTATTGTCATCTTCCCCTTCTACTTGAAGTAGGAACACCTGTTGAGTCTTGCACTTGTGACCAGGAACAAACTTCTCATCACAGTTGTAGCAGAGTCCCTTCTCTCTGCGGGCCTGCATCTCCGTCCACGATCATTTCCTGTATAGAAGGGACATAGCTCCTGGCTTCTTATTCGGTGGGGTGGGTAGGGGCACAAGCTTATGAGTGGTGGTGGGCGTGGGTAGTAGAGGTCCTGGTTTGGATTCGGCCCTGGGGTAAGGTCCCTTTTGGTTCAAGCCCACCCAAGGCCCCTTTAGCTTTCCCAACCTTTGTAATTGGTCCAGCCTTTCTTCCTAAAGCTTGGCCAGCCCAATAGTAGCCACCAAGGTGGTTGGCTGCATGGTGTTAACCTCTATCCTTATCTCCTCCCTTAAGCCGCCTATAAAACAACCCACCAGGGCTATCTCCGGCCAGCCATGTACTCCTATTGTCAACCTTTCGAAGTCCCTTTGATACTCCCTCACTGTACTAGTCTGCCTTACTCGGGAGAGAGATTCATTAGAATTCTCGTACCCTGATGGCTCGAACCTCACACATAGTGTTTCGGTCAAGTCTAGCCAAGTGGTCTGAGGGTGCGTCTTCCGGTACCATTGGTACACATAATGGCTTCTCCATCCATGTGTATGGCTGCAATGGAGACCCTTTGTTCCGTGCAGGGGTTTCATGAAATTCAAAGTAGCACTTAGCCCGGTTAATCCAGGGGATAGGGTCGTCACCTGAACACAATGGGAAATCGATTTTGGCAGCCTTGATGGGGTAAACTCCTCCTCGCCGTACGCCGTTGTTGCTTGATCCCTCCACCTCTAAGGTTCGTGGTCCTGATGAGATCCTCTCGAACTGACCTACCAGAGCTGAGAGGGTCTCCTTGATTTCTCTCAGTTCACTGGTGGTCTGACGGACCTCCCCTTCAATACAGTCAATGTGTTCTTCTGCCACCAAGAACTTTGTAGCGGGCGTCGTCGCTAGGCTCTGATACCAATTGTTAGGCCCCTCCTCTTACGAGTTTGTTGGTGAGCTGATTCGAGGGAGCTCGCCCTCCTGAAACAAACGAAGGAAGAAGACGAGAAGAAGAAGAAGAAGAAGAAGAAGAAGAAGAGAGAGAGAGAGAGAGAGAGAACGAGAGGATAATAGCTAATTTCGTTCCTACCTAAGTGAATACGTGATTGGCCTTTATAATGCATGGCCGTACACTCATGATATCTTCTAACAAACTTGGAGCATGCCTGCCTCTACTCTATACGCGGGCGATGCGTATACACATAGGTAAGTGGGGGGGGTGGCTCTCGTGGGGTTCTAGGTTCTCGGTTGGGCTTGATGGGCCTGGAAAGTCTCGCCTAGAATCTCCTTCTTACTGGGCTTGGAGCTCTCTATCTCACTGGGCCTAACACCGAGTCTATCAACTTCGGAGGGAAGCTTGTAATTTGTGTCAGGGGGAGAGGGCTGTAGCCATGTACTTCTCTTCCTTGCAGTCTTTATGAGAAGAAATGGACCATCTAGAGGCCTTGGAATGGAAGAATCCTAAGAAATGGACCATCTGGAGGCCTTTGAAACCTTGGATCCACCTAGTTAGTATCTCTACTCTCACCTGTTCATTTCCATCCTTCAACCGTACTAAAAATCTGGTTACATCAAGCTGCTCTTTCTGTTGTTGCTGAATTTTGACATTAGATGTAAGGGGATGATAAACATTCAACTCATTCTGAAGATTCCTCATGCCAGCATAATACTCCTCAAAACTTTGATTAAGTAAAAATCTGCTGAATTAAAAAATATGAAAGAAAGTAGTTTCTTGAAGAGAGAAGGAAGAGAGAAGGAGAAGAAGAGAATAAGAGAAGTTGAAAGAAAAGAGAGCAATAATCTGGTCGCCCCCTTTACTTATTATTTATACAAAAATAATAGAACAATACAAAGACAACTATGCCCTTATAGGGCGGCAAAACATAAAACAGCATATATAACACTCAAAAAACATAATAAAATTTGGACTCACATAACTACTGTGGTCCCCACCTCCTATCTAACAACTAACATAAAACATCTACTCAGAAAAACATCATAAAACTAATTAATCTTCAACACTCCCCCTCAAGTTGGGACTAAATGTCACACATTCCCAACATGCATAGATCATGTTCAAGCTTGTTCTTTGCCACCCCTTTAGTGAGAACATCAGCCAACTACAACTCTGAAGAGACATAAGGCAAACAAACTTCTCTAGTTGTTACCCTTTCTCTTATGAAGAGTCTATCAACTTCAATGTGTTTTGTCCTATCATGCTGAATTGGATTGTGGGCAATATTGATTGCTGCCTGATTGTCACAATATAACATCATAGGTTCCTCTGCTTTCACCCCAATCTCACTCAAAAGAGATCTAACCCAAAGAAGTTCTAAGACACCATGAGCCATGGATCTATACTCAGCCTCTGCACTTGACCTTGCCACAACCGCTTGCTTCTTACTCTTCCAGGAGATCAAGTTCCCACCTACAAAGGTACACACTCCTAATGTAGACCTTCTGTCATCTAAGCATCCTGCCCAGTCTGCATCTGTATAGGATTCTAGCTTCAGATTCTCATGATTTGAGAAAAGAATGCCTCTACCAAGGTGCTTTTTCAGATATGCAAGTATTCTCTCAATAGCTTCCCAGTGCTGAACCCGAGGTGCATGCATGTACTGACTCACAACACTGACAGCATAAGAAGTATCTGGTCGTGTCATACACAAATACAGCAGTCGGCCCATTAATTCTGTGATTTGGATCAATAGGAGTGTCTGTTGGTTTGGTCCCTAGCTTCCCAGTCTCTCACAGTAGGTCAAGTACATACTTTCTCTGTGAAATGAAGATCCCATGCTTGGATCTTGCAACTTCAATCCCTAAGAAGTATTTGAGCTCACCAAGATCTTTGATCTCAAATTATTGCTGCAATGATGTTTTGAGATCATCAATCTCCTCCAGATCATTTCCTGTCACCACTATATCATCCACATACACAATCAGAATTGACACCAAAGCATCTCTCCTCTTCACAAAGAGGGTGTGATCAGACTGTCTGTGTGTATCCAAAACGGATGAGTGCCCCTCTGAACCTGTCAAACCAAGCCCTAGGTGACTGTTTCAGTCCATACAGAGATTTTCTGAGTCTGCACACCTTTCCTTTACCAACATTTTCATAAAAGCCTGCTAGAATGTCCATATATACCTCCTCCTGTAAATCACCATTGAGGAAAGCATTTTTGACATCAAGTTGGAACAAGGGCCATGAATAGGTGGCTGCTAGAGATAAAATGATACGAATTGAACTCATCTTAGCTACTGGTGCAAAGGTTTCCAGATAATCAACACCATAGGTCTGAGTATACCCTTTTGCTACCAACCTTGACTTGTACCTCTCTATCTTGCCATCGGCCTTATACTTCACTGAGAATACCCATCGACATCCGACTGTCTCCTTGTCTAGGGGGAGATCAACTATTTCCCAAATTTGGTTTTTGACCAAAGCATCCATCTCATCTTGCATGGCTTTTTTCCACTTAGGTTTGGAGAGAGCCTCAGTAACATTCCTGGGTATAGACACAGAATCCAAGGAAGAAAGAAAAGTACGGTAGGAGGGTGATAAGGCACTGTAGGAAAGATGGTGTGAAATGCAGTGGGCTGTACACTTTCTCTTCCCCTTACAAAGTGCAATGGGAAGATCAATGTCAGTGGGATCAACTGCAACAATGGTGTTAGGGACAGAAACATTATCATCAGAAAACATAACAGGCTCAGGCTCAAGAGGAATACCTGGAACTGTATTTGCCGAATCTGGAGTTTCAAAAGGACTGACAGAGAGTGGTGTGGGTCGAGGATGTGTGGAGTCAACCATCGTCTGCTGGCGCTGATATTACTGAGGCTGCCCGTAGTGGCTCAGGTAATGAAACTGGAGGTGCAGGTGCTGGCTGAACTGATGGTGCAGGTGGTGGCTGAACTGATGTAGATGCTGGTTGAACTGATGGAAGCACCACAGAAACAGGAAGAGGAACAGAATGTGAGTTCTCCTCCCCAAAACTCTCCCCTTGAGGAGAACCACTCGAGAAGAAGGATGTGGAATCAAAAAAGGTAACATCCACAGTGACAAATCTGCTCCTCAACACTGGGTCATAATAGGAATACCCCCTTTTGGTTCTGAGCATACCCAAGAAAAACACATTTCTTGGCCTTAGGATCCAATTTCTTGCGATGAGAGCCAAGAATGTGAACAAAAGAAACACAACCAAAAACCCTCAGAGGTATATGAAATATCCCTCTATCTGGAAAAAGGAGGCTAAATGGCACCTTAAACCCCAAAGTCCGTGAAAGAACACGGTTAATCACATGTACGGCTGTAAGAACTGCATCTCCCCAGAACTGCACAGGAACTGAAGCACACACCCTAAGACTCCTTGCCATCTCCACAATGTGTCTGTTTTTCCTCTCAGCAACTCCATTCTGTTGCGGTGTATATGCACAACTGCTCTGATGAACTACACCATGTTCTAAGAGATACATGGTTAAGTCCTTCTCAAAGTACTCTTTGGCATTATCTGATCTAAAAACCTTAGTCTAACTCCAAATTGTGTGAGAACCATCTGGTGGAATTGTCGTACTAAGTTAGGAACCTCATCACGTGATCTCATCAAATATATCCAAGAATATCGTGTATAATCATCCACAAACAAGAGAAAGTAATGGAATCCTCCCATGGAAGGGATTTGATATGGCCCCCATACATCAGTGTGAACAATATTAACAGCAGAAGTACTTCTTTTATTACTTGGTTTAAAAGACTGTCTACAATGCTTTCCTAACTAACAACTCTCACACTCCAAAGTAGATAATTGAACAGACTCAAACAACTTTGGGAAAAGACATTTCAAAGAACTAAAAGAAAGATGTCCCAAGCAATTGTGCCAAACTGGTTTACTGACTCTGACCCACTACTATTGCTGCTACTAACATGATGGCCCTGATGTCTCGGAATCTCATCCAGAAGGTAGACTCCATTCACCTCACGACCACTCCCAATCATCTTCTTTGACTCCAGATCCTGCAAAATACAATTACCTGGAAGAAAGGTCATAGAACAATTCAAATTTTTTGTCAAAGAACTAACAGACAGTAGGTTGGTATGAAGTCTAGGGACATGTAAAACAGAGGATAGAGTTATATCATTGGCCACTCTAACTGTCCCCTTCCCAACAATGGGCATATGTGAACCATCTGTTGTAGAGACTTTGTCTCTACCAGAGCACAATTGATAGGAACTGAAAATGGTAGGGGCATTAGTCATATGCTCAGATGCTCCTGAGTCTATAATCCAGGGAGGTCCCTCCTTTACCTGAAGTGGATGCAAGATTCGCAGTTGCATATGAACTACCTGTTTGTGCAAAGGAAGTGGTGTAGTTGGCTCCTGCATTCTGCTGTCCATCTAGAAGGCTAGAGCTGGGTGAATCTTTCTTACTCATAAGCTTTCCAAACCTCTCCAATTCTGTTCTCACTGTTGCTACTGCAATGGATTCCCAATCAGTTTGGGAGAGAGGGGCTGAAGAGTCTCCTATAGTGGCTACATTTGCATTTCCCTTCTTGTTTCTTATCCGAGCAGGCATAAGATTTGGATGAAGCTTCCAACAAGTGTCCCTGGTATGCTTAGGCTTCTTGCAATAATCACGCACCAAGCCCTTCTTATCTTCCCTTCTAGTCTCACTACTCCCCCTGTCTCCATTCGGCTTAGGTTTTGTTGTACCAACCATAGCCGACTGGTCAATCCCAAGCTGTCTCAGAATTGCATTCCTCCTACCCTCCTCTCCAGAGACAAAAGCATAGGCCTGAGAGAGTGTCACACCCACCCTAGAAAGAATATGCTGCATAGCAATGTCAAATTCAGGGTTCAGCCCTGCCAAGAACTCAAAAACCCTATTCCTCTCTACTAGTTTGTGATAAGTTGTTGCATCATTTACACTTTCCCATACCACAGTTTCTAAGTGATCTATTTCCTGCCATAGGGTTTTCAGCATGGAGAAATACACAGCAAGAGGTTTTTCTCCCTGTTTCATACTTATCACCTAATTTCTTAACTGATAGGCTCTGGCTTCATTTTGCTTCTGAGAGTAGGTTTAAGTCACTCCATCCCAAATCTCCTTAGCAATATTAGCCCATAGGAAATTTTTTGCAATATGAGGTAACATAGAATTACACAGCCAAGACATTACCATGTAATTCTCTTGCACCCATCGGGAAGAGTCTGTATCAGGTTTCTTCTCCTCCCCAGTGAGATACCCTAGTTTTCCACGGGCACCAATAGCCATCTTAGCTAATTGTGCCCACTCCAAATAATTTGTACCATCAAGTTTTACTATAGTAATGATCCAAGACCCAAAAATATCACTACTACCTCCAGCACCCAGTCCCACAGTACCAGTAGATTTCATCTTGGTATTCCAACTCTCCATTTTACTTCAAACAGTTCAACAATAAGAAAAAAAATAGATTGAAGACTTTCAAAAAATAATTTAATACCACACACACAGAAATCAACCCTTCCGGAAGAAGAAAACCCTAGTTGGAGGGAAATCTCTCTCCTCCCCACGCCTCCCAATAGAGAAAAGTGAATCAATCACTCCGGGAGGCCTAGAAAATTTCAGAAACCAAACCGCCCTCTTCAGAAAATCAAAAGAAAACTAACAATACCTGGGCGCCCAAGATCAGATAAAAAACAAAGAGTCCAACTTTTTTGGGACTCTTCCCCGTACTCCAGTTCTTCCTGATTTTGATGCCGAACAGTAGATCACCTTCCTGATGTCTAGATCCCACCAAAAACTCCAAGAACTAGGCAATCTATAGCAGATCAATCAGCCCTTTACTACTTCATGCAGTCGTCTGATCTAGGGCTGCATGAGAATGCTTCAAGAAACCCTAGCCGATGCTCTGATACCAAGTAGAAATCTGCTGAATTAAAAAATATGAAAGAAAGTAGTTTCTTGAAGAGAGAAGGAAGAGAGAAGGAGAAGAAGAGAATAAGAGAAGTTGAAAGAAAAGAGAGCAATAATCTGGTCACCCCCTTCACTTATTATTTATACTAAAATAATAGAACAATACAAAGACAACTATGCCGTTATAGGGTGGCAAAACATAAAACAACATATATAACACTCAAAAAACATAATAAAATTTGGACTCACATAACTACTGTGGTCCCCACCTCCTATCTAACAACTAACATAAAACATCTACTCAGAAAAATATCATAAAACTAATTAATCTTCAACAGATTACCTTGCTACAAATTAAAGTACTCTTAGTAAAGTTGATATACTCAGATAGTGTTATCTTGTCTAGAGTAAAGCTTCTTTGCATGGGTTCCATACTATTCTAAGAACATAAAATTCACACTAATCTTGGGTTCCATACTATTCTACAACCATGTCATAATTTGTGCATCTTCTTGTTCCCACTCAATGTACCCCTGAGAATCAACTAAGGGGTTTTCCTCTCACATGCATCACCTTCTTCTTATCCCTAAGAAAGACTTCTATAGATTTATCCCAAGGCACATAATTCTCACAATTCAGTTTAATAGAGGTCATTTGCACACTAAGATAATTAGAGGGAATCGTAACACTAGATTTGTATTCACTGTTGTCTCCCATAGATACCCTAAAAAAACTCCACTCACTAGTAATTCACCAAAAACACATACCACTAGGTCTGCAACTGATCATTACTTGTTTCACACTGTATCACCCATATAACCCACTTATTTAAACTACACAAATCAATCCTGCACTAATCTGTTCACCATACCACCTGAAACTGCCACCTTCGATCCATCGATTAGAGGGTTTCTATAAACCACAAGAAGAAGCTAGTAGAATAGTTTGTACGACACCATTCCCCCTATGGAATGGTAAAAAGCCCAATCTGAATCACTTGCATGTTTGATGAGCAGAAGCCAAACTATATAAACGATTACAGAAGTTGGATTTGAGAATAATAATTTGTTAGATACTCTAAGAGATCCAAGGGGTATAGATTTTATTTTCCACCATTACCAATCCAGATTGTAGAAATAGGAGTTGTTAGATACACTCTCTTGCAGAAGCTGTTGACAATTCACTAGTGGAAGTACCATTAAAGAAGTCCCAAAGGGTAAGAAGATGAGCCATCTTCACGGACTTTATTTGTTATCTACAAGAATGCGGGTTTGATGTTGGTACTAGAAATGATTCAGTCACATATGAGGAAACTATCAGATTCCTACATTCATCCAAATGGCAATATTGAAAGGTTCTAAGTCTAGTTCAGCTGCCAGAGGTGATGATATTAGCAGTCAAACAAAGTAGCAACGACCAGAATTTGATCTAGGGTTTCTTCTGGTACAAAGTTATCAATAAATTTGGTAATTCTTAGTAAGGTTGAGATGTGGACAAGAAGAAGAGGAGGATGAAAAGTGGGGGAATGTTTGGGGCACCAAAAATATCAAGCATGTCCCACTCAATTATCGTTTATTCTATGTACACAAATCACACTTAAACCCTTGAATAGAATAAATAAATTACCCTTACACTAACAAGTGCACTCTCAACATCTTGTAATACAATAGCAGCTCTCGAACATCCAAACAGTACTGCAGAAAATATATAGGTTCCATTTGGAAGAACAAAAAATGAGCAGTGTTGGGCAGTCAAGAAATAACATGTCCTGAAAATGAGTGTGTCAGAAATGTGTATGCTGAGATGGATGAGTGGAAAACTAGAGAGGATAGGACAAGAAATGAAGTCATTCATAGGAACTCATGACTCAGGAGTAGCAACAATAGGTGATAAAATGAGAAAAAGTAGACTAAGATGGTTTGGCCATGTGAATTGAAGACCATAAAAATCACCTGTAAGCAGTGATTTGTTACAAGCTGAAAAGGCTAGAAGGGCAAGGGGTAAACCAAAAAGGACATGGGCATAAGTAGTAAGAAATGATTTTAAGCACCAATAATTTAATAATGGATATGGCATTAAATAGAACAGACAAGCAAAACAGGATTTATGTAGCCAACCCCACATAGTTGGGATAAGGTTTGGATGATGACGATGATGATTTGGCAAAACGAAAAATGAAGGGAAACAAATTATTTCCTGGAAAATGATCTTTTACATTGTTCGCTTGCATGTAAAATGGATGTGGAAATTTTACAAAACATGAGCATTAAACTACTTGTTTGCTGAAATAGAGCTGTCGAATGAGAGGAGAAGAAGAATAAGAAGATATGAGATGGGTGGCAGAAGTGTTCTCAGCCAGCCCTAATCTATTATATATAAGAACATTACATAATGTTACATAAATAGACCAGAATGCCCCTGATTAGTGATGGGACACCTAGTCAAAATAAACACTAAATAAGATTAGGCCCAGTAACTAAGGCCCAATAACTAATGACTTAAGACCCAACAAAGATAAACATACAAATTAAGACAGCCGAACCAACACTACTAATTGTAGGAAAATGGCATTCCTTATAATCTTATGTATGTAGTTTCCATACATAGGTTGGCCTTCTCAATTCATATCTTGCAACTACAGAAACAAATAATGCATCTAACAAAATTTCTGGGGAAGGTAATATTTTCAAGCAAACAATGTACCCAGCAAAAAAAAGGAAAAAGATAGAACAAAAACAAGAGTGTTAAGGCATTAATCAGTTAACAATGAAAAACATTAGAAAGTAAAGAACTATAGGATGTTGTTGCTGGAACCAACTCCAGGAAAAGACCAAAAAGTTGCTTCAAATAAAATCCAGTATGTATGTAACTCAAAAAATATACCATATTATATCACCAGTAGCCGCAATTTTTTCCAGCATGCTAAGGCATTCTACCATGGTGTACATATACTTCACATGGAGAGCAGCATCACTTTTCTTAATTGCTTCCTACATACAAGTTTAGAATATCAATGCTCAGTTCATACATAATACAAGAGAAACCCACACCAATAGAATTTGATATTATTTAAATACATTATGGAGCACATACAATAAATTCATTAGGAGTGGAACATGATAGCCATATTGGAATTTGATGTGAAACAGATTTGATGTCCTTGACATTACCACCACCAACCCTTGTAGATGCAATGCCATCCAAGGCAGCCCCATCAAGTATTTCAAAAGCATTGTCATCATCATGACCATCAAATGATAAACTGAAAGTGAATTTTCAAAGTCAAATACAAATAATCAAATTTTAAGACATAAAATATACATGTCAAAGTCAAATATACATCATTAGGAACAAAACCAAATTTAGGAAGATTTGTGGGTGAGGGAAACTCATTTGATGGAGTGCTTTCCAAAACTTTTCTCTATTTCTTCTTACAAGTCAGAACCTGTCTCCAAATTCACCAATAATTATGTCCATGGGGTTGCTTGGGACACTGGTTTTAGGAGGAGGGATATTTGGTAACCCATTAGGTCATTAACCCATTGAAGGCTTTAGAATGTGTCTAAACACACCACTAACACCTGCCACTCCTGGGTTTCCTAAAGAGTTCCCATCAAAATTCAACTTGATTTTATTACTAGCTGGGGACTTCCACTCCATCACCTTTTTTTTTTTCATTTTACCTTAGAATAGTGTGCCACTTCATTCCACGTTCTTAATATGTCAGCCACTGTAAAGTTTTGGAAGATCTCTAATGTTTTTATCCAGTGTGCCACTTTTATCTTTATAGTTTTGACAATTTCTTCCTTTACCTGTGCTTCCCATTGAATTTCTTGTGTTTCTTTCAGCCCAAATAGTCCACACCACCGCTGGCCTAACTGATTTCCACATCACTCTCTCTCTTTTCGATAGCTGCCTTAAAAATTTAGGCTGAAGAAACTCACTACATCCTGAGGAGTGGTCCACCTACACCCAAAGAGAGAGCAAAAAGATTCCCATACAAATAGCACAACAAGACAATAACACAATAAATGGGATAGGGGTTCATCATTTGCAAAACAAAGACAATACACATGAGAGAGGCATTTGTTTGGCCTCCTTTTTTGAATCATGTCAAAAGTGTTCACCTTACCTAGAAAAACCTCCCAACACAATGCCTGAACTTTGGGTAGAATGGGCTTACTCTAAATCTCTTTTACTGGGAAGTTGTCCCCTCCTATAGGAGGTTGCACAAGGGTATTGTGTTAGACAGTTTTGTATGCCCTTAGCTTCAATCAGAATGATGTACATTATGAGTTTATTGTAAATGAATAAAAGTACATATTTGATTCATGTTCCATTGGTATGTTTCTGTGTAATACCCTTAAACTGGACACTTAATGAGACTCGTGTTAGTTTAGAATGTTCACAGCCGGTGGGTCGGTCTGGGGAGACCTATCCTGATAAGGCTGACACTGTTGTGCCACCAAGTCGGTTGGGGTGGCCTGTCTTAGCTACCAGGGTGAGACCCTAGGCACATACAGTGTAGGATTAATTGAATCTTTGAACCGGACCAGATTTCCAGTATTGCCTTGGACCTTGGAGATTAATGGGAAAAACTGGAAAGTTACACCCGACCCCTAGACTCAATTATGATACTACACTAGGTGTCGGATTGGGCTGTCTTTGATGTACCAATCAGTGAGATCCTTAGCGGGGGTCAAAACCTGGGTATGTTGGGACAATCTGAGAATTCATCTGAGTGGGTAATCATAGTGACAGGATCAACCCCTTTATCGGACAAAGGTAATGATCGGGGATGCACTCTCCCTGATGGAAACCAAGACTGCCAGCAGCCGATTTCAATCGTTGAGATTTGTTTTGCAAAACATATTTTATATGAGATATAAAAGTATATATATTATGGTTTCTAAAATGTTTTCAAAAAGGTTTTCATTCCCGGGATCCATATAAGCAGAGAGTGCAACACTATTCCTTGCAGCCGAGGGAGAGGTCCTCTCTTGTCGGGTAGTGTTTGATCATTATGGGCTGAGAGGTTGAGTGTAAGACCATTGAGGGCAATACCAGATGGGCTAATCTTGCATCTGCCCACAATCCCTGGGTGTTACAAGGTGGCTTGGCCCAGGGACCACTTAGGGTAAGTGTTGGACCCATAGAGCCCATTTGATGGGTTTCAGGGGGTGCACTGTCCATAGCAGTGTATTCGGCCAGCCTTGTAACAAAGGCTGGGCCGAACCCATGTGGCAGATGTGTAGATCAATGTTTGGGCCCCATGCCATACAAGGAGGCCCAACTGGGCAGCAGTTTGGAAGGCTAAGTGAACACACAAACTTAATGGGCCGAAAGCCCACTTCGAACTGGGCTGATTTAATCAGTTTAAATGAGGGGTGGATCTGGGATTGAATCAGTTGGTAGGATTGGGCCTTGACCCTATCCACTCAGAGAGTTCGAGATCTAAATAAGATTTAGATCTGGGAGCCTCCTAATAGGATTAGGAGAGGGCTGATCCAATCTACAGATAAGATAAGGGTTCTCTCTTATCACTTAAAGGGACTTCTGATCCAAACATGATTTGGATCAGCAACTCCTAATGGGATTAGGAGCTGATCCCTTTAAGCCTATAAAAGGAGGGGGCGACAGCCTTTAGACACACAACACAAGAGAGAAAAAGATCTCTAGTCTTCAGAGCTGAAATCACAGAAGAAAGTTTTTTGCAATCTCTACAGAACTCTTTCTTGCCGCCTCCTTCCTGCCGCCGCCAGACCTCCAGTTCGATCTCCAACTTTGTAGGAGAGATCAAGATTTGATCTTGATATCAGCCCTTTGTGAAAGGACTGATTGGAAGCAGTGCTCACGTGCCATCCAGCTATCCTTGCAAAGGATCGGGTTCTTGGAGAACGCTGCTGATTCTGCTCCATCCTGCACTGTGCCATCTTTAGTGGGAGTAGTCTTTGGGTCCTTCCTTGGGCGTGAACACCTCCATTGAGAGATAATAATTCTCTGTATCAGGTATACCTCTCTCCCACTCCTTTTGGTTCAGATCTGGTTCAGTTTATGGTTCAAGATTGATCCTTGAAAATATGATTTTCTAAATAGGGAATGCGATTCCCAGTTGAAGGGAGAGAAAAATTTTTGAAATTCGCCCCCTTTATTTCGCAATATTTGGGCGTCCATATGGGGAAGCTGAAGTATTTCTTAGGAATAGAAGTTGCGAGGTCAAAATAGGGGATCAACCTATGTCAGAGAAAATATGTTCTTGATCTACTTGAAGAAACAGGGTTGTTAGGTGCTAAACCAGCAGAGACTCCTATGGAACTCAATGCCAAGTTAAGTGTGGATGCAGGTGAAGAGTTTGATGATCATGGAAGATACAGAAGGTTGGTGGGAAAGTCGAACTACCTGACCATTACCCGACCAGATATATCATTTGCTGTGAGTGTGGTGAGTCAGTTTATGCAACATCCCCGGGTTCCTCACTGGGAATCTGTTCTGAGAATTGATAGGTACCTAAAGGGTGCTCCAGGTCGTGGTTTGTTATACCAAAATGGAGGAACTCTTGAGATAGTAGGGTACACAGATGCTGATTGGGCTGGCTCTATATCAAGCAGGAGGTCAACCACAGGGTATTGTACCTTCCTGGGTGGCAATCTTGTAACTTGGAAGAGCAAGAAGCAAACAATGGTGGCAAGAAGTAGTGCGGAAGCAGAGTACAGGGCTATGGCCCATACCACATGTGAACTAATATGGCTGAAGAACTTACTACAAGAGATGGGTTTCTCAATTGACAAACCCATGAAACTATACTGTGATAATCAAGCTTCTGTTCACATCTCATCCAATCCTATCTTCCATGAAAGAACTAAACATATTGAGGTGGATTGTCACTTTGTGAGAGAATAAGTGATAAGTGGGGTAATAACTACATCTCATGTGAGCTCAAGAAATCAATGGGCAGATCTCTTCACAAAAGGATTGTCTCGGGGAAGAATAGATTACATTTGTAACAAGCTGGGACTATATGATATATACTCTCCAGCTTGAGGAGGAGTGTTAGAATGCTCGAGTCAGGGGTATTTTGGTCATTCTGGTGTATTTTCTTGAAAGTGAAAGGTCTATTGTATCTGAGTTTAAGTTATGTGTCCCATCTTCTATGAGGGACAAAATTGTCTTTCTTGTAACTCAAGTTTTATGAATAAAAGTCAAGTGGGTCGACTAGGAGAGTGACTAAGAACATTCTCTCTTCTAGTTTGGCCAAACACTCTTCTCCTCTCCTTCTTCTTCTTTCTCTTTTCTTTCTTCTTTCTTCTTCTCTACTTTGACCTATAATCAACTAGGGTTTATTCACAGCTTCAATGACTCCAAGCGTAGCTAGGACTGTTCAACATTTCTCCACTGCTGCCAAGATATGGGAGAAAGTGTCTAAAACTTATAGGCAGAGAAAAAATAATGCCAGAATTTATAGATTGAATCAAGACATTGCTGCCTTGAGGCAAGGGGATATGACTGTTGCAACATATTTTGCTGCCTTAGAAGGTTTATGGGAAGAGCTAGATCATCACCTCATTCTTGATTGGGAGAATGCCAGAGACAAGGAAAGGCATGACAAACAAATTGAAGAGGGAAGAGCATTTAAATTTTTGGCTGGCCTAGATCCAATATATGAGAGCATAAGGTCCCAAATTCTGGGAAGGGATGAAATGCCCGACTTACATCATGTCTACTACCTCGTGAGGAATGAAGAGGTTAGGAGAAAAGAGATGCAAGTTGATACTCAAACTAAGCCAGTTGAACAGTCTGTGGAACATTCGGCCCTAATTTCTACAAATCAAAAGGGGAATAAGTACTCGGACAAGAGACATCTGAAGTGCACCCACTATGGAGGAGAAAGGCATGTGAAAGAGACTTGTTGGGTTCTCTATCCACATCTGAAACCAGCTGCTTTGAAGAAAGATAAAAAGCATCAGAAGGGTCAAGCTGCAAGTGGGAATCTGGTTGCCAGTCACAGTGGTGATGGCTCAAAACACTCATCCACAGTTACTTCCTCTTCCATGGGACAGATTTCAAGTCAAAATTTAGTTTGTGAAGTTTGTCAGTTATCAAAACAATGTAGAACTGTTTATCCAATTTCTAGTAATGAAATTCAAGCTTCTTTTGATTTAGTCCACTCTGATGTTTGGGGCCCTTCACCCATTATTTCTGTTGATGGCTTTCGGTACTTTATCAGTTTTATTGATCACTACTCTCGATGCACATGGATCTACTTGTTAAAAGGACGCGATGAAGTGCCACGGGTAACCATGGCATTTTACAAAATGGTTGAAACACAATTTGGCAAGAAAATTAAACAATTCAGGTCTGATAATGCAGCTGAATACTTTGAAAGGTCCTTGAATCTGTTTATGGAGGATGCTGGAATGATCCATCAGTCATCTTGTGCTAGTACCCCCCAATAGAATGGGGTTGCTGAGCACAAGAATAGACACCTATTGGAGACTGCTCGAGCCATACTATTTCAGCACAAGGTTTCCCAAAACTATTGGTCTCAAGCAGTCCTTACTGCATCATATCTGATAAATCGAATGCCATCCAAGGTATTGGGGATGAAAACTCCTTTCTCTGTCCTTCGCCCTCATCTTCCAGACTTTTCTCTTCCACCGAGAGTCTTCGGTTGTGTATGCTTTATACATGTAAAGGATCCAAAGAAGACCAAAATGGATCCTAGGGCTACGAAAGGAATCTTTTTGGGGTACTCTCCTACACAGAAGGGTTACAAGTGTTATGATCCAGTCACCAAGAAAAAATATGTCACAAAGAAGGTGGTTTTTTTTGAGTCTCAATCCTATTTTCATTCTTCCCAGAATCCTCTTCAAGGGGAGACTAGCGGGATGGAAGAGGATTCTTCTGTTCCCTCCTTTGTGCCTCCTTTTGCCTCGGACATTCCACCTTCTCCTCCTGATCCTCCTAGTTGTGGTATCCCGGGTGAATCTAATGAGGCTCCCATTGCACCAGCTACTACTAGTGATGTTGTAGATGTTACTAAAGACTCTAGAAAGCAGCAGAAAGATATAAGAATCACCTACAACAGAAGGAAACAAGGTCCTCCAACTCATGACAACAACCAATTGGACTCGGATCAACCTGTCTCAGCAACCCCAAGTAATCCTATCACACATCCCTCTGACTTGGATCTTCCTATTGCCCTTCGTAAGCCTACCCGTTCTTGTACTATCTGACACCCCATTGCTGATTTTGTGTCTTACTCACATTTGTCTCCCCGTTATTGTTCTTTTGTGTCTGCTCTCTCTTCTGTGCATGTTCCTACTAGGTATTCAGAGATAGTATCCAACCCAAGATGGAAAGAGGCTATAGACGAAGAAATGAAAGCCTTAATGAAAGCAAGGACTTGGGAATTAGTGGATCTACCGGAAGGGAAAAGCATTGTTGGATGCAAGTGGGTGTTCACTGTAAAGCATAGGGAGGACGGGTCCATTGAAAGGTACAAGGCCAGACTTGTAGCAAAAGGGTTTACTCAAAAATAAGGGATTGACTACAAAGTAACCTTTGCTCCAATAGCAAAACTCAACACAATCCGAGTTCTATTGTCATTAATTGCAAATTTCTCATGGGAGCTACATCAGTTGGACGTGAAGAATGCCTTCCTAAATGGTGACCTACATGAAGAGGTATTCATGGATCCTCCACTAGGTTATGGGTTTGGTAGGAAGGTGTGCAGACTGATAAAAGCACTATATGGTCTTAAGAAGTCTCCTTGAACTTGGTTTGAGAAGCTTTGTGGGGCCATGAAGAAAGGTGGTTATACTCAAAGTGGGGCAGATCATACCTTGTTCATAAGGAAGAGAAATGGAAAACTTACAGCACTTATTGTCTATGTGGATGATATGGTGATTATGTGGGTCAGCTGAGTTACTTCCTTGGGATTGAAGTTGCTAGATCAAAAGAGGGCATCTACATATGCCAGCGGAAATATGTCCTTGATCTTCTACAAGAGACAGGCATGATGGGGTGTAGGCCAGCAGATACTCCAATAGAACAGAACCATGGCCTACAGGAATCAGTAGGAGAGGACTACCCTTATAAGGAAAGATACCAAAAGCTGGTGGGGAAGTTGATCTATCTGTCCCTTACTCGCCCTGACATTGCTTATGTTGTACATGTTGTCAATCAGTTCATGCACACTCCTAAAGTCCCTCACATGAAAGTTGTGGAAAGGATTCTCAGATATTTGAAGTCTTGCCCGGGGAAAGGGGTTCTGTTCAGAAAACACAATAAGATTGAAGTTGAAGCATATACTGATGCAGATTGGGCTGGCTCTGTTGGGGACAGGAAGTCCACTTCCGAGTACTGCACCTTTGTTGGAAGAAATCTAGTTACATGGAGGAGTAAAAAACAAAATGTGGTTGCTAGATCAAGTGCAGAGGCTGAATATCGAGCTATGGCTCATGGTGTTGCTGAACTTCTGTGGCTTAAGATCCTTCTTGGTGAACTTGGAATAAAGATCGAGTGCCCTCTCAGGTTGTACTGTGACAACAAGGCTGCCATCAACATTGCAAATAACCCAGTGCAACATGATAGAACGAAACATATTGAGATAGACCGCCACTTTGTCAGAGAAAGAATAGTCTCAGGAGAACTATGCATTCCTTATACTCCCTCCAAGATGCAGATCCCAGATGTTTTAACTAAAGGGCCAGCTACAGTAAAATTTTAGGACTTACTTGGCAAGCTAAACATGATTGACATCCATGCTTAGCTTGAGGGGGAGTGTTGGTTCGGTTGTCTTAATATGTTTATTTATCTCTGTTGGGTCTTTAGTCTTTTGTTATTGGGCCTAATCTTATTTAGTGTTTTTTATTTGTCTAGGTGTCCCATCACTAATTAGGGGCATTCTAGTCTATTTGTGTAACATTATGTAATACACTTATTAATAATAGAGTAGGGCCGGCTGAGAGATTATTGCCGCCATTCTCAACTCTCCTTCTTCTTCTTCTCTTCTCCTTCGGCTGCTTCATTCCAGCAAACAGTAGACATTCTTTTAAGTCAAGTAATGAAAAAATGTTCTTCAGTTTTTTATATTGTTCATATTGATGTTTGGGGATCATATCATGTTCCTTCTATTGGTGGCTATTGCTATTTTCTCCTATTTGTGGATGATTGTTCATGATATTCAGAGTTATACTTAACGAGATCTCGTGATATAGTACCTGCCTTGGTACAATAGTTTCATCATATAGTGTTGATACGACTTGGAGTATAGGTCAAGGTGTTCAGATCAAATAATGCAAGGGAATATTTTGAGAAAAACTTGGCATCCTATTTATTAGAGCATGGAGCAATTCATCTGATCAATTGTTCATATACTCCACAATAGAAGTGTAGCGGAAAGGAAGAACAAGCACATTGTGGAAGCGGCAAGAAGTATTATGGTGAGCTCCACGGTTCCAATTTGATTTTGTGGTGATGCAATTCTCATGCCAATCTTCTTGATTAATCAGGTACCCTCTCGTGTTCTTGAATAGACTGCTCCTTTCAGCCTTCTTTTGCCTAAGGTGGAGATGTTTCATGTTCCTTTGAGGGTGTTTGGATGTGTATGCTTTGTCCATATCCTTGGTTCTCACCGTTCAAAGATGGTATCGTTGTTATGATCTAGTGTCAGGGAGTCGATGTGTCACCATGGATGTCACTTTCTCTGAGTCCACTCCTTTCCTTACAGGGAGTCTTTCTCAAGGGGTGTGTTTTGGGAAAGGAAAATGAGCAACCCATACAACTTGTTCTAGCTCCTTTACCTACTCCAGTGTCTAACCCAATTGTTCCACCTACTTTGCCTTTGCCTGCTATATTACATCCTGCTTCTTAGTTTTTAACACTTCAATGCCTACAGTAGCGACACAGAGAGGTTGATTCCACAACAGAGGAACCCACACCACTTCTTATTGGCTCATTTGAAATTCCAAGTTCAACTGACACAGAATCAGGTATGCCTTTCGCTCCCTTTGACGTTTCAGTTCTTGTTATTGAGGATGACCTAGACCTTTCTATTGCACTCTATAAGGGGAAGAGAAAGTGCACATCCCATTGTATCTCATATCATCTTTCCTACAATGGGTTATCTCCCTCCCACAGGGCCTTTCTTTACTCTCGTAGTTCTATGTCTATACCTAGGAATGTTAGTGAGACTCTCTCCAAACCTGAGTAGAGGACAACTATGCAAGAGAAAATGGAATCCTTGCTTAAAAATCAAATATAGGAAGTTGTGGATCTACATGATGGCAAGGAGACGGTTGTAGATGAGTCTATACTATGAAGTATAGGGCTGATGGAAGCATAGAAAGGTACAAGGCAAGGTTGGTTGCAAAAAGGTATACCTAGACTTATGGGACAAACTACTTGGTGACTTTTGCACTGATAGCTAAAAAGAATTCAGTTCAGATCCTCATGTCTCTAGCAGCTACCTACTCTGGGTCTCTCTTCCAACTTTATGTGAAGAATGCTTTCCTCAATGGAGATTTGGAGGAGGTGTACATGGACCTTCCAACTGGTTTTTATGGTGATGTAGGTAAGGGAAAGGTATGCAAATTAAAGAAGTCCTTATATGGATTGGAACAATCACCCAAAGCTTGGTTTGGCTGGTTTAGAAGTGCATTGATTTGTTTTAGGTACACTCAAACCCCAATTAGACCATACCTTGTTTCTGAAGAGAAGGGGATCTTTGGTGTCAGTGTTGATAGTTTATGTGGATGACAATTGTACTCATAAGGAATGACCTGAGTGAGATTTATGCCTTAAAGAAGAACCAACACCAAAAGTTTTAGATTAAGGACCTTGGGGAGCTAAAGTATTTTCTGGGCATTGAAGTGGCAAGGTCCAAACATGGGATCTTCATTTCCTAAAGGAAGTATGTGTTGAACCTACTATAGGAGACAAGAAAACTTGGGGTTAAACCAGTTGACACGCCTATTGACCAGAATCACAAAATTAATGTTTCAAATGGTGAGATAGAAAAGGATGTTGGAAGGTATCGGAGATTTATGGGCCAACTGTTATACTTGTACATGACACACCCAGATATCTCCTATGCAATTAGTATGGTGAATCAATACATTCATGCTCCACGAGATCAGTAAAAGAAAGCCACTGACAGGATACTTGCCTATTTGAAAGGACACCCAGGCAAAGTGATACTGTTTGTTGACCATGGACACTTGAAGCTAGAAGCTTACACAGGTGTTGATTGGGCAGGGTACCTAGATGATAGGAGATCTACACCAGGAGTTTGCACTCTTGTTGGGGGGTAATCTAATGTCATGGAAGAGTAAAAAGCAATCAGTTTTGGTCAGGTCAAGTGCAAAAGCTAAATATAAAGCTATGGCACATAGTGTTTCAAATCTTTTCTAGGTTTAGTCTTTACTAGGAGAGATTAAAGTTGAAGCAAATGATCCTATGATGTTGTACTGTGATAATCAAGTAGCAATTAACATTGTTCATAACCCAATTCAGCATGAAACCATATAGAAGTGGACAGACATTTCATAAGAGAAAGGGTGACATCCTGAGAAGTGTGCTTGCCATATGTTGCATATGACTTACAACTAGATGATGTTCTTACCAAGGAAGTTGCTAAAAATAAGGTATAACAAGATCTACACAAGTTAGAAATGTGTAACATCTACTCTCAACTTGAGGGGGAGTGTTGAGATTTAGCAGTTTTTTGTGTTTTTCTTGCTCAGAATCATTAGTTAGTTTTATTGGACCCAAGGAGGCCCATTTGTTTATGTTATTTTGTTGGGACTGTTTTTATGTTGTTAGCAGTAGCCACCCTATTAAGGGCATATTAGTCATTGTAATCATTCTTTATGAGTATATAAGACAATGATTAGGGCGGCCAAATCATAACCAGATTCTCCCCATCTCTTCTTCTCTTCTCTCCAAGAACCACTTTTTCTTTTCTTTTATCACTGCTATAAAATCAGATTACTATTTTTAGCTTTCTACTATCCATTAAAAGGCAAAGTAATAAGCCATTCTGTTAAGCACATCAGCCATTATCAAAGGGCACCTAAAGAACTCCTTAACTACTTAACCAATGACTGCACAAAAAAACACATAAAATTAAAAATAAAAATAAAAAGAAAATTCCAATTGATTTCTTTACTCCTACATCAAATGTCATCAGATGGTAAAGAACTAACAAAAATCTAAGACTGTAATAGTTATAGAAAAGATTAAACTTCATAGCCCAAAGGGCGCTCTGGTATTAGATTTACTAGACTAATTACAATGATAATAGCAGGTATAGTAACAACAATACCCATGAGCAGCCTTAAAAAAAAAAAAAAAAAAAAAAAAACAGAGAGAAAAACTCAAGGACATATTTTCTTTTGTTTTTAAAAAAAAAAGAAAAAGCATGGATTCTTTTGGTAATAAAATAAAATTTATAGGAAAAAACTACTATAAACATAGGTATAAAAAGAAGCCATACAAATGCTTAGATGAATGAATGGTAAAAGTAGAAAGGAAGAGGTTATAGGTCATACAAAGGAACCTAGGAGTAGCTCCAATAGGTGATAAAATAAGAGAAAGTAGATTGAGATGGTTCAGTCACATGCATAGAAGACCATCTACAGCACCTATTAGGAAAAGTGATTTATTACAAGTTGAAAGAGCTAGAAGAGATAGGGGCAGACCAAAAAGGACTTGGGTGGAAATAATAAGAGAAGAAAAACATCCTTTTGAAAAGAAATGACTGTTCAAAAAGTTGCAGAAAATCAAAAGGAAGTAGCAGAAATCAGGTTTCAAGAAGAGAGGAGAAGAAGAAGAAGGTGACGGCAACTAGGGTTCAGAGAGACAGGTTTTCGAAAATAACCCTCTCTCTTACACCCCTAATTCTATTTCATTAAGTTAAACTTTAATAATTTACAGAGAGATCCCTAATTGGGCAGAAAATTAAAAAACATAACACAAGAAAGAATAAAGCTCAGATTAAGGCCCATTACAGCAAAGAACATAAAAAATAAAAAAGGATAAACAGCCTATGGGCATCTCTACAATAACAAATGATTTAAGCACCCATAATTTAATAGTGGATGTGGAACTGAACAGAATGGAATGGTGAAACAGGATTCATGTATGACCCCATATATTTGGTACAAGGTTTAGATGATAATGATGACGATGAATCATAGATATGAAAAAGAGAGAAGAATTACCTGTATTCACCTTTGTTATATAGATGACAATGTAGATCTTCCAATGCTTTATAAAATAGTACTCCTTGCAATTTTGTTAATTCAGAGCAAACATCTTGCAGAGCCCCAACCTGAAACAATGTACCAGAAAACAGAAGAGATGCATTTTAAGAAAAGCACAGAAATGGGAGAAATGGAACAGAACTTGGAAGCAACTGGTTCAGGCATCAAGAACTAAGTATCTTTATTATAACACTGCAAAAATTAACTAGAACAATAAAGGAGTATACACTAACCGCTTGAAGTCCCTCCCTTTCAAGCATTAACGTTGACTGGACATGCAATTGGACTGCAGCATAAAGTTGCTTATCAGCAATAAGCTTCTCAATACGAGCTGGAACCTAAGCCACACAGAAAACTATTGAGGATATATCTTCACATTTACCACCTTTGTAGCTCAAGAATCATTTTCCCATAAACTAAAAATAATTACAAGACAACGTTGAGACTTCTGGTAACACCCAATGCAATTTCAAGTTAAATTGGTCCATAACAACATAGAAGATTCTACATTATACACAAACTAATATCGAAAGAAAACAATACATCATCACAATGTTGGCATGTCGGTTAATTTATTGAAAACTTTTGTGTCATCCAACGTGAACTCAAATAAATCGAGAATAGGAAAGGATTTTACATTATAAATGTATTAAAAGTGAGAACTATGGAAGTATATATAATTTTGTCTTTATTACTGTTAAATGTAAATATTAATGAATAGAGTCAAACAACTTGTTTACCTTTCCTACTACCACTACATATTCCTGCTTGGTATCAGAGCAGGGAGACTATTCTTCCTACTATGCCTTACCTCTGCAATAGAAGAAACCTGTTTACATTGACAGGCTGATGAATGGCATCAACAGATATACAGACAGCATATATCATTTAAGAAAAAGAAAACTCTAGATTCCAATGATATAGTAATTTTAGAGCTATATGATGAAACTAAATCCGTTTGACTATGTCTAGTGATTATTCATGATTTTACAGTGAAAATATCAAAAGAAAAAACGGAGTTCTCTGATTTCTGTAGTCACCAGAGACTTTTTTGGTAAGTGGACAAATAAGATTTAAATAGGGGTCATTTATTGGAACAATGGTAAAATCTCAATCTGGCAAGTGTGGTGTTCAAGTCTGAGAGATGCAACTTTCTAGAAAAATGTCATAGGCTAGGTCCATATCCAGCATACCCTCCCAAGACCCAGATAGCCAAAAACAACATTCGGTAATGGCACTTATACTCGTGACATGCCAATCTCTATGGGACTTTTCTGGAAAAAGATTGTTAGACAGTTTTGTATGCCCTTAGCTTCAATCATAATGAGGTACTTTACGAGTTTATTGTAAATGAATAAAAGTGCATATTTGATTCATGTTCCCATGGTATGTTTCTGTGTAATACCCTTAAACTAAACACTTAATGAGACTCGTGTTAGTTTAGAATGTTCACAGCCAGTGGATCGGTCTGGGAAGACCTATCCTAACAAGGCTGACACTGTGGTGCCACCAAGTCGGTTGGGGTGGCCTGTCTCAGCTGCCAGGGTGAGACCCTAGGCACATACAGTGTGGGATTAATTGAATCTATGAACTGGACCAGATTTCCAGTATTGCCCTGGACCTTGGAGATTGATGGGCAAAACTGGAAAGTTACACCCGACCCCTAAACTCGATTATGATACTGCACTAGGTGTCGGATTGGGCTGTCTTTGATGTACCAATCAGTGAGATCCTTAGCGGGGGTCAAAACCTGGGTATGTTGGGACAGTCCGAGAATTCATCTGAGTGGGTGATCATAGTGACAGGATCAGCCCCTTTGTCGGACAAAGGTAATGATCGGGGATGCACTCTCACTGATGGAAACCAAGACTGCCGGCAGCCGATTTCAACCGTTGAGATTTGTTTTGCAAAGTATATTTTATATGAGATATAAAAGTATATATATTATGGTTTCTCAAATGTTTGCAAGAAGGTTTTAATTCCCGAGATCCATATAAGTAGAGAGTGCAACACTGTTCCTTGCAACCGAGGGAGAGGTCCTCCCTTGTCGGGCAGTGTTTGATCATTATGGGCTGAGAGGTTAAGTGTAAGACCATTGAGCATAATACCTGATGGGCTAATCTTGCATCTGCCCACAGTCCCTAGGTGTTACAAGGTGGCTTGGCCCAGGGACCACTTAGGGTAAGTGTTGGGCCGATAGAGCCCATTTGATGGGTTTCAGGGGGTGCACTGTCCTTAACAGTGTATTCGGCCAGGCCTTGTAACAAAGGCTGGGCCGAACCCATGTGGCTGATGTATAGATCAATGCTTGGGTCCCACGCCATACAAGGAAGCCCAACTGGGCAACAGTTAGGAAGGTTAAGTGAGCACATAAGCTTAATGGGCCTAAAGCCCATTTCGAACTGGGCTATTTATCTAGTTAATTAAAGGGGCGAATTTTGAGATGGATTAGCAGATAGGATAGGATCTTGACCCTATCCACTCAGAGAGTCCAGATCTGAATGTGATTCAGATCTAGAAACATCCTAATGAGATTAAGAGAAAGCTAATCTAATCTGCAGATAAGATAAGGGTTTATCCTTATCACCTGAAGAGAAGGCTGATCCAAATATGATTTGGATAAGCAGCTCCTAATGGGATTAGGAGCTGATCCTTTAGGTTAACAAAAGAAGGAGGGGGCGACAGCCTTTAGACATCACATCAGATTTTCTTCAGTGTTGAAAAATCACAAGAAGAGAGAATTCTGCACCCTGCGAATACCCTCTTGCCACCTCCCTGCTCTTGCTGCCCTGTTTGCCAGTTCGATCTCCAGTTGTGGGAGAAGTCAAGATTGGATCTTGACATCAGTTCTTTGAGAATGAATTGATAGGAAGCTGTGGTCACGTGCCATCCTGCTGATTCTTGCGAAGGACAGAGTTCTTGGAGAACACTGCTGATTATGCTCCATCCTGCACTGCGCCATCTCCAGTGGGAGCAGTTTTTGGATCCTTCCTTGGGCGTGAACACCTTCGTTGGGAGATACTACTTCTCCGTATCAGGTATAATCCTCTCCTACACCTTTTGGTTCAGATCTGGTTCAGTTCATGGTTCAAGAATGATCCTTGAAAATATGATTTTCTAAAATAGGGAATGCGATTCCCAGTTGAAGGGAGAGAAAAATTTTTGAAATTCGCCCCTTATTCCACAATCTTTGGGCGTCCATGGGATGGATCTCTCATCCCTTCAGTGGTATCAGAGCCATGGTTCAAATCTTGAACCAATTTGTTTCAGATTTGAACCTGCACAAATGGGCAGAAGGTGTTCGACCCGATTTGCGCAGATATGGGTTTGGGGAAATCTGTTCCCAAAATTAATGGGTGAATTAATCTGAAATTATTTTTCATAAATCTGATTATTATTTAGAACTGTTCTTTATGATTTTCTTGATTTATGGGCTGTTCGTACAAGAGGAGATCGATTTCTTGGTTTGCGCAGGGAACCTGCGATTCTGCAGTTCTTGAATTACATTTGGTCTGTAAATAATTTTTTTTTTTATTTTCTAGACTCAATGTATAGGTATTCGATCTGATGTAATTGTTAATAGAAATAGGATTTCTATTTATTTTATTTTGAATCGAAGATGGCGGCACAGAAAAGGAGATTTCGCAGAGAAGGAGATTTCGCAGATGGGAGAACTACAATCTGCGATTTGCAGTTTATGAAACTGCAAACTGTGATCTAACCTCTGTTTTGCATGATGGATTGTGCGAACAGCCCTGATTGACTGATTCTTGATTTTCTTTTATCAGTATTTAATTTCAGATTATTTTCTTGAATTAAAGATTTAATTAAAGATCAAACCCTAGACCCATTCGAACCAAGAATGGTTCAAATTGTTTGGACCGAATCTAGGGTTTGATCAAGGCTGAAAGTCAGCCCTAATTTTCCCACTAATGGGCCTAAGGATTGATGTTTAATTAAATGGTTAATTTGGCCCAACCTGTAAAGGCCCAGTTTTAAAAGGTTAAAACTGCTAAAAGCCCACTTAACATTTAAAGCTATATGGGCTGAACCATTCGGCCCATGTACCTAGATAATATTAATGGTTAATATTATGGATTTAAAATGGGCTTCAAATGAGCCTTACAGATGATTAATTGATTGGATCGATTTTATCCCTGCATGTGATGTATGGATGTGTGATGTGCTATGTACATGGGCCATAAGTACTTGGCCCATGCTCAATCGACAGTGGCTCTTGCGCACACCATGGCTGAATGCACATCATTGCCATGATGTCCCTTTAGATCATTGGATGACCTCCCTCAGTGGTGGGCCCCACACCTCATCAAGAGGTTACGTGCGAAACCTTGGCTGTTTTAGGCCCACCGAAATCTGGCTTTATGAAAGTCAGTGGGAGCCACTTTGATTTGACCTAAAATTAGAACTAGGGCGTAATTAACTGTTCCCTCCAGCTAATATGAGTGCATGTGATAGGGAGATTCATAGGATGAACTCTCTAAAGGCCTTCCATCATTAGCATGAGGATGGGTCCTTCAGTAATGAGGAAACGCACCAGAAAATGGGCTATCCATTTGCTGTTGGGCTTGTCTAAGTGTTTCATAAGATGATAGGGGCATCATAGACCGATGTGGGAGGGGCTTCACCAGAAAATGGGAACTCTCTCACGGTACCTTGGCGTTCACGAATATGATGGATAAGCACTCACTGGACAGAAATGTTTACCTGAAAACGGCTCTGAACCTTGTCTGACAGAGGTCAAAGGGAAAACTCATATGATGAGTGGATATGATCCTTCACAGAAAGGTGGTGGGGTTATGTAGCTGAAACAGTTGGCTCCATGCACCCCATGTGATTTCCCACATTTCCAGAGACGACTCGTAGTCTCCGTCACCGAGAAAGGAGGGAAATCTCAGAGATGAATAAATGGAAATGGAACGTAGATTAAAATCCATATCTATGAAATGAACATGAATCAAATTAGGTTGTGGACTGATGTTTGCTCTTTTATCAGAAAATGACAAACGGATCATTTGCAAAATTGCTTGATGACAACAAGTTGAAGGGCCCAAACTATGCCGACTGGTATAGGAACCTTATGTTGGTCTTAACCTCTGAAAAGTTGGATAAGGTAGCCAAGAATCCTGCCCCGGATCGTCCGGGAGATAGGGCTTCCGAGGCCCAGAGAAGAGAATACCAAGAATGGGAGGAGAAAAACTCTCTTGCCCGCTGCTATATCATTTCCTCTTTAGACAATCCTATTCAGAGGCAGTTCGATCAGATCGAACTAGCTAAGGACGTACTGGATAGTCTGAAGACAATGTATGAAGAGCAGAATCGTTCTACTCGGCAGAAGGTCTTGAAACAGTTCATGACCGCGCAAATGTCCAAGGGCCAACAGGTTCACAACCATTGTCTTCGGATGATGGGCTATATCAACGAACTGGAGGCTCTTGGATCCGGGCTGGATCTGGTAACACAGATCGATGCTATTCTCAACTCTCTGCCTCCATCCTTTAATCCATTCATCATGAACTACAACATGAACAAGCTAAACATCAGCTTGCAGGAACTCAGCAATATGTTGCAGAGGGCCGAAGAATTGATTAAAAAGAATGAGCCCATTGCCATGCTTGTTGAAACTGGCAAATCGGGCAAGAAAAGGAAGGCAAAGAGAAAGCCCCAGAAGAAGGCTGCCAAACCCAAGAAACAGAGGAAGGACAAGGCATCAGATGCCTGTCATTTTTGCAAGAAGACCGGCCACTGGAAAAGGAACTATCCTGCCTACCTGGAATCCAAGAAAGGTAATTTCAAAACTTGTGTTATAGAAACCAATTTATTGGTAGCTTCTGCATCCTGGTGTATTGACTCTGGGACTTCAACTCATGCGTGTAACTCACTGCAGGGGTTCAAGGTAAGCAGAAGGCTGAGTGAAGGAGAAGTCACACTCTACTTGGGGACTAATTCAACTGTTGTAGCCGCGGCAATAGGAACCATGGAGTTATTTTTTAGAGAAGGAACAATTGTACTGAAAGATTGTCTTTATGTACAAAATTTAAGGAGAAATTTGATTTTTGTTTCAAAACTGTGTGCAGATGGTTATTCTGTCTTCTTAAGTAATACGATTACTATTAAAAGAAATAACAGATTCATCGCATACGGGGAACTGGAGAACGGTCTCTATGTTCTACATCCTTCTCTAGAAACTAACATAACCGAAACTACGTCGGCTGAAATCCCCAAAGAAGAGAACCCGTGATACAGTCAATCCCACGTGTCTGTGGCATTACCGACTTGGCCACATCGGTGTTGACCGAATCACAAGGTTGGTAAAGGATGGTCCTTTGGATTTTCTAACTGTAGAAGATCTTCCCACCTGTGAGCCTTGCCTACAAGGTAAGATGACGAAACGGCCATTTAACGGTAATCCTAAAAGATGTACAGGCACTCTTGACCTAATACATACTGATGTATGTGGTCTCCTGAGTGTTAGGACACAAAACCAACAAGTGTATTTCATCACCTTCACAGATGATTTTTCACGATATGGTTACGTGTACCTAATGAGACACAAGTCTGAATCCTTTGAAAAGTTCAAGGAGTTTAACAAGAGGTCGAGAAACAGTTAGGGAGAGAAATTAAAGCCCTTCGATCAGATCGGGGTGGCGAGTATCTCTCTGACAAATTCAGGGACTACTTAAAGGACAAAGGGATAGTATCACAATTAGCTCCTCCTGCTACACCACAACTTAACGGTGTTTCAGAGAGGAGGAATAGGACCTTATTGGATATGGTCCGGTCGCTTCTCATACACTCAGAGTTACCCACATCCTTTTGGGGTTACGCATTAGAGACTGCGATTTACGTGCTGAATCGGGTTCCAACCAAAACGGTTCCGAATACTCCATATGAAATTTGGACCGGAAAGAAACCAAGTGTCAGACACTTGAAGATTTGGGGTTGTCCAGCACACGTTAAAAGAACGAGTGCAGACAAGTTGGAATCCAAGACCAGCCGTTGCCTATTTATAGGCTACCCAAAAGGCTCTGTAGGTTATCTATTCTATGACCCAAGTGAGCAGAAAGTGTTCTGCAGTCGAAATGCGCAATTCTTGGAAACCGATTACATCCTGGACACCCATCGTCTGGAAATTGTTCTTGATGAGGAGAGCTCAGGAGCAGTGGGAGATGTCCTACAAGTTCCAGGTAGTGACCAACCTAGAAGATCCACTCGGGTATCCAGGCCACCAGTCTGTTACGGTTATGACTAGGATAGTTACCTGGTGGAAACCTTGACTAGTGAGGAGGATCCCGTGACTTACGCGGAAGCTATGTTGGACATAGATTCCCAGAAGTGGGTGGAGGCCATGAGAGCAGAGATGGACTCAATGGAGATCAATGGAGTCTGGACTCTAGTAGATCCGCCCTCCGGGGTAAAAGCAATAGGTTGCAAATGGATTTACAAGAGGAAGAAGGGCCCCGATGGTAAGGTTGAGACCTTCAAAGCTCGTCTGGTGGCGAAAGGGTACACTCAGAAAGAGGGCATCGATTATGAGGAAACCTTTTCGCCTGTGGCCATGCTTAAATCCATTAGGATCCTGCTAGCTGTAGCAGCATCATGATTATGAGATTTGGCAAATGGATGTCAAAACTGCATTCCTGAATGGAGATCTTACTAAAAATATCTATATGCAGCAGCCGCAAGGCTTCATTGCTGCAGGTCAGGAAAACATGGTATGTAAACTTAATAGATCCATTTATGGACTTAAGCAAGCTTCTAGAAGTTGGAACATCCGTTTTGACTCTGTTGTCAAATCGTTTGACTTCGAGCAGAATCCGGATGAACCCTGTGTCTACAGGAAGTACAGTAGAGATAAGGTTACCTTCTTGGTTCTGTATGTAGATGACATTCTACTCATTGGGAATGATGTAGGAATGTTAACTACGGTGAAAGTATGGCTTTCACAGCAATTCTCCATGAAAGATCTTGAAGAAGCCTCCTATATACTGGGTCTTCGACTCTATAAAGATAGATCGAAGCGGATAATAGGATTATCCCAATCTGCTTACATTGACAAAATAGTCAAAAGATATAGCATGGAAAACTCCAAGAAAGGAAATGTTCCTTTCAGGCACGGAGTCAGTCTCTCCAAGAAGATGTCTCCCAAGACCTCTGAGGAGATTGATGGCCTGAAAGACGTTCCCTATGCCTCTGCCGTAGGGAGCATCATGTATGCCATGCTGTGCACACGTCCTGACATAGCTCAAGCAGTGAGTGTAGTAAGCAGATTTCAGGCCAACAGGCAGGAGCATTGGACTGCTGTGAAAAACATACTTAAGTACCTTCGAACGACAAAAGAGTTTTGTCTGGTATTCGACGGTAGCTCACTATAGATCCAAGGGTATACAGATGCCGATTTCCAGTCGGATCCAGATGATAAAAAGACTACATCTGGATATGTTTTCACGATAGGATCGTGTGCTGTTTGCTGGAAAAGCAGCAAACAGGGGTCCACTGCAAACTCCACGACCGAGGCCGAGTACATTGCCGCAAGTGAGGCTGCCAAAGAAGCCGTGTGGATGAAGAAGTTCGTTCACGAGTTGGGAGTGGTTTCGTCCAGCACATCACCCATCCCATTGTTGTGTGACAACAATGGAAGAAGATTGTTAGACAGTTTTGTATGCCCTTAGCTTCAATCAGAATGATGTACTTTATGAGTTTATTGTAAATGAATAAAAGTGCATATTTGATTCATGTTCCCTTGGTATGTTTGTGTAATACCTTTAAACTGAACACTTAATGAGACTCGTGTTAGTTTAGAATGTTCACAGCCAGTGGATCGGTCTGAGGAGACCTATCCTGACAAGGCTGACACTGTGGTGCCACCAAGTCGGTTGGGGTGGCCTGTCTCAGCTGCCAGGGTGAGACCCTAGGCACATACAGTGTGGGATTAATTAAATCTATGAACTGGACCAGATTTCCAGTATTGCCCTGGACCTTGGAGATTGATGGGCAAAACTGGAAAGTTACACCCGACCCCTAAACTCGATTATAATACTGCACTAGGTGTCGGATTGGGCTGTCTTTGATGTACCAATCAGTGAGATCCTTAGCGGGGGTCAAAACCTGGGTATGTTGGGACAGTCCGAGAATTCATCTGAGTGGGTGATCATAGTGACAGGATCAGCCCCTTTGTCGGACAAAGGTAATGATCGGGGATGCACTCTCACTGATGGAAACCAAGACTGCCGGCAGCCGATTTCAACCGTTGAGATTTGTTTTGCAAAGTATATTTTATATGAGATATAAAAGTATATATATTATGGTTTCTCAAATGTTTGCAAGAAGGTTTTAATTCCCGGGATCCATATAAGTAGAGAGTGCAACACTGTTCCTTGCAGCCGAGGGAGAGGTCCTCCCTTGTCGGGCAGTGTTTGATCATTATGGGCTGAGAGGTTAAGTGTAAGACCATTGAGGATAATACCTGATGGGCTAATCTTGCATCTGCCCACAGTCCCTGGGTGTTACAAGGTGGCTTGGCCCAGGGACCACTTGGGATAAGTATTGGGCCCATAGAGCCCATTTGATGGGTTTCAGGGGGTGCACTGTCCTTAACAGTGTATTCGGCCAGGCCTTGTAACAAAGGCTGGGCCGAACCCATGTGGCTGATGTGTAGATCAATGCTTGGGTCCCATGCCATACAAGGAAGCCCAACTGGGCAACAGTTAGGAAGGTTAAGTGAGCACATAAGCTTAATGGGCCTAAAGCCCATTTTGAGCTGGGCTATTTATCTAGTTAATTAAAGGGGCAAATTCTGAGATGGATTAGCAGATAGGATAGGGTCTGGACCCTATTCACTCAGAGAGTCTAGATCTGAATGTGATTCAGATCTAGAAACCTCCTAATGAGATTAGGAGAAAGCTAATCTAATCTGCAGATAAGATAAGGGTTTATCCTTATCACCTAAAGAGAAGGCTGATCCAAATATGATTTGGATAATCAGCTCCTAATGGGTTAGGAGCTGATCCTTTAGGTTAACAAAAGGAGGGGGCGGAAGCCTTTAGACATCACATCAGATTTTCTTCAGTGCTGAAAAATCACAAGAAGAGAGAATTCTGCACCCTGCAAATACCCTCTTGCTGCCTCCCTGCTCTTGCTGCCCTGTTTGCCAGTTCGATCTCCAGTTGTGAGAGAAGTCAAGACATCAGTTCTTGGAGGAAGAATTGATAGGAAGTTGTGGTCACGTGCCATCTTGTTGATTCTTGCGAAGGACAGATTTCTTGGAGAAGAACACTGCTGATTCTGCTCCATCCTGCGCTGCGCCATCTTCAGTGGGAGCAGTTTTTGGATCCTTCCTTGGGCGTGAACACCTTCGTTGGGAGATACTACTTCTCCATATCAGGTATAATCCTCTCCTACACCTTTTGGTTCAGATCTGGTTCAGTTCATGGTTCAAGAATGATCTTTGAAAATATGATTTTCTAAAATAGGGAATGTGATTCCCAGTTGAAGGGAGAGAAAAATTTTTTAAATTCGCCCCTTATTCCGCAATCTTTGGGCGTCCATGGGATAGATCTCTCATCCCTTCAAAGATAACCAAGTCTTGTGTGATTTGAAGCTAGGTTGAAGTTCCACCATATCTACCATCTCAACAATTTTTTATTTTTCTTCAAAGTTCTCTATATCCAATCCACTAGTTATGAATGTACTTGAATTAGCTCTCAAGTAAGCATTGTTACTTTAGTTCTCCTCTAAGAACGTTTTGGATTATTGACTCAAGGGCATCAAATCACATGACTTGTGATACCCCCTGCTCTTCTTATACATCTTATTCTGGAAATACTCAAATTATCACAGCCAATGAAAATAAACTCAACATCCTTAGCATCAACAATTTGAATTTGTTACTACCCCTTTAGGTTCCTTGCATTTAAATCAGGTATTATTTGTCTGTAAATTGGCCACTAATTTGATATCAATTGGTCAATTAATTGACAATGGCTACATTCTTCATTTTTCTCATGATGGTTTCTTGATACAAGACCAACACATTGGGAGAGTGACTGGGAGGGACTGTAAACTTGGATGTCTCTTTGCCTTTGGAATTTAGAAGTGCTTGTGGTTCTCATCATGCTTGTTTTTTTGCTTCTTCTTCTAATGCATCTCATGATACTTCTTTGCAGCTTCAGCACTGCCATCTAGGTCCACATTTTGATAAACTTTGTTTTATTGCTCATTCTCATCTTTTGAAAGGAAAATCGTCACCTTTAGAGTCTTCTATTAAGTAATATACCATGCTCTTTATGTAAAAGCACCATTTTACCTTTTCCTATTAAAAACTGTCACTATTATACACCATTTGAGATTGTTCATAATGATGTTTGGGGGGCTTGTTCCTGTTTTGTCTAGACCGGGTTTCAAATATTATACTCAATTTACATGGATCTACTTTTTACGTAAGAAAAGTGCAGTTTTTTCTCATATTAAGAATTTTTGAGATATGGTTGAGACTCAATTTTCTATCAACATAAATTCTTTGCACAAATTTAGAGAGAGAATATATGGATGGTCGATTTCATAATGAACACATGGTATTTATCTCAAGATCATGTCCTATCACACTACAACAAAATGGTGTTGCCAAACAAAAGAATTATCATCTCATTGAAATAACTCACACACTTCTTCAAGACTCTAGTGTTCATCCCACTTTTTAGGCTGAAGCTATTACCACCTCAGTATATCTTAGAAACTAACTTCCTTCAAATACTCTCTCCAACGTTTCCCCCTTTCAATGATTTTATCATCATTCTCCTGATTATGTATGTCTTTGTTGGATATGGTCCAAATCACAAAGGGTTACTTTGTTATGACCCTAAAATCTTTGTCACTCTCCCAAAATGTGATTTTTCTTGAACAAGTTCTTGCTTTGAGATTGTGGTTAACTTTCCCCGTGTCTCCCTGACTATTCTTCACGATTTTGATGTTTCTAGCCCTTTTGTGGAAAATGTTCAAACTCAGGCATCCACACCCTTGCAGGTCAACCAACACCATTGACACACATTCCTTCTTTGACTACCTTGGACAATGGTTCTTCATCTCCATCATTACCTATAAGTATGGTTCGCAATATCGATGATATTTGGAGATATATCCCTGAAATATCCCCATTTTCTAGGTGTCAATATGAAATATTCTAGGAATCCTTTTTTTTTCAAATATCCCCGATATTTTGCCGATATGTTAGTGATATTTCAGATTGCATTGATAAACTATATATTTAAAATTTAAATTTTAGAATATTATTAAAAAATTTTCAATATTTCATTAAAACCATCATAATTTTTTAAAAATGTTTTCCTAAAAGACCAACAAGGAATTGGTGATTAGATAATTACTTACTACTTTTATATGGTTCACTAAGTCACTTTAATTCAAAAGAAAAAGAAAAATGCATATAACTACAAAAGAATATTTTAATATAATCAAAACATACAAAAACAATAAAGAAGAGAAGATGGCTAAAGATCAAAAGGGAGACAGAGAAACATACCTATTACAGTCTTAATTTTTCCTATACGAATTATATTGTTCTTTGCAATGATTTTGAGCCTTAACACACAATTATATTTCTTCTAATGATCTCTTTAAGGTTTATTAACTAATTCTATATTTCCATAAAGCTTTCCTGTTTTTTAAAATTTTCCAAATATCTTAACGAAATATCCCCAAAATTTCTCCAACTCTACAAGGCAAAAATGTTCATCGATATCAAAATTATGAACCATGTCAAAAAGTACTTTTCCACCTACTTATTTGTCTACTACTTGTGTCATTCTTCTCATGTATCCCATCCTCTTAACTGCTATGAGTTTCCTTCCCCCATGTAGTTCTATCTCTGTTGTTTTTCATGCTAAAAAGATACCTTTCACTTTACTAGAAAGCTATTAGTATTCCTTGTTTTTCATCAAATCATCAGGTACCTTTGTGTCTATCTTGAGCACAGTTTTTTTTTTCCATCTTCCTCAACACCTCATCTCATATCTACTCTAATGCTAACTAGGCAAGATGTCTAGATACATGTTGCTCCACAATAGGATGGTGCATAATTTTGGGTACTCTTATTTTGTGTAAATACAAAAAATAACCCACTATGCCCAAATCATCTGCCGAAGCAGAGTATCATGCCATGTCTATTGCCTAGTACAAGATTATTTCGTTAAGGGGTCTTCTTCAAGAATTTGGCATCCCCCTCACTGACCCTACACCACTATACACAAGCAATAGTTTTATACATATTTCTTCCAATCCCATCTTTCATGAGCATATCAAGCAAATTGAGGTTGATTGTCATTATCCAATATTAATTTCTTGCTAGCATTATTACTCTTCTATATGTCTCCTCTGACCTTCAAATTGCCAACATCTTCACCAAAGCTACGACACACGTGCATCCTGAGTTTCTAGTGGACAAACTAATGGTGACCCCAAATCAGTTTGAGGAGGAGGGTAGACAGATTCGCAAATAGTGTGTTATTTTTCATTTATTGCTTTTTGTTTATCCTTTTTATCTTATTGTAATAAGATAAGGCCATTTGTAGTTTATCATATATCTTGTGCCTAGAGAGCATTTTGTTGCATTTATAAATATATTATGCCCCCTTAAAAAATGTACCCTTTGGAGGTGGAGGCATTCATTTGAATAGACCTCCTAAACGTTCTCTCCTCTTTGCTATTGACATGAAACCCTAGAAAGTGTGACAATTGGCTTGTCTTACTTGCACACTACTCAAACCTTGAACCCTGTGGAGTCTTATCCTCAACTCTTTCTTGTGAAGCCTCATCGTTATGACCTTTAATATTGCCTGATGATGCCAATCTACTTACCAAGAGCTTAACATTAGTACTTTATACTTTATCATTCCTAACATCTCTCTTATTATTGATGAATTCACCACCATTTCTTACCTCCACTGTTTGAACCCCAACATCTCTAGATCCCCTCAAGTCATTGGCACTATAACTATCTTGAATCATGCTTAGCCTTGTTCTTGTCTTCAATGTTGAAAATGCCACACTAGGATTTGGATTGATTTGTTTATTATGGGTGACCAAACCACAAGGCTTTCCAGATTCATACCTTGCAGCCACCTAGATCCATTCATCCTGCACTTTCTCCCCAACCTTTTCTTTTTATGTTATTGCTTATTGAAATAGCATCTCCCCTGTTAGAGCTAGACGAATAAGGGTAGATTAGTCATTTTATTTCTGTTAAGTTATGTGCTTATGTGGCAGTCTTAATAGTGACTTCCTGTCCCATACTTAAGTGGGGGCAGTTTAGTCTTTGTACTACTAATTAGAGGCTAATCCATATTAAGGGTCGACTGATAGGGTTTATTCTATCAGGTTTGACTGTTCTCTTCATCTTCTTCTTCTTCTTCTTCTTCTTTTCTCCTGGTTCGAACTACTGTCGCTACAGAACAAACATTCCTCTTTTCTCAGTTCGTCTGAACAGCACAAACATGGTATCAGAGCCAGGTTGACAGCAGTCGATTACAGCTTCCTCAACATATATTTCTCAGTTCTTTTTTTTTACGTTTTTCTCTGGTGCGAGAAATCTGGGGTAGAAGACTGCGACACTACCCAGATTCCTGCGGCAACTTCTAGGGTTCAGAGGTTGGACTTCTGGTGACAGGGAAAGAGAACAACAGTCGAGTGACCAGAAAGAAAAGGTTTTTTTTTCCGTGTAGAGTGCTGTCACCATGGGTGTGACAGCTGTGGTGGTTGAGTAGGTGCAGTGGTGGTGGTCTGAACCCTCTAATGAGCAGTTTCAAGTGGGATTCTTTGTGGTTTTAAATATGCATGTTAGCAGTACAGTGGTGGTTGAAGTGGCCGAATGTATGCTAAGGCCAGTACTTGGTGATTGCAAGTGTGCTTGTGTGGTAGCTAACGAACTGTAGTGCAGTGGTTGGAACTGTTTTTTTTGTGTGTGACGGGCAGAACCGATTATGTAGACTGGAATGGCTTCGAAGGGAGATGTGAGTGGTGACCATGTTGTGGGTTGTAAATGGGTGTATACTGTTAAATACTTGCCAAATGGTAGTGTGGAGCGTCTGAAGGCCAGACTTGTTGCAAAAGGTTATTCACAGTTGTATGGAGTGGACTATATGGAGACCTTCTCTCTAGTGGCTAAGATTGGCTCTGTTCGTGTCTTAATTTCCCTAGCAGTTATGTATGATTGGCCCTTGTTTCAACTTGACATTAAAAATGCCTTCCTTCATGGTGACCTTATGGAGGAGGTATATATGGAGCAACCACTTGGGTTTGTTGCTCAAGGGGAGGATGGTAAGGTGTGCAGACTGAAAAAGGCAATTTATGGGTTGAAACAATCGCCTCGTGCTAGGTTTGGGAGGTTTAGTGAAGTGGTGAAGAATTTTGGAATAAAACAATGCCAGGTTGACCACTCGGTGTTCAGCTATGATTCAAAAGCCGGAAAGATTTTATTAGTTGTCTATGTGGATGATATTGTCATAACTGGTAGTGACAAATTGGGGATCGATAAACTAAAGGTCTTTCTGCAAAATCATTTTCAAACAAAAGACCTTGGGACATTGAAGTATTTCATGGGTATAGAAGTTGCTAGATCGAGACAAGGTGTAAACCAATGTCAAAGAAAATATGTTCTTGATCTGCTGGATGAAACAGGACTATTAGGTGCAAAACCGGCTGAAATTCCCATGGAGCCAAATGCTAATTTGAGCAATGATACAGGGGAAATATTTGATGATCCTAGAAGGTATAGACGGTGTGAATAAACCCTAGTTGATTCCAGGTCAAAGTAGAGAAGAAAGAAGAAGAAAGAAAAGAGAAAGAAGGAGAAGAATATTCAGCCAGACTAGAAGAGAGAATGTGAAAAAATCACTCTCCTAGCCGCCCCACTTGGATTTTATTCATAAAACTTGGAGTTACAAGAAAGACAGTTTTGTCCCTCATATAAGATGGGACACATAACTTAAAACAGATACAATAGACCTTTCACTTTCAAGAAGATAAAACCAAAATGACCTAAATACCCCTAACTCGAGCACTCTAACACTCCCCCTCAAGCTGGAGAGTATATATCATATAGTCCCAGCTTGTTACAAATGTAATCTATTCTTCCCCGAGACAATCCCTTTGTGAAGAGATATGCCCACTGATTTCCGGAGCTCACATGAGATGTAGTAATTACCCCACTTATCACTTTCTCTCTCACAAAGTGACAATCCACCTCAATATGTTTAGTTCTTTCATGGAAGACGGGATTGGATGAGATGTGAACAGCAGCTTGGTTATCACAGTATAGTTTCATGGGTTTGTCAATTGAGAACCCCATCTCCTGTAGTAAGTTTTTCAACCATACTAGTTCACATGTGGTATGGGCCATAGCCCTGTACTCTGCTTCTGCACTACTTCTTGCCACCACTGTTTGCTTCTTTCTCTTCCAAGTTACAAGATTGCCACCCAGGAAGGTACAATACCCTTTGGTTGATCTCCTGTCTGATATAGAGCCAGCCCAGTCAGCATTTGTGTATCCTACTATCTCAAGAGTTCCACCCTTTTGGTATAACAAACCACGACCTAGAGCACCCTTTAGGTACCTAACAATTCTCAGAACAGCTTCCCAGTGAGGAACCCGGGGATGTTGCATAAACTGACTCACCACACTCACAGCGAATGATATATCTGGTCGGGTAATGATCAGATAGTTCAACTTTCTCACCAACCTTCTGTATCTTCCAAGATCATCAAACTCTTCATCGGCATCCACACTTAACTTGGCATTGAGTTCCATAGGAGTCTCTGCTGGTTTAGCACCTAACAACCTTGTTTCTTCAAGTAAATCAAGAACATATTTTCTCTAACATAGGTTGATCCCCTATTTTGACCTCGCAACCTCAATCCCTAGGAAATACTTTAGCTTCCCCAGATCTTTCCTATTGAAGTGGTCTTGTAAGAATTTTTTCAGCATGTCAATGCCATTGTTATAACTTCCAGTTATGACAATATCATCTACATACACGACTAGCAAGATTGTCCCATCCTTTGAGTTATAGCTGAACACAGAATGATCAACCTGACACTGTTTCATCCCAAAGGCCTTCACCACTTCACTGAACCTGCCAAACCATGCACGTGGAGATTGTTTCAGTCCATAGACTGCCTTTTTGAGCCTGCACACCTTACCAGCCTCTCCCTGAGCAACAAACCCTGGTGGTTGCTCCATATACACCTCCTCAACAAGATCACCATGTAGGAAGGCATTTTTTATATCAAGTTGCACAAGAGGCCAATCATACATAGCAGCTAATGAGATTAACACCCGAACTGAACCAATTTTAGCCACAGGAGAGAATGTCGCCATATAGTCCACACCATATAACTGAGCATAGCCCTTGGCCACTAACCATGCCTTCAATCGTTCCACACTGCCATCAGGAAGATGCTTCACTGTATAGACCCATTTACACCCAACAGTGTGTTTACCAGGAGAAAGGGTGGTGAGTTCCCACGTGTGATTATGTTGTAGAGTAGAGAGTTCTTCTTCCAAGGCTTGCCTCCACCCTGAGGAGGTAAGGGCTTCCTGTATAGTCTTGGGAATGGGAAACGATGAGAGTAATGATATAAACTTGCAAAGAAAAGCAGAAAGGTGAGCAGTGGAAACATAGTCTGAAATGGGATGAGAAGTACAAGTGCATTTACTTTTCCGCAAAGCAATAGGAAGATCAAGATCTGAGGAAGAAGGAGCAGTAGTAGGATCTGTCGACAGGTGCTGAAGTGGAGGAGGGGCCGAAGCACTTCTGAGGGTATACACTTGAGTAATTGGCGGACTCTCTGTAGTAACAGGCATATGATGTGCATCTGCAGTAGGAATGGGAGCTGCGGGGAGAGGGTCCATAACCGGTACAGGAAGAGGAACCATAGAGGGAGAAGAAGAGACCCTGACATCTGAGAAAAATGGAACTGATTCAAAGAAGGTGACATCAGAGCACACAAACAATTTATGAAATTTTGGGTTATAACACTTATACCCTTTCTGAGTCCTCGAGTAGCCAAGAAAAATACACTTCGTAGCTCGAGCATCTAGCTTGTCTACTCCAGGCCCCAAGTGTTGAACAAAACAAACACAACCAAAGACTCTTGGGGTGAGAGGAAATGGAGACAAAGTGGGAAACAACACGGAGAAAGGGGATTGACTTCCAAGGATTGACATGGGCATCCGATTTATCAAACAACATGATGTAAGAACAGCATCACTCAAAAAATGCTTTGGGACATGCATATTGATCATCAAGGATCGAGTAGTTTCAAGAAGATGTCTATTTTTCCATTCAGCTACACCGTTTTGTTGCGGGGTGTAGGCACAAGAAGTTTGATGAATTATTCCATGATGTTCTAGGTATTGCTGAAATGGTGAGGAGTTGTATTCTTTGGCATTATCAGAGCGAAGTATTTTCATATGAACACCAAATTGAGGGCGTATTTCAGCATGAAATTTCTGAAAAATAGAGAACAATTCACTACGGTCTTTCATAAGATAGATCCATGTCATCCTTGAAAAGCCATCAACAAAGATTACAAAGTACTTAAACCCATTGTATGACAACTATAACTGGACCCCATACATCAGAATGAACTAAAGCAAAAGGACTAGAGACACGACTATCAGTTCTTGGACTAAATGAGACTCGATGATGTTTTCCCAACTGACATGACTCACAATCTAACGAAGAAAGATAACTCAAAGAAGGAACTAGCAGCTTCAAAGCCTTGAGAGAGGGATGACGGAGTCTGCAGTGCCATTGGAGAGGAGTAAGAGACGACTGAAAAGCCACTGGGGGGCCACCACCATCAAGGTAATACAAACCACCCGCTTCATGCCCTCCACCAATCTTCTTCCCCGTCTTGAGATCCTGAAACACACAAGAAGAATGAAAGAAGGTTACAGAACAATTAAGAGACTTGGTTAATCTGCTAACAGACATAAGATTAAACGGGAACTTTAAGAACATATAAAACAGATGCCAGAGACAAGGAGGAGAAATCAACATCACCAACACCACAGATAGGAGATGTAGAACCATTAGCAAGGGTAACTGACTGAGATGTGGAGCGAGAAAGGGAGGAAAATACATCAAGAGTCCCAGACATATGGTCCGAGGCTCCGGAATCAATGATCCAGGGTCAGGCTTTGGAAGCTAAGCAAGCCATACCTGAATGGGCAAATGTAGCTGTGTTCTGCTGAGATGTTTGAAGGAACTGCTCATATACTGCCCGTGGTACACTCACCATTTCCTGCCCGGAAGCACAAGCGGCTGTGGAGGGGGTTGGGGCAGTTTGCTGGCTTTCAGTAATTGTGCTACTACTCTTAGATGTAGCATGCTTAGCCCAAGTGTTGGGTGGACCACGCAAATCATAGCAGAAATTAACTGTGTGCCCCTCTAAGCCACAATGTGTACATTTTCTCTGTGCATTACTCCTTCCTCTTCCACGGCCTCCCCCTGACTCTCGGCTTCCAGTCCGGCCACTAGCCCGGTTAAACATGTGTCCACCACGATTGCTTCGAGGGCCACTGCTGCTACCACCACTTCTACTTCCACGACCAGTCACTACCAAACCAGATCTATCAGAGAAGGAAGAATGTTCCACCGGCTCAATGGATGTCCTTTTAAGACAGGCAAAAGCTTCTTCAAGTGAAGGGAGAGCTGATCCCCCCAATATCTGTGCTCTGACAGGCTCATACTCAGCCTTCAAGCCCACAAGAAACCTAGTCACATCAAGTTGTTCACATTGCTTTTGTTGGATCTGGACATCTGATGTTAGAGGGTGATACACATTTAGCTCATTGCGGATGTTCCTCAAACTTGCATAATACTCCTCTAAGCTTTGACTTCCTTGCTTCAAATTGAAGTACTCTTGGTATAACTGATATACCCTAGTTGTGTAGTCTTGTCCAGAATACAACTTTTTAGCATGATCCCAGATCTCTTTGGCTGTATCTAGGAACATGAAATTCACACTAATCTTTGGTTCCATGCTGTTCCAAAGCCATGTCATTACCTGTGCATCATCTTGTTCCCAATCACTGAACCCAGGAGAATTAGAGGAAGGTTTCTCCTCCCTCACATGTTTTACTTTCCTCTTAGCCTTCAAGAACACCTCCACAGATTTTGCCCATGGTACATAGTTCTCACCATTCAACTTGATGGATGTCATTTGAACACTTATATAATCTGAAGAAAGCATGATGCTGGTTTTGTTGTCATTCCCATCTACGGAAGAAGCCATCTCCATTATTTCACCTTCAAGTATACAACACAACCACACACTCTTTCACACGGCTTATCTCACTTATAGCACCACCAACCCCAGCTTTAAATACACATTACACACCACACACTAAAGCTGAAATCACTCAGTCTCCACATCAAACACTTGAGTTGCACACTGCAGAACTGATTACACACAAGGTCTAGGACACAACCACCACCACCACCAATCACCACGACACAACCACCACCAATCTACAGCTGTTGTGAACTTCAGCAGTCGACAACTCTTCTTTCAGCATACATATGAAGAGAAATGCAGAGGAATACGACTGAAATGCATATCAGTCACACCGAGCATCACCACAACCAACTTTTGAAGCAACAAGAAAATATTCACAGTCCCTTACTTGGGACAAACAACAGTAGTGTTCATACCTATCCACATTCAGCCCTCTTCGATACTGAATAGAGGGTTTAGTATACCACTTCAACGACCACCACAACAACGACTGGAGACATTCTCACCTCCAGACCCACAAAACGACAGCTCCTTTTCAGCCCCTTATCGAACCTCCACTCAGGTCAATCGAAAAAGAAGAAGACGACTGTGAAGGCTGGCGGCGAACCCAGAAAGAGAACAACAACAAGAAAGAAATAAGGATACGACCTTACAGCTCTGATACCATGTGAATAAACCCTAGTTGATTCTAGGTCAAAGTAGAGAAGAAGGAAGAAGAAAGAAAAGAGTAAGAAGGAGAAGAATGTTCGGCTAGACTAGAAGAGAGAATGTGAAAAAATCACTTTCCTAGCCGACCCACTTGGATTTTATTCATAAAACTTGGAGTTACAAGAAAAACAGTTTTGTCCCTCATATAAGATGGGACACATAACTTAAACTCAGATACAATAGACCTTTCACTTTCAAGAAGATAAACCAGAATGACCAAAATACCCCTGACTCGAGCACTCTAACAGACGGTTAGTGGGGAAGCTGAACTATTTGACTATCACGAGACTAGACATCTCCTTTGTAGTCAGTGTGGTGAGCCAATTTATGCAGAACCTCGGATACCTCACTGGGATGCAGTTCTTAGAATTGTAAGGTACCTGAAGGGAGATCCAGGCCGTGGGTTATTGTACAAACCAGAAGGAAGACTTGAAGTAATTGGGTATACAGATGCAGATTGAGCACTCTGTGTCGGATAAAAGATCTACTACAAGTTACTGCACATTTTTTGGAGGAAATCTTGTGACATGGAAGAGTAAGAAGCAGACGGTTGTGGTAAGGAGCAGTGCTGAAGCTGAGTACAGAGCCATGGCACACACTACATGTGAATTAGTATGGCTGAGGAATCTCCTACAAGAAATCGGGTTCTCCATGGATAGACGTACAAAATTGTACTGTGACAATCAAGCTGCACTCCACATCTCATCCAACCCTATTTTTCATGAGAGAACAAAGCACATGGAGATTGATTGCCACTTTGTGAGGGAGAAGGTCCTTACTGGAGAGATAAGCACAGAACATGTGGGCTCAGGTGATCAATGGGCAGATTTGTTTACAAAAGGCTTAAGCTTAGGGAGAGTGAACTATATATGTAACAAGCTGGGATTATATGACATATATTCTCCAGCTTGAGGGGGAGTATTAGAGCTAGCCGAATAAGGGTAGATTAGTCATTTTATTTCTGTTAAGTTATGTGCTTATGTGGCAGTCTTAATAGTGGCTTCCTGTACCATAATTAAGTGGGGGCAATTTAATCTTTGTACTACTAATTAGAGGCTAATCCATATTAAGGGTCGACTAATAGGGTTTATTCTATCAGGTTTGACTGTTCTCTTCATCTTCTTCTTCTTCTTCTTCTTCTTCTTTTCTCCTGGTTCGAACTACCGTAGCTACAGAACAAACATTCCTCTTTTCTCAGTTCGTCTGAACAGCATAAACATCCCCAATTCATCCATCTCTTTTCATCTACTTACACTCTTTTATGTTTGTACTAATCTTTTGACCAGCATTTCCAACTTTACCCCTATTCCTGTTACGGAATCCATCTACGTCAATCTCATCATTTGACCCTGTTAGAATGTTAGAATGAAGTCTCTTTGTATGAGTGTTCGGCTGATAAGAGTTCTTATTAGCCCATACTTAAGTTTAAGTTATCCTGTAACTGGGCCAGTGTTAATGGGCCTAAGCCTGTTTAATGTTTTAAGTTAACTGGGTGTCCCATCACTAATCAGGGGCATTCCAGTAATTACTTGTATCATTGTACTACATTCAAATATAAATAATAGCATGGTCGACTGGGCAGTTCAGTTTGACACTCACAGCATACCAATGGTGTTCTTCTCCTCTACTCTACTTCGAGTACAGCTCTCAAGCTCACATGGTATCAGAGCACTAGCTTCTCTTTGGTTTCAGCTGGCATACCAGCTTCTACTCTCTCTTCTCTTGCTGTTCTTTCCATCTTCTTTCTTCTTTTCTGGGTTGCTGAAAAAACTAGGGTTGTAAGAGAATAAAGCAGATTCGAACCTAGGGTTTCCCTTGGTTGTAGGGCTCAAGGAAGGTAAGGCCCAGAAGTGGATGTCCTACTAGGTTCCTTTTTCAGCAAATAGTAGCTATTTGGCTACTAAGAGAGGTCTGTATAGGACAGACCTAGTTGAGGACTGATTTCAGCAGTCCAAGCCCTAGCCGAAAGGGGGAGAGCTTCTCCACAACTGCAGCTTCGAAGCCCCAGCAAAACCAGCATAGCACAGTGGTAAACAGCTCCAAGTTCAGGTTGGTTATCAGTCCGGAACCTCTCACCACTGCTGTACCCGAACTGCTTCAGCTCAAGTGAAAATTACCCAGGGAGCTGCCAGCTCCAGATTGTCCAGCACTGTGAACACTTCGGCGAGCTCTAAACCTACTCTAAGACTGAAGTCAGCATGTCCTCACTATCCGGAGAAGTTTCCGTTGAGATAACAGACCTGCCGCAAGGTTCTCTAACCTGGAAAACCCTAATCTGCACAGTTTACAGATTACAAACGTGTTGCTGGATGAGTATAACTTCAAAGAGTGGTCCGTCTCAGCAAGGCTGTTCATTATTTCTCGTGATCTCACAGGCAAGCTGGATGGAGACAAAAAAGAACCTGAAGTTGGCAGTCCTGAGCATGTCGTGTGGCGCAAGGAGAATGCCACACTCATGTCTTGGTTGCTGGCCTCCATGACTCCTCAGGAGGCTAGAACTGTTCATCATTTCCCCACAGCCGCTAAGATTTGGGAGAAAGTATCCAAGACCTACGGCCAGAAAAAGAACAATGCTAGAATCTACAGATTGAACCAAGATATTGTAGCTCTAAGGCAAGGAGACATGTCCGTGGCAACATATTTTGCAACCCTGGAAGGCCTTTGGGAAGAGCTTGATCATCACTTGATATTGGATTGGGAAAATGCCAGGGACAAGGGGAGACATGACAAGCAAATTGAAGAGAGCAGAACCTTCAAGTTTCTGGCTGGCCTAGACCCAGTATATAAGGGTACAAGGTCACAAATTCTAGGCAGAGATGAATTACCAGAGCTTCACCATGTCTATTACCTAGTGAGGAATGAAGAAGTCAGGACAAGGGAGATGCAAATTGACTCCCAAACACAGTCAATTGAACTATCTGGAGAACATTCAGCCCTAGTCTCCACTAAGGGAAATAGATATCCAGACAAGAAGTCCCTCAAGTGTACCCATTGTGGTGGTGAGAAACACACAAAGGAGAAATGTTGGGTCTTGTATCCTCATCTGAAGCCAGCTGCTTTGAGAAAGGACAAAAGACAACATAAGGGTCACACAGCAAGTGGGAATCTTGCCACCAACAACAGTAGTGACAACTCACAAAGTACTCCGATAGTGTCCTCTTCCTCCACAGGGTAGGCTGCCGACTCCTCTGGACCAAGTACTTTGGGCTTCACGGCTAGTGAGGTAGAGATTCTCAGCCAGGCATTAGCCCGTCTGAAGAACAATTCTTTAGCATCCACCTCTCTTTCTAGATCAGGTACAGTCTCTGCCTTTAGTGCAACTAGTTCCGTTGATTCCACCTCTTGGGTGATTGATTCCGGAGCAACTGACCATATGACACATATGTCCTCCTTATTCTTTTCATATTATTTGTTGTCTGACCAAGATAAGATGAGAGTGGCTGATGGGTCTCTCTCCACCATCTCTGGAAAGGGGGTGGTTGACCTAAGCAAGGACCTCTTTCTTAAATCAGTCCTACATGTTCCTAGTCTTACCTCAAATCTTTTGTCTGTTTCAAAGCTTACAAAAAATTTGAACTGCAGTATAACTTTTTTTCCTACTCATTGTGTCTTCCAGGACAGATTGACGAGGAGAACGATTGGGAGTGGTCATGAGTATGGGGGCCTCTACTATTTTGATGTAGACATCGGCTCAGCCCTACAAGCTTCTACTACTACTAGTCCGGAAAGTGTGGAGTTAATAGCTAGGCTGCACCTATGGCATGCTAGGCTAGGTCATGTGTCTTTCTCTTCTTTAGCAATGTTGTTTCCCAAATTGTTTAAGGGAATTCCAAGTCAGAATTTAATTTGTGATGTGTGTCAAATGTCAAAACAATGTAAAACAGTGTATCCAACTTCTAATAATGAAATTCGAGCTCCTTTTGATTTGGTTCATTCTGATGTTTGGGGACCTTCACCCATTGTTTCCATGGATGGCTTCCGTTACTTTATCAGTTTTATTGACCATTATTCTCGATGCACATGGATTTATCTGTTAAAAGGGCGAGATGAAGTACCACAGATAACTATGGCTTTTTGCAAGATGATTGAAACACAATTTGATAAGAAGATTAAGCAATTCTGGTCAGACAATGCGGCTGAATACTTTGAAAGATCCCTGAACTCATTCATGGAAGATGCAAGCATGTTACACCAATCATCTTGTGCTAACACCCCTCAACAAAATGGGGTTGCTGAGCGCAAGAACAAGCACCTATTGGAGACAACTCGAGCCCTACTATTCCAACACAAAGTGCCCAAGCAATATTGGTCTCAAGCTATACTCACTACATCATACCTGATAAATCGGATGCCATCTAAGGTATTGGGTATGAAGACTCCTTTCTCTGTTTCGTGTCCTACTCTTCCAGAATTTCCTCTTCCCCCACGGGTTTTTGGTTGTACATGCTTCATACATGTGAAGGATCCAAAGAAAACCAAGCTGGATCCCAAGGCTACAAAGGGAATATTTTTGGGGTACTCTCCTACACAAAAGGGGTACAAGTGTTATGATCCTGTCTCCAAGAAAAAGTATATCACCAGAGTTGTAGTCTTTTTTGAGTCTCAACCCTATTTCCAGTCTTCTCAAAATCCTCTTCAGGGGGAGACTGGTGGGTTGGAAGAGGATTCTCATTCTCCCTTCTTTTTTGTTCCCCTTTCATCACCTTCCACTACTCCAAGCTGTGACATTCCGGGTCAAACTAGTGAGGCTCCCACTGTGCCAGTTACTTCTCCTGATACAACAGATGCTCCTGAAGGTTCCAGTAAGCAAGAGAAAGAGATACTTACATACAGCAGAAAAAAGAAGGGCCCTCAACCTCATGATTGCAACCAGTTGAACTCAGATCAATCTGTCTCTGGAATCCAAGGTAATTCTGACTCACACACTTCGGATTCGGATCTTCCTATTGCTCTTCGTAAGCCTCTTCATTCTTGTACCACCCGGCATCCCATACTTGATTTTGTTTCTTACTCACACTTATCTCCTGCCTATCACTCCTTTGTGTCTGCTCTTTCCTCTGTATGTGTCCCTTCCAGGCACTCAGAGGCGGCATCTGATCCAAGGTGGAAAAAAGCCATGAATGAAGAGATGAAAGCCCTAATGAAAGCAAGAACGTGGGAATTAGTGGACCTGCCAGAGGGGAAAGGCACTGTTGAGTGAAAGTGGGTATTCACAGTAAAGCACAGGGAAGATGGGTCAATCGAGAGGTACAAGGCCAGACTTGTGGCAAAGGGATTTACACAAAAGGAAGGAATTGACTACAAAGAAACCTTTGCCCCAGTAGCAAAGCTCAACACAATCCGGGTTCTACTATCACTAGCAACAAATTTCTCTTGGGAACTCCATCAACTGGATGTGAAGAATGCCTTCCTAAATGGTGATCTTCATGAAGAGGTATTCATGGAACCTCCACCAGGCTATGATGTTGGAAAGAAGGTGTGTAAACTAAGAAAAGCATTATATGGTTTGAAGTAGTCTCCCCGAGCATGGTTCGAGAGACTTTGTATGGCCATCAAGAAAGTGGGGTACACTCAGAGCAGTGCAGATCATACATTGTTTACAAGGAGACAGGATGACAAACTTACGGCACTCATTGTTTATGTGGATGATATGGTGATTACCGGAAATGACTTGGAAGAGATGAAGAGGCTAAAGGAGTTCTTAGCTTCAGAATTTGAGATCAAAGACCTGGGAAATCTGAGATATTTTCTTGGGATTGAAGTTGCTAGATCAAGAGAAGGAATCTACATATGTCAGCGGAAATATGTGCTAGATCTCCTAGAGGAAACAGGCATGATGGGATGCAGGCCAGCAGACACTCCAATAGAACCGAACCATGGCCTACAAGAATCAATGGGTGAGGAATACTGTGATAAAGAGAGGTACCGAAAATTTGTAGGAAAGCTTATATAGTTATCCCTTACTCGGCCAGACATTGCCTATGCAGTGCATGTTGTCAGTCAATTCATGCACTCACCAAAGATCCCTCATATGAGAGCAATGGAAAGAATTCTCAGGTACTTGAAAACTTGCCCAGGGAAAGGAATTCTATTCAGGAAAAACAGCAGACTTGATATTGAAGCCTACACTGATGCAGATTGGGCTGGGTCTGTTGGAGACAAAAAATCAACCTCAGGTTACTGTACATTTTTGGGAGGAAACCTTGTCACATGGCACAGTAACAAGCAGAATGTAGTGGCTAGATCAAGTACAGAAGCAGAATACAGAGCTATGGCACACGAGGTTGTTGAATTCTTATGGCTCAGAACTCTTCTTAATGAGCTTAGTGTTAAGGTTGAGGGTCCTCTCAGGCTGTATTGTGATAATAAAGCTGCTATCAACATTGCCAATAATCCCGTGCAGCATGACAAGACAAAACATATTGAAATTGATCAACACTTTGTCAGAGAGAGAATTGTCTCGGGAGAACTCTGTGTGCCTTATACTCCATCTGAGATGCAAATTGCAGATGTATTGACTAAAGGGCTGGCAACAACAAAGTTCAGGGACATACTTGGCAAGCTAAACATGATTGATATCCATGCTTAGCTTGAGGGGGAGTGTTAGAATGTTAGAATGAATTCTCTTTGTATGAGTGTAGCCCATACTTAAGTTTAAGTTATCCTGTAACTGGGCCTGTGTTAATGGGCCTAAGCCTATTTAATGTTTTAAGTTAATTGGGTGTCCCATCACTAATCAGGGGCATTCCAGTAATTACTTGTATCATTGTACTACATTCAAATATAAATAATAGCATGGTCAACTGGGTAGTTTAGTTCGACATTCACAGCATACCAGTGGTGTTCTTCTCCTCTCCTCTACTTCGAGTACAGCTCTCAAGCTCACAGACCCTATTCCTTCCAACATCATATCTGAGCCTGTCACAATTTTTTCTTGGGTTTGTCTGGGTATTGTCCCATTAACTCCACTGCCTCTCCCAACAAAATTTCCACTTGTATTTAATTAAAAACAGGGCCCAATTTCTTTAATTTTGAAATGTCACCCAATTATTCAAATTTTTCCAAACCCCTAAATTTATTTAAACTCTTACTGAGGGACACATGCTGCGAGAATTTGTCTTGTCCTACTATATTACCCCTTGAGCATTTCCATTTTTCCTTTTCTAAGATTCCTATCATCTTCCAGCCCTTCCCATTCAATTCACCTCCCCTGTGTCAACAGCTACATCCTCTCCATTGTTATCACCCTTCTGCACCTCCCCTGCTTTCTCTTTCATCTTAATCTCCATCTGTACAGAATATCACTCTCAACAACCAATCTGAGATCAAAGTGTCAACCTATTCTCCCACAAACTTCAGTTTTAGTGATGGAGGAATGCTCTGTACTTCCTAAACTTTCAATTAGAATTCAAGTTGCAACTTTATCGGTTTTCCTGAACAACCCAAAGGTATCACCTATTGAAACGAAGGACTGCATGCACCACACACACACATACAATAGAATATCGAAAACATTAACCCACACCAGCCTCCTAGATCTGATATCTTTCAACACCCCTGCACCTGGGTACCAACAACTCAATTGAAGCTCCAGGTTTCTCAGCTGATCATATTCCCACATCAAATTCCTTTTTTGTCTAGGGTATGTCTGCATTGTGATAATAATTTTAACAGTGTAATGGCTATGTCTGCATTGCACACCTTTTGCATGAAATTATTATGACAATGGTAGACAAAAATTTGAAGTATATGTTCTAGCACAATAGAAACCAAAGGAAATCCCATAAGCCATAACCAGAAACTGAATCCCATGTAAACTTGTTCACCAAGTTTCTGCAATATAAAATGCTGAATTTTGCCAGATGAAAAACCAATAACAAACCTTAGCTATACTCTCAATTTGGTCTAGCACTGAGATTATGTGGCGCAATGTAACTGACCGATACCACAATTGATGTAATTGTTTATTGCGGGAGCTAAGAAATTTCTTAGCCTCTGCCAAATCAACCTTTAATGTCCCAATACTTTCAGCAGATTCGCTAAACAACCGCAAGATCTGCAATAGAAAAAGAAAAGAAATTATAAGGCATGATAAAAATGTGCTACCAGTTATCCTTCAATATCAGGAAACATGCAGATCATCAACATTTATCAGAATATCACCAAAATAAATACTTAAGTAACTGTGTTTATCAAGAAGTTGTTTTATGATATACCTCCAATGGATGGCTACTGACCTAAAAATTATCAGATTTCTCTTATATCATTTCTTTCTTTTTTTTCCAATTCAATAAGAAATCTATCAAGTATAAGGAATGGTCAGGATGGACCGAGACCTAATGAAGGTTTTGCTAGAGAATGTAGAGATGTAGACAGGGATACGTAGTTGTTTTTATATGCCAAAATGTGCTCCCCATCTTTATTTGTAATTGTTTCAGGCTCCTGTTCTTGTTTTCCTCTCTGTCACAGTTGACAGGGGTATTTTTGTCATTGTATCACCTTTTTTTATTAAGTAATATAAAAGCCAATGAAAGGGGTGGCAGAACCTATTCATTCTGCTCTCTCTTTCTCTCATTCTTTCTTCTTCTTCTTCTTCCTTCTTTGTTTTTCTTCTTTTCTTTTCTTGAACAGATTTCAAACTAAACCTAGGATTGTTACAGTTATATTTCAAGTTGGTATCAGAGCAGGTTTATCTTTAGCTTTCGGTCTCATATATGCTTAGCCCAGCCGGCTGAATGAGACTCTATTGGGGCTGGAACTTCAGACCTTTTTGCCTGATTCTTGGAGGTCAGTGGAGTTCAGTGCACTGTTATAGCACTTTTCTGATTTCTATTTTTGCCCAGTGACCAGGAAGAATCAGAGATGCTTATTCAATTGAGGTTTAGGAGTTAAACCTCAGGCTGAAGGTGGCACTCAGTGTTTTCTGGGTAGTTTTTAGCTTGTTTAGAGATTGATTGCAAGTGGAGAACATTCAGAGGTCTCTAGAAGTTGTGGCTGGAACATTCAGAGGTCTCAGATGTGGTTGAATCTTCACTGCCCATGATATCAGAATAAAAACGAAACAGCAACCAAATGAGTACAGCCGTACAAGGCTATTGCAGAAATAGGTCCTTCTGACCTCCGGTTTCACTGAGAGCAAAAAACATTATATGGTTTGAAGCAGTCTCCCCAGGCATGGTCTGAGAGACTTTGTATGGCCATCAAGAAAGTGGGGTACACTCAGAGCAGTGCAGATCATACATTGTTTACAAGGAGACAGGATGACAAACTTACGGCTCTCATTGTTTATGTGGATGATATGGTGATTACTGGAAATGACGTGGAAGAGATGAAGAGGCTGAAGGAGTTCTTAACTTCAGAATTTGAGAACAAAGACTTGGGAAATCTGAGATATTTTCTTGGGATTGAAGTTGCTAGATCAAGAGAAGGAATCTACATATGTCAGCGGAAATATGTGCTAGATCTCCTAGAGGAAACAGGCATGATGGGATGCAGGCCAGCAGACACTCCAATAGAACCGAACCATGGCCTACAAGAATCAATGGGTGAGGAATACTGTGATAAAGAGAGGTACCGAAAATTTGTAGGAAAGCGATATAGTTATCCCTTACTCGGCCAGACATTGCCTATGCAGGGCATGTTGTCAGTCAATTCATGCACTCACCAAAGATCCCTCATATGAGAGCAGTAGAAAGAATTCTCAGATACTTGAAGACTTGCCTAGGGAAAGGAATTCTATTCAGGAAAAACAACAGACTTGAAATTGAAGCCTACACTGATGTTGATTGGGCTGGGTCTGTTGGAGACAAAAAATCAACCTCAGGTTACTGTACATTCTTGGGAGGAAACCTGGTCACATGGCACAGTAAGAAGCAAAATGTTGTGGCTAGATCAAGTGCTGAAGCAGAATACCGAGCTATGGCACACGGGGTTGCTGAACTCTTATGGCTCAGAACTCTTCTTAATGAGCTTGGTATTAAGGCTGATGGTCCTCTTAGGCTGTATTGTGATAATAAAGCTGCTATCAACATTGCCAACAACCCCATGCAGCATGACAGGACAAAACATATTGAAATTGATCGACACTTTGTCAAAGAGAGAATTGTTTCAGGAAAACTTTGTGTGCCTTATACTCCATCAGAGATGCAAATTGCAAATGTATTGACTAAAGGACTGGCAACAACAAAGTTCAGGGACATACTTGGCAAGCTAAACATGATTGATATCCATGCTTAGCTTGAGGGGGAGTGTTAGAATGTTAGAATGATGTCTCTTTGTATGAGTTTCGGCTGATAAGAGTTCTTATTAGCCCATACTTAAGTTTAAGTTATCTTGTAACTGGGCCTATGTTAATGGGCCTAAGCCTGTTTAATGTTTTAAGTTAACTGGGTGTCCCATCACTAATCAGGGGCATTCCAGTAATTTCTTGTATCTTGTACTACATTCAAATAATAGCATGGTCGACTGGCTAGTACAGTTCGGCATTCCAGCATCTCTTCTTCTTCTCCTCTTTTCTACTACTTCGGCTACAGTAGTTCAGCTTTCACAAATACCTTTTATTGGCCCAAGTGAAGGGGAAGAATTCTGCGGAGATGTATGAGGGCACCAATGTTGAGAACTATTTGGGAAGAACAAAATGCAAGACTCTTTCTTGAAAAGGAAAGGAATTTAGAAGCTGTTAAAGAATGCATTTTGGCTAGGGTGATACATTGGGTGAAAACTTTGGACACTTTTTCTCAGTTTTCTTGTGATGACCTATGGAGAAATTGGAGTGAGGTGGCTGCTAGTTCACCTAGAAGGATAATGACTTTTGTTTCTCGGACTCCTCCTGTAGATGATTCCATCAAGCTTAACTTTGATGGAAGCAGCTGTCGAAATCCAGGCCTCTCTGAGATTGGAGGGGTCTTTAGAAACAAAGATGGACAAGTTATTGCTTTATTCTGAGGTCCAGTGGGTGTGAAAGACTCAATTAGGGCTGAGATTTTGACAGCCATACAAGGCCTACAGTTAGCAAGAGAGTTGAATTTTATCAGGCTAATTGTGGAAAGAAACTCCAAAATAGTAGTAGGATGGCTACACAATCCGGAGACTGTTATTTGGGAATTTAGGGACGAGTTTAAGAAGATCAAATGGCTTATCAGCAATCTAACAGTGACGTTTCAATGGGAGAGGAGATCGACCAATGGAATGGCTGATTCTCTAGCCAAGCACAGGGTTAATAGGGATCACTTATTCTGTGAACAAATGCAATGTATACCTTTCTTTTATTTGTATTTTCTCTCTTTTTGGATGAGGTGAAGCTGTCACCTGTCCCTGGCTGATATTAATAAAATTACTTATCAAAAAAAAAAAAACTTGAACCTTGAGAAGTCCTATAATTCTCTGATACCATGCAGGTCTTTGAGCAAGATAAGAAGGAAGAACAACTAAGAAAGACAGATTAGAGAATGGGCGACGGCTTAGGTTTTTCCAGCCCTAATTGCTATTTAAGTGAGTGTTTAAAACAGGAGAAAGTACAAGATTTCCCCTCATTAGGCAAGCAGTACATAAAAGATTTAAATGCATAATGGCCCAAAACCATTTAGCCTAATAAGATACATAAGTACAATACAGGTTACAGCCAAGTCCATATAACATTAAGTCTCACAACATACTGCAGAGAAGAAGGCCTAATAAATGCCTTCTCATGTGCTTCTTATGCAAAGCTAGTGGTGATACCCATTTACGAATTTTCTGTTCTGTTGTGCATGGTGCATGGGAGTACTTTTGTTATCTTTTTGGTTGCAGTGGGCTCCTCCTCAAGATGTGGTGAGTATCTTCAGTCTTGCTTCTTAAGGCAACCAAAAAAGAAATGGAGACTCAAATTTGGTTATCTCTTGCAAAACCATCTGGCTTCCAACAATTGGAAGTGGAAGGAGACTCAAATTTGGTTATCGCTTAGACAAAAAGCAGCTGTCATGTACCATGAACCTTCAAACATGCTTTAGGGAAGTCGAAGGTATTTCAAAGGAATTAAATGTAACTTTCAAGTGGGTGAGAAGAACAGAAAATGAAATGGTTGATACTTTAGCAAAACATGGGGTTAATAAACAACTGTTTTGGGCAACTGTGTGAATTTTTTGTACTTTTGGGTTGTTGGACATTCCAACTTGTTATACTAAACTCAATATTTAATAAAGCTTTTGTTTCTACTGTTGCTGCAGTAGTCCGAACCAGTAAGGAGAAGAAGAAAGAGAAGGAGAAGAAGAACAAGAAGAGAAGAAGAAGATGAAAGAACTGTCGAACCTGATAGCTAAACCCTATCAGTCGACCTCTTAATAGTGATTAGGCTTCTAATTAAATGTACAAGGACTAAACTGCCCCTACTTAAGTATGGAACAGAGAACCTCTAATAAGACTGCCACATAAGCTCATAACTTAACCAAGGTAAATTGACTAATCTACCATTATTCGGCTAACTCTAACACTCCCCCTCAAGCTGGAGAATATATGTCATATAATCCCAGCTTGTTACATATATAGTTCACTCTCCCTGAGCTTAAGGCTTTTGTAAACAAATCTGCCCATTGATCACCTGAGTTTACATGTTCTGTGCTTATCTCTCCAGTAAGAACCTTCTCCCTCACAAAGTGGCAATCAATCTCTATGTGCTTTGTTCTCTCAAGAAAAACAGGGTTGGTTGAGATATGGAGCGCAGCTTGATTGTCACAGTACAACTTCATAGGTTTATCCATGTGGAACCCGATTTCTTGTAGAAGATTCCTCAACCACACTAATTCACATGTAGTGTGAGCCATGGATCTGTACTCGGCTTCAGCACTGCTTCTAGCCACAACCGTCTGCTTTTTACTCTTCCACGTCACAAGATTTCCTCCAAGAAATGTGCAATAACCTGTAGTAGATCTTCTATCAGACACAGAGCCCGCCCAATCTGCATCCGTGTACCCAACTACTTCAAGTTTTCCTCCTGGTTTATACAATAGCCCACAGCCCGGAGCTCCCTTCAAATATCTTACAATTCTAACTGCATCCCAGTGAGATATACAAGGGTTCTGCATAAATTGGCTCACCACACTGACTGCAAAGGAGATGTCTGGTCTCGTGATAGTCAAATAGTTCAGCTTCCCCACAAGTCGTCTATACCTTCCAAGATCATCAAATATTTCCCCTGTATCACTGTTCAACTTAACATTTGGTTCCACAGGAGTCTCAGCCGGTTTTGCACCTAACAGTCATGTTTTGTCCAATAGATCGAGAACATATTTTCTTTGGCACAGGTTTACACCTTGTCTTGATCTAGCAACTTCTATACCCAAGAAATACTTCAATGTCCCAAGGTCTTTTGTTTGAAAATGATTTTGCAGAAAGACCTTGAGTTTGTCGATCCCCAATTTGTCACTGCCAGTTATGACAATATCATCCACAAAGACCACTAATAAAATCTTTCCAGCTTCTGAGTCAGAGCTGAACACTAAGTGATCAACCTGGCATTGTTTCATTCCAAAATTCTTCACCACTTCACAAAACTTCCCAAACCAAGCACGAGGCGATTGTTTCAACCCATAAATTGCCTTTTTCAATCTACACACCTTACCAGCCTCCCCCTGAGCAACAAACCCAGGCGGTTGCTCCATATATACCTCCTCTATAAGGTCACCATGAAGGAAGGCATTTTTTATGTCAAGTTGAAATAAGGGCCAATCATACATAACTGCCAGGGAAATTAACACACGGACAAAGCTAATCTTAGCCACTGGAGAGAAGGTCTCCATATAGTCCACTCCATACAACTGTGAATACCCTTTAGCAACAAGTCTGGCTTTCAGACGCTTCACACTACCATCTGGCAAGTATTTAACAGTATACACCCATTTACAACCCACAACATGCTTACTAGGAGGAAGAGTAGTGAGCTCCCACGTGTGAGTATGCTGAAGAGCAGAGAGTTCCTCCTCCATTGCCTGCCTCCACCCAGGTGAACTAAGAGCCTCTTGGACATTGTTAGGTATGGAAATAGATGACAATAGTGAAGCAAACTGGTGATGTGAGGCGGAAAGGCGAGATACTGAAACAAAATTGGAAATGGGATGGAGAGTAGAACTACGTTTACCTTTCTGTAAAGCAATAGGTAGGTCAAGTCCTGAGGGTTCAGCAACAGAAGCAACGACAGGATCCGCGGACAAGGTAGAAGCTGGAAGAGGGGCCGGTGTCGTTTGACGTGTATACACTTGCCGAATTGGTGGTCGTTCAGTAGGGATCTGCACTAGATGAGGTGACGAGTCAACTCCAACAGGAACACCCGGAACGGGATCACTGACCGAAAGAGGAAGAGGAAGTAAAGGTGGAGACGAAGATGCTTCAGTTCCTGAGAAGAAGGGAACAGACTCAAAAAATGTGACATCAGGACAGACATAGCACTTCCGAGTAATGGCATTGTAACACTTGTACCCTTTTTGAGTCCGAGAGTAGCCAAGAAAGACACACTTAATTGAGCGTGCATCCAACTTGTCTATTCCAGGACTCAGATTGTGAACAAAACACACACAGCCAAAGATACGAGGTATTAATGGAAAGGGAGACAAGGCGGGGAACAAGATAGAGAAGGGAGACCGACCATGAAGAATAAAGGAGGGCATCCGATTAATGAGGAAACACGCAATAAGTACAGCATCACTCCAAAACCGTTTAAGAACACTCATATGATGAAGAATAGACCGAGCTGTTTCAAGGAGATGACGGTTCTTCCGTTCAACCACCCCATTTTGTTAAGGAGTAGATGCACAAGAAGTTTGATGAATGATGCCATGCTGTTCTAAATACTGTTGAAAGGAAGTTAGAAAATATTCACGACCATTATCTGAACGAAGAACTTTGATTGGAACACCAAATTGTGTACGTATTTCAGCATGGAATTTTTGAAAAATGGAAAATAATTCACTCCTTTCTTTCATTAAATAAATCCATGTCATCCTTGAACAATCATCAATAAAAGTGACAAAATACTTGTAACCATTATAAGACTCTATTTTGATCGGGCCCCAAACATCTAAATGAACCAAAGCAAAAGGACTCAACATATCACTTTCAACTCTAGGACTGAAGGAAACACGACGATGTTTCCCAAACTAACACGACTCACACTGTAACACTGACAAATGACTCAAAGACGGAACTAGTATCTTGAGTGCCTTGAGAGAAGGATGTCCCAGTCGACAATGCCACTATAGAGGAGTGAGTGAAATCTGAAGTGCAACTGACGATTCACCACCGTCAAGGTAATACAAATCACCAGCTTCATGCCCCCCACCAATCTTCTTCCCCGTCCTGAGATCCTGAAAAACACAAGAGGAAGGGAAAAAAGTAACAGAGCAGTTAAGAGTCTTGGTTAATTTACTAACAGACATAAGATTGAATGGAAACTTAGGGACATATAGAACAGATGATAAAGAAAGAGAAGCCATGTCAACATTGCCAACACCACAGATGGGAGAGGAGGAACCATTAGCAAGGGTAACAGTTTGAGATGTGGAAGTTTCAAAGAGAGAAGAGAACACACCTGGAGTCCCGGTCATGTGATCAGAGGCTCTAGAGTCAATAATCCAATGAGAGGTTTTAGATGACAGGCAAGCTATACCTGAGTGGGCAAGAGTAGCAGTAGTGTGCTGTGAAGTGGACTGAAGGAACCGCTCATACTCATCACGCGGTACACTCACCATCTCCCTTCCGGAAACAGATGTAGATGTGGAAGGAGTTAAGTCTACCTGTTGATTATCACTGACATCAACCCCACCAGCAACAACATGATTGGCCCATTTAGAGGGAGGGCGGCCATGAAGATCATAACAGAAATTTACGGAATGTCCTTCCCTGCCACAGTGGGTACACTTCCTTGTAGAGCTGCCTTTTTCTTTGCCACGGCCTCCCCCTGAGTCACGACCACCACCACGACCAAATATGGAACCACCACGACCTCCTCGAGAGGCATGTCCTCCCCCTTTCGTACCACGTCCACCTCCTCTGGCTGTCACAAAAGCTGATCTATCAGACTGTGTGGGATTCTCTGTCTGTCCCAAAGAAATCCTGCGAAGCCGAGCAAACACTTCCTCAAGTGTAGGAAGGGTAGAGCCCCCCAATATTTGGGCCCTAACTGGTTCATACTCTGATTTCAACCCCACTAAGAACCTTGTGACATCTAGTTGTTCCCTCTGTTGTTGCTGAACCTTAACATCTGGAGTGAGAGGATGATAGACATTGAGCTCATTTCTGAGGTTCTTCATACTGGCATAGTACTCTTCTAGGGTTTTATTTCCTTGTTGCAGACCAAAGTACTCCTGATAGAGCTGATATACCCTTGTAGTATTATCTTGCCCAGAATACAGCTTCTTGGCATGTTCCCATATGTCCTTAGTTGTATCTAAGAACATGAAGTTGGCACTTATTTTGGGTTCCATACTGTTCCATAGCCATGTCATGATTTGAGCATCCTCCTGTTCCCAATCATCAAACCCTGGAGAGTCAGCCGGTGGTTTATCTTCTTTCACATGCTTCACTTTTCTCTTTGCCTTGAGAAAAACTTCCACCGACTTGGCCCATGGAACATAGTTCTCACCATTCAGTTTAATTGAGGTCATCTGTACACCTAGATAGTCAGAGGAAACCACCACACTAGGTTTCTGATCACTACAGCCATCTCCCATTGCTGCCATGATACTCTTTCAATGCTGCCTCTAATCTGAATTCCCAATCACCAATTAAGTGCTGTTGTCAAGAGTTTGACGTTCCAGAACCTACAACAGTCCCTAAACACAATGATAGATACAACGCCTTTGTTCTTATGCACACCACTACTGATTTCACAAAAAAAAACACAGACTACACCAACATTAATTCAGCACTTACTAACCACATGCAAGCTCTCTTACAACTACTCAACAGAGTTTGTGCATCACAAGCACCACCACACAGCCATAGCTGTCACACACAATACAGACCTGCTTTAACGCTTTTAAGAGGGCACCACAAGACCAACAAAAACTCAACTAGTACCATTGCATTACACCTTGCACCATTCGGCCACCTACAGTAGCAGCCCTTACACCATTTGGTCACTGTAAACACAGCCTGTTCTTGGAATTTTTCCAAGAACCAGGGCAACAACCAACCTAGTTCTCTAGGTTCTGATCAGTCCTCTCAAGTTCTTGAAGATTTTCAACCCAGAAATACCAACAGCACACAGAGGAAAGATAACCAACCTTCGTTTGAGAGCTTCAGCCAACCATTCACTGCTGAAGTTGTTTTCTTAGGAAAGGATGTTCTGTGCACCAGAAAAAAGAAGAGCTGTGATGTTTCAGGCCTGGGACGAACCACTTTTCTCCATTGACAGCCCAGAGAAGAAAAAGGAGAGAACTGAAGCACGAACTGAAGTTGTCACGAACTGAAACAGGTCACGAACTGAAGTTGTCACGCTCTGATACCATGTTTCTACTGTTGCTACAGTAGAACGAACCAGTAAGGAGAAGAAGAAAGAGAAGGAGAACAAGAACAAGAAGAGAAGAAGAAGAAGATGAAAGAACTGTCGAACCTGATAGCTAAACCCTATCAGTCGACCTCTTAATAGTGATTAGGCTTCTAATTAAATGTACAAGGACTAAACTGCCCCTACTTAAGTATGGGACAGAGAACCTCTAATAAGACTGCCACATAAGCTCATAACTTAACCAAGGTGAGTTGACTAATCTACCCTTATTCGGCTAACTCTAACAGCTTTTATTAATGACCTCAAGATTTTATTAATAAGAGCAAATATTAGTAAGTATAACAGATAATAGTTCAAATCAAAGTTCGTGAGAGATAAAACCTCTTATCTCACCCCAAAATGTCCCATCTCCGTTACAGTTGTCCGCAAAACAAAGAACCTCTCACCACCCCCTGCTTGGCCAAGGCATCGGCTACAGAATTAGCACTCCACTTAACCCACCCTAGCCTTACTTGTTAACCTTAGAGAGAGAGACAGAGAAGAGAGAAGCAAGAAAACTCCAAGGTTGTTAGGGTTGATCTAATGTCAATCCAACGCAATATATATATATATATATATATTTATTTATTTATTTATTTATATTAAAAGTTGAATGGACAAGATAGGAAAATGGTTGCATCTGTCAGCTTGTTGAAAGGTTAAGGCACTCCTTGATCCTCCTACTCAATTGGGTTCTCTAGGAAACTAGGGTACAAGCTTAAGGTCTGTATCATTTGATAAAATATGGTGGAGAATATGAAAACATGATGTTAAAAAGAAAATCTCATGAAAAAATAAAATAAAAAAAAAGCATGAGGAAGGGAAGTTTCGGCAGGCTGCGGTTTAGAGAAGATCTCTAAGGGTTAAAGCAAAGCAGTTCCTATTTGAAAGCTTCAGGGAGAAGGGAAAGAAAGCTTTAAAAATCATAGAAATTAATTTGGACATGGTCTTCTTTGTAGGGGAAGAAACCTTGGGATGGTTTCAGACTTTCATGGAGGATGCTATTCAGGTGAGTGGGAAGTTCGACTGCAGAGATTCAACTAAGATTAATGGCAGGAGGTATCTAGCAGAAAAAAGAAGAATCGCAAAGGAAGGTATGTGGTGCTTATGGAATTCTTTGGGGAAGGAAGAAAGGAAGAAAGAAAGGAAGATTAATGGCAGGAATATTAGAGATTCAACTAATACTAGTTGTCAACTAGTATGGTAAATCTAGGGTTTGTATGAGAAAGGAAGAAAGAAAGAGAGAAAGGAGAAGAAGAGAGGAATGTATCGAATGGTGTGTTCTTGTTACTGTTCACACCCTCAAAAAGCATTTTATATTTTGAAACAAGAAATTACAAAGAGGTCCCTACTTGGGCACCCAAATACAAAAAGAGTACAAAGAGAAGAGGTAAAGACTAAAAACACCCTTGCCTAAACTTTCTCAACACTCCCCCTCAAGCTGAGCGTATATGTCAATCATGCCCAGCTTGGCAAGGTTCTTAGCAAACTTTGGGTGGTGAACACCTTTAGTGAGGCAATCGGCAAGTTGGTCTTCCGATCTTACAAAAGGAAGGCAAATCTCTCCACTAGCAATTTTTCCTCTAATAAAGTGTCTGTCCACCTCAATATGCTTTGTACAATCATGTTGAACAGGATTGTGGGCAATTTTTATAAGGGAAAGAGTTTCCTCAGGAGAAGTTTATTTGTCATTCATCACATCAGACGAACAATTGGCAGATATCTTGACCAAGGGAGTTCCAAGAGGGAAAATGACACACTATATAAGCAAGCTAGGCATGATTGACATCTATGCTCAGCTTGAGGGGGAGTGTAAAGAGATTGGGCCGAATGGGTCCTAGTATCTTCTCTTGTAATATCTTTTCTTTTCTTGTTGGCTAATGGGCCTCTCTTAATGGGCCTGTTATTTCTTTTTGTTTAATCTCTTTATGTTACTGCCTAGCTGGCCGCCCACTTAAGGGCATACTTGTCATTACTCTAACATTAATTCTTAATAAAAAAGGATTAGAGGAGAAAGGAAAGATAATTCGAACCTTCTTCTTCTTCCTTCTCTTTTCGCCATCTTCTTCTCTTGTACTGCTGCTCTTACTTCTCTTCTTTTTTTTTCCCTCTAATCTTCAAATTTACACCTAATATTTGAGGACTGATTTACATCTATTTGGCTTCACCTCTTTTCCTGTGACAAATCCCAGTGATGGTAAGTTTAGCAGATTGGGACCACTCTAAAAAGTTGGTTTCATCAAGTTTAACAGTGGTTATCATACCACCGGAAATGTCTACACTTCCTGGGAACACACTGGAACCATCTGTACATCCTCAGATGATTCCATAATCTATCAAAACACTTTCGCGTCAACCAAAAGGGGCCCCAAATACTTAACTACAGCTAACGACCCAAGAAACTAGGCCACCACACGGTTAAGAAGCAAAAAAGGGCCAAAAAACTAAGTTGGCACCAAAATAAAGGGAGAAGAAAATCTCCCAAAAATTGTCTAGGGCTTAAAAAAATACGAGACCACTTCCCGTTGCTCCCAAGGTAAAAAACGACCTGAATGGTCTAGGTTTTGCAGCAGAAAAACTGATTAAACAAAGTGTATAAGGCTTGACATCAGATCTGGATTTTTTGTGATTTTCTACTTGAAAAATCTATTAAAAATCATAGAAGCTTCGAACGAAGACAAGAGCCATACCAAAAATCTTCTAAAATCAGGGCGAATCAAACCATATATTATTCATGTATTGCCGCTTACACCTGTACAGACTACTGACGTCATCCGGTAGCGGTCTGACGTCAGCAGTTCATCTCGTGCAAGAGAGTCAACAAGAAAGGTATTCCCAAGTGCCTTAACCTTGCTTTGATACCAAGTTGTCAACTAGTATTGTAAATCTAGGGTTTGTATGAGAAAGGAAGAAAGAAAGAGAGAAAGGAGAAGAAGAGAGGAATGTATCGAAAGGTGTGTTCTTGTTATTGTTCACACCCTCAAAAAGCATTTTATATTTTGAAACAAGAAATCACAAAGAGGTCCCTACTTGGGCACCCAAATACAAAAGGAGTACAAAGAGAAGAGGTAAAGACTAAAAATACCCTTGCCTAAACTTTCTCAACAAGAAAAAAAGCAGATGGTCTGCTTCCCCAAAGGAAAGATGGGGACTGGCTAGAAAGAAGGGCTCTACCAAGAAAAGCTAATATGACTTTAGAGATATGGACTAAAACATGTCCCAATTGACCTTCCAAACCAGGCTTTCTTTCTCATATAAAAATGACCTGGAATCTAGATACTTAAGTCAGTATTCCACAAAATGAGAGAGAACACAAAATTCAAATTGAACACCAAAAATTCTTGTCTTTCAGCTCATCCAAGTCAGGGAAATATCACCCCTTAAAAGTCACAAATCCACAAAAAAATGATGATATACCTTACTAAAAATCCCTCAATGAATAGTAAAAGAGATTCACAAAAAAGATGTTGCACATGACCTAGGTCTTCTCGAGTGTAGAGTAGTCACACGTAGTTTAACTTCAATTCTCTATAGTTGATTCAATGGATCCCCAACATACACCTGCTCTAATACAATGTAAACCTAGGATTCCATGGCAAGACACAAACAAGAAAGAGAAAGAGTATTTTTTATTAAGAGAGCAATTTTATGTACATTTACAATATTGCCCTTGATACATTGTACAATTACAAAATAAAGAAATAAAGAATATCATACAACTCATTCTACCATATTACCATAGGACACATAAGATAAAACATAAATAAACTACATTATGTACACATTTTATCTACAATGACTCCCCTTGTTGTTTTTCTTTCTTCCTAGTTTCTACAACATACCTCCTTCCTGGCACATTGGTATTTCCTTTCAATTCTACATCCCTTTTTGTATAAGAAGCACCATCTAGAAATCCTTGAAACCATGGGATAGAATATCCTATCAGCAGCAATGTCATCATCTTCAATTCTTTGCTCTTTAAAGTTGGCATGCCTCTTGTCCTGGTTTCCTCGATCTCAAAACTTTCCATTTTAACATTTAAGTGTCTCCTCCATCTAGATGCCAAAGAAAAGCCTTCGATCTCCATCGTCATCTCTTCCATTCCTATTCCTATAACCTCTTGCATGCAACTCTCTACAGGCACTTAAACCATGGTTATTCCCAATATTTCAAAAAAGATAACCAAAAACAAAACCAGTTTTCCCTTCAAGTGGCAAGTCAGTAGTTCAACCATCTGAATCAAATGGGTACATAATAAAAATATTAAAATAAATGGAGAAAACAAACAGAGCTGCAAAAACTTTGTAAAAAAATGGGCACATCTCTAATATTATATATTCATCATGTTAGACAAAATTAAGTGTAACAAATAAGAATTATTTTATTAATGATGGGAATGTTTAAAAGTACAAAGAAATGGAGAGAAAAAAAGTAAAGGGCTTAGATGGATTAGGATTTTAGGACTTGGACAAAAGTTACGGGAAAATGAAGGACATTTTATGGTTAGAAAAGAGGTCCAATGTGTAACCCGTGACCCACTGATTGGGTCAAACAGTTTGGCCATTCAAACATCTGGATCACCAGTTTGTTGACTCGAACAACAAATTTTCTAGAGAAGCAGTTTAGGGGTAAATGGACCTAGATTCCTAGTTGGGTGATGAGTTGAAAACATTGGTTAGATCAGTTGCCTTCTGTCTATACCCTCCCTATGATGCAGTTGAAAGATCCTCTCGTCGCCTTAGATGCTAAAGAATCCTAACTAATGAATCAACTGCCTTTCTTCTTACCCCTAGCCTTTTCATCTCTATTATCTGCCCAACAATGCTAACTTCTACATATTTATTCCTTAAGCAAAGCCCCCTCCACTCTTATTTCTCCCATTGAACTGCCTCCTCCCCCCAATCTTCTAGTCTTCTAAATATTTCCTCTACCTTGTCTTCACTTCCCATTAAGCTTAAACTGAGAAGCTTGACCATTTTGGCCTTGTAGTCAGCAATTAAATCTAATAGCCACATTGATACATACCTAATGTTTGGAGCCACATCCTCAGAAGTTCCACTTCCACCCTCCCCCTATTTTTTCCAACTCTTGCCTTCCTCAACAAGTTGATCTTCAGCCCCTTCTAGCTCCTTCGACATAGGGTGAGTCCTATACTTCTCCAGAGCCCAGACTATCCATTTTTTAGTTTACCTAGTTAGGAAATACATTTACAAAACACCTCTCACCATTCAACTTCATGTAATCTTCAAACTAGTTCAAGGTATTTACCACTCCCATCGAAGCTGCAAGCAAAGAAAAGGTCAACTTTCTTCTTTTAAAATGTCTCTCATAAACCTTAATACCCTTGTGCCTCAAAATTCCTTTTATCGATCCCAACTTCCTCATATTAATGTGAAGGATCCATTGCCTCTATTCTTCATGAACCTATGGTCATCTTCATCCTGTCCTATATCAATTTTAAGAACAACACAAACGGACTTCCCTATCCAGCCTAGGCACAAATATCAGCATGCTATCAAGCCTCTCCAAAGTCTAAACTGAAACAGCACAATCCCACCCCTGCAATCCCAAAACCAGCCAAGTAAACCAGCAATCCTGCCTCAAGACTATTCCCTTGACTTCCATTGGATTTAAAATGATTTAAGGCACATTTTGAAATCCTAACTCAATCATTGATAATATAAGCATCACTAGTGAGGACAACCACTATGGACTTTGTATTCTTGATCACCACCACATTCCCCTTGCCACTTGCAACTCTTGTATCCCCTCTTCTCTAACTCTATCGTTGGCTACAAAGCCAACGCCACTGACAACCAATGGATCTTTTTGACCAGTAATTGAGTTGGATTCAGATCAGATCCAGCCACATTCAAGTCTGGTAACTTACAATTATTAAAAAACCAAATTCCAAATGTATACATAGCAAAACAATATCCACAGCCACCTATACAAAATTATACTTTAAAGGAAAGCCTATTTAGAAAAAAGCTATCCAAGTAAAGCTTGCTTCTCAAAACTCCCCCTCCCAACTTCATTAAATTAAGTCGGTTGAAATAGGAATCTATTAGAACAACAGTTCACTCTAGAAATCAAAAATACTCATCTCTATATCACTGAATGCTAACCCAACCCATTATTATCTAGATTATATCTCACTGACTGCAACTTTCATTTCTTTGATACCAAAGAAAGTGGATGCAATTCAGCCAAAGGACTTTAGGCCTATAAGTCTGGTGGGAAGCATGTACAAAATCATTTCAAAGGCGTTGGCCCTAAGAATAAAAAATGTCCTCCCTTTGATGATATCTCCAAATGAAGAGGCCTTTGTTTTTGGTGGACAAATAACGGATCAATTTCTCATTGTTAATGAATTTGTAGAGTTTAGAAGAAGGGAGAAGCAAAGGGGCTGGTCTGTAAGTTGGATTTAGAAAAGGAATATGACATGGTACACTGGGATTTTTTGATGGATATTCTCAAGCATAGTGGTTTTGGAGCAAGATGGTGTATATGGGTGAAGGGGTACATTTCTTCGTGTCACTTCTCAATCTTGGTAAATGGAGTAGAAAGAGATTTCTTTCCTGCTAAAAGGGGCCTTAGACAAGGAGATCCTTTGTCTCCTTCCTTTTTACCTTGGTAGCCGATGTTTTGAGTGAAATGATATCATAAGGGTAAAATCTAATAATATGCTCAGAGGCTGGAGAGTTGGAAGAGAGAAAATGGTGGTTATACATCTACAGTTTGCAGATGATATTATTATGTTTTGTGAGGCGAAAGCAGAACTTAGGAACCTAAAAAGGATAGTACATAATTTTGAGAGGATCTCCAACCTTATGGAAGGAGTAGATTTAGGGAGTGAAGAAGTGGATCTGCTAGCTAGACTTTTGGAGTGTGAAGTAGGGGAATAGCCATTACAATATTTGGGACTACCGCTGAGAGGAAATCTAAATATAGATAGATTTTGGTATCCAATGATTGAGAGATTTACAAAGTGACTTGCAAATTGAAAGAGAAACTACATTTCCCTGAGAGGTAGGATAACTCTAATTAAGTCAACCTTTGCTAACTTACCCATGTATTTCCTATCTACCTTTAGGAAACCAGTGAAAGTGGCAAATCAGCTAGAGAAGATTATGAAATACTATCACCTAGTAAAGTGGGAGGTGGTTTCTAGAAGTAGAGATGAAGGAGGCCAAGGAATGGGAAACTTAGACTAAGAAACACAACATGGTTGGGGAAATGGTTATGGAGATTACCATTGGAACATGATAGACTATGGCATAGTGTGATTGTTAGCATACATGGATTGGCAGGCAATGGTTGGGATATGGGAGTTGACCCTAGGGCTTCTCGATGTTCTCCCTGGAAAGTTGTTCATGGTATATTACCTTCAATCCTTCCTTAATTCAAGTTTGATGCCTATGCAGGAAACAAAGTGTTGTTTTAGGAAGGTTTGGAGAGATTCACCTTAGTGATAAGTTCCCTACTATTTATTCACTGTCAATAAAGGAAGAGTTATTTCTTCAGTTTTTACTGATAATTCATGAGAATTGGGATTGAGGAAAGGTCTAAGGGAGTCGGAAATGGCAATGGTGGATGTGAACTAGTTACTCTTTTAGGGTCGACCTATATGGATCAATCATGTTTGGACAATATAATTTAGAAGTGGCAATGGTGGATGAACTAGTTACTCTTTTAGGGTCGACCTATCTAGATCAATCTTGTTTGGACAATATAATTTAGAAGAAACCTTCCCCATCTGGTGTTTTCATTTGTTCCTCTTTCTTTGATGTCCTCCTTCAGTCAGCTAACCTTGCAAGGAATTTTCCCTTTAAAGGAGGCTTGGTGTCACCCTGTAGCTCCAAAAATCTGGGCTTTTTGTTGGGAGGTTGTTCTCCAAAAAATCAGTACTCTGGATGTGTTGCAAAGTTGGGAGCCTAGGTTTATAGACAACCCATACGGGAAATCCTCAATATAACAAGGAATATTGGTGCTTGCTTCAAATGGATAAGAAGATCAGCCAATGGTTTAGCAGATACGATAGCTAAAAAAGGGACCGTGAGGGGGAATTTGTTTGGGCAGTATTGTAATAAAGATTACTTGGGGCTCAGCACCCTATTTTTAGGGGTTGACAATTGTATTTTAATATTTTATTAATGAAGCTACTGTTTCCAATCAAATAATAATAATAACATGACTCCCCTTCCCTCATCCATGAGAAAAATTTAAATTTTACAGAATCTCCTTATCCTCCCAGACTTAAATATACAAAGGCAATCACCAAAAACCATCTCTAAATGTATCACCAGTATCTTTATGGGCCTACGTTGCCTAGAAAACATCCAACAAGGTTAAATTTAATGGCATTATCACTAAGAGAGCCTATTAAATGACTTCCAACACTCTTTGACAACTAGCAACACTGAAACACTCAACCTGGTGACTGAATCAGTTATAATCCTCTGAATATCTGTTTTCACTGAATCCAGTCAATTACTTAGTTATTACTGAATCAATAGTTGACTGTAGGGTCTTTTCTTATTCTCAAAGATTGTTCTATACTATTTCTCTGAAATGCACCATAAGACTGCACAAAAAATACAATTACTTATTATTTACCCAATACTGACAGTCCAGGAACTTGATCACAAACTCCAAAGGACGTGTTCCACATAATTAAGGGCTGAGAATTGAAAATCAAGAATGCAAGAGAAGTACTTCAGATCATTGAAACATGTAATTATGGAGGATAAAAAGGTAGTTCATCATCTCTCCTTACTTGACATTAACTGTAAGAATAAAGGATTAAGTGCCATATTATATTTCCATCTTGTATATCATGCCTTTTGTTCTCTTGTTGTACAACCAGTACAATCACTTTATCATAGCCATGAAAAAGAGTTCAAAACCTTTTTTCCCTTATTATAAATAGCATCAATTATAAAAATGGAATAAAATGGAGAAGAATCTATAAGAGATGGAAATTTTAAAATAATTTAAGAAAGGAACTTATAAAAATAAATAAATAAATAGGTTAAAGGAAAAAACTATTACGAACTTGCGAGTAGTTTTGGATTGCTTGATTAAAACCACTGTGGTAAGCATGCACAACTTCGTCAACTACTTCCTCAATGATATCATTCTGTTCCTTCAAGTACCGGACTTCGCCCTCACGATCCCTTGATGTTAAAATATGGACAACATGAGGTAAAGAATCAAAACGTGCAGTTGCCCAGCTTTCATCAATTCTTAAGAGGTCTTCCTTTAAATACTGAAAATCAAAAAGCAATAAAATAATAGATATAACTCACCAATGGGACATATATAAATTAAAAAGGAACTGTTAAGTGATTTGAATCAATAACTTTTAATAGGGTAAACTATAGATAGCCACCCTGTAGCGACACCTTGAGAATGACCCCTGTGAACTTCTGGGTTCCAGCACTTTGCTCCCACCATTAGCATTCCATCAATTAACTTCGTGGAATATTCCTTTAAACATTTTAAACCCCAAACTACCCTTATATGATTTTATGAGACCATCTTGCTATTTTAACTAAGTTTTATTTAGTTTCTAACTCTCACATGTTTCTATCAACTTTCTTTCAACAAAATTCATCTTGAGGACACCTTGAGAATGACCAGCTCGACAACATCTTGAAAATGAAGTGTACTTTAGAATAGTTATTTTCATCATTTTGATATTGGCTTCTGTAAGTCCATAAAATTTCAAATGGGCAATTTAGCAATTTTACTTTCACTGTCAAGCATGTTAGCAGATCAGGGGTAAAGTGCTGGAAAGTTCAGGGGGGGAGGGGTTGTCACAAAACAAAGTTCGGAGGAATAAGTGTTACCAGCTCCCAAGTACAGGGTGGCTATCTGTAATTTACCCTTTGTGCCTATTTGGAAGGGATTTCACATAGCAGCTTCTGGCATTGCAAGGTAGGCCCCATACAGAAAGCCATGAAGCTATGTTTGGTGAAAAACCCGGAAAGCCCCAAAACACTACACTGAGATCAGAAATTGACTTTCCAGTGAAGCTAGTTTTGGTAACTTCCTCAAAGCGACTCAGTCACACAGCTCAATCAACATTGAAGCCCTCCCAAACGGGCCTTTATTAAAATTGTGTTTTAGCTTTTGTGAAGGACTACTGAAGGAGCCCAACTCAATTGGGAGTATTGCTTCTCATACTAAATAAGAGAAGATTATTCAAATGTCCATAGAGTATAACTTAAGAACTCAAACATGCTCTAAAGTGGACTTTCTCATTCCAAATAATTGCAGTTAACAATGAAACCAAACTTAATAATCATATCAACAGAAATGTTCACAATACAACTATCAATCAAAATTATAAAAAGTTGCTTGCTTATATAATTAGGAGCATAAAAGAATACTTACAGCTTTCTCGGGCGGAGTAGGCAGTCCATCAAAAATTCCCATCTTGAGCAGTTAATTCAATGAGATTTATATAAGCTAAATCAAAAGAGAATGAATAACAATTACAATAAATCAGTCCCAAAATTCGGGAGATGCAAATCAATCTTGTTTTGCATCCAAGCCCAAGTTAATTCTCAGAAACTTCAATCACTGTGCAGGGAATACTGAAGTTACGTTGAAGCAAGTGGAGAATTCGTTAATCCCACTGGCAAACCTGAACAATAAAAAAACATTAAAACTTCGGCAATGGCGACAAAATACCTTAGATCCAATATACAGTAACACTAAATACATAGTGCTATCTTCCTACCGTCAGTTCATCCGATACGTTCGCTCTACAGCTCCTCCTTGATCGTAACTGTAAGTCGCTGTTGAACCCTTTCCGTTGATCTGGTGGGCTAGTGATCGAAATGAAATTAAAAAGTTCCCCTTCTCCGGACATAAGGGTCCTACCACCACACTACGCTTCCACCTCATTGGTTGACACGTGGCTGCCCCGCATCTGACTACTGATTAACCTTTAACCAGTAGAGAGAAAGAAACAAAAGCTTCATAAATATATCTAGAAGACTAGAAAGCTCAAAGCTGAAACAGTCAAAAACCATTTTACGTATGAAACGCTGCTGCAATGCATTGATTCTTCGGGGTTTCGGCATAAATGCCAATGCATCATCAGAAAATTATGTGAAATTTATTTTTGTTCTGAAAAACAGAAGGCAAATACGAAGTTAAAATTTGGCTTTATGATAAAGCCAAAGCAACGGGCAAATTGTAAACATTATACTAGCGATCCGACTAACCTTCTTTGGGCCTACTTCAACAGCCCATTGGTTATGGTTTGGTTTCTTTATTCACATAACCAGCAATAGCCATTGTGTATGGCAAATAAGAAAAAAAAATTATCTTTGGCTTTTAACACATTTTCCTTTCTCTTGGATAATTATTTATACAGGTTGAGGTTTGGGTAAATTACTTGTATATACCGTGTGGTTTTAAAAACTAATAGCATATATGAAGGCTCCACGTAACGTAAATAGCCCATCTATATTAATTTAGGACCATTTTACAAGCATTCAAGCAAAAAAGAATTACAAGATATTACGAAAATTGAAAAAAAATCCATTTTTCTGGGATCTTTCAAAACTTCAAAAACATAATGATTCATATGTGTTTGTTGCATTTATTTTTATTTTTATTTTTTTGCATACTCTATTAATGAGGTTTGGAATTTTAAAGTCATTTTGGAGTGAAATAAGGTTTATTTCAAGGAAAATAAAGTTTTCTTTCCCCTTTTATTTTTTATTTTTCATTTTTTGTCTGTATCTTATTCTTAGTGTATCAAACGATATGCCTATACACCTCTGATGTAGTCTAATGCGATCCAACACAATAGAAAAAAGGATGACACAACCGATTTTCCACCATATCTTATATTATATTTTAAAAGATACACCCTGTATAAATCGTATCGTATTGAAATTTGAAACCTTGTATATGAAGGAAAAAATCCTTACAAAGGACGTCGGCAAACATGGCAAAGAGTGATTCAAATTCAAGGGAAGAAAGGCTTGAAGTATTTGGATCGTCCTACATGACCACATCCCAAAGGGCAAGAGCATGGCCATCGAACTCTACACACCCAATTGACAAACCGCCAGAGCAGAGCCATCTGAGAAACAAAGCTAGCCCAGTCAAAGCATAAGGCTCCCTGAGATTAGGCGCCACCGAACTTCCCAAAGATATCAAGAGCTCAGAAGCACCTTGACCAGCACAAAACCGAGGCCATGAAACCCACGACCTCGACTACTAGACACCTCATCCAACACAAGACCAAGACCCACAATCAACTCATTTACAAGGCACAAAGAAAATGAAGGACACAAAAAAGAATGCTTGGCAAAAAGTTTAAGTTATCACTAATTGTAAAGATTAATCACATGGATCAAAGCTTGGCATACCGAGTTGCATACAAGGGGAGCACTTCACTCATCAACTGGGGGCTCCTTGGCTTGCTCTTGGACACCAGCAATAGTGTCATCCTCTTCAGGCATAGGGGCATCGAGCAAACCAAACCCCTGAACAACCTCGGCCACCTCCGAGAAGTGACGCACGACCCTTTGCTGGTAAAGAGCGAACCGCTCCTACCAACATTCTGTGGTGAAGTAATCCAGGTCATTCTGGTGGGCCTCCGAAGCCTTGTACTTGTACAATCTTCGCCTCGACATCCCATAGCTCCTTCCTTAGCACATCTCGCATCTCCTTCAGGTCGTGGATGCGGCCTTTCAGCTTGCGAACAGTGTCGTCCCTCTCCTTGACACCACGCTTCAACCTGGCCAGCTCCACATACAGTTTGCTCATACTCGACCTCCTGCGACTCATAAAGGCATCGTAGTGCACGAAGGCGGTCAACGAGACCGATGACCGAACAGATAAACTACAAATCATCAAGTTATTAGTACAAGAAGAGAAAAGCAATAAACTACAACAAAAGAAGCAGAACTCACTACCACGACCTGGTGCATGGTCGTGCTCTCCAAGAAGCCGCTGGTATGACTGCTGGCCTCCTGCTTAATGCCAGGGAGCATCAAACCCTGGGCAAGTTGCTCAAACACCCCTTCTGTCTCAAGGGTGTCCTTTGACCAAACAAACCACTGTGACATATACACCCCATCCGAACTCTCTGCTGCAGCACGCTCTAGAATGTCCCCCCTTGGCAGCAACGAATGATCGAACTAAGTCGCGGCCTCTTCAAAGTCGATGATGACAACTTCCTCTAGGAGCTTCAGCCTCTTCCCCAGCCGAGGCGTGCACTTCGCCAAGCGCCCCTGCTGCTTCGCAACCTTGGGCTGTGCACTCGGAGCCTTAGCGGCTTGCACTCTCCTCTCTGTCGCAGCCCTCATACACCGAGTCATCTCCTCAGCACTAGCCATGTCCGTTCCTGCATAGTTCGCCACAAATTCAACACAAAGTAAAGACGAGATCAAAATAAAGAAAAGAAAGATCGCACAACCCATGAACTAGACTGGTAGTGCTCGATCGTGCTACTCATCAGCCCAACACAGATCAACATCGAGAATGACATGTACTCCTACACGTCAATCCTCTCTACCCGCCTTATGGCCGTTGACTCCTCCCTAAATAGCTCGGCCTCAATTGGTGCCTTCACCTTGGTCCTCAGGACACATAGCTCGGCGGGGAATGGCAAACCACCGAGGCAGGGCATGAAGAAAAATCTCTCCTTCCAGTGCTTCACTAAGGAGGGAGCCCCGACGAGCACTTTGTTATGATGTCAAGCCGAGAAATAGTAGTAACCCTACTGGTGTTTCTTTAGGTGCAAGAAATAAGTAAACATTGGCAGAATGATGTCTATATCATAGACTGAGCAATAGTAGAGGAGGCCGACTAGAAATAGTTGGGAACTAGCCCTGACCTAATGAAGTTTGTCAATATGTCTTCAATTCACCAAATTTGGTGGAGGAGGTTAATGACACCACACTAGTTCTAATCCCTACGAAAGGAGTTGAGAGCCCTAGTGGCCTATGCCCAAGTTGAATTGACAAATGTCCCTTACAAGGTAATTACAAAAATTATTACTCTAAGACTTAGAAAGGTGATTGATCCATTAATAACTCCTTTCCAAAATGCCATTTCACAAGGTAGGCAAATACATGATAATAGAATCATTCATGCCATGAGGAAGTTGATAGGTAAAGAAGGGAGTTTCATGTTGAAAATGGACTTCTCTAAATCTTAAGAAAGGGTTAAGTAGGACTTTTTGTTATATGGACTTTGGAACTTAGAGGTGTTTCACCTCAAATTTGTACCTTGATTCGGTCACTACAAAAAATTACATTTCTAGTGGTTGTTTTCGACTTGGCTATTCGGCGTCTACCACTAAATTACTGCCTTTTAGCAGCAGTTGATAAAAATTGCCACTAGCAGCAGTTCAGTCTCAAGGTAGAAGACAATGAACAATATCTACTTTTAAATGATAGTTTTGACATTTTCAACACATAACAGACGGTCGGTTAACGACAAGGACCAACTTGACAGTTTTTGAAAATTTAAGTACTACAATGACACATTTGAAAGTTCAGATACTCACTTGACACTATTTTCAAAATTATACTAAACTGAAAATTACCCTTAAATTAAAAAAAGTCACCTCACAAAATTGTGCTCACACCATTCTCACCCTTCAGTAATATCTCCATACTTATATCTTTTTTGTTCATGGTGATATATTCCCCATGGCTGAAAAAGCTTGTGATAATGGTGCGAGCACAATTTTAGTTACAAATCTGATTTCCCTCTAAAACTCCTCAAATATTAATATACCATGTGTAGACGTGGACACGAGTCAAGCTTTTCACGAGCCATTCGAGCTCGGCTCGTGAAAATCTCGGATCGACTCAGCTCATATCGAGCTTTATATATATATATATTATACCTTTTCAAGAAATTTCATTCGTGATACTATTTTATAATCGTAGTCCCTTATACACAGTGCAATTTCAGAAATCAAAAACCCTTTGAAAGTTGAGTTTCCTCCCTGTCCTCTCTCTCTCTCTCTCTTGTCTCTCCTCTCCTCTCAACTCTCAATCTCTTAGGCAATCAGGCCTCACCACCCCAGCCTCTCACCAGTCACCACCACAGCTCCCGTCTCTCCTCTCCTCTCAAGCTCTCCTCTCAACTCTCAACTGTCAAGCTCGCAGTCGCAGTCCAGCCTCACAGATCGTAGACTCTCAGCCGCAAGTTGCAGCCTCTCTAGTCTCTCGCAGTCTAGCCTCTCACCGTCTCACGCACACTCACAACACACAGTCAGTCAGTCACGGCTCACGACTCACTATGGACATCGGAGGCGAGACAAAGACAATGACAGATTAGGTTTGCTTTTGTCTTCTTTTTGTTTTGTTCTGGGTTTGCGTTTTTTAGTTTTTTGAGATTTCGAGTTAGCAAATGTTTATTTTTCGTTAACAAAGACAAGGACATATTAGTTTTGCTTTCATCTTCTTTTTTATGTTGTCAATTAAATTGATTTGGAATAGGTTTTTTTCTTGGCAGCTAAAGGGTTTTGAGTTTATTAAAACCATGTTTCAGAAAGCTCGATTTCGAGCTCAAATTCAAGCTCGGTTCATTATCAAGCTCGAACACATACATTCTATACTCGAGCCGAACTCGAGCTTCCATTTCTGATTCAAATCGAGCTTGAGCCTTGTAGTTTTCTACCAAACTGAGCTCAAATACTCAATTATTCAGCTCGGCTCGGCTTGTGTCCACCCATGACCATGTGTTGCGCTACGCCCACTTGATGCAAATGGATAATAGAGAACATTTTGAGATGTTTATACTGCATCACATATTTTATTATAATTCCAATTTTGCCCCATATCGACAATAGTTTGTAAACAATGTCCTCCCTGTTGATGGTCTTTTGCTACAAAGTTGTGTTTTTCACCATTGTTGTCGAACGATGTCACTCCTATCACAAGTAATGGAAATTAAACGAAAAACAAGACTCATGACAGTCAGTGAATTAGTTAACATGCCCGCCTTAGAAGTTAGAACTTAGAACTTAAGCCATGTTCGTTTTTTGATAAGTTATTTACCCGGGTAAATGCAGTTATTTGGGTAAGACTCGAGTAAGTGCATTTACCCACGTTCTTTTATTTCTCATGTAAATAAGGTAATGACCATTTTAACCATAAAAGTCTATTATTAAAAAGGGCATTTTTGTCCCATTCAAGTGTTGGCAACTTTCTCCCTAGGTGAGAAAGTTATTTGCCCACCTAGGAGATGGTATCACTAACCCGGGTAAATGGTATCCAGAAAAATAAACTTTTCCTCATCCCCACATAAATCTGAAAAAAGAACATGAGATTATTGGTCAATGATAACCAAAATCCCATTGACCAACTTTCCCCCTCTGGAAAAAGAGCACTCCGTTAGAACTAATAACACTCTTCACTTACAGATCCAGATTCTAATCCCTGTACCACCCTCAATGTTGTTGAGATATTTTATTGATGTACCTTCCAGTCCACGTGTTTCTTATTTTCCCTTTGTAGCCCTTGCAAGTGCAATGACACATTGACACCCTCAAAACCATAACCTGCAAAATCTCATCCAAGCTATCATCGGATTGAAGAAGAACATGACAGGAAGTGGGAGATTCATTTGGTTTTACTAGCTGAGGTTTTGTGGGCTGGATAGCAACTAATGTCGACACCGGCTGGTCAAAATTCCGACAAGATGTCCAAAGAAAGCAGTGTCACTCGAGAGGTTTCTAGACAAACTAGAAGTCGGAGGGCTGTCGAGAATAGATCAATTGGGTTGGTAGAGCTCTTCCTACTCTTTTGATGGTAATGCTTGGGTTTCGTGGGTGGTTAGGAGGAACAAGGAACTAGGTAGGTCCATGCTTCTTCTTCCGTCACTAAGGTGAGGGTTGTGGCGATCGATGGCTTCTCTGCCATGGCAAACCATGGACTACTGATCCATGCTCACGCATATGGCCGTTGAAGCTGGAGAGGCCCAGAAGAGATCTATTCCTTCCATCTCTGCAAATGTTCACTAATAACACAGAATGGAACTAAGGGTTCATTGAATCTGCATCTGCTGTAGATAGATAGACACAGAAAAGAAGTTCCAATTGCAAACAGAGGAGAGAAGGAAGAAAGGGGCTGGTAGTTTAGGCCCACTGCAATTGAAGAAAAATGAAAATAGGGGTGCACATGAGATAAATTTTAGCACTTAATCTATCTAAAAGATAACATAAGAGAAAAGATGATGGATAATTTTATTAAAGTGATTGAGTTACATATATAGGTACAAGTGATTGAGTTCTATCAAAACACTTCAATGTTGAGTAGATGAGGATAAGCAAGAGCTGGATGTTATCATGCATTGGATAGATACGTAAGCTGGATGGTATGTTATCTAATATCCCCCCTCAAGTGATACGTGGATTGACCACTAGAATGTAATACTGCAAAGCGAGGATGACTCAATGCCTTAGTAAGGCCATTTGCTAGTTGATCAACAGAGGCAACAAACTGAACTCTCAGATGACGTTTGTTGACATGGTCCAGAACAAAGTGAATGTAAATTTCAATGTGCTTTGAGCAAGAATGGAGCACTGGATTGGTAGCAAGGAAGGTGGCACTGAGATTGTCATAGAACAAGGTAGGGGGAGAGTGCAATGGAAGGCTTAGTTTGAGCATTAGAGAGCAAATCCACAAGGTTTCAGAGGCAATAGCTGCAAGAGACCTGTATTCAGATTCCATGCTTGAACGAGCAACTATTTTTTGCTTCTTCGAGCACCAAGACACTAGATTGTTCCCAAGAAAAACATAGAAACCACTTTGGGATTTTCAATCATCGAGGTTTCCTGCCTAGTCAGCATTAGAAAGGGTGGAGAGTAGATCAGTAGAAGAAGGAGTGAGACATAGGCTATAATGCATAGTACCCTTAAGATAGCGCAATATATGCTTGACAGCAACCCAATGGAGAGTGGTGAGGGCATGCATATACTGGAAAACCTTGCTGACTGCAAATGCCACATCAGGACGAGTGAAAGATAGATACTGTAGAGCCCCAATTGTTTGTCTGTAAAGTTGAGCATCGACAAAGGGATCACCAGTAGCACAAAGAGTAGAACCTTAAGGGAGAGGTGTCTTGGCTGGTTTGGCATCAAGCATACCCACTTTAGTAAGCAACTCATAAACATATTTATGTTGAGATAGAAACATGCCACTGTGTAGCCGAGTGACCTCAATTCCCATAATATAATGAAGTGGACCAAGGTCTTTCAAAGCAAACTTGGAGCTCAGAAGAGCTATAGTGAAAAAAATTAACTGAGGGCATGATCCAGTGATGATAATGTCATCAACATATACCAAGATAAACAAAGAGCCAGTAGTGCAGTGCTTATAAAAGAGTGAGTGGTTAGCTTGTGAAAGTTTGAAGTCAAGACCAATTAATAAATTACCAAGCTTATTGTACCATGCACGAGGTGCTTGGCGTAGGCCGTTCAAGGAGCGTTTCAAGGAGCATACATGATTTAGAAGTTGGGGATCCTTGAAGCCCGGTGGTTGATACATATATATAGTTTCTGTGAGATCCCCATGTAGAAATGCATTTTGCACATCAACTTGATGAACATGCCAACCCTTGGAAATAGCAAGAGAGAGTAGAAGTCGAACAATTGTTGGCTTAACCACTGGACTGAATGTATCGTGAAAGTCCACACCTGGCTGTTGAGAGAAATCACGTGCAACAAGACGAGCCTTGTAACGAGACACACGCCCATCAGGACCCCATTTAATACGAAACGCCCATTTGTAGGTGATAATGTTATGGCCCTTGGGTTCAAGTACAAGTTCCTAGGTTTGATTGCGTTTGAGGTCATCGAATTCATCTTGCATGGCAGAGCGCCAATGAGGAATAGAAAGGGCCTGGGTTATAGAGGAAGGTTTAGATTCAGGTGAGAGAGGAGGGTACTTAGTTGCAATGAAGGTTTTGGGTTTGAAAACACCACTCTTAGCTCGAATGGTCATGGGGTGTGTGTTGGAGGGTGGTGGAGGTTGATGAATGATAGAGGTGTTAGGTGGTGCTGATATAGGTAATGAGGGTAAGGGAGGTGGAGAAGATGATGGAGCATGGTCAACACTAGGAGATGAAGAAAGGGAAGGGGGAGGAGGGGTTTCATTATTCATCAAAGTGGGAGAGCTATCGGAGATAGCTATGCTGTATTAATGGTGAAACCGGGTTTGGGTAAAATAATTGAGGTGACGGGTAGCGGGGCCGGTTGAGATGATTGTTGTACTAGTGTGATGGAAGAGGGCAGGTCCTTGAAAGGAAAGTGTGTTTCATTAAATAATACATGGCAAGATATGTACCATTGTCCAGTTGCAAAATGAAGACATCTATAGCCATGATGTTCTGGGCTGTAGTCAATGAAAATGCAGGGAGTGGATCTGAAATCCATCTTATGCAGATTGTAAGGTCTCAGTAAGGAAAACATTCATAGCCAAAAACCTTAAGAAAGGAATAATTTGGTTTGGTGTGAAAAAGTTTCTCCCATGGTGAGACATATCCAATGACTTTACTAGGCATTCTATTGTATAAATAAGCAGCAATATAGAAAGATTCTGACCAGAAATGCATGGGTATGGAAGCTTGTGCAAGCAAAGTTAAACCACTCTCAGTTATATGCCTATGTCTTCTTTCAACACAACCATTTTGTTCATAGGTGTGAAGGCAACTTAGCCTATGTGATATACCACACTACTCAAGAATGGGATGAAAAGAAGAGAACTCCTTCCGACCATCAGTTTGTAGGGCCTTAATAGAACAGTCGAGTATATTTCCAACATTGGTCTTGAACTTGATAAAAGCATTTAGGGTTTCAGACTTTAGTTTGAGAGGAAAAATCCACAAGTATTTACTAAAAACATCAACAAAACTTATATAATATTTAAAACCACCATGAAAAGGCAGGTCCCCAAATGTCTGCAAATATCAACTATAATGGTGCAATAACAGTAGGTGAATTAGCTGAAAATGGTAACTTGTGACTCTTACCCATGGGACAGGGAGAACAAAAGCTTAATGATTTATCGGAGCTAACCGACAATTTATTCTTGAATACTACTTGTCTAACAATGTTGGGTGCTGGATGTCCAAAACGCCGATGCCAAAGATCCATTGAAGTTCTTTCTCCTACGAGAGCAAGATTTTCTGTACTTTGGGATTTTTGTTCATTCGGCAGTTTATAGAGACCATTGCTAATCGACCCTTCCAATAGGATCTTCTTTGTTTGTCAATCCTTCACAACAAAGAAACGAGGATGAAACTCAAAAAACACATCATTGTCTGCAGAAAACTGAGCAACTGATGATAGATTTTTGGTAATTTCTAGAACATGCAATACATTTCTAAGAATGAGAGGTCGTGAAGAAGACTATATACAAGAAGAACCAACATTCTTAATTTTCAAACTTGTTCCATTTGCAGTTCGAATCTGATCTGTCCCACTGTAAGAGGAGTGAAATTTCAAGTTACCGAGCTATAAAGTTAGATGATTTGTAGCTCTAGAATATGGATACCAACTCCTATCATTATCTGTGAAAGCAAAATTGATTGAGTTTGTTGTTGAGTTTGCTGCCTGGTCTGAATCACCATCTTTGTGATACCTGAAATAACAATTCTTTGCAGTATGTTTTTTTTTTTTTTTTTTTTACAGATCTGACAAGGTCCAAGATCAATACTCATCTTTTTATTTTCACCAGTGGTCTGTTGGTTTTGTCTAGACCGATTATCTTGACCTTTGTTCTTGTTATGATTGAATCTATACCCTCCTCGTTGATGTCCACATTGGGCAACATGGGCACTTAGTATAGTAGGTTTGTGATGAACAACCTTGGTCAGCTTTACAGTGACGAGCTGACCAAGGTTTGTGATGAGCATGCTTCCAATCTGGAGTTGTCTAGTTTGGGTTTGAAGGGTTAAAGCAGAAGAGATCGAAGTAGAACTGGTGTTATTGACCATGGTGACCTAGAGCTCTGATACCATAAAAGATAACGTAAGAGAAAAGATGATGGATAATTTTATTAAAGTGATTGAGTTACATATATAGGTCCAAGTGATTGAATTCTATTAGAACACTTTAATGTTGAGTAAATGAGGATAAGCATGCATTGGATAGATACATAAGTTGGATCATTATCTAATACTATCCATATATTTGTTGGACAGTTTTGTATGCCCTTAGCTCCAATCAGTTTTGATGTACTTTTGATATTTAGTGTAAATAAATAAAGTACATGTTTGATTCATGTTGTGTGGTATGATTCTGTGTAAGACCCTGAAACTGGACACTTAATGAGACTTATGTTAGTTTTAAATATTCACAACTGTTGGATAAGTCTAGGGAGATTTATCCTGCCAAGGCTGACGCTGGTGTGCTGCCAAATGTTGGGGTGACTTGTCTTAGCCGCTAGGGTGAGACCCAAGGCACACATAGTGTAGGATTACTTGAACCCTTGAACCAGACCAGATTTCCAGTATTGCCCTGGACCTTGGAGATTGATGGGCAAAACTGGAAATTTACACATGACCCCTAGACCCGATTATGGTACTGCACTGGGTGTTGGATTGGGTTGTTTTTGATATGTTAATCATGAGATCCTTAATGGGGGTCAAAACCTGGGTATGTTGGGACAGTCTAAGAATTCATCTGAGTGGGTGATCATAGTGACGGGATCAGCCCCTTTGTCGGACAAATGTAATGATCAGGGATGCACTCTCTTTGATGGAAACCAAACTACCGACAGTTGATTTCAATCGTTGGAATTTTGTTTTGCAAAATTTATATATATATGATATATAGATATATATGGTTTCAAAATGTTTGCAGATGGTTTTAATTCCCGGGATCCATGTGAGTAGAGAGTGCAACACTGTTCCTTGCAGCCGAGGGAGAGGTCCTCTCTTGCCGGGCAGTGCTTGATCATTATGGGCTGAGAGGTTAAGTGTAAGGCCATTATAGGATAATACCTGATGGGCTAATCTTGCATCTACCCATAGTCCCTGGGTTTTTATAAGATGGCTTGGCCCAGGGACCACTTAGTGTAAGTGTTGGGCCCATAAAGTCCATATGATGGGCTCAAGGGGTTCACTGGGCTTTCTAGTGAATTCGGCTAGACCATGTGGCTGATGTGTAGATCAATGCTTGGGTCCCACGCCATACAAAGAAGCCCAACTAGGTAACAGTTTAGAAGACTACCGAGCACTTAATACATATTGGGCCTAAAGCCCATTTCGACCTATGCTGATTTGATCAGTCACTTAAAGGGACGGATCTGAGATTAAGTTAAGCCTAAAAGCTGATCTAATCTGCAGATAGGATTAAGAGGAGTCCTAATCCAAATACAGATTTGGATAAGGGCAACTCCTAATATGATTATGAGGTTTCTTAATCACCAAGAAAGAGGAGAAAACCCTAATTTCGAAATACTTGAATTCGAACCCTAGGTGTTTTAGCAGATCACACTTTGCATTCTTGAGATAGGATCTCAGATAACCCTAGAGAAGAAAATAGTTGTTCGCCACCTTCTTCTTTGGCATTCACCTCTAGCAGCCGCCGCCATCTTTTCTACCAGTTCGAGTTCTCAGTTAGAAAAGATCAAGAAAGGTTCTTGATTGTTCGTGTGGTGCTCTCAGCCTTCCATCGAGTTCTTCAGAAGAACCTGGTTCGTGGGACGAACACTGCTGGTTGGGCTCCATCATCACTGTGTCATCTTCAGTGGGAGCTAATCTTGGGATCTTATTTGGGTGTGAACACCAACGTTGGGAGATACTGCTTCTCCGGATCAGGTATAATCCCTCACTTCCCTTTTGGTCCAAATCTGGTCTGGTTTAGTTAAAATAGAATCCTTGAATTTTGATTCTAAAATCAGAGAATACGATTCCCAGTTGGAAGAAAGATAGAAAATTTTTGAAATTCGTCCACCCATTTCGTAACCCTTTTGGCGTTCATACGATGGATCCTACTATTCTTTCAATATTAAGTTATTCCTTTGATTTATTCATTGTAGCTTTTCAGCTTTATCTCTGAAAAACATAAATTGCAGGATAGTGACATGATAAGATTGCCTTCACCGTCATCATCCTTACTGTTGAATAAGAGAAAAGGTTTGTCTAGCCAAAAATGCCCCTTTATGGACAGTCATAAAAACAGGAAGAAAATCACAAAGGTATGTTCCAGACTTGGGAATTCTGTTGCAATCTGTAGCTATCCATCCTTTACTGCTGTTTGTCATTGTCATAAATGACCATTTTTGTCACGCAACAGAGTTGAGTGCTTAAATACTGCAAGTTCGCAAATTACGCTACTGAACTCAAATAGTCCAATTATTTGGAAAATTTTTCAGGACTACCTCCTTTCCTTCATTTCCACCCTTAATTCCAATTCCTACTGAAACGGTACTGTTCACCGGTCTTGAACTCTTGATTTTATGGAAATATAAAAGGAAGATTGTGGATGTGTGTGTGTATGAGAGAGAGAGAGAGATCGTTGATAAGTGAAGGAAAAACAGGTTTTGCAGAGATTGAGACACACATAAAACTTAAAATTACACAACCGAAAACTGGAAAACGAAGACACACACAGTGGACTCCATATAGAGATGCTCCCCAATTTATTTGTAGGCACACACTAGAACCAGAAAGGAGAGATGGATGATGTAAAGCATGCTAATTAGTCGCCGATCGACGACTGACGTTTGTGAAGAAATCTCATGCACAATGTTTAGTGCAGAAACATCGGCGTCGGAAGCCTCGGCAGTGCCCTCCGTGGAATCCCTCCGTTTGGCAAACAGCAGCACAGTTGCTCTTCCTTACGCATATCCCTTTAAAGCGATGGCTCTGTGACTCGCAGGTCCTTGCCTCAGCCACCTTTGGCCCCATCCCTGCAGTTACAAAGTTCAATTGAACACCAAATACTTGTCAGTGCTTGTTAATTGAATTCAAGACATAAAGCATAGCTAGCACACTAGGGAGAACTACTGATTTGGGCACATCTTCTTCTACAGAGATCATCCTGAGATGGAAAGATTATTTTGCCCAAGTAACTTTCCATCTGAAGTCCTCTCATAAGACAGGTTTTCTATATCGCGTCTGAGCCATGATCAGGCTCAGGAGCTCCTTAGCATCGGTAAAATGAGTGCTCAGAAACTAATGGTGCCGGATTACTACCAGTACCACCACCACCCATGACATGAATCAGAAACTAATGAAAGATGGCTATCGTGAAGAAGAGCAAGAAAATTCTAGAGAAAGATAGGGGAGAGAAGAACCAGTAGCCGTGAGCAGGAACAGAACGACGAAGAGAATTGAAAATAAGCGCATGCTACGCGCCATTGAAGCCGAACCACAGAAGGAGAGGAGAGTAGTGGAAGAGGGAGCAGCAAGTGATAAGTAACCTTGTAGCTAGTAATGCTTATATAAGGATTTGGGATAAAACAGTAATTTCCAGAGAAATCTCATGCATGAAGACATGGCCGTCACATACCAACCAATGGAATAAAGGATTTGGGATAAAAGTAGATAGCGATTTTCATTTGTCGGATTGGAATATATATTGAAATCCCATATGATATACCCCACCTTGTACTAATGCATATGAACTGAATCCCTTTTCACATTGAACCAGTGTTAAAAGGGAACAACCCATGTTACGTGCCTCTGACCACGATTGAATAGTTTAAATGTGTAGAGAGTTCCACTACTTGGAGCTACATTGTTCAGAAGGGTAAAAGAAGAAAGGAAAAAAAAGTTTTCAAAAGATCACGAGCGTCGGTGACAAAGGAGCTGGAAATGTCTGCACTATACTTTATAGGTTAGTGGTGGGTCAACACACGGCGGTGGTATGGTATGTAATAATGATCGTCAAACACGCCGAAGAAATCATAAAAGAACAAATGCCAATAAATTGAGTGTCCGTTTGGTTGCAGACGGAATTGGAAAATCGGAATGACGTATTCTCTTATAATTCGTTTGGTTGAGACAGGAATAGGAATAGAATTATAATCAGTTGAAATAGGATTTCATTTTCAAAGGATATAGATAGAAAGGGCATGCCCTCTAATAATAGAATGCATTACACCAGGAACACAATGGAATTTTAATTATATCAAACCAAATGGTTGAAGCCGAAAATTCGAAATAACCATTCCAATTTCAATTCTAAATCTTATTCCTGTAAATCAAACGGACTCTTATCTAACTTCGTGAAGCATCCATAAAAAAAATGTATAAAATGGTAAAACGTACAAAATGCAACAGCTAAACCATCACCCATTACCCCAAAAGCATCGTCATAATGACGGTTTTGTCCTTATAAAAAATATGATGACTGTTTTGCGGATGAGAAGATGCCACCGACCTGCAGATGAATTCTTATTGGCTCTTACAAAGCGCGGATTCACACGCGTCCTACGGTACATCCTAACTGTGCACTACATTTCCCCTGACAAGTACCGTTTTCAAAGCAGGATGTTCCCAATGCATGCTGATGAGGAGATGTGCATGTAAGGCGCGTGTGAGGTTCCCTCCCTCGAGTCCGTTTCTTATAAAGCGTTTCTCACACCGACTTCACAGCATATATGGCTATCTTTTAGGTGGGTGGCACTACATTAGAGAAAGCGATATTTTAAAAAATGTCATTTTATTTGATACTGTTTTTTAAAAAAAATATTGTTTTATATTATGTATTGAAAATCGGGAAAATATGGTTTAGAGTAGTGATAAATTTATTGTTTTTTTTTGAAAAAAATGATGTATTACTATTAATTAACGATATAATAATATTGCATTATTATGATATCATCTTATATGTTGAATAATATAGAACATATTGAAAATATTATTATCAACACTAATATTAAATAAAACAGTGTTATTTTCACAACCTAAATAGCAGCACCAGTTCTAAATAAAAAATAAACACTGTTTTCTCTTACAATGTACCCAATACACGATAGAATGTAACTGGGAGAGCTTATACGAGATAATTATCCAAACTAACAAAATACAGAAACATGTATAATGCTAATCATTACTAGATAACTGGTATTGGTGCATTAAATCATGGTTTTGCGAAAGTTGTTGATCTGGGTGGTCCAACTGTTCGACCTGATAATCGATTGCCTAAAAGTTTCATAATTGGTTTTAGACTCGTTCGGCAAAGCACTGATTGATCCAAATGGTTGAATGGCTAAGATAAATTCGAACAACAGTTGAAACACTAACCTCTGATTTGTTCGAACGGGACAGTACTTGAATCACTAACCTCGAAATCACCGATCAGTTCGGTTTTCTAGTTCTGTTCAATTTTTGAAACCCTGCGTTAGGTACTGATATCAATGTAAATCATTAGTTCAACATATACTTTTGTAAACTAATTAATGGACATCCCTGTGTTCAATTGCCAGATCTGTAATGGCAATTGAACACGCAAGTATATTTTTATATAGTTATCACAATAAAATATTCTTATATATATGGTCTAGTATAAGTCTTATGTGTATTGTCATGAGTTTTTAATATTTCTATCATAACTTTTCAAAATGTCTAAAATTTATCATGTCATTAAGTTTTTATTTTTCAAAATTCATTTTCCGTGCTAATGCTTCTTAATAAAGGTGTCAATATTAGCATAAATAACATTTTTATGACCAAATTACCCTTTAATGGTGAGTTAGAGGAAAAATGGTCCTTTTCAGTTTTCTTGTTTTTTTTTTTTACATTTTTAGTGTTTTTTATAATTTCTGTTTTTACATTTTTCTATTTTCTACAATTTATAAATTTTCTTGTATTTTTGTTATTTATTTACAATTTCTGTGTTTTCTATAATTTTTGGTGTATTTTATATTTGCAATTTCTATAATTTTTATATTCTTTATAATTTCTATGTATTTTATACTTGAAAATATTTTTTGAACTTTTTCCTTTTTTATGTCTAAATATTAAAATGGTAATATATTAACACCCATTAATTTATTTTATATATATTTTATATTTTCCTATGAAGGTTAAAATGGTAATATATTAACACCCGTTAGTCTACTTAATGTCAAGTTAGTGACATGTGAGTTTTAGACATTTTGAATAGTTGAAGTGAGTTTAAGAGAAATGCTGAAAACTCATGGTGGGTTTTAGACAATTTCCCAATCCACATTTACTTCTTACATAGACCAATCTCAGTGCTTTCAGCCATGCATCGAGAATAACTCCCGAGCTCACATCATCTGTCCCCAGGGGACAAAAAATTTTCTATCCCCACCAATGGAATGCTACCACGCCGCCTTATTTTTGAAACTCTAATTTAACAGAGTTTGGACTTAAACGGCAGTCTGGACTCCGAAAAATATTAAATTTTATTAACCCGCCTAATTCTCTTCCCTTTCGTACCTCTCACAAACTCCTCTTCATGGTTTTCAAAACTGGACCGGACCGGAAAAATCGGGAACCGATCAGGTGATCGATTTCGGTTTTCCCCAAAATCGGATTTTCTTCAAAAACCGTTAATTTTGGTCAGTAAACCGCTGACCCAGGTGGTTAACCGTTCGAACGGTTTTGACCATTTTTTATTTTTTGTCAAAATGGGTCGACCGTTTGGTTCAAACGGTTGAACCATTCAACCTGGTAACCAGACCCCTAACTGGTTCGGTCTCCAAGTCGGTCATTGAGTATTAGGGTTTTCTTTCTTTGAGATCCAACAACAACCAGTTGGCCGGTTAGGAGCTATACCACTTTTCTGGTGTGAAACTATTGCAACCAACTTTCATGTTCTATCTTTTTTTTTTTTTCTAGGTTACTCTCTCCTGCCAGAGCTCGAGGACCCTTAGAGTTCAAATCCATGTGTCCTGTTGCAAACCCTAACTCTAGTTCATTCCTTTGCCCTTTGTACTACTTAGGGAATAAGCACCGTTGTGTGTCAAAGATCTTCATTGAAACTCTGGTTCATTCTTACTTTTTTGTAGGGTCTCTCGCCTAGTGGGGTTGGTGATGTCCTTGTAGCTTATTCTGGATTTCATTTTCTTAGTTATGAATTGATGGATTACATCTGTGCACCTACCAACCCTTTTGCATGGTTTCATGCGTGTGGACATGAGACATTTGTTTAGTGAAAATTCCTAATCAGTACCTTGTATTTTGGCTCGAATGACAATTTGGTCCCCGAACTTTAAAATGCGATAATTCAGTATCCGAACTTTCAAAATGTGACAGTCCAGTATCCAAACTTTCAAAATGTGACAATCTAATACCTGTCATTAACCAACCTGTTAATCAGCTGTTAAATGACATTTGAAAAGTCAAAAATGCCCTAAGACTGCCATCTAATTCTCTTTGTCAACCATCCAAACATTGACAATAAAACGAACAATCTCAAATTCTAGATTCTTCTAAACAATCACCTACATTTTTGAATAGAAGATGCTAGGATTTGGGAATGTTCAGTTTTTTGTCAACGTTTGGATGGTTGATAAAGAGAATTAGATGGCATTCAAAGGGCATTTTTTACTTTTCAAATGTCACTTAATGACTGATTAACGACAGGTATTAGATTGTCACATTTTAAAAGTTTGGATACTAGATTGCCACATTTTAAAGTTTAGGGACCAAATTATCACTCGAGCCAAAGTACAAGGTGCTGATAGGGAATTTTCCCTAAATATTAAAATGACCCTCTAGGAGAATTCACAATAAATACTAAAAATTGATTCATATCTTATATGGAAAAAACAGTGTTTGTGGTGGTTATTTGGAGTTTATTATTTATTAAATCTCATTATCATTGATAAGGACCAAAATTCTGGTTCAGGGCTTAGGGCTCTTGACCATAAATGTGAACTCTGAAGTAGGGTTGCTCTACTGATAATCTTAAGTCTAAAGCAAAGCAGAAGGAGGAAGAGATACGAATGAGGGGCTGCAGTGGTTGTAATGGCGATGAGGAGGGAAGAAGAAAATAAGTGTTTATGAGAGATATGAAAGGGAAGACACTTGAGCGGGTTAATAAAATTTAGTGTTTTTTAGAATTCAGATTGTCGTTAACTCTGGACGTCATGAAATTTGAGTTTCAAAAATAAAAGGTGGTGTGGCAACATTTCATTGGTGGGGACAGAAAATTTTCTATCCCCTAGGGACAGACGATGTGAGCTCATAACTCCCATACTTAATTTTGAGCTCCCATAGTTAATTTTGTGGGAATAGAAAGTTTTCTGTTCCTGCCAATTTTGTTCAAACACATCACACTCTGCTATGTAATTTTGAAATTAACAGAGCTAAGGTTCTAACGGCAATATGGATACCAAGTTTTATCAAATTTGTTTAACACAAGCCTACCTCTCCCTTCGCTCCACCATTTCCACTATTCTCTTCCCCTCCCTCCCCACCACCCCTTCACCTTCACTGACATCAAACTGCAAAACTCATTCACCGTCATCGAAGACAATTCTGCAACCGAGCCATTGTAACCCTTGTCGTACCTCTCTCTTCTCTTCTCCTCCCTCCTCATCGCCCCTTCACACATGCATCACGAATCGTACCCATAATAGAAGACAACTCTGCAACCTCCCTCGCCACTCCATTTAACCCCCTTCTTTCTCTTTTTTCATTCTCTCTCTCTTCTTTAACCCAAATGTCCTCTACCAATACAATACCACCATCGGAACTACCGCTACAACCCTCACTGCTGGAACGACCACTGTCACAATAATCGGAGCTAATGTGACATTAATTCAAGTGTTGAAACCATCATATTGTCCCACTTTTGAGGTTAGGTTCTTGTGCCACCATTTTTATCAGTAAAATAAGACACCGGTGCAGAAACAACATACATTAAGTTGTTAACATCAATACCTACATGGTTATCGTTTATATCATCAAATTCAATATTCTCGATTGTGTCGAGTTCAACTGCAACAACATGGCTGGATGAGTTTTCATTGTTGGAATTGTTGAAGAGGCCTAGAGATTGGATTGGTAGAGATTCAGGAGGCCTCTTGATGGTGCGATCACGAAAGCCATTCCATTGCCACCTATATCTGAGTACTCATGTTGAGGGATGATGCCAAACATGAAACTGGTAGAGAAAGAGAAGACTTCATCGTCCAATTGGTTCTTAAACTAGAGTGAATAGGGGTGAAAGGCATGACCTAATTGCTGTGCAGAGCGGTCGGTTAACATCAATAGGCTGCTTGGTTTTATCTGTGCTAGACCATCCATGCTCAAGTCAGCACCTCAGAAGCCATTGTAGATGAAACCAGAATTTTTTGAGTCTTCAAACAACCCAACCAAAAGCATAAACATAGACAACTCTGCAAGCTTAACAAACATGATCAAGTACGTCCTTGTTGATTAATTGATGAGTGCCACAATGACTTTTGAGAACTAATTCAAACCATTTTCCATCAAAAGCAACAAGAAAAAGTTTTGTTGTCATCCAAGGGGCATTGTCTCAATTTTCTCTCCAATGTTCTTCATGAAAAGAGCGAATGAATTCATTATAGAGTCCTTTGGGAATACTAGTCAGGTCCCTTGTTTCAACCTTCGATTGTATAATTTCTTTGTAGCCATAATAACCAAGTCGAAGTAGAAAAAATTGAGTAATTAGTTCTTATAGGGAGGCAAGGGTTGAATATCGTCTCTTATAGCGGTGAGATTCGAACTGTATGTCGATGCTATAAAAAGGCAATGGGGCTCGGGAGAGAGGGAATGAAAAATGGATTAATTGTTTTTAAGGAAAATTCCCACTTAGTACCTTGTTGTTCTTTAGGCCTAGTGCCTCTTTGGTCCCCAAACTTTCAAATGCGACAATTCAGTACCCAAATTTTTAAAGCATGACAATCCAATACCTACGTTAGCTAGCTGTTAACCAGCCATTAAGTGGCATTTGAAAAAGACATAAATGCCCTTCAAGTGTTATTTAATTTTATTTATCAACCATCTAAACATTGACAAAAAATTAACAGTCCCAAATCTTTGCATTTTCCATTCAAGAAAGTTGGGGTCACGTTTGAGTGGGCATTCTAGTGACCCCAACTTTATTGATTAGAAGAGACAATGATTTGAGACTGTTAATTTTTACTTTCTTTTGTTTCATGTCTGAATTTACTTCATTTATACTGCAATCAAATAAAATAAGCTAAAAACAAAAATAGGTCAGAATTTACACTCAAATAATTTGCACTGCCATAGTTTTTAGTTCAAATTTATTTACATTGAAACCAAACACAGCCTAGGCCCTAAGGCTCAAGTTTGGAAGGAGTACAAATATAAATATGTAAAAGTTTGGAAGGAATACAAATATAAATATGTAAAGTGGAAAACCTTGTATTTTGTATTGTTTTGTATATATTTATGTTGTACATATTTGTATTAATGTACTCTTTCCAAACTGAGTCTAAGGCTGTCTTTGATTGTAATGCAATTCTGGTCTAATTTTATTTTGGGTTTTACTTGATTCTGTTTCAAGTCTTATTTTATTTCATTTGTATTGCAATCAAATAAAATAAAGTAAATTTTAAAATAAAAATAAATCAAAATTTGCACTCAAATCATTTGTACTATCTTAAATTTACATCAGTGACTGCGACCAAACACAGCCTAAGGAACAAATCCAATTTCATACATAATGGTGTGAGAAGCATAACTGGTGAAAAAGCGGAATTACTTACAAATTAACTTTTTTTTTTAAAATCTCTAAGAGAGAGATAGAGATTAGCATGTGATGGGTATTTTATCATATCAAAATTAAAGTAAATCATGAATCAAAAAAATTAAAGTAAATGATGTTAAATGTTAGGGTAATACTTGTCATTTAGAAATTATTGCTAGCTAGATTGAATTCACTTTTTCTATGCGACCTGACAGAAGATTTTGAGGTATATCTAAAAAGAGATTTTGAGGTATATTATAAAAAGAGATTTTGAGGTATATATAAAAGGCCAAGGGAAGTTGACAATTGGAGGAGGTAGACTTTAGATAAATTCCTCTTTTCCTTTTCCTTTATTCTCTCTTTTCTTATTATGCGTATAAAGCATATTCTATTTTACAAGAATGCGCCAGAAGAAAAAATAGAGCAGTGTCTTGCTCCTTCTGGAAATCGATGTAAAGAGTATACGACCCATTGGTTTCGTGGAGTTTTCTTTATATCACACCAGATCAGCAAGCACTTAATAGTGCCATGTTGCCTGGACTTGGCTTTCGTTTTTCAACTTTTTGATCTATATTCAATCTTTTGCTGACATGCATTAAATCCATCGATCTCTTTATGATGTGCTAAGCGCCATTGGTATCATTATCCGGATTTCCACTTCACAAATTTCATCCCACAACATGTGTAGCCATGATTTTTTTAGCCCTAAGATTTACACCCTTGATGGAGGGATGGCTACTGTAAAATTTCATCTATATCAAAATTAAATAAAGAGCATAGTCTCTGAGAGGGGGAACCAATAATATCTATTTTCACTTGGAAGTTATTGTATATGGTGCAATTCCTCTGGATAATGTTATTATAAAATAAGAACTCAATTTACTTCTAAATGCTGTTGTGGTGGACTACCTAGTACAGAAAATTTTGATCATATCTTTTCTAATGGATCATTGGTTCACAAATTATGGGCTTATTACAGCAATTTAAATTTAGGGGTTTTTACCGTTCAGTTCACTCTTAGGTGGAGCTACTATTAGACTAGGGGTGGATTGAACGGTAAAAACCCTTAAATTGGAATTTTTGGACTGCAATTCTCCTTAGAAATTGAATTGCAGTCTCATCTTAGTCTATTAGTAGCCCCCTTTATAAATCACATCCTGTCCATGAATTTGACATCAACAACGGGCAGGATTCTTATTATATAGGAAAATCATGCTATCATGGATTCTCAGTCTCATCGTATTATTGGAATTTTACTCCAATCTTACTTTAATCTGAAAAGAAAGATACAGCCATAGATTTGGGGGCAAGGGAGCTCTTCTTTTATTCTTATTAAGAGAATAAGGCTATGTTTAATTTGAAAGAAAAGGTAGAAAAGAAAGCGAAAAGCAAGGAAATCTATACAAAATTTGTGAAGGTTTCTCTGCATACCTTTTTCTTCCTTTTCCTACTTTTTCTTTCAAACCAAAACACAGCTTAAGTGGTTACTAGAGACCATATTTTTACAAGGAAATCCTTCTTTTGATATCAGCCCTCTTCTGTTGCAAACCTTGATCACTATCCCCATTAAACCTAATAAGAAAAAAGTTTTGGTGGGCTGATTGAAGGGAATTTTCTTGTAAAATTAATGTAGATGGTGCTTACAGTGGCAACTTAGGTGAAAGTGCAAGTGGAGGTGTTAATTGTTAGAGATAGTAATCGTGTCTTCTAATGTTTTTCCTTTCACTACTATTATTGCAATGGGTCTTCTGTTATGGTTTAATGTATGGCTTTGTATGATGATTTGACAGTTAGGCTCCGTTTGATTGTAGTGTAATTTTATTTGTATTATTAGGTACAAATGCATAAGAGTGAAAATGAAAAAATACAAAATTTGGTTTAATTTTGTTTTGGGTTTTACTTTATTCTGTTTCATGTGTCTTAATTTAATTCATTTGTACTGTAATCAAACAAAATAAATTAAAAATTGAAAGAAAAATAGATCAGAATTTACACTCAAATCATTTTTGCACTATCATAGTTTGTATCAGTACAAATTTATTTACAGTGCAACCAAACACAGCCATAATTGCAACAATGCCATTACTGAGGGTGAGGTAGAAAGTGATAACAAATGTTTTTTTTTTTTTTTTGGTAAAATATTAATATGCTTAGGGAGAAGTCTTCTTTCACTTGGAATATTACTTATATTTTATGGGACAAAGTAAATTTGTTCACATCTATGGAAATCAAATTTTCTCACACTCTTAGAAAAGGAAATAGATATGTTGACTTCTTGCTGACATGAGTGTCACTCAAAAGAGTTACAGTTCAGCTTAAGGTATATATCTGTTGTGATCTGCCACAAAATTGAAATTTATAACCAAACAAGTTGAAAATTTATTTTTATTCTTGTCATAAAAGAACTCATTTTTCTTGGAAAAAAACATCTGGTTTGTAACAACATTTTCTCACCCTGTCCATTTTTACTCACTTTTGTTCATTCTAACATTTTATTATTGGAAAGAATGAGCGAGAATGAGTTGATCCGATTATGGTCTAAGATGCCTAAAATGAGAGCAAAATTACATCGGATTTGCAAGGTTGTCTACTTATGCAACTGCCATATGACCCTAAAAGACAAGGAATCACAAGATTAATGATTTCTCTTTATCAGAAGAATGAAGACACTGAAATTGAAAGAATGAGCAAGGAATCACCCCTACTCAAAGAAAACAGCATGCCTAGCATAAAATAATAAATACTTGTATAACCCACGTTGCACCAATCTGAGTATAACAGTGGAAATTAAACCATTCTAATATAACAACGGAAATTAGACAAGTCAAGTTGCATACGGAGGAATGTACGCCTCCGTGTTGGATCTAGTCTTCTTCCCCATTAGACCAACTTGCATTGTCCCTAGTCATTCTGCTAATATCATCAGCAGTGTTGGTATTCTCATAAGCCATCGTATTATTTGATAACCAACCAATCTCACCTGGTTACAAATACATTATACTCAGACTGTGTTTGGTTGCAATGCAAATTTATTTGCATTGTTGCAAAATTACAGTAGTGTAAATGATTTCAATGTAAATTATGATTTATTTTTATTTTAAAATTAACCTTATTTTCTTTGAATGCAGTAAAGATGAAGTAAAATAAGACCTAATTAAAGGCTGAGTTTATTTTTAGTGTAAATATGGACCGGTATAAAACTCCACTCCTGGTCCGTATTTTCACGCATTTGTTTTCAGTGTAAGTTTTACATAAAAAATCAATGCAAACCTCCCCATCTGTTGAGTTTTACATCTATTATCGCACTTTAAAAAGTTCCAACAGCTTACCTATTTTAAACTCATCAGTATTGAACTCTATCAATATACTTTTACATTGATGACAGTATACACCAAAAACAAATGCATCCAAAGCAAAAGTAAGTAAAACTCAAAACAAAATTAAACCAAAATTTGTATTCTTTTTATTTGCACGTTCATACATTTTGTATTAATACAAATAAAATTACATTGCAACCAAACACAGCCTAAAGGTTTCAAATATGCAGAGTTAGATATTAAATAGTGAATTAGTGATATGAAAATCCATATAATATTACATATCCTCAAACATCATTACTTCTCCACACCTTTCCCTGAATATATCGTAAGTGGTAGTATGATTTTGACCAACATCACTCAACATGCTAGTAATTGATCAGAAAATTACAACTAGCCAAGTGGCAGCGAAATGCAAAAGAGGACTGATTAACAACTAGCAAAAGGAATTGCTCCTTCTGCAATAACTAGCAAAATCATGCTGAAGCTGAGGTTTTTTTATCTATTTTTTAATTTATGTTAAATTTTTTATTTTTTTTTAAATTAAAAAAAAATGGCTTGACCCAATTCGTGGCCCGGCCTAGTTTAAGACTTGGCCCACGGACCAGTCTGGCCTGTTGGTCATATTAGGCCTACCCCAAAGTATCTCAAGAAAGAAAAGCATGCCATACCGGTCCAGCACGGCCCAATTTACACTAAACATCGATTTACATCTTGTTTTAGTGTTCGAGAAATGGGTATGCAGGAGATATATTTAGGGGATCACTATTTCTGATTGAGAAAATATAAAAGAAATTAGACCGTTGGAAGATAAATTTACCCTCCCAAACAGGTAGAACTGTCCTCATTAAGACCACTCTTTAAACAATACCGAATTATATCATGCAAAGCCATTTACTCCCCAGATCGATTTGTTCAAAGATTGATTTATTATGCAGAGATTTTTGGTGGGGTGATTCGCCGAGCCGAAAGAAATTTCATCTTTGTAAATGGGATGATTTAATGAAATCCAAAGAAGAAGGTGGTCTTGGTTTTCGTAGATTACGAAATAGATCATTAATTGCTAAACTTGGATGGCGCTTTTTAACCAACTCCCATATGCTTTGGGCGCGTGTTATCAACAATATATTTGAATGGCGAGAAATTCAGGACCTCCAGTCATCTGAGTTCCAAGGAGTTTAATGGTGTATTGGGCAGGTATATTGAAATTTAATGTAGAGGCATACTGTTCCAAGGAGTTTAATGGTGTATTGGAGATGGTCAAACAGTTGGTGTGGTAATGGAATTTTTTTGAAAGATCATTTTCTTAGGCCCCGTTCGTTTTTTCAGTAAGTTATTTATTTAAGTAAATGTAGTTATTTGGATAAATTTTTCTTGGGAAATATTTATCGAGATAAGTGCATTTATCCATATTATTTTATTTTTCACATAAATAAGGCAATGACCATTTTAGTCATAAAAATCTATTTATCAAAATGAGCATTTTTGTCCTATTCAAGTGTTGGTAACTTTCCCCCTAGGTGGGAAAGTTATTTATCCACTTAGGAAATGGGTATCACTTACCCGGATAAGTTTACCCAGGAAAATAAACTTTCCTTATTCCCCACATAAATCTGAAAAAAAAAAAACATGGGATTCTTGGTCAATGGAAACCAAAATCCCATTGACCAACTTTTCCCTCTCTCAAAATCCAAAAAAAGATTGCCCCCCTTAATTCCAGCTATCACTGTTTAGTTGCAGATTTCACTGATCCAAATACTATTCAATGGAGGACACATCTCTTGCACTCTACAATAGACTCATTCGCAGCCACCATGATCATAAAAATCCATTTACCTATGCATTCCTGATAAGTTAATTTGGACCTTCTCACCGCAAGAGTACTATAGTCTATACTGCATCTTCAGGCCTCAAACTAGTATGCCATTCACATGCCACACCATCAACTGCAGCAGTCTTCCTTCCAGATCTACAATGGAAATGGTTTTGGTCTCTTCGATTTTCGAAAGTTGTTTATTTGGCGGTGTGCCAAGGATATTTGACCCACTCGCTCCAAAATGGGTCATATCATTCCTGGCCTCACTATTTGGAATGCCCAAACTGTGCATCTACAGAGGAAGATTTACTCCATCTGTTCACAACCCGCCCTGGGACCAGGGCCGTTTGGTTTGGATCGCAGTTAGGTTTCTCACCTGACTACCTTAATTGTGGCACTACTATCATGGATCCATTCCACTACTGGTGGAATTTGATAAAAACAACCATCATTGAGATTCTAATTTGTTTTTGCGGGCTTCTGTTTTCCTTAGACACGTATCACATATGGCACGCTCTTAATGAACTATTATTTGAACATAAACCTTTGAATCCCTCCACTATCATCAATGTCCAAACAACATTAACAAAGTTCTTAATTCGTTACAATTTCCATCCTCACCGTCTCCATCAACTACACATCCCCAAACTACTACCTGGTCTCATCCTCCTGGCTACCTGAAGATTAATTTGGATGCTGCTACCTCCTCTCATCAAGCAGCAGTAGGCGCATGTGGCAGGGTCAGAACGGCGCCATGTGACATAGATCGGATGAGATCTTGGTCATCCGCTGCTAACCACCTCCAACCACTCCTAGGGCAAGTTCAAGTATAAGGGCATCCTTCTCTTGGATTAACCTACAGGCATTTTAGAAAAAAACAGGTGATCATTTCAGCCCAGCATGCGCCCAGGCCCACATCAGATAAGGCCTTCAAAATTTAGGGCAGTGCCTGGGCGACTGGGCCTAATATTTCATGCCCAAACCAGCCCGTATATATAAATATTATATACATGTTTTATATTATATAACACTGATAATATATTATATAATAATATATAGTCCGAAGGGCATTAACGAGGCCAGAGCCAGGATGTTTTGTTTAGGAGAGGCTAAAATTTTCATAGTGAAAATTCTAACAATTAAAATATAATTTAATAGCCAAATGAATGATGGCTTAATTGGTATGTTAGCTGGTTGTTCCAGTGAAGATGCGGATTCAAGTCCTACTACCTGTTACTATCGAACTTGGAGAAGAATTATTATTTTGTTGCCATGCGGGGGTGTTCAAGCATACGACTAATACCAAAAAAATATAAATAATATAATACATTATTTTTAATATAAAAAATGATTAAAATGCTAACATTTTTATTTAATTTTTCACTTTATATATATATATTTCTTTTTTTTTAAATGGGTTTCCTTGGCTTTGCCTTATTAATTATAAGGGAGGGTGATTAGGCCAAGGTGAGTGGGTTGGGCAAGAGGGCGGGCTAAGTTGTTGGCTAGGGCTAGTGGGCTGAGGAGAGCATAAGGGTGATTGCATGCCAAGTAAAGCTTTTCACTTATTATAAGAGTTATAGCCTAGGCTTTAGCTCGGGTTCTAGGCTTGATTTTGGATGTCTTATATACATATATATATATATATATATATATATATATAATGTTACATATATAATATTTTATATTAAATGATATATAATATGCATATAAATTTATTTTATACATTATACAATATAAAAATATTATATATATATATTATAAATGTCATATTATTATTATTATAATATATATGTGTGTGTGTGCGGATTGGTCCTGGACTGGAAATATTAGGCTAAAAAATTTATGGTATGTGGGCCTAGGCCTAAGCTTGAAAATTTCAAGTTAAGCTTATGTGAGTCGAGCTAAAACGATCACCCTTAACAAAGTGCCTGGGCAAGTGTGCACTAAGCAACAAGGCAAAGGTAGGTGGATATTGTGCTTAGGGGTGCTCATAAAAAACTGAAACAACCAATGAAATCGAACAAAAAATCCGGTTAACTGAAGTAATTGGTTTAGTTTTTTGGAAAAACTGAAGGTTCTGGTTCGGTTTTAGTTAACCAATATGAAAAAATGGTGGATAATCAAACCAATTGGTATATATTATATATGTTTTCTATATTATTATGTATTAAATATAAACATATGATATATTATATATTTCTAATATTTATATTATAAAATTATATATTTATTTACAACATATAATATATATTCAGAAACCAAAAAAAAAAAACTGAAGGACCAAGCTAGTCAAAAAACCGAACCAATCAATTAGTTAATTAATTGGTTTTGATTCAACTTTGGTTTGCAATTTTCCAAATAATTAGTAATTCCAATTTGGATTGAAAAAAGTCCTGCTACATTTAGAAACGATGCAAATAAATGTGAATGCAAATATGTAGAGTGTAAAACAGTCATATAAATTCCAAATTTTGGTTAGTTTTGCATTGACAAATTTATCTTCTTACCAAATAGACTTTAACACTTTGTTAAGAAAGTAAATTCGTCAATGCAAAACTAACCCAGCTTTGCATTTACATGAACCGTTTTACACTGCATATTTATGTTCACACTTTATTTGCATCATTTCCAAACGGAGCCAAAAAGAAAAATAACGATACTTACCGAAAGAGGAAAATAATGAAAAAAGCAACAATAAATAAAACAAAAAAAAGAAAAGAACATAAAAAACCTAAGGAATTTAAAATTGTATACTTATACCTCAAATGTAAAGCTTATTTTCCTTGTGGTGTTCTAATGTATTGAATCAATTTCACTTTCTCTAATTAATCAGCTATATAAAAAAACTTTAAAAAATTGGAAGAGATTCAAGAATCAAGAGAGCTCCACCGTTTGACCTTGATAATCACACACACACACACACACATATATATATATATATATCATACATAGCTATTAAAATATTATATTATATTTATATAAATATACTTACTCCAACCATGGGGGACCAAAGCCCAGCGCCATGATTCCTGGGTCCCTAGGTCCGCCCCTCTATTTATAAAAAGGGAAATTGTCTAAAACTCACCATGAGCTTTCAACATTTCTCTTAAACTCACCACAACTTTTCAAAATATCTAAAACTTACTGATGTTAGTAAAATTTTATTTTCCAAAACTCACATTCCATTAGTGCACCATTAATTCTTCTTAGTAGAGGTATCCACGTCAATATAAATAACAATTTTCATGACCAAATTACCCTTGAATGGTGAGTTAGAGGAAAATGGTCTTTTTCGGTTTTCAATTTTCTTTTTTTCTTTGCATTTTTAGTATTTTCTATAATTTTCAATGTTTTTTATAGTTTTTGTTTTTGTTACATTTTTCTATTTTCTACAATCTATAGATTTTCCTGTATTTTTGTCATTTATTTGCAATTTCTGTGTTTTTCTATAATTTTTATTTTTTCATTTTGCGTTTCAATTTCTATAGTTTCTATAATTTGAAAACAACTTTTTATTTTGTTTTCAATTTCTATAATTTTTTATATTTTTTGTAATTTCTGTGTTTTATGTATTTTATATTTGAACATATTTTTTTGAACTTTTAGTGCTATAGTGAGTTTTAGACATTTTAAAAAGTTGCAGTGTGTTTATGATAAATGATGAAAAACAGGTTTAGACAAATTTCCTTATAAAAATAAATAGAATAAAAAAGAGTTAAGTGGTATGAAATCAGATTTTTTATTTGAATCATAAAACAGCCTACTGGGCAACCAATAACGAGTGAACACGCCAATGTTCTGTCTCCCACGTGAATCCCATGAATTACACTGTATTCATTTGTGATTGGTTGCCCTGCCCGCTGTACATGATTTTATCTCCAGCATATCAGTAGCATTAAATCAAGTAATCAATCCAGGGACACGAGAGATAAGAGACCCAGGCTCCCAGCTGAACCAGTCCCGATCTGCTACTACAAAGACGCTACCTTACACCTACCCACAGACAGCACAGCCGCACATTCGGATCATCTCCTCATGAATGATAATGTACGAGTACGGTGGATTTTTCCGATGTACGGCTATGGTGTCTTGTGGGTACTGTTGTTGTGGGTAGCAGATTTGAATTCAGCTGTATCTGATTAGCGCGTTGGGTTTTGCTGGTTACAGTTCGGCGGGATCCAGCGACAGTTCGTACTCAGATGGTGAACCCGGAGTATTTATTAGCTGCCTCGTTGACCTTTTTATCTCCCTAAAAGGCCATAGTTCCTGGCACATCCACCGTTTCCTACGGGAGAAGAATGGACAAGGAGGAGAAATGGGTGGAGGAAGAGGAGGAGGGCGGATCGGCTTTGAAAGGAAGGCCGCCTAGACATCAGGTTACCATCTCTACAGATACTACCGTTGCCACTAGTACTACTATTGAGCAGGAAGAAAGAGCAGAATTGGATAGAAACTTTTCCATGGATTGTAATGATGGAGATGGAGATGGAGATGGAGGTAGGCCACCTCTCAACTACCGAATCTACTTAGTACTTTCTTTTCTGTTACAACCCATTGTGTGAAATTTCTCTCTCAACTTTCTGCTTCTTACTTTCTGTCAAACCAAACGTAACCTTAGCGGTTCTGCCTTGAGTTTGTTACTTTGTTATAATACTCTCGTATTAAGTTGTAAATTGATGGGAAGTATAACTGTTCTCGGTAAGCATCTTTACTCTCATGATTTTACAATCATTCATGAATTGCAGTGGCTCTTCACCCAGTTATCAATCTCCGCAGTGGCCCGCAGTGTTGAAACTATGCATACTTTTGCTTCATGTTTCCATATTTGTTCATCTCTCCTGTTGACTCCACCCCATATAGTTATGATTTATGAATGTATCGGGTACTACTGCATGTACTGAAGGATGCATTGGCATCCCCAGAGGTTTTTGATGAGTCCTTAGAGTAATGCTTGATGGCAGTTACATTGGAAATACTGGTCCTGTTGGAATTAGTGATGCCTTTTATCCATCCATCCCATGGATGGAAGCACGATATGGCAGTTTAGTAGCTCTGGTGCATCAGAAAATTAAAGCATTGCTGAGTGTTTGGCACATATGGAAGAGGAGAAGTTTTGTTTCTCCAGAGTGGAAGGTGGATCAGTTAATGCCATTGCAAATTTCACTCTATCATAACAGATCTTCCTTTATTCCTCTTTGGTGCTTAGATTTTGTAATTCATTTGCAGATTGTTTTGCAAAGACAGAGGATCATGGGAAATATGTATAACAAATTAACAATTGTTCATATCCCCCACCTTTTAAAGTCTTTGAGGCCTTCAGAAATGGTTTGATTTTTCCTGTCTCTGGTGTAAATTTTTGTAAAACATATTATTTATGTTTAAGCAGCATGAGGTCAGGGACAGTATTGCCCTTTTTTACTAGGAAAAATCATGCACTCTATGGAAATGGCTGCAACATAACTCAAATGTGAACAAACCAGTGATAAAGTGTCACATCATAGTGATGTGACATCATTAACATTGTTAAAGTCTTTAATGATTAGTACACCTTGTGAAACATGAAGCAATGAAAAATAAGTAGCCCATGTGATGTCTTTAACGTGATTAGTTGAAATTTTGATGTAATGTGCCATAAAAATTTCAAAATGCACTGTAGTTGGACTCTGTTTACTATTCTATTTTATGTCTACTTTTGTTCTGTACTTGTGTCCCACTTATAAGGACAGAAGAGTCCTTTAGTTCTAATATGTTAACATATAAGAAGCATCAGACTAGGATGGGAGACATATTTCTTTTTTCCCACTTTTCTTTCTTATTTTCTGATTCCTCCACTCTTCTGTGCGTAGTCATACTTAGTCACTAAAACATGGTATCAGAGCATCTAGTCACTTGCAATCTTAATAAGGGAGATTTTGGGACATATGATATACTCTAAGATTTACAAGTGCTGCAATTCTCATATAATGAACTGTGATATCATCTAGGAGGGTTCTTGAGGCTTGTGATCCACCCTAGAATTAGTCTCAGGTTCTGCAGTGCATTATTCTTAATCCTAATTGGTTCAAACTCTCTCTAGTTCAGGTCAGAAATAGGGGGTTCTTTCTATTTTACTTGTGGTCAGTTGGTTATCATGTGTGATTGCTCAGTGGTGTGTGTGGTGTTTTAAGTTCTTTAGTTATCAAAGGATTATCTTGATAGTAGGCAGTGGCATTACCAATGGTTTTGTATAAGCTCGTCACTAGCTAATGAATCTGAAGATTTAAAGGCATTTTGAGAACATGGTAAACATCAAGGACTTAGGTTTGTACAAATATGTTAAATATCGTTACTAAGCTTATACAAAATTGTTGCTAAATATCAAGGAAAAAGGTTACAGAAGAATTCAAAGACTTTGTAATACAACTAATAGAGAGAAGATTTAAAGGCATTTTGAGAACATGGTAAATGCCAAACAAACAAAGACCAATGGAAAGGGAAACAAATCCCTATCCAGCAATAGAAGACAAGGATCCATGAGCAAGTTTAACCTTATTATTACCAGATAGAACTAAATAAGAAGAGAAAAGAGGAGTTACCGGTCATATGATTTGTGGCCCTTAAATCTATGATCCAAGTTGACTGAGAAGGGAAGGACGAAAGGCTGGTTTACTTGAATTTGCTGCATAAGAAGTGGAGGGAGTAATAGAGATCTCCTCCAGTTGTCTAAGGACACACCCAAACTGCTCAAACTGATCATGCATAGTACTTAGAAGACCTACCTTAGGTATAGAGGCCACAAACTGAACTGGAGAGGTTTTACCTTGACTCGGCTGCTGTTGGCCTTCCTGGTCAGATGTGGAGGAAGCAATGTTAGCCACATTGGGCCCTCTGTTCTACTTCCCCTGAAACTTCTTAGGCTTGCCACTCAAGTCCCAACAAAACTCTTTTGTGTGCCCAGGTCTCTTACAATGGGTACTCCACAACTTGTCCTTGTCATCTCCTCCTTTCTTCTGTACCTCATCCTTCTTGTTTTCGCCCTTAGACAACAAAGCAAACTACTCCTCCTTAGTAGGATTCATAGCAGCCCTCCTAGTTTCCTCAGATTGAACTAAAGCAAACACCTCTTCAAGACATGAAACTCCTTACCACCCCAAATCTGAACTTGAATAGGCTCGTAAATTGAGATAGGACTTGTCAAGAAAGCAAACACCCTTTCTTAAGAGAGCAACTTTCTCTATGTTGAAGCATTCTTTCACTTTTCCAATCTATAGATTTCTAATGATCCAACTCTATCCACATGGAAGTAAGAGATGAATAATAGGCTGCAAGGGACTTCTCATCTTGTTTTAAGGCTGGGTTGACTTGGAGTTAGTAGATCTGAGCAAAATGTCTTTGTTTTGAGTATGTTGACTTTGCTTGGTCCCAAATCTCCATGGTTGTTTCAGCCCACAATGAGTTATTCCTGAGAGAAAATGTTTAAGGGGTTCCATAGAGAGAAGAATATAGAGAAGATGGTGAATGCTACCTTCATTTCCCTAATTCCTAAAAAGGAAGGAGTAGTGGAGTTGAAGGATTTTAGGCTGTTTTGTAATGGTAGAATACTGATATGTTTCATTCTATTGCCAATGGGCATATTTATACAGTAAGCTGCTGCAATAAATAGAAAGAAAGAAAAATAGAAAGAAAAGAAAATAGAAAGAAGAAAAAATAGAAAGAAGAAAAAATAGAAAGAAGAGAAAATAGAAAGTACAAAAATAGAAAGAAAAAACTTTCTAAATCAATCCTTCCACAATCCTAGGAATATATACAATTCTATTTTCAGATCTGAACCAGTAACCCCACGTTTTCCAACACTCCCCCTCAAGCTGGTGAATAGAGATCCTCCATTCCCAACTTGGCTATAATTCTCCGAAAGTCTGTACTATTGAGCCCTTTAGTAAGTACATCGGCCAGCTGTCCTTTTGTAGACACATAGGGAGTGCAAATCAATTTGTTGTCCAGTTTCTCTTTTATAAAGTGTCGGTCAATTTCGATGTGCTTCGTCCTGTTATGTTGAACAGGATTGTGAGCAATATTGATGGCTGACTTGTTGTCACAATATAGTTTCATAGGCTCTTCTCGTGGAATCTTCAGGTCTTCTAAAATTATCTTCAACCAGAGTAATTCACACATTCCTTGTGCCATAGCCCTGAATTCTGCCTCTGCACTTGACTGAGCCACTACATTTTGCTTCTTACTCCTCCAAGTGACTAAGTTTCCTCCTAAGAAGGTACAGTAACCAGAAGTGGACCGTCTATCTACTAGAGATCCTGCATAATCGGCATCTGTATATGCTTCAAGAGTCAATCCTCCATTTCTTCTGAATAAAAATCCTTTTCCTGGATTGGCTTTCAAATAGTGCAGAATTCGATGAGCAGCCTGCAGATGAACTTCTTTAGGATTATGCATAAACTGACTTATTACACTTACAGCATATGCAATATCCAGTCGTGTATGTGCAAGATAAATGAGTTTTCCAACTAGTCTTTGGAACACCTCATTGTCTACACTTGCATTCTCGTGGGCTTCTCCAAGTTTATGATTGGGATCTATAGGCGTGGAAGCTGGTTTACATGCCATATTTCCTATTTCTCTCAAAAGATCAACAACATACTTTTGTTAAGAGATAAAGATGCCTTGTTTAGAATGTGCAACTTCAATTCCGAGAAAATACTTTAGTCTCCCCAAGTCTTTTATCTCAAATTCTCTGGCAAGGTAGTTTTTCAATGCTTCCTTCTCCTTTTTATCATTCCCAGTAACGATTATATCATCCACATAGACTAATAGTGCAGTAACTCCCCCTGAGGCTGTGTGTTTGAAAAACAATGTGTGGTCACCTTGACTTTGCTTGTAACCTGTACTCAGCATTACCTTCGTAAACCTTCCAAACCATGCTCTCGGAGATTGTTTGAGACCGTATAGTGCTTTCTTCAACCGACAAATTTTGTTCCCTTTAATGCCTTCTCCAAAACCCGGTGGAATGTCCATGTATATTTCCTTTTCTAGATCACCATGGAGAAACGCATTTTTTACATCAAACTGTTGCAAATCCCAATTATAGTTAGCAGCTAACGACAGTAACACCCTTACTGTATTCATTTTAGCTATTGGGGCAAAAGTCTCCTGATAATCTACCCCATAAGTCTGTGTATATCCCTTGGCTACTAGGCGTGCTTTGTACCTTTCTAATGACCCATCAGATTTGTACTTAATTGTGAACACCCATTTACAACCTACTGTCTTCTTGTTTCTTGGTAGATCCACAACTTCCCATGTGTTGTTTTTTTGTAATGCCTCCATTTCCACTCTCATGGCTTTTCTCCACTCCTTATTAGAAAGTGCCTTGGCTAGAGTATTAGGAATTGGAATGGTGTTAAGGCTGGCTAGAAAACTTTTATGGGATTTAGAGAATCTTTGGAATGATACATATTTGGCTAAAGGGTACAATGGGCGTTTGGTACATTCTCTGGTTCCTTTTCTCAATGCAATAGGTAGATCATACTCATACTCAGACTGTGAAGGTGTAGGTTCAGGATCTAAGCATCTCTCAGTTCTAGGATTAGGAGTTGAATCTTGGACTTGCACAGGTTGAGGATCTGGATTTTTCCTCCTAGAGTAAACCTGCATATATCTCACATTATCATGCACATCATTCGTGGGGTTAACAATGTCCGAATTTGGTTCAATGGTCGGGTTGTTTGACTCTTGTTGAGACTCGGGAATGTGGGGTTCAGAGGAATGTGACTCAGAGGGATGTGATTCTTGACGATTGAATGTCTGTGAGGAGGGTAAAACATCTAGGGAGAGTAGATCCGAGGCCTTATCTTCCATTAATGAGGGCTCCCCCTGAAGATAAGGTTGAGTGAAAAAAGATTTTCCTTCCTCAAATGTGACATCGATGGAGGTGTAGAATTTTCTGGTGGCTGGATGATAACATTTATAACCTTTCTGAGTTGGGGAATATCCCAAGAAGACACACCTGATTGCTTGTGGGTCTAATTTTTCCTTATTATGGACATGAACAAAGGCAGTGCAGCCAAAAATTCTTGGTGTGAGATTATTTGAGGCTCGAATATCAGGGTAAAATTGAGAAAGGACTTGTATTGGGCTTCAGTTGTCAAGAACTTTAGATGGTAGTCTATTCATGGTGTAGGCAGCAGTAAGGACAACTTCCCCCCAATATTGTTTTGGCACCTGATTTTGAAAGAGAAAGGCTCGGGTGGTTTGCAAAAGATGGCCATTTTTTCTCTCAGCTACCCCATTCTGTTGGGGAGTGTTAACACAGGAGGATTCATGCACAATGCCTTCTTTCTGAAAAAATGGGGACAAATTCTGATTAAAATAATCTGTAGCATTATCAGATCGAAACCTTTTAATTCTCACACCAAACTGAGTTTGGACCATGTTATGAAAGTTGGGAAGAATCGTACCCACATCAGATTTAGACTTAAGAAGAAAAATCCATGTGACCCTAGTGCAATCATCAATAAAGGTGACGAACCATCTGGAACCAATAATGTTGGGAATTTGAGAAGGGCCCCATATATCTGAATGAATCAAATAAAAAGGAGTTGAAGATCTTTTATTGCTGATTGGGAAAGAAACCCTTTTGTGCTTAGCAAGTTCATAAACATCACAATGAAAGGTTTCAACATCAATTCCTTTAAATAAGGAAGGAAACATTGTTTTTAAAATAGGAAATGAAGGATGACCAAAACGGAAATGATGACGCCAAATTAAATCTTTATTGGAGGTAGATAAGAATGACTCGTGTGTGACATGCATAACAGTGTGAGATGATTTGCTGGTTGCTTCAAGGTAGTAGAGTCCATCTCTTTCCTTAGCAAGTCCAATCTTCTTCTCCGAAACCTAGTCCTGAAATACACAGTAAGAAGGGAAGAACACAACATTGTAGTTCACATCCTGGGTGAGTTTATGTATAGAGATAAGGCTAGTGGATAACTTAGGAACATGAAGCACATTTTTAAGTAATAGGGATGGAGTAATTTGAATATTCCCAATCCCTGCCACTGTGGTGAAAGAACCATCAGCAACATAAATTTTTCTATTACTATGACAGGGTGTATAGGTGAGAAAATGTAGTGAAGAGGGTGTCATGTGGTCAGTAGCTTCAGAATCAAGAATCCATGGAAAAACACTAGCCGAGGCATGTAATCCTAGAGATAAAGACTCACCTGAGAGAGCAAGAGAGGTAGAACCACTTCTTGGTTTCAAGGATTTCAGGAAGCACCTTAGCCTTTGAATTTCTTCATCATTAAATGGTCCCTGACTTGAGTGTTCTTGCTGCGGGGTTGTGGAGACATTATGGGCCTGTTGAACTCCTTCTGAAACTCCTCGATTTCCCCATTCCTTGCTGGATGTGGGAGGTTTCCCATGAAGTTTCCAGCACCGATATTTTGTGTGTCTGGGCTTCTTGCAATAGGTGCACCAGAGGTTATCGTTAGAGTCACGGGTGGTTGTGTCACGAGCCAAGTTGTGATTGTTCTCACCCTTTGAACCACTGTAACTTCCTCCCCTTGCCACCATGGCTGAGCCTTCGGGATCTTTAGGCTCAAGCATGATTCCACGGCGGCTTTCCTCAGCTCTGACAAGGGCTATGACTTCATTCAATGGAGGCACTTCTTCTTTGCCAAGAATTTGTATTCGGACCTGATCAAATTCAGCATTCAGTCCGACCAAAAAATCATACACCCTATCTCTTTCAATAAAATTCTTCAAGATCACAGCATCATCTGCGCACTTTGTCTCAAGAACCCGATAATGATCAAGTTCATGCCATAAATTTTGCATCAAATTTGCATACTCTGTAACACTCCTACTCCCTTGTTTGGCCGCCACAGTCTTCACTTTGACCTCATAGACACGAGCAGCGTTATAGGCTTTGGAATAGGTTTGTCGGACAGCATCCCAAATAGCCTTTGTAGAGGGAAGAAACATACAAGTATCACTGATCTCGAGTGTCATTGAACTCCACAACCATGACATAATCATGGAGTCCTCTTCGTCCCAAGCATCAAAATTTGGCTCGCCCAACCTTGGTCCTGTTCCAAGGAGGTGACTAATTTTTCCTTTTCCCTTCAAATAGGCACGCACTAGTTGTGACCACTTCAAGTAATTCTGGCCATTCAGTCTATATGTTGCCTGAATATTCTGCAAATCACCAGTGTGGGGATGGGAATTTGTTGCTCCTTCATCGGTTTGGACGGGAGCACTTGTTGCAGTCATGTCGGACATTGTTAATGGAGGAAAAATAAGGCCAACAGGAAAGGAGAATAAATGAACACTTCTGGTTACAGATCAACACTGAAGGCCAGAAGAGAAAAACACAAAAAACTGGCAATGAAGGCCGAAAAAATCTCAAGGTTGACAAACCTAGAGCTCTGATACCATGTTTTGTAATGGTAGAATACTGATATGTTTCATTCTATTGCCAATGGGCATATTTATACAGTAAGCTGCTGCAATAAATAGAAAGAAAGAAAAATAGAAAGAAAAGAAAATAGAAAGAAGAAAAAATAGAAAGAAGAGAAAATAGAAAGTACAAAAATAGAAAGAAAGAAATAGAAATAAAAAACTTTCTAAATCAATCATTCCACAATCCTAGGAATATATACAATTCTATTTTCAGATCTGAACCAGTAACCCCACGTTTTCCAACATAGGCCTATAAGATTAATCAGCAGCCCATACAAGTTGTTGGCTAAGGTTCTATCCAAGAGACTGAGATATGTGCTTCATGAGGTGGTTGGGGAAGCTGAAATGGCCTTTGTAGAAGGGAGGCAAATGCTGGATGGGGTTCTAGTGGCTAGTGAATGCATTGACTCTCGTCTGAGGAGTGGCAAACCAGGTCTGATTGTAAGGTCGATTTTGAGAAGGCCTATGACCATGAGGAATGGGGTTTCCTAGAAGAAATACAAAGCTTGATGGGGTTTGGGGAGAAGAGGAGGGCTTGGATGTTTACGTGTGTATCTACTGTCTCCTTCTCAATATTGCTAAATGGAATATCATCAGAATTCTTTCAGGCTTCTAGGGGTTTGAGGCAAGGAGACCGGTGTCTCCTTTGTTGTTTGTTATGGTGATGAAAATTTTGAACATATTACTAGAGAGAAGCAGACAAGTGGGCTTAATTGAAGGTTTTAAGGTAGGAAGAGATGGACCTTGCATTTCTTATCTGCAGTATGCAGATGATACTTTGATTTTCTTGGATGCAAAGGTGGAACAGATGCTGAATTTGAGGGCAGTTTTGGCAAACTTTGAGCTGTTATCAGGGCTGAAGATAAAACCTATCTAAAAACACAACAATAGCTGTTAGAGAGGTTGGGAGGGAAGTGTTGAGGGAGTGTGCTGATGCTATGGAATGCAGAATTGGTGAACTCCCTTTCACTTGGGAATGCCGATTAGTGGTGCAGTGAAGTCAGTGAATATATGGAAACCTCTCTTGGAGAGAATTGAAAGGAGGTTAGATGGGCGGAAAGCTAAGTATTTATCTCGGGGGGGGGAGCGACTCTAATTAGGATTGTTCTTTCAAGTCTTGCAACATATTACTTATTTCTTTTGAAAATTCCACCTAAGGTGGCTGAAAGGATTGAGAAGTTCTAGAGGGATTTCCATAGTTTTTAAGGCGCCAAGGTGAGACTAGGCGACAGGGGGGCAACTTGTCGCCTAGTCGCTTAGGCAATGGATTTTTTTTTTTAAGTAAAACCATATATCCTAGGGTAGTTCCCTAGGTTCCATAACCATCTTTCCTTAATAATTATCCATGATTTTCATAAGAGAAGTACAAATTTCATGTTTTAAGTTTAAAAAATCAACATTTTAAGAGAAGAAAAGGAACAAAGGAAAGAAAATTCAAAAAATATAGGGGCTGAACCCCTACTTTTGTTATAGGAAAAGAAGAAAAGAAAAGGTGGAAGAAGAAGAAGATTTGTAAGAAGAAAATATGTTGATTAGACAAAATTTTAAGTTCTTCCCTTGCTTATTGATTCAGGTTCTGAAATCTTTGAGGATTCAATCAAGGATCAAAACTTCGATACGATATGCCCCGTATCGGGTATTGTATTGTATCTTTGGCGCCCCAATACACATGTTTACAGGTGTTTTCGGGAACCCATTTTTTTTAATATATATATATATATATATTTAAAAATGAAATTGAAAACCAAAGAAATAAAAAAATAGGGGGAGTATCGTTATAAGTATTGATACACCTCTGCTGATACATAGAGGTGTATCGATACTTTGAACCATGGGTTCAAATACAACAATTAGCAATGTTTGTGTTGATTAAACCCTAACAAATAAGAAAATAATAAAAAGAAATTAGTACATAAACACATAAAATGAGTATTCTAGTTTAATAGTGCCTATTTTGTAATTATAATGTCAAAAAATTAAAAATATAAAAGTATTTTATATCATAGGCGAGCCTCCAAGGGTGCCTTGTCGCCTAGGCATCGCCTTGACAACTATGGGGATTTCCTTTGGGAGGGGGTGGGGGGAGGGGGCAAGAAATTTCATCTAGTGAGATGGGACAAGGTGTGTAACCCACGGGAGAAGGGAGGGCTGGGGATAAGGAGAGTGAGAATTTTTAATAGGGCCCTACTAGGGAAATGAGGTTTACAGGGGCTCAGAGCAAGCAAACTCAGGGGACACCATTCCAGGATCAGTAGTCGTGCCTCCATTGGCTACTTCTGATCAGGGTTGTCCCTTGAAGATTTCTTACCGCCCAAAAGAAATATTGAAGAAAGCTCAAGCCTACAACACCGAGGAACACAAGAGTAGGGTGAAAAATTGGTTCAAAAGAAAGAAGGGCGACAAGAGAAAGTTCCTAGGGCTTAGAAGACCAAATTTAAAAAGAGTGGACTAGCAGGAAGAAGATTTTCGGACGTGGCCAGAGAAAAAAAGGAGAAGAATGGATTTGGGTGATAGCTAAGTATGATGAAATTGGTAGGAAGAGGATCGTAGGTGGAAAAGGAAAGTTTTCTGGTGACTTCCCCATGTCTTCCTGTGATTGGCGATGTTCGGCAATTTCTTTAGGTTAGTAAGGAGATTGAAGGAATTGGTGGTTTCTCCAAGCCCGAAGTTGCAGCTGAATTGACCCTAGAGGATAGATATGAATCTGAGAAAACAGATGTGATGATACCAGAATTTCCTGTCTCTGCAGAATCAGAGTGGAGGAAAGGGGAGGAGGAGACAGTTCAGAAAAGAAAGGTTAGTGTTAGTTTTCAAGCGCCAAGGCGCCAAGGTGAGGCTGGGCATCTGGGGGGCGCCTTGTTGCCTAGTCGCCTAGGCGATGGATTTTGTTATATAGAAAACATAGATCCTAGGGTAGTTCCCTAGGTACCATAGCCATATTTCCTTAATAATTATTCATAATTTTCATAAGAAAAGTATAGAGTTCATGTTAAAGTATAGAAAATCAACATATTCATGAGAAGAAAAAAAAGAAGGAAAAGAAAATTCCAAAAATATAGGGGCTGAACCCTTATTTTTGTTATAGGAAAAGAATAAAAGAAAAAGTAGTAGTAGTAGTAGTAGAAAATGTGTTGATTAGACAAAATTTCAAGTTCTTCCTTACTTATTGGTTCAAGTTTTAAAGTCTTTGAGGGTTCAATACAGCATTTAGCAATGTTTGTATTGATTAAATCCTAACAAATAAGAAAATAATAAAAACAAATTAGTATATAAACACGAAAAATGAATATTTAGTTTAATAGTGCCTATTTTATAATTATAACGTCAAAAGATAAAGAGTAAAAAAATATTTTACAATGCATAGTACAAAATTGCTTGGCGATTAGGTGAGGCGAGCCTCAAAAGGCGCCTTGTCGCCTAGGCATCGCCTTGACAACTATGTTGGGAAAGGAAAAGTCTGGTGTCGAAGAATTACCTGAAGAACAGGGTGAAAACCTGGTAGAGGATAAACTGCCCGGCAGCCAGGACATAACAGTAGCATTTTCCTTACGCCATACTGCATACTCCACACTACCCACTACAGGTTCCTTCTTCCGTCCATCTAAATAACCCGTAAGTTCCCGGGAAGTAATGAAGAGCATGGCTGAAACAGACCATTCTTTGAAGTTATATTCATCCAACAATACACTGGTAATCTGCAAGCTGTGCAGATTTGGATTTTCCAGATTAGGAGACCTCCCACCAGTTCTATTATCCCTAGAAGACAGTTCTCCCGATATTGAAGACATCTCCTTCCTCTTACAGTGATCACAATTGAAAACTCAGTACAAAGAACACTATTTCAGACTTACCGAAGCTGTTGCAGGTCTGATAACCCCTTGTAACAGGTCTGAAACCAAGAACAATCCGCCTCTGTACTGTGCTGAACTCTTCTGGACTAGACTGGGCTTTGATTTCTGCTGTCGTAGACTGGGATCACCCTTACGATCTGTACTAGGACTGTCGAAGTCAGTCCTTCCACCTAGATCTGTTCCACACAGATCTCTCTTAGCAGCCGAATGGCTACTACCTGCTGCAAGGTGTCTAGTAGGGCATCGGTTTCTGGAACAAACTCCCCTTGGGCCCTACAACCAAGGGAAACCCTAGATACAGACCTTGCTGTGTTCTACGGTCAGCCCTAGGGTTTCTTCACAGTGGCCAAGATAAAAGAGAGAGAGGAAAAAAGGAATAGAGAAGAGTAGAGAAAGGTGGCGGCTGTAACTAGACAGACAGATTAGTGCTCTGATACCATGTTTGCTGGAATACAGCAGCTGAAGAAGAAGAAGAGAAGAAGTTTTGAGAAAGGCGGCATACACACTTCAGCCAGCCCTACAATCTTATATAGATGATTATAAATAATGTTACATGAATGGACTAGAATGTCCCTGATTAGTGATGGGACACCTAGACAAATAAAACAAATAAAACATTAAACAAGTTTAGGCCCAATAACTAAGAACTTAAGACACAAATACGACTAACATAAACACTAAAAACAGCCGAACCAACATGTGACATTTATTCCCAACTTGAGGGGGAGTGTTGAGTTTTGGGCTGATATAACATGTTTTTTATTTACATAGCATAGTTAGGGAGTTATTGGGCCTTAGGCCCATTAGTTTATGTTTTAAGTTAAGAGTATATAGTCTTTGTACTCTCTTTTATTTATGAGTATATAGTCTAATGAGTAGACTATATATGAGTATATAGTCTAATGAAAAGGGCGGCCAGACCTAATTTTGAGCTTCTCCCATTCTCTTCTATCTTTCATCTCTCTCTTTCTTAGCTGAAACCTTTTCTCCTCTTTCTTTTCTTCTTTCTTTTACAGTTTTTATATCAAAATAGGTTGTCCAAACCTTTCTACTAGAATAAAATTAGAGCTATTCCTATTCCGACCTCTCACGGGGAGGATTTCATGATTTGGGGACCTAATCTGAAAGGTACTTTCTCAATCAGATCTGCTTAATCTCTTCTTGAGAGAGAGAATATTAGTGATAATAGGAACATTAAGGATTTGAGAAGTTTTAATATCCCATAGATTTGGAAATTGAATTTCCCACCCAAAATTCGATATTTTATGTACCTCCTCCTAAAAGGTCAACTAGTATCTAAGGCGGGACTCGTAAGGCTTCGCATGAGTTTAAATGTGGACTGCCTTTTCTGTGGTTATGTGGAAGATTCATATAATATCCTTTTACAGTGCTAGATGGAAAAGCATGCAGCTATTCCAAGTCCTCATGAGGATGAGAATGTGTGTAGTTGGTGGGGGAGAATTAAAAGATCCATGAGACGTTATTATGATAATATGCTTTTGGAGAATGTGAGCATGCTGTTGTGGAAAATCTGGAAAAATCGAAACAACAATTTTTTTAATAATAACTCCATCAGTCCACCTTTAATCATTGAGAAATCTAGAACAGTCTGCTTGAGTTCCATCTCTCTCTCCTCATCAGATAGCCTACAGGTCAGCTCATTGACTTCTCCAATCATGGTCAGCAGGAAGCGTCTGTGTAGCCATGAGGTCAAGATAAACTTCGATGCTTCAAGGAAAACCAATGGTAGATGTGCAATCGGTGTGGTTGCAAGGGATCACAAGGGTAGGATTTAATTTGTGGTTAGCAAAGACATTGGCTCATATACTATTAACATGGCAGAAGCTTGGGTGGCTCAAGAAGCTCATAAGGTGGTGACTTGCTTCAGAGGCTCTGCTATCATTATTGAAGGAGATTCGAGGGTTGTCATCAATGCTTTGAAGGGTGCTGATCATCCTCCATGGAATATCAGGACTGTTCTTGAAGAATGTTATCTCATTTGTCGGGACTTTTCTATTACTATCTCGTACATGCATGTGTTTCGGGAAGCCAATTATGTGGCTGATTGGTTGGCCAACTTGGGTCTCAGTAGGGAGGTCTCTGGTCCTAGTATGATGAATAGTGAATTCTCTTGTCTTTGTTCGTGTGATGCATGGGGTCGGGCTGTAGCCTCTGTGTTTCTCAATTGTACCAACAAAATGAAAACTGATTAAAAATAGACCTGTATAAAAACAGATAGTTAATAGACCTTTCTGGACCTTCTTAGAGCATAACAGGATCTCTACAGAACCCCATGGCAAAGATGCTCTGTTTGGTAGTGTTACAGCACTCTCACATTCTTTGTTCACTGCTACAGAAATCCCAAACAATAAACCTTGGTCACACAAAGATATTCTAGAAGGATCCAGCCAATAAGATATTCTAGAAGAGAAAAAACTAGGTTTTTCTATGACAGATTATGCTCTGATACCATGTAATCTGTCAAAGAAAACCTAGGAAGAAGGAAGGAGAGAGAGAGAGAGAGAGCAATTATTGATCAAAAAAAAAAAAGAAGAGAACAAGACAGAAAACTGAAAAAGTTAATCTCTCTTGGGTCAGTGGTGGCTCTCACTGCACTCTATTATATTATTAAAATTATAATATTACAGAGATGTCCCTGAAAAACAAGGAATTACATGACACCCCTGTGCCACTAAAACCGTACAAAAAGACCCCTCACAACAAGTACCACAAGCACCAATATAAAGTCTACTTTTTTGTTTTCTTTTGGGGTTGCATCTGGTTTTTTTTGGCCATGAATTTATTACAATTGTGGGACATTGAACAATTTTTTTTTGGCATGGTTTCAGGAACTGTAGTTGCGGATGGAGTTGTTGGAATGAAATTTAGTGTTGTTGACCATTCCATTTCTGAGAAAAAGCTACACAATGAAGAATTAGATCTTACCACCAAGATTCTTGATGTTCAGAATAATTGGGTACCTAGAAGCAATCATCAAATTCATGAGAATTTGAAAAATGAGTGGCAGCATGGTTTCAATCTTGTGCCACATGAAACGTCCAGTGAAAATGTAAATTTGAGTTTTAAGCCCGTTGATAAACAGTTGGAAGAGCATACAGACATTGGATTCATAAAAGAGAGACATCTGGCAGTAATTGACTTGGATGTTGAGAGGGTATTAGTGGAGCAGGAAACACATGATTTATACTGTCCTAACTGTAACTCATGCATTACTAGGAGAGTAATTTTACGTAAAAGAAAAAGGAAAGTACAGAATATTCAGTATGATGTAAAGCAAGCAAAAATTGAAAAAGTAGATCAATCTAAGTCGGATGATAGTTGTCCTGAGCCTTCACCTAGTGCTAATGTTTGTGATCCAGTTGAACCTGGTGTGGATGGTAGTCTTCAACCTGCAGTCAATGATGAAGATCATGGGCCAGATATATTCAGATGTTTATCTTGCTTCAGCCTTTTCACTCTGACAGGTAAAATTTTATTCCAAGCCTTTTAAAAAGTATTGCAATAGCCATTGTATGGTTTGTTGCTGTGCAGTTGTTGATTAGGATTGCTTTTGTTGAGAATGAATTAGTTTGTGTGGATGTTATTTCTGTTTTCTTCATCTTGGGTGATTTTTGTCTTTTTAAGGGTTATAACTGTCTTTTTATCAGTTTTTGTAACCCTATATATAAATAGATAAAGAGGCAGCTGATGGTTGCATGATTTCTTTTTTGCCTTAACATAGAACTCCTATTATTATCTTCTCTTGTCTTCTAATTCCTCTTATTTTCTTTTCTCTCTTTATTCGTTTCATCAACAATTTCAAGTTGGTATTGCGGCATAGATCCCATTTTTTCAGTTGCTGTTTCTTTCACAAGCAAACAGGTTAAAAATCATATAACTTAGGGCAGGAGTCATATGTGAAAGATTGAAGAAATTGACAAATCTCTATTTAAACCTCTGAGTTGCCCATTTATTGGGAGCTTTTTGCATATTTTCTAGATTTCTGCCTAGGTATGAGAACCTAGAAAGGTCTGTTTTCTGTTGGTCACATTTGTTCAAGGGTATTTTTGGGTATTGAAAGCAAAAATTGTTAACCATGGAATTGATACCAAGTGGTGTTTTTGGATTGATATGGAAGAGAACTAAAAGGAGAGAATGAGATAGTGCTTTTTGTATTGGTGCAAGTTGGGCTGGATTAGGTCTGGTTGATCTCAACCCTAACCTAACCTGTTGACTTTAGGTTGGATTGATGTTTCATTTCTTTTTGCTAAAATATTCTTATTTCTTTGATTTAAGATTAGCATATTAAGGTTAACTGACTTTACCATTATTTTATGTACAAGATGGTACTTTAGGAGTATTATACTAATATTACACTAAAAGACTTATTTAGTCCTAGGTTACAGTAGAGAAGGAGAAGACGAAGAAGGGTTCGGCTAATAGAGGAAAATCAGTCGTCTCTCTAGTCGACCCACTTGTATTTATCTCCAATAACATAGTTACAAGAAAGACCATATTCTCCCTCATAAGTGATGGGACACAACTTAAACTTAAACAAAACAGACCTTTCACTCTCAAATAGATAAACCCAAATGACCAAAATACCCCTGTTTTGTGTACTCTAACACTCCCCCTCAAGCTGGAGAGTATATGTTATATAGTCCCAGCTTGTCACAAATATAATCTACTCTGCCCCGAGACAATCCCTTTGTAAAGAGATTTGCCCACTGATTTCCTGAGCTCACATGAGATGTGGTTATCACTCCACTTATCACTTTCTCTCTCACAAAGTGAGAATCGACCTCAATATGCTTGGTTTTGTCATGGAAGACTAGATTGGAAGAGATGTGAACAGAAGTTTGGTTATCACAGTATAGTCTCATGGGTTTGTCAACCGAGAACCCCATCTCTTGTAGCAAGTTCTTCAACCATACTAGTTCACATGTGGTATGAGCCATAGCTCTGTACTCAGCTTCTGCACTACTCCTTGCCACCACTATTTGTTTCTTGTTTTTCCAAGTTAGAAGATTGCCACCAAGGAAGGTACAATACCCTGTAGTTGGTCTCTTGTCTGATATAGAACCAGCCCAATCAGCATCTGCATACCCTAATATTTCAAGAGTCCCTCCACTTTGGTATAGTAAAGCACGACCTGGAGCACCCGATAGGTACCTAACAATCCTTAGAACTGCTTCCTAATGAGGAATCCGAGGATGTTGCATAAATTGACTCACCATACTCACAACAAATGATATATCTGGTCGGGTAATAGTCAGATAATTCAACTTTCCCACCAACCTCTTGTATCTTCCAGTATCATCAAACTCTTCACCTGCATCAACACTCAACTTGACATTAAGTTCCATAGGAATCTCTGCTGGTTTAGCACCTAACAGTTCTGTTTCTTCAAGTAGGTTAAGAACATATTTTCTTTGACATAAGTTAATTCCATGCCTTGACCTTGCAACTTCTATTCCCAGGAAGTAATTCAGCTTACCCAAATCTTTCGTATTGAAGTGGTCCTGTAGGAATTTCTTCAACCTGTCAATCCCATTACTGTCACTCCCAGTTATGACAATATCATCCACATACACCACTAGCAAGATTTTCCCATCTTTTGAGTCATGGTTGAACACAGAATGGTCTACCTGACACTGTTTCATCCCAAAGTCTTTCACTACTTCATTGAATCTGCCAAACCATGTGCGTGGAGATTGTTTCAGTCCATAAATTGCCTTTTGAGTCTACAAACCTTACCATCCTCCCCCTGAGCAACAAACCCTGGCGGTTGCTCCATATACGCTTCCTCAATGAGATCACCATGTAGGAAAGCATTTTTGATGTCAAGTTGCACAAGAGGCCAATCATACATAGCAGCTAATGAAATCAACACCCGAACTGAGCCAATTTTAGCCACAGTAGAAAATGTCTCCATATAGTCCACACCATACAGCTGAGAATAGCCCTTGGCCACTAACCTGGCCTTCAATTGCTCCACACTGCCATCTGGAAGATACTTCACTGTGTAGACCCACTTACACCCAACAGCATGCTTACTAGAAGGAAGAGCAGTGAGTTCCCACGTGTGATTGTGTTGTAGAGCAGAGAGTTCCTCTTCCATGGCTTGTCGCCACCCTGGGGAGGTAAGGGCTTCCTGGATAGTCTTGGGAATGGAAACAGATGATAGCATTGATATAAAGTTGCGATGAGAAGCAGAAAAGTGAGCAGCTGAAACATAGTGTGAAATAGGATGAGAAGTACAGGTGCGTTTACCTTTCCGCAGGGCAATAGGAAAATCAAGGTCCAAGGGAGAAGAAGCAATGATAGGACCTGTTGACGAGGGCTGAATTGGAGGAGGGGCTGGTGCTCTTCTATGAGTATACACTTGTCTTATTGGTGGCCTCTCAGTAGTAACTGGCATGGGAGGTGAATCTGCAACTGGAATGAAAACCACGGGAAGGGGATCCACAACAGGGACGGGAAGAGGAACTACGGGGGAAGGAGAAGAAACCACAATATCGGAGAAAAAATGAACCGATTCAAAGAAGGTGACATTGGAGCACACAAATGACTTATGGAAGTTAGGGTTATAGCACTTATACCCTTTTTGAGTCCTTGAGTAGGCAAGGAAGATACACTTAGTAGCTCGTGCATCTAACTTGTCTAAATCAGGCCCCAAGTTTTGAACAAAACAAACACATCCAAAGTCTCTTGGGGTGAGAGGAAACGGAGACAAGGTGGGAAACAACACCGAGAAGAGGGATTGACTTCCAAGGATGGACATGGGCATCCGATTGATGAGAAAATAGGATGTGAGGACAACGTCATTCCAAAAATGCTTTGTGACATTCATATTAAGCATCAAAGACCGAGTAGTTTCAAGGAGATGTCGATTTTTCCGTTCAGCTACACCGTTCTGTTGTGGGGTGTAGGCACAAGAAGTTTGATGAATTATCCCATGGTGCTCTAAGTATTGCTGAAATGGTATTGAGGTGTACTCTTTGGCATTATCGGAGCGAAGAATTTTAATATGAACACCAAATTGGGTACATATTTCAGCATAAATTTTTGAAAAATAGAGAACAATTCACTCCGATCTTTCATAAGATAAATCCATGTCATCCTTGAAAAGTCGTCAACAAAAATTACAAAATACTTATAGCCATTGTATGACATCACTTTGATCGGACCCCAGACATCAGAATGAACTAAAGAAAAATGACTCAAGACATGACTATCAACTCTTGGACTAAAAGAGACTCTATGATGTTTCCCAAGCTGACATGACTCACAATCTAGAGATGAAAGATGACTCAAGGAAGGAACCAACAAGTTCAGAGCCTTGAGAGAAGGATGACCAAGTCTGCAGTGCCATTGAAGAGGAGTAAGAGACGACTGAAAAGCTACTGGAGGGCCACCACTATCAAGGTAATACAATCCACCTACCTCATGCCCTCCACCAATCTTCATCCCCGTCTTGAGATCCTGAAACACACAAGAAGAGGGATAAAAGGTTATGGAACAATTAAGTGACTAAGTTAATCTACTAACAGACATAAGGTTAAAGGGGAACTTGGGGACATATAAAACAAATGATAAAGACAAGGAGGAGAGATCAACATCACCAACACTATAGATGGGAGATGTAGAACCATTAGCAAGAGTAACTGTTTGAGATGTAGAGGACTAAGAAAGAGAAGAAAATACATTAGGAGACCCAGGCATATGGTCCGAGGCTCCGGAGTCAATGATCCAGTGAAGGCTTGGAAGCCAAGCAAGCCATACCTGAATGGGCAAGGGTAGCTGTGTTTTGCTGAGAAGATGTCTGAAGGAACTGTTCATATACTACATGGAGTACACTCACCATCTCCTTCCCAGAAACACCAGTAGATGTGGAGGGGATCGGGTCAGTTTGCTGACTTTCAGTAGTTGTACCACTACCCTTAGTCACAACATGGTTAGCCCAAGTATTGGGTGGGCCATGTAATTCATAGCGGAAATTAACTGTGTGCCCCTCTAATCCACAGTATGTACACTTCCTAGGGGCATTACTTCTTCCTTTACCACGACCTCCCCTTGAGTCCCGACCTCCACTTCGGCCACCAGCACGGTTAAACATGGGACCACCACAGTTACTTGGAAGTCCACGACCACCTCTATTTCCACGGCTTCCCCCTCTAGTCACCACAAAACCAGATCTGTCTGAGAGAGAAGAATGCTCTATAGACTCAATAGATGTCCTCCTAAGATGGGTAAAAACTTCTTCAAGTGAGGAAAGAACAGACCCCCCCAGTATTTGTGCTCGGACAGGTTCATATTCAGCTTTCAAACCCACCAGAAACCTTGTCACATCAAGTTGCTCACAATGTTGTTGCTGAATCTGAACATCCTGTGTCAGAGGATGATACACATTGAGCTCATTTCGGATATTCCTCGGACTTGCATAGTATTCCTCCAAGCTTTGACTGCCTTGCTTCAGATTAAAGTACTCTTGGTACAACTGGTACACCCTAGTTGTATTGTCTTGCCCGGAATACAATTTCTTAGCATGATCCCAGATTTCTTTAGTTGTATCTAGGAACATAAAGTTCACACTAAGTTTTGGTTCCATGCTATTCCACAGCCATGTCATTATTTATGCATCTTCCTGTTCCCAGTCACTAAACCCTAGAGAATCAAATGAGGGTTTTTTCTCTCTCACATGTTTTACTTTTTTTCTTGGCTTTTAAAAATACCTCCACAGATTTTGCCCACGACATATAATTCTCACCATTTAACTTAATAGATGTCATTTGAACATTTAGGTAATCTAGAGAAATCATAATGCCTGTTTTGTTGTCATTCCCATCTCCAATCGATGCCATCTTAACTAATTCACCTTACCTCACAAAGAAATCACTGTTATATGTAAAGTATTCACCTTCAAATATTCAGCACAACCTCATGCATTTCTACAAAACTTATCTCACTTTCAGCACCACCAACTTTTTCAAATACACATTACACATCAAATACAAAAGCTGAAATCACTCAGTCATTAAATCAAACACCTGTACTGCACACTGCAGAACCACTCACACACCAAATACAAGAGCTGAAATCACTCAATCATTAAATCAAACACCTATACTGTACACTGCAGAACCATTCACACACCAAATACAAGGGCTGAAATCACTCAGCCATTAAACCAAACACTTACACTGCACTCTGCAGAACCAACTTGTACTCAGCTGAACATTGTTCACCCGAACCTGCTCTCTTCATATCATCGAATAGAGAGCTTCCTACCAATCACCACAAACAGCCACTGCACCACAAACCGGAGGCATGAAGGCCTCCTACAGAGAAAAACGACCACTCCTTTTCAACCTTTCCCTTAATCTCCCAATGGTTCTTGAGAAATCTGCAAAACCCTAGAGAGGAGGGCGATAAAAAAAAAAAACAGGGTAAACCAGAATAAAAGAGCAAGACGAGCAGATTTAAACTTGTTACATGCGCTCTGATACCATGTGAAAACCTTATTTAGTCCTACGTTACAGTAGAGAAGAAGGAGAAGAAGAAGAAGGGTTTGGCCAGTAGAGGAAAATCAGTCCTCTCTCTAGTCGACCCACTTGTATTTATCTCCAATAACATAGTTACAAGAAAGACCATATTGTCTCTCATAAGTGATGGGACACATAACTTAAACTTAAACAAAACAGACCTTTCACTCTCAAATAGATAAACCCAAATGACCAAAATACCCCTGTTTTGTGTACTCTAACAGCCATTAAACTTAAAATTGTTGATGCATCCCTAGTTTTTAGGGAAAAACTCGGAATATGTTATATGTCTACTTTAACTCCTTTGTTCATAATAGAACTTATATGAAGATATTTTTTTGGAGAAAAGGTAAGTAATTTCATTAAACGAAGCAGAGAATACAAAGGGGCCCCAGAAAAGGAGTAGAAAGACTGAGATCAAGATCCCAGACTAAATTACAACTCAAACACACTTCTAGACCTCAGCCGAACTCCAAGAACCCTTGTCTGGAGACCTTTCACACCTGCAGTCCAAGACACTAATTTTCCCACAGTACAAGAGATAAGGCAGTCTACATCCTTTGCTTTGCTTTGAAAAACTCCTGTTTCTTTCCACCTAGATGGTACTGATCACTGCTGCAGGAATAGCCCACCACACACTTTTAGCCAGCTTAGAAAGATCTTGTAGTTTCAAGCTCCATAACAGGTCCACCACTTTACTTGGCATGACCTGGGATAGACCCTCAGATGAGAGGAAATGATCCCATAATGCTGCTGAAACAGGACAATGTATAAAAAGATTATTGTTATCCTGTTCAGCCTGACCACATAGCTCACATAACAGGTTCTGAATCAGAATTCCTCTTCTGATCAGATTCTGTTTAGTTAGGTTTCTATCCAAGGCAACAGCCCAAAGCAGAGCATATACTTTCATTGCCCAAAGAGGAACCAACCCCTCCTCTTCTCCCATATTGTTAGCATTTCTCCCTCAAACTCCATGCTATGAATGGAGTTTTTCTTTCTTCTTCCATTTGCTAGAGTGAAAAAATCTAGTGGAGGAAGTGAGAATTGATACCCAGTGGAACTTTGCTAGAGCTGGAGAGGTATGAGCCTAGAAAAACCAGTGAAACTTTGTTTTAAAGGAGAGAAATGGATATCAAAGCTAAGAAATTCTGTTTTGAAGAAGACAGAATCAATGGAAGGTGGTTCTTAAAAATTGGGGAGGAAAAGTGAACAACCATTTCAGTAGCTGAAGAGGCAAATGGATGGTTGAAGGGTTTTATGGATGGAACAGTATTCTCCATCAAAAAACATGGAAAAATTAAATGGGAGCAGCTGATAATAAAATTGAAGTGGAAATGAGGAGGAATGTGAAAGGTTGTGATGTAGTCGCACATGGAAGGCCCAGGATGGCGACATGTGGCATCCTGGCAGTCCACTGCTACAAACTCCTGGCAAGCTCAAGTATAAATAAGTGCGTCACTTATTATATAAGCTATCTTGGCTTTTCTACTCTCAAGCTCTCTAGCATTTGGGCGACATTTGGGCGACCTTGTCTGAGCTCCTTCTCTCAGGCCTCGGCCTATCCTTGGCAGCAACAGGTTGGTTTGTGACGATTGTGGAAACGCTTGGTAATAAAAAAGGCAGCTGCTGTGTGTTCCGGAAGGGAGAAAAAGAACAGGGTGGTGCCTGTTTGCAGATTTGTTACAGGAGTTCTTGTTCATACTGGAAGAAAGACAAAATCCAAAAATCTGCAACGTTCCAGTGGTCTCTGACGAGCAAAGCCTCAGGAAACAGCTAAGGAGGAAACATAAAAAAAAATGGAATCCCAAAAGCTATCGTATGCAACACTATCAGAAATCAGAGGATGTTATTGGAAATGGAGAAAGGGGCATGGGAGAAAAGTGTGATTTTATCATCAGACAAAAGAACTACTGATTGGGGAAGGATTTTGGAGGCAGTTGTGGAGAAATTTAGATTAAAGGGCCATGTGAGTATCAAGGCCTTCGATGATTCGAAGGCTGTGTTATTTGGTTTTGATGAAGATATTGAGATCTTCACTACCGAAGTGGTAGACTTTCCAGATGGCTTGGTTAATGCGGAGGTCTGGCATTTATCCTGTAATCAGATACCCATCTCTGTAGAAAATCTAGAGATTAAGATCGTGGGTCTCCCCCTTAATCTTTGGAATGCGGAAACCATTGAAAGATTGATACAGATTCTAGGTGGAGAGTTGATTGCTTATAATTTTCAAGATCTGCGTACCGCAAGACTCAGAATTGCAAGATTGAAGCCTGAAGATGTTCCTAGATGCATCAGTCTGCTCGTTGATGGTCACTGATTGAAGGTCTGGGTTTTGCTGGAAGCCGAAACGTCTCTATGGGCAAAATGTTCTAAGGTAGAAGACGATGACTTGCTTGAGGAATGGGTTACACGTGGAGGGGAGAGGACAGACAACGGTCCAAAGACTAGCAACCGAAGTTCGAAGGAAGTTGGTTCGAACTCAAAAAACGGGTCTGGTTGCAGGGCCTGGGCGGGTTTGCAACAATAGGTCATGTGATTACTTGAGTAGTCACGTGAGTCGAGGGGAAGGGTCTGTGTGCAGCTCGATAGTGGACAAGTTGAATCGTCTATCATCGTCTACTTCAGTCCAGGGGTTCAGTTTGAAGCTTGCGTTTCAGCCTAACGTGGTTCCAGACGACGATGAGGTTTGTAATGGTGAAATTGTAAAGGGAAGGAAGAAACATAAAAGGAGGAAGATCAGAGATTTCGGGAGAAAGGCGTTAGATATTCACAGACCAAAGTTTAAGAGAAGAGGGCCGATGGTGAGAAGTGCTCCGAATGAGAGCAGAAAAAGGAAAGGAGAGACGTGGATCTGGGTGATCGCCAAGTATGACAAGAGTGGCAAGAAGAGTCTCATTGGTGAAACAGGTATGAATCAAGTGAGCAGCTTAACGATTTTAGTGAAGAAAAAGTTTGATAACTGTACCTTGGGCAGCAGAGGTGCCGAGGTTTTTGGCGACTCCGTTGAGTCCGAAGTTTCAGGTGGGAGAGGGGGAGGAGGAGATTGGGGAAGATGTCTCTATTGGTGATGCACCTAAGAGAGATTGTGAGAATAAAGGAAAAGGGGAAGCTGGTGATGAAGAAGGCGCGAAGAGTCTAGAGGGGAGCCGCGGTGGGGATGGTTTTAAATCCGAAGAGGTGACGGTAGGAAGATTGGAGGTTGATCTGGGTCGTAGGGGCAAGCTTGATGAAAAGAAAAAGAACCAGATAAGTGAGGCTATCAACAAGAAACAATGTAGTTGAAAAATCTAACACAGTGCATGTGACGAAGGTATTCTCCAGGCTAAAACTTGGTCTAGCAGGGGCAGGACCCACGAAAAACTTCAACTGGGTTTTATAAGAGGAAAAGATTTAGAGGCAGTAGGTCATCTGGCATTTATAGCAGGGAGACAACGGTGCAATGCCAGCCTGTATCCTCATGTAGGAAAGGAGCAACAGGACAAAGTGTGTGTTGATGACTTTGCTGTTGGTAAGAGTGTAACAATGCAAAATAATGGTGGCGTTGACAACAAGACAGGGAGTGTGACTCTTCAGAACCTAGTGAGTAGAGAGGTCACGATTGGAAAGAGCTTGGGTATATTTTTTTGGGGTGGTGAGGAGTTTGCCAGAAGGGCCTTTGAGGAGTTTGAAAGAAGGAAAAGGGAAGAAAAGATGAACAAAATACCTAATTGGGATGGCGACAAGTTCTGGGACAAAGATGTTTCAGGTCAGAAGGATGAATTTGTGGTGGAAGACTGAGGCTTAAGTCATGGAGCAAGGAGGGTTTAAGTTTCTGCTTAGGGGTGGGTTTGGATGTTTTTGCTCTTATGGGGATCTCTTGTTTTGTTTTATTGGCTTGTGCTCAAGATTGTTTTGAGAAAAGTTGTAAGTTTTTTGTCATTTGGTTTTATGGGTTTTAATATGGGATCTTTGAGATCTTTTGGGCTCTTGGGTTTATTTCCTCTTCGGGTGATGTCTTATTTTTCAATAAAAATAAAATAAAATCTGTCTCCATATTTTATCAACGGAACGTTCACATTGTCCCCATCTGATAACACTTCGCAAAGGAGTTCACTGAGAAAATACCATCTGCATTCCATTTCCAGGTCCAGGTGTCTTCTTCCAACAAGTTTAAAATCTGTTATGAAAGCAAGTAAAACAGATCCACCACTTGATCCATTTCCTAATCTTGAAAAGCTCTTCTGAATGAAGGACTCCAGGCAATGCTATTTCCTCTCACTTAACAACAATTGGCCACCATTGCATCTTGATTTTCTACAAGTAGAAAAAGCTGGGGGAACAGCTCTTCTAGAGACCTGTTGTTGCACCATTTGTCTTTCCAGAATTTTAGTTGATGACCAGAACCCAGCTTAGGGGACAGACCACTGCCTAGAAGAGGAAAAATTTCCATGATTTTTGTTTTCTGGGTTGAACATATCAGAGAAATAGAAAAGAAAGGAAGAGAGATGAAGAGAATTCTAGGATCAAAAAGTTCAGTTTGGCGGCTAGGGCATCTCAACTAATAATAAAAGAAAGTAAGATTACAAAAATGCCCTTGTAGCATTAAAGAACAGAAAAATAACAAAGAATTAATTTAATTAAATAAGGAAACTAACTAACTAACAGATTTCAACGCTCCCCCTCAAATCGGAACATAGATGTCAATCATGCCCAACTTGTCACATAAATCATTGTGCCGCAGATGATGTAATCCCTTGGTGAAGATGTCTGCAAGTTGATTTGTGGAATTGACATATGGAGTGCACACTTCCCCATTTACAATTTTTTTCTTGATAAAATGCTTGTCGACCTCAATATGTTTAGTTCTATCATGAAGAATTGGGTTGGCAGCAATGTTAGTAGCAGCCTTGTCAAGTTCTTTATCCACATTACTTCAGCCACTCCGTGAGGCATTGCTCTATACTCAGCTTTAGCACTGGACCTTGCCACAACATTCTGTTTCTTGCTTCTCCATGTGACTAGGTTCCCTCTCACAAAGGTATAGTACCCACTAGTGGACTTTCTGTCATCAACTGATCTGGCCAGTCAACATCTGTATATACCTCAACCTTCAATTGTCCATTTCTTTGGAATAGTAAACCAGCCCCCAGAAACTTTTTTAGATACCTAAGGATTCTATAGGCTGCCTCTAAGTGTGTGGTATTGGGGGCATGCATGAATTGACTAAGAACCTCCACAGCATAAGCAATGTTTGGTTGGGTCATGGACAAATATAATAGCCTACCCACAAGTTTCTGGAATTGCTTTACATCCTTGATAATCTCACCTTGGCAATCACATGGTCTGTGGTTTGGATCAATGAGAGAGTCAGTAGGCTTAACTCCATGTTTTCCTGTATCCTGTAACAAGTATAGGATGTATTTTCTTTAATAAATGAAGATCCCCTTTTGTGAACGGGCCACTTCAGTTCCAAGAAAGTACTTAAAGGGACCTAGATCCTTCACCTTAGATTGAGTGGCTAGGAATTCCTTAAGTCTTTGAATTTCCACCTTCTAGTTGCCTGTGATCACTATGTCATCAACATACACTATCAGGGCTGCGATTTTCCCTTTTCCTTTTTTCACAAACAATGTATGATCAACCTGGCACTGTTTGTAGCCAATTTGTTGCACTGCTATATGAAACTTGCTAAACCAAGCTCTTGGTGACTGCTTTAGTCCATATAAGGACTTCTTTAACCTACACACTTTCTGATCTTGGTTTTGGGCATAGAAACTATGAGGTTGCACCATGTGCACCTCTTCTTCAAGATCACCATTTAGGAAGGCATTTTTAATATCTAACTGGTGGAGATCCCAATCAAGGTTAGCAGTAAGAGAGAAAAGAACCCTGATAGAATTCATCTTAGCTACTGGAACAAATGTCTCTACATAATCTACTCAATACACTTGAGTAGACCCTTTTGCCACCAACCGGGCTTTGTACCTTTCTACTGTGCCATCTGCCTTGTGCTTTACTGTAAAAACCCACCTGCACCCTACCGATTCTTTACCCACAGGAAGATCCACTAACTCCCATGTACCATTTTTATATAAGGCATTTATCTCTTATTTCATTGCATCTGTCCACTCAGGTACTGAAAGAGCCTCTGCCACATTTTTAGGTATAGGAACACTATCAATGGAAAAGAGGAAAGCACAAAAGAGGGTGAGATGTTTTCATATGAGACAAAATGGGAGATAGGATGTTTGGTGGTACAAGACCCAACTCCCTTCCTTTGTGCAATAGGGATGTCAAGGTCATTGGCAGACGAAGAATCAATAGCAATAGGGTTAGGAATATCAACAAGAATAATAGTACCTGGTTGGATGGGATTTGTCCCCAGTGGATCTGATGATGTCGGTGGTATAGCTTCAAGTTGCTCCACAACTTTTGAACTTGGCTGGCCCTTGTGATGACGAAGGAAGACACGAAATGGAGGAGGGTCAGGTGGATGAGGTAGTACCTGGACATGTTTCTCCTCCACCCTATTCTCCACCTTGAGGAGAAATAGGAAAGAAATGATCACTCTCAAAGAAAGACACGTCCGTTAAAACATGGTATTTCTTGGAAACAGGGTCAAAACAACAGTAACCCTTTTGTGAAGAAGGGTAGCCCAAAAATACACATGGAATAGCACGAGAATCAAGTTTACCACGGGTAGGAGACAAGTTTTGAACAAATGTTAAAGTTCACATAATAGGGGTATTTTGGTCGTTTGGGTGTATCTGTGTAAGAGTGAAAGGTCTGTTTTATTCAGGTCTAAGTTGTGTGCCCCATCACTTATGAGGGGCAATATAGTCTTTCTTGTAACCAAACTTATTTTGAGATAAATACAAGTGGGTCGACTAGAGATGACTGATTTTCCTCATCTGGCCAAACCCTTCTTCTTCTTCTCTACTTTAACCTAGAATCAAATAGGGATTTTACATGGTATTAGAGCAATAAAACCTAGTCCTTTTTTTCCCTTTTTTTCTTCTTTCCTCACTGTTTTTCTTCTTCTTGGGTTCGCCGCCAACCATTTCAGCTTTCTTCGATTTTCTTCGATTTTCTTCTAGCCTGAGTGGAAGCTCAACAAGAAGACAAAAAGGAGCGGTCGTTTTGTGGTTTTGGAGGTGAGTATGCCTCCAGTTACTGTGGTGGTGGTCGTTGAGGTGGTGTACTAGATGCCCTCTATTCTATGATACGAAGAGGGCTGTTTGTGGATAGGTATGAACAGTTTTGTTTTTCGCCCAAATAGTGGACTGTAAATGCTGTGTTTTGGTTCAAAATATTTTTTTGTGGAGATGTGAAGTGATTAGTATGCATATCAGCCTTGTTCTCCTTTGTTTTTACTTCGTATGTGTGCTGAAAGTAGGGTTTTTCGGCTGCTGAAGTTCATGACAGCAGTGGTGTGGTGGTGGTTGTACTGTGTTGAATGGTGTGTGGATGATTCTGAATAGTTGACCTTGTGTCATGTGGTGGTGTTCATACTGATTTCTGTGGTGTTGTTCATACTTCCTTGTGAGGTGAGCAGATTTAGTTGAAAATGTCGTCAACCGGAGATGGTAGTGACAACAAAACTTGGGTGATGATCTCTCCAGATTATCTGAATGTTCAAATGACATCCATTAAGCTGAATGGTGAGAACTATGTGCCTTGGGCCAAGTCGGTGGAGGTGTTCTTAAAGGCCAAGAAGAAGGTGAAGCATGTGAGAGAGGAAAAACCTTCCTCTTAACTCTCTAGGGTTTAGTGACTGGGAGCAGGAGGATGCTCAAATTATGACATGGTTGTGGAATAGCATGGAGCCAAAAATCAGTATGAACTTTATGTTCCTAGAAACAGCTAAAGAGATCTGGGATCATCCTCAGAAACTGTGTTTCGGGCAAGACAATACAACTAAGGTGTATCAGTTGTACCAAGAGTACTTCAATCTGAAGCAAGGTAGCCAGAGCTTGGAAGAATACTATGCAAGTTTGAGGAATATCCGAAATGAGCTTAATGTGTATCATCCTCTGACACCGGATGTTCAGGTTCAACAACAACAACGTGAGCAACTTGATGTAACGAGGTTTCTGGTGGGTTTGAAGGCTGAATATGAACTTGTCCGTGCACAAATACTAGGGGGGGTTTGCCCTTCCCTCACTTGAAGAAGTGTTTGCCCGTCTTAGGAGGACTTCTATTGAGTCTACAAAGCATTCTTCTCTCTCAGGCAGATCTGGTTTGGTGGTGGCTAGAGGTGGAGGCCGTGGAAATAGAGGTGGTGGTGGTGGTGGACTTCCAGGAAACCAAGGTGGTCCCATGTTTAAACGGGATGGTGGCTAGAGTGAAGGTCGAGACTCAGGGGGAGGTCGTGGTAAAGGAAGAAGTAATGCTCCTAGGAAGTGTACATATTGTGGATTAGAGGGGCACATTGTTAATTTCTGCTATGATTTACATGGTCCACCCAACACTTGGGCTAACCATGCTGTGAATAGGGGCAATGGTACAGTTAGTGAAAATCAGCAAATGGATCAAACTCCCTCCACATCTATTGGTGCTTTTGGGAAGGAGATGGTGAGTGTACCTCGTGCGGTATATGAGCAGTTCCTCCAAACATCTTCTCAGTAGAACACAACTACCCTTGCCCATTCAGGTATGGCTTGCTTGGCTTCCAAGCTTTCACATTGGATCATTGACACCGGAGCCTCGGACCATATGTCTGGGACTTCAAATGTATTCTCTTCTCTTTCTCGGTCCTCTACATCTCAAACAGTTACTCTTGCTAATGGTTCTACATCTCCCATTTGTGGCGTTGGTGATGTTGATCTCTCCTCATCTTTATCATCTGTTTTATATGTTCCTAAGTTCCCTTTTAACCTTATGTCCGTTAGTAGATTAACCAAGTCACTTAATTGTTCCATAACCTTTTATCCCTCTTCTTGTGTGTTTCAGGATCTCAAGACGGGGATGAAGATTGGTGGAGGGCATGAGGCAAGTGGATTGTATTATTTTGATGGTGGTGGTCCTCCAATAGCCTTTCAGTCGTCTCTTACTCTTCTTCAATGGTACTGTAGACTTGGTCATCTTTCTCTCAAAACTTTGAAGTTTCTGGTTCCTTCTTTGAGTCATATTTCATCGTTGGATTGTGAATTGTGTCAGCTTGGGAAACATCATAAAGCCTCTTTCAGTCCAAGAGTTGATAGTCGTGTTTTGAGTCCTTTTTCTTTAGTTCATTCTGATGTTAGGGGTCCAATCAAAGTGATGTCATACAATGGCTATAAGTATTTTGTAATTTTTGTTGATGACATTTCAAGAATAACATGGATTTATCTTATGAAAGATCGCGGTGAATTGTTCTCCATTTTTTAGAAATTTTATGCTGAAATATGTACACAGTTTGGTGTTCATATTAAAATTCTACACTCTGATAATGCAAAACAGTACATCTCAACACCATTTCAGCAATACTTAGAGCACAATGGGATAATTCATTAAACCTCATGTTCCTACACCCTACAACAGAACGGTGTTGCTGAACGCAAAAATCAATATCTCCTTGAAACTGCTCGGTCTATGATGCTTAATATGAATGTCCCAAAGCGTTTTTGGAGTGATGCTGTCCTCACATCATGTTTTCTCATCAATTAGATGCCCATGTCCATCCTTAGAAGTCAATCCCCTTTCTTCGTGTTGTTTTCCACCTTGTCCCCATTTCCTCTTACCCTGAGAGTCTTTGGGTGTATTTGCTTTGTTCAAAATTTGGGTCCTAGTTTAGACAAGTTAGATGCACGAGCTACTAAGTGTATCTTCCTTGGATACTCAAGGACTTAGAAAGGGTATAAGTGCTATAACCCAACTCTCATAAGTCATTTGTGTGCTCCGATGTCACCTTCTTTGAATCGATTCCTTTTTTCTCGGACAACATGGTTCCTTCTCCTTCCCCTGTAATTCCTTTTCCTGTCCTTGTTGAGGATCCTCTTCCCGTGGTCCCCATTCCAGTTGCAGTTCCCCCTGTAGTTCCTCCTCCCGTGCCAGTTACTACTGAGAGGCCACCAATCAGACAAGTGTATACTCACAGAAGCGCACCGGCCCCTCCTCCAATCTAGCCCTTGATCTTCCTATTGCCATGCGGAAAGGTAAGCGCACTTGTACTTCTCATCCTATTTCACACTATGTTTCCATTGCTCATCTTTCTGCTTTTCATCGCAACTTTATATCATTGTTATCATTTGTTTCCATTCCCAAGACTGTCCAGGAAGCCCTTACCTCCCTAGGGTGGCGGCAAGCAATGGAAGAGGAACTATCTGCTCTACAACACAACCGCACTTGGGAGCTCACTGCTCTTCCTCCTGGTAAGCATGTTGTTGGGTGTAAGTGGGTCTACACAGTGAAGTATCTCCCAGATGGCAGTGTGGAATGATTGAAGGCCAGGTTAGTGGCCAAGGGTTATTCTCAGTTGTATGGTGTGGACTATATGGAGACATTTTCTCCTGTGGCTAAAATTGGTTCAATTCGGGTGTTGATTTCCTTAGCTGCTATGTATGACTGGCCTCTTTTGCAACTAGACATTAAAAATGCCTTCCTGCATGGTGATCTCATTGAGGTGTATATGGAGCAACCACTAGGGTTTGTTGCTCAGGGGGAGGATGGTAAGGTTTGTAGATTCAAAAAGGCAATTTATGAACTGAAACAATCTCCACGAGCATGGTTTGGCAAGTTCAGTGAAGTAGTGAAAAACTTCGGGATGAAACAGTGTTAGGTAGACCATTCTGTGTTCAGCCGTGACTCAAAACATGGGAAAATCTTTCTAGTGGTGTATGTGGATGATATTGTCATAACTGAGAGTGACAATAATGGGATTGATAAGTTGAAGAAATTTCTACAAGACCACTTCAATACGTAAGATTTGGGTAAGCTGAAGTACTTCTTGGGAATAGAAGTTGCAAGGTCAAGACGTGGAATTAACTTATGTCAAAGACAATATGTTCTTGACCTAGTTGAAGAAACAAGATTGTTAGGTGCTAAACCAGCAGAGACTCCTATGGAACTGAATGTCAAGTTGAGTGTTGATGCAAGTGAGGAGTTTGACGATCCTGGAAGATACAGGAGGTTGGTGGGAAAGTTGAATTATTTGACTATTACCCGACTAGATATATCATTTTCTGTGAATATGGTGAGTCAGTTTATGCAACATCCTTGGGTTCCTCATTGGGAACCATTTTTAAGGATTGTTAGGTACTTGAAGGGTGCTCCAGGCCGTGGTTTGCTATATAAAAGTGGAGGGCCCCTTGATATAGTAGGGTATACTGATGCTGATTGGGCTGGTTCTGTATCAAATAGGAGATCAACTACAGGGTATTGTACCTTCCTAGGTGGCAATTTTGTAACTTGGAAGAGCAAGAAACAAATCGTGGTGGCAAGGAGTAGTGCAGAAGCTGTGTACGGAGCTATGGCTCATACCACATGTGAACTAGTATGGTTGAAGAACTTGCTACAAGAGATGGGGTTCTCGGTTGACAAACCTATGAGACTATACTGTGATAACCATGCAGCTGTTCACATCTCTTCCAATCTAGTCTTCCATGAGAGAACCAAGCATATTGAGGTTGATTGTCACTTTGTAAGAGAGAAAGTGATCAGTGGAGTGATAACCACATCTCATGTGAGTGTGTAGATCTCTTTACAAAGGGATTGTCTCGAGACAGAGTAGATTATATTTGTGACAAGTTGGGACTATATGACATATACTCTCTAACTTGAGGGGGTGTTAGAGTTCACAAAACAGGGGTATTTTGGTCATTTGGGTGTATTTGTGTGAGAGTGAAAGGTTTGTTTTATTCAGGTCTAAGTTGTGTGCCCCATCACTTATGAGGGGCAATATAGTCTTTCTTGTAACCAAACTTATTTTGAGATAAATACAAGTGGGTCGACTAGAGAGGACTGATTTTCCTCATCTGGCCGAGCCCTTCTTCTCCTCCTCCTTCTTCTTCTCTTCTTCTTCTTTCTCTTCTTCTTCTCTACTGTAACCTAGAATCGAATAAGGATTTTACACAGAACAATGACAACCAAACACATGAAGAGGGATAAAAGAAAGAGGAGCGTTAGGGAAGAGGAGCCGATGGAGGGCTTTATACCCTAGCAAGCAAGATGGCATGTGGTTGATGAGATAGGCAGCACATAACGTGTGGATAGACCCACACGAAGGAGATGGCGGTTTTTCCTTTCTGCAACACCATTTTGTTGAGTTTTGGCATAAGAGCTACGGTGGATAGACCCACACGAAGCAAAGAACTCTGTGAGGTCATTGTGGAAGTACTCTTTTCCATTGTCAGATTGGAAAATTCGAATCTCCGTCTGAAGCTAAGTGAATATCATGCGTTGGAAATCTTTTACAATTTTTGGCACTTCATCTCTGGACTGCATGGGATACACCCATGTATATCTGGAGTAGTCATCAATAAGTGTAATGAAGTATTTATAGCCAAGCTCAAATGGTAAGGTAATAGGGCCCCAAGCATCAGAGTAAACAATATGGAAAGGGAAATCAGATTTATTATTTCTTGAAAAAAAATGATTTCTACAATGTTTGCTCAACTGACAAGTTTGACATTTAAATTTAGACACTAACACTGCTTTAAACAAATTTGGAAGCAAGACCTTTAGTGACTCAAAAGATAAATGACCCAAATGACTATGTCATAAATAGACCTGACTTTTACTAAACTGACTCGTAGATTCAATAACTACAAGACTAGCTTTATTCTCTAGCATGTAAAGACCATCTACCATACGACCTCTACCAATCACCTTCCCCAAGTCCAAATCCTGTAGTACACAAGAAGGGAAAAAATGTCACTGAACAGTTTAATGAGTTTGTTCTACTGGCAGAAAACAAATTTATAGGCAATTGTGGAACATGTAACACATTAGAAAGGGTATGTCCAAAAGGAAGGGATATAGTGCCTTGACCAACAATGGTGGAAAAAGAGCCATCAAACGGTATTACATCCATGGGGAAGCTCATATCAAATCCTCCACTCACTCCACCTTGATTGGAAGGCCCACTAGACACACTAGAATCCTCAGATGACATGATATAAGGTCTGATTTGACAGTTCAGTTCAGTTCACAGTTCCACGGGAAGCCCAGTTTAGTTCAGTCAAAAAACAGATCTTAGGAACATCACACACATATAAGGAGGCAATTCAGGAACTAGGCAGCCCTTATATATAATCCTTCATCAACTACTTGAGCACACAGCCACTATAATTCCCCAAGAGACATTGGCAAACCACTGTCACACATTCACAGGTCATTCAGACCTACACCACCCAGTTGTCTGGGTATAAGAAACAGGATCCCCCCGATCCACAGTTCCATAAAAAAGTCACAGTGGTTGCAGGTCATCCAGACCTCTAAAACCCACTTACCTGGGTACAAGAAAGGATCACACGACCCACAGGGTTAAGAAGACTTGCCTTCACAGCATCAGAGTTCCCTTCTTTTAGGGTTTTCTTGGCACATGACCAAGAAAGAAAGGAAGAGAACCTAAAAGAAAGCCCTTCAAATCAGTTCGATCCACTCCCTAATCAGATTCGATCCACAGTAGAGGAGGAACTGAGAGATTGAGGAAGAAGAAACTGAGAAGACTTTGTCGCACTGCTTCTAACCCCAGAAAACCTGCTCTGATACCATGTTTTCTGGGTTGAGCATATCAGAGAAACAAAAAGAAAGGGAGAAGAAAGGAAGAGAGAAAAGAGAAGAGAGACGAAGAGAATTCTGGGATAAAAAAGTTCAGTCTGGCGGCGCCAGTCATTAATATTTATATTAGGGCGTCCTAACTAATAATAAAAGAAAGTAAGATTACAAGAATGCCCCTGCAGCACTAAAGAACAGAAAAATAACAAAGAATTAATTTAATTAAATAAGGAAACTAAGTAACTAACAGATTTCAACAATTTTCTTCCAAAGAGAATATCCCAAAGAAGGGAGGTTTGAAATGGTTAACCAGTCACCTCTGTCGGTGTCATACTTGGCTGCTAGTAATTTTCTCCACCAACTGTCTCTTTCTTTTGCAAATCTCCAAATCCATTTCCCCAATAATGCCCTGTTAAAAGTTCTCAGTTTTCTCACCCCCAAACCACCTTTTTCTTTTGGAGTACAAACTCGTTCCCAACTGACCAGATGGATTTTCTTTTTCTCCTCCCAACCCTTCCACAGGTAATCCCTCTGGAGCCTTTCTACTTTTTGAGCCACTTTTGTGGGGATTGGGAATAGAGATAGGAAGTAGGAAGGTAGGTTAGAAAGAGAACTTTTTTAGGAGAGTAATTCTACCTCTCAAAGAAAGATATTTGGCTTTCCAAGATGCCAATTTCCTTTCTAACCTTTCCACCACCAGGTCCCACACTAGAGAGGAGGTGCATTTAGCCCCCAAAGGGAGGCCTAGGTACATGGTCGGCAGAAAGCCGATCTGACAAGCAAGAGCTTCTGCTAATGCTTCAAGATTTTCTACTTTCCCCACTGGAATTACTCTACTCTTTGTGCAGTTCACTCTCAGACCTGACACAGCTTCAAACCAGCTCAGCACCCCTAGCATGACCCCCAATTGATCTACCTCACCATCAATAAAACACAGGGTGTCATCAGAAAATTGAAGCAATTGAACCTTTTCTCCTCCTGGAACTGACTCAAACCCCATCCACAGACCCTCTTCTCCTACTCTGTTGACAAACGAAAACAAAATCTCCTTTACACAAATGAATAGGAGGGGGGATAGGGGATCCCCTTTTCTTAGGCCTCTGGAACTCTTAAAGAAGTCAGCTGACTCTCCATTTACTAGAACTTCAAACCGAAGTTCATCTTTTCCAAAACAAAATCCAGACATTTCCAGTTGACATGATCATAAGCCTTCTCCAAATCCAGTTTACAGAGCAGCGTTTACTCTCTCTTTTCCTTGAGTCTATCAGCTTGTTTTCCACCAAAACACTAACATTTGTCTACCTGGCACAAAAGCAAATTGATTTTTTGCAATCACAGTACTAAGGACTTTTTTCATCCTCTCTACTAGAACCTTTTCCAAGATTTTGTAGAAGCTGTTTAGCAAACTGATGGGTCTAAATTATAAAATCTTTGATGTTTGTTGCACCTTCCACTTTAGGAATTAAGGAAATGAAAGTGGAATTCAAGATTCTTTCCAGAGCAGAAGATTGGTGGAAGTCTTGAAACACTTTCAGCATATCCACTTTCACCACCTTCTAGCATTTCTTATAGAAAAGACTAGTGAGACCATCCGGCCCTGGGGATTTATCAACTTCCAGATTCTTAACACTTGCAAAATTTCAGCCTCTGTAAAGGGGGCTTCCAGCTCTCTTTGCTGGGACTCTGAAATCCTCCTAAAATTAAGATCAGCCGGGAGAGGTCTTCTAGCCCAACTTTCCATAAACAAGTCTGAGAAATATTTGGTGGCAATATTTTTCATTTCAACCCCATTCTCTCCCACATGACCCTCAAATTCCACTCTCTCAATCTGATTAAACCTATTTCTTGCACTTGTAATCTTATGAAAAAAACTCGAATTTTTGTCCCCCGCTTTGAGCCATTTGACTTTAGCTCTTTGCCTCCATTTCAGTTCATCCTTAAAGGCTAGGTTGTCTAGAGTTAACCTAGCCTTTATATGAAGATTTACTTATCAAAAGAAAACTTATATGAAGATTCAAGATTACAATATTGCCCCTGATACTGTATGTTATTCTCTTACAATAATCAGTAATATCAATGACCTTAAGTACATACTCATTCAAAGTAGCTGTTATCCATAAAAAATTAAATCCATCAATAAAAAAATCTTCGTAATGTGATACCTTTTACACATACATCATATAGGGAAGTTCTGGTTACAATAAATATCTGCTTATTTTTCATATTAACTGACCAATAGTTTAATTTGTGGTGGAACTTTTGTTTTGTGAAGGTACTTATCACATTTTGATAAGCATGTGTGACTTTAACATGGTTGATTGTGAGGTTCTAGCTTTTTTTTATTTATTTTTAATTTATAACTGTTCCATAACTGACAGATTTAACTCTTTTGTCCAATTTAACAGCTAATGGTTTTAAATTATTCCCATGTTTTGGGGATAGAAGTAATGATGAAAATATGCAAAGTGTACAACAGAAACCTGCTAGGAGTTCAAATTGGTTCTCCTCTGTTTTTGAGTTGATAAAGGGTAAACGCACAGGTGAGCAATGAACTACATAGATTGAGGAGATTATAAAACTGTTTAATACATTTGAACACTGAATGCCTGCTAGAAATGTTATACATTATTTCTATTAGAACTTGCAACTGCTTTACCTTTTGGACCAAAATATTTGCATACAAACACTACAATGACCATTACCCAATGATGATGGTCCCAACTTCCTGGGTCTTTTGAGGGGTAGACTGGATGCTGACCTAAACTTTGGCAATTTTTTTTGGCACAAAGTGGGTGCTCTCAGACTCAAACCTGCATTCGCTGGCTTGTTAGCCTGAGGTTTTATCATTGCACCAAGCAATGGTGTCTGATAAAAACCCTTTAGGTTGGTTATGTAGCTTCTGCTTCAATTTTGAATATGACTTAATTGACATCCACTTGTTCTGTAGTGTAGTGAAAGAAATAATTCATACTTATTTGTTATGCTCATATCTTGATGTATTGATTCAGGGGATGCAGTACGACATGTTAAGGGAGATGCAGACTTAAATCCACAACATTCTTTGGCTGAATCTGAAACTAACCAGAAAAGTAATAATATTTCAGTTCAAGGAATTTTTTGCCTAGTAAATCTCATTCTGTTCTGTTTGCATTTATCTTGGGTTTGCTATGAATTTTCTTGTTGCATTGTCCACATTAAAGTCCAGTCAAATAGAAAGGATGAATCTTGATTAAAGAAGAAAATTGGGCCGATAAGGCTATCTACAATACTAGGTCAAGAAGTATTTTTTTTTTCAAAAACTAATTCACAAGATATGATTTTCATCATTTTCTGATGCTAAGGTGTGACTCATGGTGTTGCACTTGCCTGAAGTACATGCCATTAGCTTCATGAGATTGCCTTTTTTTAATTAGTAGATAAATATATAAATCTAAAATAAATTACATGAAAAAGAAAATAGCAAAATAAATAAAAAAATATGAAAATTCATTTCTCACCTGTAAAACACTTCAAAATAAACATGATTAGCATTTATAATTTTCATGTGTTGCATAAATTGTAAAAAAGAAAATGAAATTCAGAAATCAATAAGTAAGTTCAGTTAGTAAATTAATATTACTTACTGTTCACTGAAAATTATATATTCAAATAGACAATAAGATTTTTTTTTGATTGATAACTGCAAATTCCATTATTATTAAAAAGAGGTAAGAGTACAAGGAGTTTAATTACTGTGAACATTCAATGAGAGATAAAACCTCTTATCTCACCCCCAAAACCAATTTTCTCACTTACAACTGTGCACAGGGATTCTCTCCCCACCCCTTGTTTGGCTAATGCATCAGCTAAAGAATTGGCATTCACTTGATCCAACAAACAATTACTTCCATGTCTCTAGTTATCCATCTGAACTTCTTATTTTCATTATTATAAGTCCATAATTTCATCTCTTTACCTTGTATCCAACTCACAACCAGCTTTGAATCACCCTAAATAAGTAGTTTTATAATGTTTAATATTTTTTCCCTTTGCAGGTCTTCCATCAATGCCAATATTCCCCTCTAAGAGAATCACCCTCCCCCACCGGTCCTAAGTAAAGAGCAATTATCTTGCACCCCTCATCTCTAAATACTCCTCCAATACCTGAGATTCTTGGGTTTTCCTTGCTACTACCATCAAAGTTTGATGAACCCTCTTTCTAGTGGAGACCATTGATGATTGATGACAGTCTTATTTTAACATGAATCTGCCACTTCCTTCCACTTTCTAAGTTTGTCATCCATTGAGACATTTGAGAAAGTTTCCAAAGATTTCAGCCAATGAGCCACTCTGATCATTATTGTTTCAATTATGCCTTCTCTCCTTTTCCAAAAATATTCTTGATCTCCTTTCTTCCCAAATTGTTCATACTGTTTCCTTTTTTGTGCATCTCCACATAAGTCTTCCCCTTTTCTTTGGCCATGTAAAGGTAGCTGGAGCAAAAAGGCTTTGAACGTTTGCTGGAGGATTCCACCTACATCCAAACAGAGAGAAAAACCATTCCCAAATTGAGATTAAATTAGTAATATACTTAATTATATCAGTAGTTCTTATGGCATTTAGTGGGATTGTTTGAGTTAGTTTTCTTTTTTTTTTTTATTGATAACAAGATTCATTAAAATGAGAAATCAGAATACATACAAGATTTAGGGAGAGATAAAATGACTTGATTCTCCCCCAAAACAACAAGAAAATTACAGAGTTGCCCAAAACAATTGACCCCTACCCACCCCCTGTTTTGCCAAGTTATCAGCAAAGGCATTTGCAGTTCTTTTCACCCAATGAACCTGGATTTCCACTCCCCTCAGCAGCCACTTAACCTCTCTTCTCTCATTAGCATAGATCCAAAATCCATTACCCTTCCTTAACCAATTTAACACTAGCCAAGAGTCTCCTTCAATAATCAATTTTTGGATGTTCAGCTCCTTCGCTTTCCTTAGCCCTACTAACAAAGCAAATTGTTCAGTTCTAAGAGAGTCTCCCAACCCAATGGGAGCTGAGTATAAAGCAATCACCATCCCACTTTCATCTCTGAATACACCTCCCACACCTGAAGGTCCCAGGTTACGTTCACTACTCCCATCGAAGTTTAACTTCAAGAACCCCGGGGATGGAGGTGACCACAGAGGGCACACCATTGATTGATTTGGCACAGAGGAGGTCACTTCTTTCCAATTGTTCAGCAGCATACCAGAGACATCAACAAACAGCTCCAAAGTTTTCAGCCATTGCAACACTCTAACTGTTATGACCTCAATCAGGTCTTTTTTCTTTCTTTCTTTCTCAAAGAAGGTTCTTTGATTCCTTTCTTCCCACAATGTCAAACAAATGGCAGCTCTCAAACATCACCACATGACTTTACCTCTTTTCTTCGGACACCTAAAGAAAGAAGCAGCAAACCACCCTTGTATGCTTGGGGGAGGGAGCCACCTGCACCCAAATAGATCCATAAACCAAACCCGAATATCAGAACTGAAAGGGCAAGAAACTAGTAAGTGGTAGTAACTTTCACCATCAGCCTTGCATAAGATGCACCGGTGTGGAGACAAGCACCTATTAGGCCTTTTCCTTTGGAGTAAATCACAGGTATTACATCTTTCCAAGAAGGCTTCCCAACAAAAAGCTCCAATCCTTAGAGGGACCGGTTTACCCCAAATTTCCTTTACTGGGAAATTTTGAAAGCTACTGCTAGCGGAGTACACCAAAGACTTAAAGAAGGAAGCACAGGAAAAGAAGACATAAGGGGTTAAAGTCCATATCCTATTATCCCTATTTGATGGGTCTAAAACCACCCCATTCAGAATTTGAACTAACTCCAAAGCATCCTCAAGTTCTGAGTCCCTAAGGCCTCTGCTAAAGTCCAAATCCTAGTCAAAACCATAGGTAGACTCGGAAGGAACCAGAAAGGAAGGGATAGGTTCCCCTTTAAATTGAAAGAGTGAGAATAAGGATGGAAACTTATCTTTTAAAGGAACTTCTCCCACCCAAAGGTTTTCTCAAAACTTCACCTGGTTACCTGAGCAAAGATCATACTGATGTGCTGCAAGAAAGAAGGGAGAATGGCATGTATGGATCTCCAAGGAGAGGCTCTAGTAGTCCTTGCCACCAGTCCAGCGTCCCACCCATCATCAGCAAGCCCATGTATACTCAGTGTCACCTTATCCCATAACTTATCTCTGCCCTCTATTAACCTCCATAACCACTTTCGTAAAAGATCTTCATTTCTCTTCCTAATGTGTCCTAGCCTCAAGCCACCATCCTCCCTATTTCTAGAGAGAATCTCCCAATTCACCCTAAGATCTTTCCTGTCCTCCCCTGACTCCCACAAGAAGTCCCTCATCAGCTTCTCTAAACTTTTACTTACACCCTCAGGGATTGCCTATTTATTTATTGTTTGATTGCTCTGCTTAAGTTGGTCTAGGCTGTCTTTTGAATTGATGCTAATTATAAAGAAATTAATAGTTGCATGTTGAAGGTGTTGAATTTTATCATGATCATCATCTAAAATTAAACAAGTGTTTATGTCTTTTCTTTCCCTTAATAGTTCATTAATTCAAAAGTAACTCATCTGCAAGTGTTTGGTACTCTTTTGGTCATGTAAATCTACACCAGGAACCAAATTACCTGGATGCACCAGCACCTAAGAGCAAGTCAGTTATCCAAAGGGAAGCCCCTTGGTAGATGAAAACATTGTTCCAATTGGATCCAAAAAAGAAGCTTTTCTGCTTGAAGATGTACAAGTTAACATTAGAGAAGACTTGGATTATTCACCGAGAAAGAGCACTGTAGGTATGAGAGTGGATTCTAAATCAAATTTGTTGATGACATATATAAGAATATTTTTTGATAAATGATAACTCTGATTTTGATGCCTTAAGGGCATCAATTCAGGGGTATTTTCGACCTTAGAGTAGTCAAATTGTGTCGTTTCCCAATTAATTTCAATGTTGTGACCTCTGAGGATCTCTATGCAAAACTGGGAAGTTTTCATGGCTAAAATGCAGATTTTGGGAAGCTGGTGTGAAGTCCAGTTGAGAGAGGGGGTGTTTTTGTGAAAAATTGAAAGCAGAAGGGCCTCCTAGCTACTAAACCCAGTTTGGCGCCCCTCCTACTATATTAGCATGCTCCCCACGTTTTAGCAAACCCTAGGGCACCTTTTTACTCATTCTTTTCACTCTCAGGAAACCCTAGCCGCCCCTAGCTGATTAACTTCACCCTCCACTCCTAATCTCCACCATCCATTCTAGGGCACACTTTTTGTAGTTTTTAAACCCTAGGGCGCCATGAGAAGTTCCCAGTTTTGCACAGAGACCTTAATTGGGAAAAGGACACAATTTGACTACTCTAAGGCCGAAAATATCCCTGAATTGATGCCTTAAAGGCATCAAAATGCAGAGTTATCACACCCCCCAACTTAACCATTGCTAGTCCCTTAGCAATGCAGCCTTAAAATTACACTAAGCATAGAGATCCTTCCCATCTCAAGATCATCCCTAACAGAATTACTCAAGCATCCTGATTTCAGAATTCTCAAACTCTGTATAGATCGGTATTGGGCTTAAGGGGTAAAACTGTCTTACTTTGAATATTATAGAAACTTGGCTTAAAAATCTTATTTACCCTTCCATTCGCAGGTTGTTTTGATAATTTGAGGTTGATTTTTAAAATCAGACATGTATTCTTCTTATCATTTCTAACAGCGGATTTCTACCCCTGAATTTGATATGCATACTTATTTTTTGTTACCTTCCACCGTTTGACGCGAATCTCGACACTTGCCTTAGGTGAAGAAACCCGGTTACTAAGTGTTAGGTAATTGTCTTTGGCATTCCCTTTTCCGTTTGATGCGAATCTCGATACTTGACTTAGGTGAAGAGACCCGGTTACTAAGTCTAGGGTGTCCATTGACCTTTTATTCTCTCTCCCTTTTTTTCAATACTATTCAGGGTAGTCCACTGTCTCTTAACAATTTGAAGAATTTTTGTCTAATTTCTTAATCTTTCGCTTTTTATCTCGACAGGGGCAAACTTGGGAGTATTTTCCAATTTCTAAACGGTTTCAACAATGTTCAAATAAGACCAATTTTTACTCCTATCACTTGCTACCAATTTCTACAAAATTCAATATTCTTTTATCAGTTTCCTCAACTTTTTCTGTTTTGGAATCTCTTTTAATGGAAAATTTTAAAAAAAATTTTAGTAAAATTTTAATTCTACATATTTAAATGGTTAGCTTCTCAATTTTTTTTTTCTCTCTTTCCTCACCCCCCAACTTAAATGCCATTGTCCCCAATGGCATGACTAGAATGATGCAAAAAGGATTTGGGCTAAAGGGAACAATGAATAGGGTTTTCCTGAGGGGTTCAAGGTTTGCCACCTGGTCTCGAATCATGAAACAAAAACTCTAATCCTAAAAGTAACTGAAAATTACGTTGGGTTGCCTCCCAACCAGCGCTAAGTTTAACGTCTTCAGTCAGACACATTTACACACTTTCTTCATCTAAACTCTCCGACTCACTTTCATCTTCTAACAAACAGGGATCAGATTGGGCTAACCAAGGGGTAGGTAGGGCATCCAAAAGATTGTCCACTATATCTACCTTGCATTTATGTTCCCCTAGGTTTTGATACTTAGAGGCACTAAAAACGTTTAATCGGACTTTTTGCTCCCCTAATAAAATGTTCATTTCCCCCGATTTACAGTTTGTATTAGCCATTGCTAGAAACAGACATCTTAAGATTATCGGGATGTGGTTCAATTCCTCGGTTAGGGTCATGTCTGGGATGATGAAATCCAATGGGAGGTGACAACCCTCTAGCCTGACAATGACGTCCTCAATAACACTTCGAGGGGACTTGACTAACCAATCCGCGAGTTGCAGAATTACCAGGGTAGGTTCTAACTCGCCGATCCTGAACTTGTCATGAATGGACAGAAGCATATTTATACTGACCCCTAGATCCAATAAGGCCTAGTTGAAGGTGATTCCAAAGACGACACAACTTATGAAAAGAGCATCAGGATCTTTCAGTTTTTGGGGAAATTGGTTTAGGAGAGCTGCACTAATATCTGTCGAGAGCATCATTTTTTGTGGGGCCGATCGTGGCTCCATCATTTGAGTACACAGCTATTTCAAGAACTTGGCATAGGCCAGGATATGTTGGATCGTGTTGAGGAGAGGGAAGTTAATATTGGACTTCCTTGCTCTCCTTGTTGCAAGTCTCTTTCTTCTTTCGCATTGGCCCGACTATGAGTGCAGTTGGAAAGGGAACTACTGGTTGGTTCATTATGCGCTCTTCTTCTAAGTTTTCCTTTCCTATTTGTTCTCCCCCCAACTTAGGGTCTTCCTGCTCCTTTTCTTCTTCTCACACGGGCCCTCTAAAATCCTCCCACTCCCTAAGGTTGTAATAGCCTTGGTGTTTTCAAGCTAAGGGTCCTTAGGAGGTGGTTGAATCTACTGTGGAGGAAATCCCAATGGCTGATTTCTAGGGTTCACAATCGGTTGACTCGGTAGTTGCCCTACTCCTCTCCTCTTCTTGGCTTTGGCTAGCTGTCCTATTCGGCTCTCTAATCTATCGATGGATTGCTACTGATTTATGACCAGCTGTTGAAGCTATATGAATTGATCATCTACTGTACAGGTTTGAGGAGGTTGAGGGTAAGCCTGATACGATTGGACCAGTTGGTTCCTAGGGTACACTTGCTGGAATGAACTCTGTACTTGTGGCCTCTGAAATTGTTGGGCCATGGAGTTGGATGGTATTGTTGTTGGGACTGCATGTAGGTTTGACATGGTTGAACCGGTTGAGTCCCAGGGTAATCTTTGTACTCCTAGTGGGTCTGGGCTTCAGACCATTGAGAGTGAACATCCGATAGGGGGTTTTCTTGGACTTGGGCCCTATAGGTGAAGTTGGGCTGATTTTCCCACCCAGGGAAAAATTTGTTGGCCGCATGTACTTGGTTTGGACTAACTGGTTGACATGGGCCTACCGCAGGGCACTGGCTAACATGATGGGCCGGGTTTGCATAGATGGAACGTGATGGATAGGATGACAAGGTTGGGTATGGGCCACTTTGTTGATGATATCCAAGGACCTGGTCAATTCTGTGGGCCATCCCATTAATCTTGTCTAGTTGTCTAGACACATGGTTCCAATCTATTTGTGGCTCAGGTTGGAAGTAGTTTCTCATTACACACACTCCAACCATTGAATTCATTCTCTTATTTTGTTTTAACCCCCTTTTTTGTGAAATTTGAAATTTAAATTCAAATTCAAATAGATTTTGAAATTTAAATTCTGCAATTTAATATCAAATTTGAATTTTTTAATTTTTTTACTCTCTTTTTTTGTTATTATTTTTTTATTTGAAATTTAAATTCAAATTTAGATTTTGAAACTTAAATTCTTGAAATTTAAATTCAAATTTGAATTTTTAATTTTTTATTCTCTTTTTTTGAGATTTGAAATTTAAATTCAAATTCAGATTTTGAAATTTAAATTCCTAAAATTAAAATTAAAATTTGAATTTTTAAACTTTCAAAGAAAAAAATGCAAACAAATCGACCACACGACCTAGGGCTGACCTAGGCTTTCCTAAACTAGTGGTTCAACCAATGTGAATCCTCTTAGGTTCATTTGGAATTACACCACTTCCTTTGGTTAGCTAGGTAAGAAGTGGGGATGTGGGAGGCTCCCCTTGCTCTTGCAAGGACCTAATTAAGTAACCACAAAACCCGCTTTGGCGTAGCCGTTTAACCTCTTTCCTTACACACCAACCGCCAGTTATGGAAAGTAATCACAAGCTTTCCTAAAATTTAGCACACCTTTGAACCAAATGTGAGGCTTCCCTAAAGGATCTTGCTATCCAAATTTTAAATTAGGGTTAGGGTAAACCGCACGTGAAGAGTGGTGATTTTTGGGCCAAGGAAGGGTGATGAAATCCCCACCTTATCTTATTTAAGTTGGATGCCCTTAAAATGGATTAACGGAAAGACAAAATAAACACAAAATGAATGCAACTAACTACAATGCATGAACAATTATTTCTAAAATGCAATTTAGTAATATAATATAAACGAATAAAATAAACTATGCACAAGAAGCAATTAAAATAAAAAGAAACCTAGCACATTCACAACTAACAAAATAATTTCAGCAATGAAATAAACCTATATGATGCATGCTCTAGAATATCAAATCCTAAATGATGGAATGCAAAAAAAAAATATTATCTTTTTTCGATTTTTTATTTGTTTTTATTTATTTATTTTTAAATTCGAAAGTTTAAATTTAAATTTCGAAATTTGAAATTGAAATTGAAATTGAAATTCAAATTTGAAAATTTAAACAATTTCCTATTTAACGATTAATTATTCAATTGAATAACTAAAAAAAGGAATTAAATAATGCAACAACTAATTATAACAAATAGAAAATAAAAGAAATAATTATGCTAAAAACGAAATTAACAACTACCAAAATAAACTCTAACAAGAAAATTGCTATTCTAAAATTAAACCGAAAATAAAATAAACAAAAGAAAATTATGCGGCAATAAATAAAATAAATGATTTTTTTTCTATTTTTTTCTGAAATAAAAGAAAAACACAAACCTAATAAGACAAAACGGGAGAAAAAATAATACTAGAAAAAAAATAGATCTAGAAAAATAATAAAGAAAGAAAAATAGATTTAGAAACAAAATGGGAGAAAAATAATACTAGAAAAAAAAATAAATCGGATCTAAAAAAAATTAATTAAAAATTCGAAAATCAATATTCTACCAAAAAAAAAGAGTTCAAAAATAAAAATAAAAATAAAATCAAAAATAAAATGGGACGACTACATATGAAACGCAATCCAATTTCTCTTCTCTCCCGTAGTCCCACAACGCTCCGGTACCCCACCTTTCGCTATTCCGTCTTGCAGAATCAAAGAGAAACATGAATTAAACTGAGATAATAGATCAAGTAATAAAACGAAAAAGAAAAATAATGAAACAGATCCAGACAAAGCAAATAAAAATTTTTCTCTATGCTTCCCCAACAACGGCGCCAAAAAGTAAACATGTATATAAGAATGTTATGGGACCCTTTTGAGATGTCTACTTTATTTGGAATTTCTTTAATTATTGTCCATGGTGCATCAAACACCTTATTTTCCCTCATATATCTGTTGAGATTCAGCAGTTTCTTATGTTTTTCTTGTTTGTAATCATTAGTTAATGTTATTGAATCATTAGTTAGTGTTATTGGGCCCAAGGGCCATTAGTTTATGATGTTTTTTGGAGCTGTTTTATGTTATGAACAGTAGCCACCCTATTAATGCCATATTAGTCTTTGTAATCAATCTTTTTTATGAGTATATAAGATAATGAGTGGGGCAGCTAGACCATTATTGGCTTCTCCCCATCTCTTCTTCTCTTCTCACTAAGAACTTGAAGGGATGGGAGATCCATCATATGGATGGCCGAACCCTGCAAGAAGGTTGGGTGAAATTTCAAAAATTTCTCTCTTCCATCCGAGAATCGTATTCCCTAATTTAGAAAACTGCATTTTCAAGGTTCGTTCTTGAAACAAAACCGGACCAGATCTGAAACCAAAAGAAGGGAGAGGGAAATACCTGATACGGAATTAAAAGGAACTCCCAACATAGGTGTTCACGCCCAAAGAGGATACCAAATCTGCCTCCATTAAAGATGACACAACGTATGTTGAGGCAGGACCAGCAAGAACCTAGGATTCTTCACCAAGAATCGAGCAGGGTGGTGTGAGCACAACTTCTGATTGTTTCTTCACCAAGAAATAATATCAAGAACACTTATTGATCACTCCAGTAGGTGGAGATCGAATTGGGATGGCACCAAGAACTGAGGGAGAGAAGAGACTGCAAAAAGGAGTGTGTTCTCTCTATGGAATTTGCCCCTTATTTATAATCCCTTCAGGATCAGCTTCCTAATCTGATTAGGAATGAGATTTCCTAATCTAAATCTTGTATTTAGATCTGGACTCTCAAGTTGATAAGACTTATCTTATCCAACTACTAATCCTGGTCAAATTATAAACCCAGAATGGCCCAATTTAATTAAACCATTTAAGCCCAGTTCGAAATGGGCTTTAGGCCCATTAAGTCATACTGCTCACTTAACCCATTATATGTTGGCTAGTTTGGTTTTCTTTGTATGGTGTGGGACCCAAGCATTGATCTACACATCAGCCACATGGGTTCAGCCCAGCCTTTGTTACAAGGCCTGACCGAATTCACTGTAGGTTACAGTGAACCCCTGAGTCTATCACAATGGGCTCTTAATGGGCCCAACATTTACACTAAATGGTCCTTGGATCGAGCCATCTTGTGAAAACCCAAGGACTGTAGATAGATGCAAGATTAACCCATCAGGTATTACCCTCAATGGCCTTACACTTAACCTCTCAGCGCATAATGATCAAACACTGCTTGACAAGAGAGGACCTCTCCTTCAACTGCAAGGTACAATGCTACACTCTTTACTCACATGGATCCCGGGAATTAAAACCTTTTTGCAAACAATTTGAAACCATAATATATAAGTATATCTCTATATAAATATATTTTGCATAACCAAATTTCAAACACATTTAAAATCCACTGCCAGCAGTTTAGGTTTCCCTCAGAGAGAGTGCATTCCCCGATCATTCACTTTGTCCGACAAAGGGGCTGATCCTGTCACTATGATCACCCACTCAGGTGAATTCTTAGACTATTCCAACATACCTAGGTTTTGACCCGATAAAGGATCTCACTGATTGACATATCAAAGACAGCCCAACCCGACACCTAGTGCAGTACCACAATCGAGTCTAGGGGTCAGGTGTAACATTCCAGTTTTGCCCATCTATCTCCAAGGTCCAGGGAAATACTAGAATTTTGGTCCGATTCAGGGTTTCAAGAAAACCCACATTGCATGTACCTCAGGTCTCACCCTGGTAGCTGAGACAAGCCACCCCAACCAACTTGGCGGCACATCAATGTCAGCCTTGGCAGGATAAATCTCCCCAGATCTATCCAACAACTGTGAAAATTCTAAACTAACACGAGTCTCATAAGTGTCCAGTTTAAGGGTATTACACAGAAACACACCATAATATCACAAATCAATTATGCACTTTATTCATTTACAATAAATGACAATAAGTAATTCAATCTGATTGGAGCTAAGGGCATACACTGTCTAACAAAACTCTCCCTTTCTCACTGTTATCAAATCAGATTATTGTTTTTTTTTTCTACTTCAAAATAAGGTTTGTCAAACACTTTATTTTCCATTATTTGAAAAATATATGCCTTACATATTATGCATTTGTAGTCATAAACACATAATTGTGGTGTTATTTTCTTGCCTGCAATGCCAAGAAATAACACGTTTGTGACATCATGCACTTAGTTTTGAGCAAATCACTGACCAAATTTGCATTGATGAATGTAGCATTAACAACAGAGAACATCGTTTCATCACTACCTTTGACATTTCTGACTGGGGAAGAACCTGATGTTAATGAGAAAATGAAGGATCCAACAGAACTTTGGACAGATGAGGGTGCAACTGCAAAATCTGATGAAGGTATTAACAAGATTCACTAGAAGTTCTTGAGTGCAATTTACCAAATAGGAAATATATGTGTATGGATTCTTTGGAAAAAAGAACCTATATTATGTCATTATGTCAACTTTCAGGTTCCAAACTCTAGTAATAAACGTTGCATTTTTTTCTTCACAACACCTATTTATATTTCCATTATTCTCTCAGATTGTTATTCATTATACAATAAAGTCTTGAACATGAAAATATCTTAGAACGGGATTCACGGACAGGTAATTATTGTAGGAATGGTCTGCATAATGACCAGAGTTATTCATCAACTTGAGGTTAAATTAGTAATGTATTTAATTATATCAGTAGTTCTTATGACATTTAGTGAAATTGTTTGAGTCAGTTATTGGGATTGCCTATTTATTTATTGTTTGATTGCCATGCTTAAGTTGGTCTAGGATGTCTTTTAACTATAAGGAAATTCATAGTTTCATATTGAAGTTGTTGAATTTTATCATGATCATCATCTAAAAGTAAATAAGTATTTGTCTTTTCTTTCCCTTAATAGTTCATTATTCAAAAGTAACTCATCTGCAAGTTTTATGTACTGTGCATTTGATACTCTTTTGGTCATGTAAATCTACACCAGGAACCAAATTACCTGGATGCACCAGCACCCAAGAGCAAGTCAGTTATCCAAAGGAAAGACCCTTGGTAGATGAAAACACTGTTCCAATTGGATCAAAAAAGGAAGATTTACTGCTAGAAGATGTACAGGTTAACATTAGAGAAGATTTGGATTATGCACCTAGAAAGAGCACTGCAGGTATGAGAGATGATTTTCAATCAAATTTATAGATGCTTATATATTTTTCGGTAAACATGTATATAAGAATGTTATGAGACCCTTTTGAGATGTCTACTTTATTTGGAATTTAAGTTATTGTCCTTGGTGTATCAAACACCTTATTTTCCATTATTTGAAAAACATGTGCCTTATATATATTATGCATTGGTAGTCTTAAATACATATTTGTGGTGCTATTTTCTTGCTTGTAATTTTTTTTTGAGAAGTTAACTTTATTCATAACAAGAAAGGTACATGAGGAGATGTACACAGAGATCAGACACTCAAAGAGTTACACAGGCAGAAAACTATCACTGAATAAGTAATCCCTGTGAGCAAATAATTGACCATGCACTTGGTTTTGAGCAAATAATTGACCAAATTTGCATTGGTGAATGTAGCATTTACAGCAGAGAACACTGTTTCATTGCCACCTTTGACATTTCTAATTGGTGAAGAACTTGATGTTAATGAGAAGATGAAGGATTCAACAGAACTTTGGACAGATAAGAGTGCAACTGCAAAATCTGATGAAGGTATTGACAAGATTCACTAGAAGTTCTTGAATGCAATGAGCCACATAGGAAATACATGTAAGAACCTATACAATGCCAACTTTCAGGTTCCAAACTCTACTAATAAACTTTTCATTTTTTTTTCTTGAAGTTCTCTCTAATTGTTATTCACTATACAATTAATTCTTGGACATGAAAATATCTTAGCACAGGATTCATGAAGAGGTAATTATTGTAGGAAAGTCTGCATAATAACCATAGTTACTCATCAACTTGATGTTAAATTAGTAATGTACTTAATTATATCAGTAGTTTTTAAGGCATTTAGTGGGATTGTTTGAGTTGGTTATTGGGATTGCCTATTTATTTATTGTTTGGTTGTTCTGATTAAGTTGGTCTAGGTTGTCTTTTGACTTGATGTTAACTATAAAGAAATTAATAGTTGCATGTTGAAGTTGTTGAATTTTATCATGATCATCGTCTAAAATTAAATAAGTATTTATGTCTTTTCTTTCCCTTAATAGTTCATTAATTCAAAAGTAGCTCATCTGCAAGTTTTATGTACTGTGCGCTTGATACTCTTTCGGTCATGTAAATCTACAGCAGGAATCAAATTACCTGGATGCACCAGCAGCCAAGAGCAAGTAAGTTATCCAAAGGGAAGCTCCTTGGGAGATGAAAACTCTGTTCCAATTGAATCGAAAAAGGAAGCTTTGCTGCTTCAAGACATACAAATTAGCATTAGAGAAGACTTGGATTATGCACCTAGAAAGATCACTGCAGGTAGGAAAGATAATTCTCAATCAAATTTGTAGTTGACATATATAAGAATATTTTTTGTTAAACATGTATGTAAGAATGTTATGAGACCCTTTTGAGATGTCTACTTTATTTGGAATTTCTTTATCTTTCCATGGTGTATCAAACACCTTTTGTATAATCTGTTACATGGTGACACATTTGTTTGTTCTTGGGTTGTTTTCTCATCTCTTGTGCATATTTCTTATTATTTTAATCAATTTCTATTTCGAATTATTATTAGTAACTGTTAGATTTTTTTTTGACAAATAACAGGAAAATTTTATTAAAAAAGGAAAAAGCTGAATACAAACTAAAGGCAGGTGTTAAGATAACACCCCCCAAACCCAACAACTACTTCAGCTACTCGCATACAGCAGAGAAGAAACAGGAGAGAAAACAAGAGATTACACTAGCACAGCAAACACTACTCCAGTTTAAAGGAAATCAACACTTATCTGGTGTGCTCATATCCCTTCCAGGGTCTGTTTTTTTTTTTGTTGTTTCTGCCTTAAAGCTGGGGAATCTACCAACCATATTCTGCTCCACTGTGAGGAAACTTGAAAATTTTGGAACTTTTTTCTATCATTATTTGAATACAGCTGGGTTTCCCAAAAAATGTGGTTGAATGCTTAGGGCAATGGTCAGGAAGAGGATTAAGCAAAAGAGGGAAAACTTTATAGCAATCTGCTGCACATGCTATTTTCTGGAGCATTTGGGAAGAGAGAAACTACCAGGTGTTTACCAACAGAGCAAAAAACTTTGAGGAGCTGATTTCTCTAATATGTTACAGATGCTTCTTGTGGACTTCCAGCTCAACTCACTTCAGAGGTGTCACCTTTGATGACCTCCAAAGAAACGCCGTAAATTTCCTTCACTCTAATCAAATACAACTCATCACTCCCCACAGTTTCAGATCTGATGTGGATGGCGAGACGACCTTGTACTTTGATGGTAATGCTTTTGGAAACCCGGGTGTAGCGGGTATTGGAGGTGTAATTCGAAATAGAAATGGTATTGTCAGTTGGGCTTTTAGTATGGCAGCTCTAACCGGCATCAGGAGTGCAAAAGACATGAGCTTACTAAATCTTACCATTAAAGGAGATTCAGCCAACACCATTAATTGGCTTTCTAATCCTGACAGTGGGCCTTGGGCCTTAGCTCACTACCTGGCTGAAGCGAGAGACATCCTTGCTGCTTTAAATGCCCATGTGGTCTGGATTCCAAGGGAGCTAAACTCTGAAGCTGATAGTCTAGCTAAATCTGGTGCTCACAGGGATTACCTTTTTAGTGATAGTTCTCTGCCTATGTAACTTTCTGAGTGCTTATCTGTTGTGTACATTTCCTCATGCACCTCTTTTTTTTTTGAATAAAGTTAGCCTTTTCTCAAAAAAGAAAAAAAAAACAACTACTCCAGCCAAGCAATTCTATGCGTAGATCAATCTTCCACCTCATCAAACTCATCTGGACCTCCTTCCTCATCCCAAATTTCTCCCCCTAACACTTCAGGAACCTTTCTCATGCTTTTAAGCTTCCTCTTTTTCTCAAAAGCTCTTCTATCAAAGTCCTCTCCTCCTAAAAAGAACAAGCTCAAAGACTTGCCGATTTCCACCTCTTTGTCAACTAGAATCTTCAAGTCCGCTCCTCTTTTCTTTTTTGTCTTATCCCCTGACGTCACTTCAACAGAAACCTCTTTCAAATTGTAATCATTCCAAATTGTTTTTTCTGCACAATCAGACTCTGTTAACTCCACTCTTTGAGAATCCACCAGAGGGGATATCTTTCTAGCCTCTTTGGAAGAGAGCGACGACTCCAATGCACATCAATAGACCTTCCCTTATTTGTTGGGCTGTCTGTTACCCAACCCTCATTATCTTTTACATACATTAGTGTGATATGGTTCCCTGATGCAATTATGCCCTGTTCACCTCAAGTTTTGCCATAGTATGATCCACATTATTGGCTAATCCTCATATCCATATGAAAGTTGCAACAAGCTCTCTTGATAGTTGAATAATCTTTCTCATACCATTCCTATATTGCCATGATCCTTGGTTAGTGCTACATATCCAAATTAGCACTGTTTTAGAGTTCCCCTTCCATCACTAAGTTTCTAAATGTAGAGTGTCTTCCCCAACCTTAACGCTTGTACAACAGCTAGTAGTGTTATGCTCTTACGGAGTCCCCTTCACCCAAGGTTCAAAGTATCGATACACCCGATACAATGCAAGTGGTGTATCGGTACTTTGAACCTTGTGCCCATCTTTTTATTTTCTTTTTTTTTTCAAAAATAGGTTAGGGGTAGGTTTTAGGCCCCTCTGCCCCCCTGAAATAGGTCAAATCCCAAAACCCTCCTTATTTAGCATATCGGTGGGCGACCGGCACGGCACGTATTGGCCGATACAGGCCAATATGTGACAAAATTTTGGAACTTGCCTACCCAAATAGGGCCTCAGAAGATAGCTAAAATGTCCCCATTACTGTTCCAGAAGACTACTACTCCAGAATTGTCTGGGTTTCCCATACTGCACCTATCAAAGTTAAGCTTTATTTCAGTAGTCGATCAAGACTACAGTCAGTCTTGAATTCCAAAAGATTTCAGATTGAGAAAAGTAGAAGAAAGAGGGAGAAGAAAGGAGAAGAAAGCAGAAGTACACAAGGGTTTTGAAAGGAGGGACAGATCGAATGAATCTGCCGCTGCCACTCTCTCAATATTTATAGGTTATGTTCACTAAATGTAGGAAAGGGCAGAATTTCCCTTAATGCTTACATGGCAAATAAAACAAATAATAAACTGAAATAACAAGCTGTCTAAGATAACTACCAACTAACACTAACATAACTAACAAAGGTTACATGTGCTGTCATATGAACACAGTGGGGACCACAGCCATGGGGCCCACATCAGTGTTCTCTACACTCCCCCTCAAGTTGAGAATAGATATTTGTCATTCCCAACTTGAATAGGTCTGCCTCTAACTTCTTCCTTGGAACAGCCTTGGTGAGAAGATCTGCGAGCTGCATGTTGGAGGTGATATACGGGAGACACACTTCTTGTGATGAGACCCTTTCTCTAACAAAATGTCAATCAACTTCGATATGTGTAGTTCTGTCATGCTGCACCGGATTGTGAGCTATATTAATAGCTGCCTGATTATCACAATACAGCATCAAGGGCTTCTCATAATCAATACCCAACTCTTCAAGTAGTGATTTCAACCATAGGATTTCAGCCACTCCGTTAGCCATTGACCTGTATTCAGCTTCGGCACTAGAGCGGGAAACAACACTTTGTTTCTTACTCCTCCAAGAGACAAGGTTACCTCCTACAAGGGCACAATATCCAGAGGTAGACCTCCTGTCATCAACACTTAAACAACTGATCACAATCAGAAATCTGTATGAAATCAGTTCAGATCTGATCCGAAACCAATCGGCAATCAGAATATAAGCAGTCCGATAACAGTTCCCACCCCCAAAACAAGCTCGGAAGCCAAAACAGGTCTGAAAACCACTTAGAAAGCAATCTGTAATGCTGAAGCAGAATTAGGGTTTTAATCGTAGGGTTAGGAAAACCTTTGTGAGAACATAAACAATGCTCAGCCGCACCTTCCAAAAGAATTCACAATCAAGTCTAGCCGTAGGGTTAATGACAAACCCTAAAAAAAACTGATCACCTCTGAGAAAAAATAGGAGAGTTCGGCCGCTCCTCCTAGATAGGTCCAACCTATCTTGACTGACAGCAATCTCAAGGGAAAAATAAAGACTTACCCAGAAAACTCTGATTGCTACCTTCAATCATGGCCTGAACCCTAACCTTCTCTGGTTCTTCCTGATTACCAAAACACTCTCCAAGCCTCTACAAGTCTTCGGACAGCTGCTAAACTTTTCTGGTAACCTCCAAGAATCAGCCAACAAACAGTCCTTTGTAAGCTTCTAGCCCTAGACAGTTCTCATCTGGTCGGCTGGACTAGACTCACATGAGAAACCCTAGATAGGCTCTGATACCAAGTAGTCGATCAAGACTACAGTCAGTCTTGAATTCCAAAAGATTTCGGATTGAGAAAAGTAGAAGAAAGAGGGAGAAGAAAGGAGAAGAAAGCAGAAGTACACAAGGGTTTTGAAAGGAGGGACAGATCGAATGAATCTACCGCCGCCACTCTCTCAATATTTATAGGTTATGTTCACTAAATGTAGGAAAGGGCAGAATTGCCCTTAATGCTTACATGGCAAATAAAACAAATAATAAACTGAAATAACAAGCTGTCTAAGATAACTACCAACTAACACTGACATAACTAACAAAGGTTACATGTGCTGTCATACGAACACAGTGGGGACCACAGCCATGGGGCCCACATCAGTGTTCTCTACAATTTCATTAGTAGCAGATGGTTACAATTCCATGGAAACAACAGACCATGATGAGGATGAGTGAGCTACTTGCTGTGAGCACCTAATGATATCATCCATGGAGAATGGGGCAGAATTGTCCATAGATTTTACTCATTGTGCCATTTTCACCTATTGTAGTGGTAGGCTGTCTTGAGGGCAGTTTAATCATGGTACTTAATGAGCATTAAGGGACACCTAATGCTAGGCATTTTTGTAACTTTCTGTTTTGGTATAAATAACAATGTTTTGGGCATGAGATGTGTGTGAAACTCAGCTTGTTCTAACCCTGTTCTAGAATCAAACAAACATATTCATATTCATTCAAGTTGGTATCAGACTATTCAAAGCAAGCCTGGCATTGATCGAGCCTAACACACTTCTTAGGGAGTTGCTAAAGTCAGTACCTGTATGGTCAACCAACAACCTACCACAAAAAACCCTAGAATATGGTAAGAATCAATTTTAGAAACAGTTTGGTAACAGTTTCAAGAGGATTTGATGATTCTATAGATTTTGTCCAAAAAAACTAGAAAAAAGTTCAGATCTGGTTAGAGTGAGAAATACATTTAAATGTTTGTTTTCTTGATCGAGACCACTTGTGTTTGATCCATAACATATTTCTGAAGACTATGGAAGTGCTTCCACAATTTCCAAATCAAGATTGAATATTTGCCGAATATTTGTATCCTACCATTTTGCCATCCAGCCCTATTAGTGCCTTTCTATTGGTTGTTTTTGGTTGAACCATGCTTGGTGCAAGTGGTAATATTTTTTAGATGTGTTTATGGCTGAACTGATGATTGCAGATTGGTGATTCGAAGTATTGATTAAATTCTGGCAACAATTTTGGGTTGGGGATTTTCCTTTAAAATAACAGTTTCCGGCTCTCTTTGCCATCTCTACCTTCAAGAATGAACCGGTATCTACCTTCCTTGTACCACTGAACTCTACCTCTGGGTTTGGTTAGAATTTGGGACCGAGAAGAGATATCAGGGACATGGAATTGGACAGTACCTTATCCCTATTATCCATCCTTGATGGGGTTTTCTTGGAGCCAACAAAGGTAGACAACAGAATTTGGACCCTCTCTCCCTCTGGTACCTTTACGTGTCCCTCTTTCTTTAAAGCCATAACACAACCAGCTATTCCTATTGGTCTGTCTTTCCCTGTTAAAGAGGTGTGGTGTCAACCTATTCCTCCATAGGTGGGAAGCTTCTGTTGGGAGGTCTTTCTGGAAAGAGTTAATACAAGAGATTTGCTTCAAAGAAAAAGGCCCAATAGATGTTTGTCTCCTCAATGGTGTGTCATTTGCAAAGTTGTTGGTGAGTCTAGGTTTCACTTACTAATTTCCTGTCAATTTGCAAACTTTATTTGGGGATGGTTTACTTCTTTGTTTGGGTGCAGGTGGAATTCTCCAATGAATGTGCAAAGCTTGTTTACTTCCTCTCCTTCTAATTGGCCAACAAAGAGGGCAAAGATTATGTGGAGATGTGTTAGGGCTGCAATGTGTTGGTCTATTTGGGAAGAAAGAGTAGAAAACTGCTGAATCAAAGAATTTGTAAAGAATAAGAGATATTTCTTGAAGAAGAAGAAGAGAAAGAGAAGAGAAGAAATTGATAAAGAAAAAGAGAGCTATCAGTTCTGGCCCCCCACCTCACTAGTATTTATACCTTTAGTTAAAAAAAGGTATAATGACTAATATACCCTTATAGGGCAGCTAACACATAAAATTGCATATATAACTCAAAAGAACCACTGAACAGGGACCCAACGAGAGTGTTGTAGTCCCCACTTCCTATCTAAACAATAAATAAACAAAAACAACTACTAAATCTACACAAATCTGCCCCAAAAACCTCAACACTCCCCCTCAAGTTGGGAGTAAATGTCACACATTCCCAACTTGTGTAGGTCATGTTCAAGCTTGTTCTTTGCAAGCCCTTTGGTGAAGACATCAGCTAACAGTAATTTAGAGGAGACATAAAATAGGAAAATTTCTCCAGTTGTCACTCTCTCTTACGAAGTGTCTATTGGTGCACCTGGGATGCGTCGTCAAACACCCGAGACACCAGTTTAATAATTTGTATTTTTCCAATCCTCAAAACAAAATAAAGAACGTAGTTTAGTGGTGAGGAAGGGGTCGAATCCTCAGGGAAGCAAGGTTAAAAATTATTATTTTGTTCCAGACAAATAAGTAAAAGAAAACAGATTTGGGATTTGCAGAAAATAAGAAAATAAAATTTATTAAAGCTGAAATTAACTATTCAAAATTGAAAAAGACAAGAAATTAAATAAAACTGAAATTAACAAGAAAATAAATAAAAATATGCTGAAATTCGGATCCAGTGGCGGTAGCTTTCCAGGAAGACAAACTGCAAGCCATTCCTCCTCCGTTCAACCCTCGAACCCCTCAAGACACCTTAGCCTTGAACTGGACAAATTCAGATCTGCAAAAGGCAAAGAAAAACAGAAATTAAATTAAACCAAAATCCAAAATTGCAGAAATTAAATTGCTAGAAAAACTGAATAACAAAAAGAAAGAAAATAAAACAAAATAAAAATGGTGGATCAGCTCCAGTGGCGGCAGTTGCAGGTTGGACGAACTGCTTGCAGGAACCCCACCTGACAAGAACTGGGCGTCTTCCTTCCTGTAACCCTTGAACCCCTCAAGAAGCCTTGGCCTTGTGAACTGGGCTAACCAACCCCTTCTTCAGGGCCCTTGGGGTCCTTTCTATAAAGAAGGGTGGACAAAACTGTGATTAGAGAGAAAAAGAGGGGTGGCTAGTGGGTTTATGCAGAAAATGGGTGCCTCTAGGGCTTAGGAATGGAGGATTAGGATTAAACTAGAAGGATCATATGGCTAGAGTGAAAAGGAGGGGGAGCCTATAAGTATGGAGGGCTGGGACTTAAGCTCCTAGGATTGAACGGTGGAGATTCAGGCGCCTAGGGCTGAAAGGTGGAGATTAAAAGGAGTGGGTAGCGCCCTAGGATGGAGGGTGGAGATTACAAGGTGAAGATCTAAGGGTATGAGAGGTTGCTAAGGCTTGGATGATTGAGATTAGATGCTAGGGAGGAGTGGAAGGTGAAGATTTAGCAGTTGGGGGGCGGCTAGGGTTTGTTAGAGGTGAAAAGAATGAGTGGGGAGGTGCCCTAGGGTTTTCTAAGGAGAGGGGAGTATGCTAATACAGTAGGAGGGGTGCCTTTCTGGGTTTAGCAGGTAAGAGGCACCCTCCTGTGCTCAGTTTTTCACAGAAACACCCCCTCTCTCACCTGGAATTCTCACTAGTTTCCCAAAATCTGTAGAAAACTCTATAAATTTCCCAATTTTTACCCAAAATTTGCATAGGGACCCTCAGAGGTCACAACATTGAATTTAATCAGAAAAAGGGAACAAATTAGTCAGTCTAAGGTCTAAAATACCCCTAAAAGGATGCCCTTAAGGCATCAAAATGCAGAGTTATCATCTATCAACCTCAATGTGTTTTGTCCTGTCATGCTGAACCAAATTGTGGGCAATATCGATTGCGTCTTGGTTGTCACAAAATAACATCATGGGCTCCTTAGCTTTTATCCCAATCTCACTCAGCAAGGATCTAACCCAAAGTAGCTCTAAAACACCATGGGCCATAGATCTATATTCAGCCTCTACACTTGACCTAGCCACAACTGACTGATTTTTACTCTTCCATGAAACCGAATTTCCTCCTACAAAGGTGCATACCCCTAATGTGGATCTCCTGACATCTAAACAACTTGCCCAATCTACATCTGTATAGGACTCCAGTTTCAAATTCCCATGGTCTGAGAATAGATTCCCTCTGCTAGGATGCTTTTTTAGGTATGCAAGTATCCTCTTAATGGCTTCCCAGTGCTGAACCCGAGGAGCATGCATATACTGATTCACAACAGTAGCAACATAGGAAATGTCTGGATGTGTCATACATAAATATAATAGCCGGCCTACCATCCTCTGATATCTCCCCACATCCTTAACCAAATCACCGTTCAAAGCATTAACCCTATGGTTTGGGCTAATAGGAGTATCAACTAGTTTAGTTCTTAGCTTCCCAATTTCCTACAGAAAGTCCAACACATACTTCCTCTAAGAGATGAATGTCCCATGCTTGGATCTTGCAACCTCAATCCCTAGAAAATATTTTAGTTCACCTAGATCCTTGATCTCAAACTCTTGTTGTAGTGACTTTTTGAGTGCATTTATCTCCCTCAGATCATTCCCTATAACTACTATATCATCCACATACACAATCAATACTGGCATAAGTGTTTCTCTCCTTTTCACAAAGAGAGTATGATTGGACTGAGTTTGTGTGTGTTCAAACCGGATAAGTGCCCCTTTGAACTTGTCAAACCATGCCCTAGGTGATTGTTTCAATCCATATAATGATTTTTTTCAGCCTACAAGCTTTTCCCTCACCAACATTTTTCATGAAAACCAACTGGAATGTCCATATATACCTTCTCTTGTAAATCACCATTAAGGAATGCATTTTTAACATCAAGCTGGAAGAAAGGCCATGAATAGGTAGCTGCTAGAGACAAGAGAATTCGAACTGAACTCACCTTAGCTACTAGTGCAAAGGTCTCAAGGTAATCAATACTATAGGTCTGTGTATACCCTTTTGCAACCAACCTTGCCTTGTACCTCTCTATACTGCCATCAGCCTTGTACTTCATAGTGAACATCCATCTACATCCAACTGTCTCTTTGTTTGTAGGAAGATCAACTATCTCCCATGTCTGGTTCTTAACCAAAGCCTTCATTGCTTCTTGCATAGCTATTCTCCACTCAAGTTTGGAGGGAGCTTCACTAACATTCTTGGGTATAGACACAGAATCCAGGGAAGAAAGGAATGCACAATAGGAAGGTAATAGGGCATTATAGGAAAGATGGTGTGAAATGCAATGGGTTGTACACTTTCTCTTTCCCTTACAGAGTGCAATGGGAAGATTAAGATCAATGGGATCAGCTGCAACAACAGTGTTAGGTACAAAAACATCATCATCAGGAGAAATAACAGGCTCGGGCTCAAGGGAAATACATGGAATCTCAGATGGATTAATGGAGAGTGGTGCAGGTTCTTCTACTGGAGCATGTGTGGAGTCAACCCTCTTGTGTTGGCATTGATAACATTGTGAGGCTGGCCGTAGTGGATTAGGTAGTGGGACTAGAGCTGCTGATGGTGTAACAATAGGTGGAACTGATGGATCAAATGAAACAGGAAGAAGAACAGACTGTGAGTTCTCCTCCCCAAGACACTCCCGCCGAGGAGAACCATGAGAGAAAAAGAATGCAAATTCAAAAAAGGTAACATCCATAGTGACAAACTTGTTCCTCGACACTAGATCATAACAACAATACCCGTTTTGGCTTTAAGCATACCTAAGGAAAACACATTTTTTGGCCTTAGGATCCAACTTCCTATGATGAGGACCAAGAATGCTAACAAAGCAAACACACACAAAAACTCTTAGAGGAATATGAAATATCTCCCCATCTGGAAAAAGAAGTCCGAATGGCACCTTAAACCCCAAAATGCATGAAGGCACACGGTTAATCAGATATACAGTCGTGAGAACTACATTCCCCCAAAAATGAATAAGAACTGAAGCACACACCATAAGACCTCTTGCCACTTCCAACAATGTGTCTATTTTTCCTCTCTGCAACCCCATTCTTGTGGTGTATATGCACAACTACTTTGATGAATCGCCCCATGCTCCAAAAAATATGTGACCAAATCCTTCTCAAAGTATTTTCTAGCATTCTTTGATCTGAAAACTTTAGTCCTCACCCCAAATTGTGTGAGACCATCTGGTAGAATTGTTGCACCAAAATAGGTACCTCATCACGTGATCTCATTAAATATGTCCAAGAATACCGTGTGTAATCATCCACAAACAAAAGAAAATAATGGTAACCACCCATGGAAGAAATATGATAAGGTCCCCATACATCAGTTTGAACAATTTCAAAAGCAAAAGAACTTCTTTTATTACTTGGTTTAAAAAATGTCTACAATGTTTTCCCAACTGACAACTTTCACACTCCAAACTAGATAACTAAACAGACTCAAAAACTATGGAAACAAAGATCTTAATGAATTGAGAGAAAGATGATCCAAGTGATTATGCTAAAGCATAACTTAACTCACTAACTCTAATCTACTACTATTGCTGCTACTAACATAATGGCTTTGATGTCTCGGAATCTCATCCAGAAGGTAGACTCCATTCACCTCACAGCCACTCCCGATCGTCCTCTTTGACTCCTGATCCTGCAAAACACAATTACCATGAAGGAAAGTCATTGAACAGTTCAAATTTCTTGTCAGAGGACTCACAAAAAGAATATTAGGATGGAGCCTAGGGACATGTAAGACAGGATAAAGTTATGTCATTAGTCACTGTTAACTGTCCCTTTCCCAACAATGGGAATATGGGAACCATCTGTTGTAGAGACTATCTCTGCCAAAGCACAACTAGTAAGAATTGAAAATGGTAGGTAACTAGGTATACTGGTCATGTGCTCAGATGCTCCCGAGTCTATAGTCCAAGGAGGTCCTTCCTTACTTGAGGTGGATGCATAATTTGCAACCACATATGAACTACTTGTATGGGCAAAGGAAGTAGTGTGATTGGCTCCTGCACTCTACTGCCCGTCTGAGGAACTAGAACCATCCAAATCCTTCTTGCTCATAATATGTCCAAAGTTCTCCAATTCAGTTTTAATTGTGCAACAGACTCCAAGTCAGCTTGGGTAAGAGGTCCCGAAGAGTCTCCTATAATTGCCATATTTGCATTTTCCTTCTTGTTCTTGACCCGAGCTGGTATGAGATATGGGTAGAGCTTCCAACAAGTGTCTCTGATATGCTTAATCTTGTTGCAATAGTCACACATCAAGTCCTTAGCCTCCCTCCTAGTCTCACTACTCCCCCTATCTCCATTTGGCTTAGATTTGACTGTACTAATCATAGCCGACTGGTCAATCCTAGGCTGTCTCAACATGACATTCGTCCTGCTCTCCTCTCCAGAAACAAAGGCATAAGTTTGAGAAAGAGGCACACTCTCTTTGGAAAGGATGTGTTGCCTAGCAATATCAAATTCAGGGTTCAATCCAGTCAAGAACTCAAAGATCCTATTCTTCTCCACCAACTTCTAATAGATTGTTGCATCCTTCGTACTCTCCCAAACCACAGTCTCTAAGTGATCTATCTCCTACCACAGTGTTTTCAGCATGGAGAAATACATGGCAAGTGGCCTATCTCCCTGTTTTGTATTAATCACCTGATTCCTTAACTGATAGGCTCTAGCTACATTTTGTTTCTAGGAATAGGTTTCAATCACTTCATCCCAAATCTCCTTTGTAGTATTAGCCCACAAAAAGTTTTTACCAATGTGAGGTAACATAGAATTACACAGCCAGGACAATTACCATGTAATTCACTGTGGTAATAATTCTAGACCCAAAAATATTACTAGTACCTTCAACACCCAGACCCATGTTATCGGTGGACTTCTGCTCAGTACTCCAACTCTCCATTTCAACTCAAACAATTCGAAAACAAGAAATAACTAGGTAGAAAGCCTCCAAGATCAAATCGATCTCACAAACAAGGGTAACTGATCTTTCCGAAAGAAGAAAAGCCTATCCGGAGAGAAATCCCTCTTTTCCCACCGTCTTCCACCAGAGATAAAAGTGAATTGATCACTCTAGAAGGCTCAGAAACTCCCAGAAACAAAAACCACCCCTATATATAACCTAGAGAAGTCCAACAAGGTCAAAGCGCCCAAGATTAGATCAAAATTGAAGAGTCCAACTTGACTATGACTCTTCCCCACACTCCAATTCTTCCTAATTTTGATGCCAAAACACAAATCACCGTCTTGATGATTGAAACCCACCAAAAAATCCAAGAACCGGGCAGCCTGAAGTAGATCGATCAGTCCTTTATCTCCTCATGCAATCGGCTGATCTAGGACTGCATGGAAGAACTCCAAGAAACCCTAGTCTTGCTCTAATACCAAGTAGAAAACTGCTGAATCAAGGAATCTTTAAAGAAAAGAGATATTTCTTGAAGAAGAAGAAGAGAAAGAGAAGAGAAGAAATTGAGAAAGAAAAAGAGAGCTATCAGTTCTGTCTGCCCTCCTCACTAGTATTTATACTTTTAATTTAAAAAGGGTACAATGACTAATATGCCCTTATAGGGCGGCTAACACATAAAACTGCATATATAACTCAAAAGAACCATTGAAAAGGGACCCAACAAGAGTGATGCGGTCCCCATTTCCTATCTAAACAATAAATAAACAAAAACAACTACTAAATCTGCATAAATCTGTCCCAGAAACCTCAACTAAAAGAAACTTAAGGATCTTCTCAGAAAAGGAGAGAACTGTGGAAGCAGAGATAGAAGTGATTCATGTAAGTGTAATTAAAAGCATTCTTGGTGAAGCAGAAAACGGCTGGGATGCAAAACTAGCCCCCAATGCAGCTCCAAACTCCCCCTGGAAGGCAATCTTTGTGGTACTATCAACCTTTCTTCACTTTATCCGCTTTGGTGTTGGGTGTGGCAATAAAGTGTTATTCTGGGAAGACCTGTGGGTAGGGGATGTGCCCTTTAGTGTTAAATTCCCTGATCTCTACTCCTTGTCAAAACTTAAAAACAAATATGTTGCTAGGGTTGGCGTGTATTCAGACTCGGGGCTCTCTTGGAACTTTGGCTTCCAAAGGGGTCTGAGGGAAAATGAATGTGCTTCCTTATTGCTCTTGATCTCAACTTTAGAGATGGTTCACTCAGACCAAAATGCAGCTGATAGCAGAATCTGACGGCTTATTCTCTTGTGCCTCTTTCTTCAGTCTACTCACTCATTCTGAATTTTTTGGGGTGAATTTCCCGGTGAGAGAAATCTGGTGCAAACTGATCCCTCCTAAAGTACAAGCCTTCTGTTGGGAATGAAAGCTAAATTACTGTAGCCAAAGTAGCAGAAAAGAGAAGAAGAAGAAGAAGAAGAAGAAGAAGAAGAAGAAGAAGAAGAAGAAGAGATGCTGGAATGTCGAACTGCACTACTCAGTTGACAGTACTATTATTTATATTATGATGTAGTACAATGATACAGGAAGTTACTAGAATGCCCCTGATTAGTGATGGGACCTAGACAACTTAAAACATTAAACAGGATTAGGCCCATTAACAAAGGCCCAGTACAGGACAACTTAAACTTAAGTATAGGCTAATAAGAACTCTTATCAGCCGAATACTCATACATACAAAGACTTCAATCCAACAGGGAAGTATTCCTAGGGAAGGTAAACACCTGTGATGTGCTATAGAAAAGAAGGCCAAACAAATGTCTCTCTCATGTGTGTGTCCTTTGTAGGGCTTGTGATGAAACCCTACCCCATTTACTCTTATCCTGCTCTTTTGTTTCTTGTATTTGGGAAATTGTTTGTTCTCTCTTTGGATGCAGATGGGCTCCCCACAAGATGTAATAAGTCTATTCAGCTCCTCTTTCCTAAGGCAACAGAAGAAAAGAGGAAAGTGCTTATGGAAAGCAGAAAGAACTGCTATGGTATGGACTATATGGAAGGAAAGAAGCCAAAGAATCTTCTTTGAAAAAAGAAATTTAAAGGAGGAAGTCATTGAAGCCATAAAAATCAGAACTGCAAATTGGGTGATGACAATGGAATAGTAAGGCTCGAGCTGTCTCCAATAGATGTCTATTCTTGCGCTCAGCAACCCCATTCTGCTGAGGAGTATAAGCACAGGATGACTGATGTAGTATGCCAGCATCTTCCATGAATAAGTTCAAGGATTTTTTAAAGTATTCAGCAGCATTGTCTGACCTGAATTGCTTAATCTTCTTATTAAACTGTGTTTCAATCATCTTGCAAAATGCCATGGTTATCTGTGGTACTTCATCCCGTCCTTTTAACAGGTAGATCTACATACAACGAGAGTAGTGGTCAATAAAACTGATAAAGTACCGGAAGCCATCAAAGGAAACAATGGGTGAAGGGCCCCAGACATCAGAATGAACCAAATCAAAAGGAGCACAAATTTCATTGCTGGAAATTGGATACACAGTTCTACATTGTTTTGACATTTGACATACTTCACAGGTTAGACTTTGACTTGGAATGCCCTTAAACAATTCGGGAAACAACATTTCTAATGAGGAGAAAGACACATGACCTAGCCTAGCATGCCAAAGATGCAGCTTAGCTATTGACTCCACACTTTTCGGATTACTAGCAACAGATGCTTGTAAGACTGAGCCGATGTCTGCATCAAGGTAGTAGAGGCCTCCATACTCATGACCACACCCAATCGTTCTCCTTGTCAATCTGTCCTGGAAGACACAATGAGTAGGAAAAAAGGTTATACTACAGTTCAAATTTTTGGTAAGTTTTGAAACAGACAAAAGATTTGAAGTAAGACTGGGAACATGTAAAACTGATTTAAGAGAGAGGTCCTTGCTTAGGTCAACAATTCCCTTTCCAGAGATAGTGGAGAAAGACCCGTCAGCAACTCTCATCTTATCCTGACCAGACAACAAATGATATGAAGAGAATAGGGAAGACATATGTGTCATATGGTCAGTAGCACCGGAATCAATAACCCAAGAAGTAGAGTCAATAGAGCCAGTGGCACTGAAGGCAGAGGCTGTACCTGATCTAGCAAGAGATGTAGAAGCAAAAGAATTATTTCTTAGACGGGCTAATGCCCTGCTAAGGACCTCAACCTCACTAGCAGTGAAGCCCAAAGTACTAGTTCCAGAGGAATCAGCAACCTGTCCCATAGGAGAAGAAGACACTGTTGGTGTATTTTGTGAGTTGTCATCATTGTTGCTGGTGACAAAATTCCCACTTGCCGCAGGCCTGTTATCTCTAGAAGAAACATCTCTGGGTATTGAAGACATCTTGACTGCAGCCACTGTGTAGGTGACACTGATTAAGACTAGCCGAAGCAGTTCTGAAGGTTCTGAACCAGTTCTGGAGTAGATCTGATTAGCTGAAATGATCACAGCAGGTTCTGACAGCACTCGACACAGTTTCAGACTTGCCGAGACTGTCACAGTTCTGAAACAGTTCAGTTACAACAGCAAGCAAGGAGTTCTGGGCTGGTAACCGACCTGAAGCTAAGGGTTCTCAACTATTGTGCTATGCAGACTCCACTTGAATTTCGAGTACTGCAACTGTAAAGAGAGTGCCCTTCCTTGCGGCCAATACTAGGACTGCTGACATCAGTCCTCAACTAGGGTTCACAGTGCTGAACAATCTGGAGATGGCAGCTCCCTAGGTAATCTCACAGCAGTGGTGAGGGGTTTCGGACTGATAACCACCCTGAACTTGGAGCTGTTTGCCACATTGCTATGCTGGTAGAAGTGTTCACAGTGCTGGTAGAACACTAGATAGACTTCACTTGGGCTGAACCAAAAACTGCAACAGTTCGGGTACAGTAGCGAGTGAACAGTTCGAGGCTGCAACAGTAGAAAGTGAACAGTTCGAGGCTGCAACAGTTCGGGAAAGAAGCTAAGTCTGTGCGAGTCTTGCTGGAGCACCGAAGCTGCAACTGTAGAAGTAGCTAAGCCCCTTTTGGCTAGTGCTAGGACTGCTGAAATCAGTCCTCAACTAGGTCTGTCCTACACAGACCTCTCTTAGTAGCCAAATAGCTATTATTTGCTGGAAATAACCTAGTAGGACATCTACTTCTGGGTCTTACTTCCCTTGAGTCCTACAACCAAGAGAAACCCTAGGTTCGAACTTGCTTTACTCTCTTACACCCCTAGGTCTTCACTGCAGCAACCCAGAAAAGGAAGGGAGAAGATGAAAAGACAGCAAGAGAAGAGAGTGTGTGCCGGCTGAAACCAGGAAGAAGCTAATGCTCTAATACCATGAAAGCTAAATTACTGTAGCCGAAGTAGCAGAAAAGAGAAGAAGAAGAAAAAGAGATGCTGGAATGTCGAACTGCACTACTCAGTCGACAGTACTATTATTTATATTATGATGTAGTACAATAATACAGGAAGTTACTAGAATGCCCCTGATTAGTGATGGGACACCCAGACAACTTAAAACATTAAACAGGATTAGGCCCATTAACAAAGGCCCAGTACAGGACAACTTAAACTTAAGTATAGGCTAATAAGAACTCTTATCAGCCGAATACTCATACATACAAAGACTTCAATCCAACAGGGAAGTATTCCTAGGGAAGGTAAACACCTGTGATGTGCTATAGAAAAGAAGGCCAAACAAATGTCTCTCTCATGTGTGTGTCCTTTGTAGGGCTTGTGATGAAACCCTACCCCATTTACTCTTATCCTGCTCTTTTGTTTCTTGTATTTGGGAAATTGTTTGTTCTCTCTTTGGATGCAGATGGGCTCCCCACAAGATGTAATAAGTCTATTCAGCTCCTCTTTCCTAAGGCAACAGAAGAAAAGAGGAAAGTGCTTATGGAAAGCAGAAAGAATTGCTGTGGTATGGACTATATGGAAGGAAAGAAACCAAAGAATCTTCTTTGAAAAAAGAAATCCAAAGGAGGAAGTCATTGAAGCCATAAAAATCAGAACTGCAAATTGGGTGATGACAATGGAACTATTCAAAAACCTCTCCACGAATAACATTCTAAGGAACTGGACTGAAGTGGCACAAACAGATGTACCCAAAGAAATTGTGAGAGTGGAGTGGAAGCCACCTGCACTAAATAAACAAAAACTAAACTCTGATGGGAGCTTCTTTGGCAACCCGGGAAGGGCAGGTATAGGGGGTGTGCTTAGAAATCATCAAGGAGAGGTTGTGGCACTTTTCTCAGGACCAATAGGTATTGGTGACTCAATCAGGCTGAATCTCTGGCTCTCCTACAAGGATTAAAGCTGGCTGAGCAGATTGGAGCAACAGATTTAGAAATTGGAGACTCACTACTGGTCATTTCTTGGGCTAAACAAATCACATCAGCACCTTGGAAGCTCAAATTTGTCTATAGGGAAATTGACATACTTGCAAGGAGGTTCAACTCTCATTTTGGTTGGGTAAAAAGGACAGCAAATGGTTTGGCGGATACCCTAGCAAAACAGGGGGCAAATAGATCTACCTTGTTCTGGGCAGAACTGTAACTGTTTGTATGTGTTTGTAGCTTAGGTCATTGCAATGCTGAAACCAAACTCATGTAATTCAATATATTTCTGATCTTAATAAAAGTCTTATTTGCTGATAAAAAAAAATGTAAGGGTAATTCATTGGCTGAAAACCTTGGATCTGTTTGCAGAAATTTCAGTAGATGATCTGATTAGGAATTGGAAGGAAATTGCAGATTCAGCCTCAGACAGGAAGGTTTCAAGCTCTTACTGGACCCCTCCCCCCCACCTCTTGGCTTTACCAAACTGAATTTTGATGGCAGCAGAATGGGCAATCCAAGGCCTCCTGAAATAGGGGGAGTCATGAGGGAGGAAAAAGGGAATGTGGTAGCCATGTTTTCTGGCCCAATTGGAATAGAAGACTCATTGAGGGCTGAGAAGGGGTTCAAAGGGATAAGGATTTGCACATAAACAAGCTGATCGTAGGAGACTCTGATACTGTAGTGAACTGGTTAAATGAAGACAACTCAAGACTATGGAGCTACAGGAATGAAAAGGGGAAATACAAATGGTTGAGCAAGGACATGGAAGTTCGATGCGCACAAATAAAGTTAAGTGCAAATTCTTTTGCAGATGGCTTAGCTAGACAAGGGGTGAGTAGGAGTTCTGTTTTTTGGGCTTAGTTGTAATTGCTTTTGTATTTTGGGTGTTTTAGTGGCAGTTGTGGGGAGTTAAGATATTTTAGCTCCCCTTCTATGTATTTTCACTCCTCAATAATTTAATGAAATCTCTGTTATTGATCCAAAAAAAATGATTATTGTATTTTGTTTCAAATTTGTTGGTGTTGAAACCTGTTGAAGGATTTGAAAAGTAGAGGTAATATGGTTTGGTAGGTCTGCAACTTGGCTTTTTTTGGACTGGTAGTAATGTGTTTAATATCCATGTATTTACTTTTGATGGTGTTCTAACTTCAATAAAGAGAAATAAAGTGAAAGAAAAAAGAGAAAAAGAAGTAAAGGAAGAAGGTAGGGAGAGATAGAGAAGAGAAAGAGAAGAAAAGAGGGAAGATAAGCAAGGAGAAATCGAACTCAACTCTCCTTACTGTCGATCCATCTTGTATTAACATTTTACTGATTGCTAAAATAACAACAATGCCCCTAGATAAGTTACAATAGATATAAGAGGGGAAAATAACAAGAAAAAGACAAGAATGCCCCTGTCAACTAATTCTAACAGTTCTAATATGCCCCCTCAAGCTGGAGCATATATATCACAAAGTTCTGGCTTGTTACAAATATAATCCATCCTTGAGCGACCCAAACTTTAGTAAAAATATCAGCTACTTGGTTTTCATATTTAACATAGGGAGTAACAACATCTCTACTTGTTACTTTCTCTCTCACAAAATGGCAATCAACTTCAATGTGTTTAGTCTTTTCATGAAACACTAGATTAGAGACAATATGTTTTGCTGCTTGGTTGTCACAACTAATCTCCGGTTGCTAAGATCACCTCTGTCTGTGTTGTTATCTCTGAGCTACAACTAATCATTGGCCCTTATATCAGTTAGATGTTAAGAATGCTTTCCTACATGGTGACTTTATGGAAGAAGCATACATGGAGCAAACACCTAGGTTTGTTGCTCAAGGGGAGTATTGGGATTTGGTTTGTAGGTTAAAGAAGGCATTGCATGGTCTAAAAAAGTCTCTACGTGCTTAGTTTGCCAAGTTAAGTGAAGTGGTTGTAGAATTTGGCTTACATAGATGTTAATCTAGCTATTATATGTTTAGTATCTAATGGTGGTATCATTATCCTTGTTGTTTATGTAGATGACATTGTTATCACAGGGAGTTATTCATAAAGCATAAGTGAATTGAAGCACTATCTACAAGAGAGGTTTCACGCTAAAGAACTTGGCAAACTGAGATATTTCCTTGGCATAGAAGTTATGAGGTCAGCCACAACGTAAGTATACGTTTGACCTACTTGATGATGAGGGTATGATGGGATGTAAACTGATTGCTACACCTATGGACCCTAATGCTAAACTTGTTTTAGGTTAGGGGGAGTTAGTAGATGATCCCAAACAATGTAAGAGACTTGTAGAGAAGCTGAATTACTTGATTATTACTCATCCACATATCTATTTTGCAATGGGGGTTGTAAGTTTATGAGCTAAGTCAATTTATAAGTTCTCCATGTGTTCCACACCTTAAATCCGTGTACAAAATCATAAGGAATCTTAAGGGATCACCAGGTATGGGAATTATTTATAGAGATTATGGCCATTTGACTGTGTTTGGATTTACAGGTGCTGATTGGGCTGGACCACCAACAGATAGGAGGTCAACAATAAGATATGTATGTTTTTAGGTAGCAATCTTATTTCCTAGAAGAGGAAGAAACAGAATGTTGTGGCTAAATCTAGTGCAAAAGCTGAGTATAGAGTCATGAGTCATGTAATTGGAGAATTAGTGTGGCTTAAGAGTCTTTTCAAAAATTCGGATTCCAGTGAAGACTCCTATGCACTTACACTGTGATAATCAAGTTGCCATTCAAATTGCATCAAATCTAGTTTTCCATGAGAGGACAAAGCATATTGAGGTAGACTACCACTTTGTTAGAGAGAAGATTCAAAGTGGTGATATTAACACACCATTTGTGAAGATAGGAAATCATTAGCTGATTTATGGACCAAGGTCCTACGTCATCCTTGTATTGACTTTATCACTAACAAGCTGTGCCTGTATGATATATATGCATCAGCTTGAGGGGAGTGTTGAAAGAGCATTACTTTGGGTGTACATGGGTGGTAGGGTAGTTAAGTAATTTTGTCTTAGAATAAGGATATTCCAATCCATTGTTTTTATAATTAAGGGCATACTTGTAATTCTATACTTTATCTAGATTTAATATATGGCTGGGCCAACTGCTAAGAGGAGATTAAGACATTCTAATCTCTCTTAAAGACAGTTCGGTGGTTTTTCCTCTTCTCTCTTTTCTTCTCTCCCTCTTTCTTTCCTTATTTTTTTCAGCACTGTCTTGCTGTTTAGTGTCTCTGTAATGTCATGCTTTACAATCATGATGCAGGGTCACCTTCTTATGTCATGGAGAACATTGTTCCAGAATCAATGAGGAATGTTTTGCCTCATGAAACTGAAATCTCTATTTGTGAACAAAGATCACATGAAACCAGAAGAATTCACAAGTGGGATGTCTTGAACTGCATCATATATGGTGGTTTAATTGAATCAATTATAAGCCTTGGTGTTGTGTCATCTGCAGCAGGAAGTGATGCTACTACATGTAAGTGTCTTATAGACTCTCTTATAATGCATCAGAAATAACTCTCATTGACTTTATAATCATGAAATTAAGTTGACTTGTAATTTGTTATGTATTAATATGTGATATTTTTGGAAAATATTGAAGGATAAAGCCAGAAATGGGTACATACTTGGCAGAAGTCAAGAGAAGCCATGTGATATAGTTTGGATATTCAACTTTACTCATGAAATCCATATTCCAACTATATGGGGTTGACTACTTGATTTCTGATCTACCATTTAGCTGCATTCAATATGATATCCATTGTTAAATTCTAGGCCTGCAATATGTTTTTGTCAATGTGATATCCATTGCCAAAAAGTAAAAGAAAAAAATTACTGATTCCTTGATGTGATTTGGAAAGAAACTAAAGTAGTTTCTTTTTTTTTTTTCTACTCTCTCTCTCTCTCTCTTACAGTAAATAAAACAAGAGCTCCACCCTTGTTCTTTTTCCCTTTTACTTACTCCCTGTCTTAAATTTTATCATATAAAATTACAACCTTCTTTAGTTTCTAATTTGATATGAAATTGCTTTATTAAACACTTATTATATTAGTATCATTTTTTAAATTATTGAAATTAATATAATTGAAACACTACTGTCCTAGATATGTTGATTTGCCATGTTTTAAGAGGAAATTTAATGTTATTAATAAAGAAAATATCTATTTTTCGAATTAATATGCATGCTGAATTGTATATAAAACTAAAGAACTAGGAAAAGCTTAGTTTTTTTTTTTAATTTTATCAAATTATTATTGCTAGGCATTGCCTAGGCAGTAGGCACCCCATTGTTGCCTAGAAACCTAGGTGCTTTCACAACTATGGAAGAAACATTGAACCCAAGCTCATAAAGAGATCAATAGGCCACTAACATGCTCTGTTACCATCTTAGACAATAAAAATAATAGACGAATATGGTAAGATATTGTAAATAATAGAGTGAGGAGAAAATAGAAAGTGGTCAAATAGGGTTGGTCGCCTTAGTGGTTGGCCCACCCTAACTTATATATTTTATCATCTAAATGAATGAAAAATTGCAACTATACCCTCCTTAAGTAACAAAGTCAGAAATAAGCACACTAAATATTTCTACAATGTTCTTCCTGAATAAGGATCAACATCATCAATCTTAAACAGTTGAATGCCCAAAAAGATGCAGCAAATAGATTAATGATCAAACTTTAACTGAGCAAGACTGACATCATGGATGAAGCAGACACCGAAAGACTCTAAGAGGGAGATGGAACCAGTCTTTATCAGGACACAATAGCTGATGTGGGAGATTGCAAATAGAAAACTCAAAATGGCAACCTGTTAATAAGTTAGGTGGCAGTATGAACAACATAATCCCAAAATCTAGTAGGAACATGCATCTAAAACAAGAAACTTCTAGCCACCTCCACAATGTGTCAGTTCTTCCTTTCAACAAGCAACTCCTTTCTAGTGTGGAGTGTGTAGGCAGGATCTTTGATGAATCACTCCATGCTATTCAACCTGTAAGGATTTCTCAAAGTAGTCCCTTATATTATCTGATCTTATGGTTTTGATCTTGTCAAATTGTGTTGCAACCACATTAAAGAAAGTTCTCACAAATTTTGGGACTTCTTCCCTACTCTTCATCGGATATAACCAAGTGTATCTTGAGTAATCATCAACATAAAGAATGAAATACTTCTATCCACTTATACACGTAACAGAATACGGCCCCAACATTCCATAATGCCAAATGACAATAAATTTTACTCCTTTTATTACTTGGAAAAATACGTTATTTTACAATGCTTTGATAAGTGACAAGCTTCACACTGTAGACCAGGACTGAACATGGATTAAGACATACATGGAAACAAAAGTCTTAAAGAACTGAAAGGAATATGGCCAAGATGATGATGCTATAATTTTATTTGACTCAAATGGCTATCATCACTAACACAATAGGACTCAAACGGATATGCCACAACTTGCTTTAGTGCTTGATCTACAAAATAGACTCCATTAATGTCACTCCAATCATCTTTTCCATGCTCAAGTCCTGAAAAATGCACTGAGAAGGGGAAAAAAGTTACACAATAGTTATGAGTTTAAGTAATAGAACTGATAGATGTTAGGTTAGCATGAAACTGAGGTACATGGTGTACAAAACATATAGATAGGTCATTTACCTAGCTTGACTTAATCCACGCCATTTATGGGATTATGAGATTAATCAGCTATGTTAACCTTATTCTTCCCTGAACAAAGTCTATAGGACATGAAATGGGAGGATATACCAATCATATGGATGGCCGAACCCTACAGGAAGGTTGGGCGAAATTTCAAAAATTTCTCTCTCCCATGTGGGAATCACATTCCCTATTTTAGAAAACTTCATTTTCAAGGATCAATCTTGAAACAAACCAGACCAGATCTGAAACCAAAAAGGTAGGAGAGGGATATACCTGATACGGATTAACAGTAACTCCCAATGAAGGTGTTCACGCCCAAGGAGAAAACCAAAGACTGCTTCCACCGAAGATGACATGGTGTGAGGTGAAGCAGAATCAGCAGGACAGTTCTTCAGCAAGAACCGAATTCTTCAACAATAATATGATGGAAGGCTGGTGAGCACAACTTCAAATTGCCTCTTCTAGCAAAAGGCAATATCAAGAACCGTTCTTGATCACTCTTACTGGTGGAGATCGAACTGGATAGGGTGGCAAGAGCAGGAAAGAACAAGAGCAGAAGATAGGAGCAGTCGAACTGTATATTGTCTTCTCTCTCAATTCAGCAGACTATGCGATGTATTAGGAGGTCCGCCCTGCTCTCCTATTTATAGCCTTAAAGAGAGGCTCTCCTAATCCAATTAGGAGTTTCCTAATTCAAATCTTATATTTGGATTTGGACTCTCTTTAAAAGATAAGGATAATCCCTTATCTTATCTGCAGATAAAGATCAGCCTTCCTAATTAAATTAGGAGTTTCCTGATCCAAATCCCAGAACCGCCCCTTATTTAATTAATCTTATTAAGCCAGTTCGAATGGGCTTTAGGCCCATTAAGTCTATGTGCTCACTTAACCACTTAACCTACTGCCCAGTTGGCTATCCTTGTATGGCGTGGGACCCAAACATTGATCTACACATCAGCCACATGGATTCAGCCCAGCCTTTGTTACAAGGCCTGGCCGAATTCACTGTAGGAGACAGTGAACCCCTGAGTCTATCACCATGGGCTCTTAACGGGCCCAACATTTACACTAAATGGTCCTTGGTTTCAACCACCTCATGAAAACCCAAGGACTGTGGGCAGATGCAAGATTAGCCCATCAGGTATTACCCTCAATGGTCTTACACTTAACCTCTCAGCCCATAATGATCAAACACTGCCCGACAAGAGAGGACATCTCCCTCGGCTGCAAGGTACAGTGCTACACTCTCTACTCACATGGATCCCGGGAATTAAAACCTTTTGCAAACATTTTGAAACCATAATATATATATATATGTATATCTTTATATAAATATATTTTGCAAAGCAAATTTCAACGGTTGAAATCAACTGCCGGCAGTTTAGGTTTCCATCAGAGAGTGCATCCCCGATCATTCACTTTGTCCAACAAAGGGGCTGATCTTGTCACTATGATCACCCACTCAGATGAATTCTCGGATTGTCCCAACATGCCCAGGTTTTGACCCCCTCTAAGGATCTCACTAATTGGCATATCAAAGACAGCCCAATCCTACACCTAGTGCAGTATCATAATCGAGTCTAGGGGTCAGGAGTAACACTCCAATTTTGCCCATCTATCTCCAAGGTCCAGGGCTATACTGGAATTTTGGTCCGGTTCAGGGTTTCAAGAAAACCCACACTGCATGTACCTCAAGTCCCACCCTGGCAGCTAAGACAAGCCACCCCAACCAACTTGGCGGCACATCAGTGTCAGCCTTGGCAGGATAAATCTCCCCAAGTCTATCCAACGGCTGTGAAGATTCTAAACTAACACGAGTCTCATAAGTGTCCAGTTTAAGGGTATTACACAGAAACACACCACAATGACATGAATCAATTATGTATTTTATTCATTTACAAAAAATGTCAAAAAGGTACATCAATCTGATTAGAGATAAAAGGCATAACTGTCTAACACTTGAGTCAACAGTCCAAGGACTAGGAACAAAGGTGGAGGCATGTAGGGCAAGTACTGCACCTGGTTTAGCAAATGCACTAGAAGGAGCACTAGGACTAGTAGGGGTAGGAATTCAACTACTCTCAAGGTGTGCAAGTAAACTCCTCAACTCCATCATCTCTGAGGTTCTAGATGTTGATGATTGGGAATGAACTCAACTCTGTCATCTCTGAGGTTCTAGATGATGATTGGGAACAGGCAAGTGTATGACTATTGCTGGGGTTTGTAGTTACATTTACATTTCCTTACTAGATTTAAATCTATCTATCTTCAGGTGGGGATTTTGCTTCCAACATTTTTCTTTTTGATGATTAATTTATTAATATCAAGAGCTTAAAACCAGTACAAGCATCCCTTGGAGAGGCGTGAGTTGCAACCTTCCCCAGATCAAAAATAAATAGAACAAATTAATAAACAGATTACAACTAAGCCTAGTACGACACATCCCTATTTGTCCCTTGTTTGGCTAGAAAATCAGCCATAGTATTTTCTGATCTCCTAACTCACTGTATTTGTACATTCATACACCTTGTATACCATTTGAATTTCTTGATTTCATATGTATAGCACCATAAGACAGTTTGGATTTTGCAACCATCCCACCACCACATTAGAATCTCCTACTATTGATTTACCATACTAAGCTGGTTTGCAATCTGGATTCCTTGTACTGCAGAAAGCAACAAATATGTATTTAATTTAACAATAATTGTTTTCTAAACATATATAAGCAACACTATAATCAAAATAACTAGTATAAAAAATATGTATTTAAAAAAGAGAGAAAGATAATAAGAATGGGATGATTTTTTATGCTTCTGTACATCAAAATTTATAGCTCTCTCTAGGATACAAACTAGGTAACAAATCTCCCTAAATAAAGGAAAAAATAAAACTGATTTCTAAAAATATTTGTACAGCTCGCAAATCTCTCAACTACCTAAAATAGCACATAATATAATACATAATTACCAAAATCTTCCAACACTCCCCCTCAAGCTGGCATGAATATATCACTCATGGCAAGCTTGCTAACTAAGTTCTCATACTGTGCCCTAGGAAGCCCTTTGGTGAGAATGTCTGCTACTTGGCTCGTGGTGGGTATGTAGGACATGCATATCACACCACTGTCTATCTTCTCCTTGATGAAATGTTTATCCACTTCTACATGCTTTGTTCTGTCATGTAGAACTGGATTATGAGCTATGGAAATAGCTGCCTTGTTATCACAATAGACTTTAATAGGTGTTGGTGTAGGAACCTTCAACTCTTCTAGGAGCCTTTTGATCCATAACACTTCACAAAAGCCATGTGCAACAGAGCGGAATCCTGCCTCTGCACTACTCCTTGCTACAACACTCTGTTTTTTGCTCTTCCAGGTGACCAAATTCCCTCCTACCAAAGTGCAGTAACCTGAAGTAGATCTTCTATCATTTATATTACCTGCCCAATCTGCATCTGTGTAGGCTTCGACTTGGAGATGACCCCTATTTTTGAACAAGAGTCCTTTCCCCGGAGTTCCTTTTAGGTATCTCAAAATCCTGAACATAGCTTCAAAGTGAGTAGGTCCAGGTGAATGTATAAACTGACTTACTACACTTACTGCAAAGGCTATGTCAGGTCTTGTGTGTGACAAATAGATTAGTCTTCCAACTAATCTTTGATAACGTTCTCGATCAACCACCTCATTTGCTGTTGCTACTTTTAACTTCATATTTGGGTCCATTGGAGTTTCTGCGGCTTTACAACCTGTCATCCCTGTCTCCTTGAGCAAATCAAGAATGTATTTGCGTTGGTTGATAAAGGTTCCTTCCTTGGACCTTGCAAACTCCATTCCGAGAAAATATTTAAGTTTTCCCAGGTCTTTAATGTCAAATTCAGCCTCAAGCTTATTCTTCAACTTGTTGATTTCAAATAAATCATCTCCAATCATGATAATATCGTCTACATACACTATTAAAATAGCTATTTTACCTTCGATGGAGTGCTTGAAAAATAAAGTATGATCAGCTTGACTTTGTGAGAAGCCGTGCTCTTGGTGTTGCTTTAGCCCATATAGGGATTTTTTTAACCTGCAAACTTTGCCTCTTCCAAGACTTTCTTCAAATCCTAGTGGTAGGTCCATATATACTTCTTCCTTTAGGTCTCCATTCAAGAAGGCATTCTTGACATCGAACTGACAAAGTGGCCAGTTAAAATTAACTGCAAGAGAAAGAAGTATTCTGATAGAGTTAATTTTAGCAACGAGAGCAAAAGTCTCTTGGTAGTCTATACCATGAGTTTGGGTAAATCCTTTCGCTACGAGTCTTGCTTTGTATCTCTCCACACTTCCGCCAGCCTTGCACTTCACTATAAACACCCATTTGCACCCGACTGTCTTCTTGTCATGGGGTAGATCAGTAATACTCCGCGTATTACTTTTCCTAAGAGCATTCATCTCTTCCATCACAACTCACCTCCACTTCGGATCATCTAATGCTTCCTGAACAGTTCTTGGCACATACAGATTAGAAATCCTAGACACAAATGCTTTATGAGTATGTGATAATTTCTCATATGACAACTATTTTGCAATAGGATGTTTTGTGCAATCTCGGGTACCTTTTCTTAATGCAATTGGAATGTCAAGATCTGAAGAGGACAGATTAGGCAAAGACGGAATAGGAGTAGAAGAAGGATTACTCTGAGTTGTAGGAACAACTGGAACAGTAGTACTTTTGTGAAACCTCTTCTTGGTATAAAATTGAAGCTTAGGATGAGGATTGTGAACCATTTGAAGTACTTCTCCCCCTATCTCTGATAACGTAGTATCTGGCAAATTTAGATAAGAGTACTATCACTAGGTTCCATTCTTTCAACAATTGTTTCCAAAACTTGCTTATCAGAATTAATCAAAGGTATAAATTCTTCTAGAATAGGTAAAGTTTCCCAAAAATTATCTTCCTTACTTGTGTTCTCCCCCTGAAGAGAATTTTTTTGAAAGAAAGGTTGGTCCTCCACAAAGTGTACATCCATACTCTCAAAAAATTTCTTTGTAACTGGATTAAAGCATTTGTACCCTTTTTTATTAGATGCATAACCAAGAAACACACATTTTTCAGCTTTTGGATCCAGTTTTGATCGAAAAACATTTAGTATATACACATAATAGACACAACCAAACACTTTTAAAGGAAGATCCGTGGTTATTCAAGATGTGGGAAAACAATTTTTTCAGATTCTGTAAAGGAGTTTCATATTTTAAAACTCGAGATAGCATTCTATTTATCAGGTAACATGCAGTTAGGAGAGCATTTCCCCAGAGATATTTAGGTACATTCATAGAAAACATGATGGCTCTAGCTACCTCAAGGAGGTGCCTATTTTTTCATTCAGCAATCCCATTCTGTTGTGGTGTGTCACGACAAGTTGATTTATGGATAATACCTTTTTCGGTCAGAAATGCTCCTAAGTATTTGTTAAAGTATTCAGTCCCATTATCTGATCTTAGAATACCAATTTTGGTTTGAAATTGATTTTCAATCATTAGGAAAAATTCTTTAAATCTTTGTTCAACCTCTGATTTCCTTTCCAACAAGTAAACCCAACATATTTGTATGGTCATCAATAAAAGTCACAAACCATTTTTTTCCAGAAAGTGTGTTAACCTTAGATGGGCCCCAAACATCACTATGTAACAAATAAAATGGTTTTGAAGCAAAATAAGGTTTTATTGGAAATAAAACACGATGATCTTTAGCCAAATGACAAGCCTCACAGTGAAGTTTTGACCAATCAATTCCTTTAAACAGTTTAGGAAACAAATGTTTGAGATATGGAAAACTAGGATGCCCTAATCTTCTATGCCATAATATAACTTGATCACAGACAGAGATTGAACTCGTACTACTTAAACCATGAACTTTTTTATTACCAATAGTGGTTTCATCAAAGTAGTAGAGTCCATTTATCTCTCTAGCAGTTCCAATCGTCTTCCTCGAGTTCTGGTCCTGAAAAACACAAGTGGAAGGAAGAAAAAGAATGGAGCAGTTAGTATCTTTAGACAATTTGCTGATAAAAGAAGATTGCAGGCAAGTTTTGGAACATGTAAAACAGATTTCAGAGTAATTTTTTCTGAAATTTTAATGTTTCCTTTGCCTGCAATAGATAAAAGACTAACATCAGCTATTCTCACTTTTTCAATACCAGAACAAGGATAATAGGAACTAAATAAATTAGAGCAGCTTGTCATATGATCGGAGGCCCCTGAATCTATGATCCAAGGACCGGATTTTCCTAGAATTGAGAGTGCCAAAGAATTGCTACCTGTTTGTGCCATAGACCCGACAGGAGTATTAGGTGACGAATAGGATTTTAGTAGTTTAAGAAGGTGATCTATTTGCTCTTTACTGAATGGAGATGATTCAGCCTCGTTTGCTGTAGGCATATTCTGTTCACCAGGTTTGTTCGCCCTGCCATTGGATGGTCTCACTTGCAGTTTGTAGCAATTCTCTCGGGTATGGCGAGGTTTCCCACAATAATCACAGCGCAGGTTATTCTTGTCTCCAACCCGCTGATTTTGGGATGACCTTCGACTGAATTGGGCCTCGAAAATAATCAGGGCTGACCCTTCCACAGGTCCGGTTGTACCTGCAGCCTTCTTTCCAAGCATCACTTGTCTCCGGCTTTCTTCTCTACGTACTTCTGCAAATACCTCACCGATTGGGGGCAAAGGGTTTCTTCCAATAATTCGGCCACGAACCTCATCGAATTCAACGTTTAAACTTGCAAGAAACTTGAAGACTCGGCCAACATTCACCATCTTCTTGTAATAATTGCAGTCATCGGGTGACTTCCACTCGTAATCGTTGAATAAGTCCAGGTCCTACCAAATTCTCTTAAGAGAATTAAAATACTTAGTCACAGAGTTCTCACCTTGGAAAATATCTCCGAGTTGTAGAGTTAACTCGTACACTTGGGATTGATTCCCTAAATCAGAGTACATCTGTGAGACATTGTCCCATAATTCCTTGGCTGTAGAATAGCAGAGATAATTTGCCCCTATCTTCAGTCATGGAGTTAACCAACCACGTCATCACCATGGAATTTTCAGCATCCCAAACAGCATAGGCTGGATCCTTCACATCAGGCTTCTTTGTGTCTCCTGTGATATAGCCAATTTTCCCTCTCCCTCTGAGATACATGCGAATAGATTGTGACCACCAGAGAAAGTTGTCACCATTTAGTCGGATTGTAGTGATCTGAATAGGGTGATTTTCAGGCAGATTCCGGACAATCTGGGGCTCAGGCTGAGAAGGCTGAGGAGGCTAAGAACTGGACGTGACTTCGGACATTTTTTAGGGACAAAAACGCAGAAACAAACCCTAGGTCTTTTCTGCTCTGATACCATAAAGAAGAGACAAAAAGATAATAAGAATGGGATGAATTTTTATGCTTCTGTACATCAAAATTTATAGCTCTCTCTAGGATACAAACTAGGTAACAAATCTCCCTAAATAAAGGAAAAAATAAAATTGATTTCTAAAAATATTTGTACAACTCACAAATCTCTCAACTACCTAAAATAGCACATAATATAATACATAATTACCGAAATCTTCCAACAGTATTAAATATTTAATCACATTTCACAATATAAAATTCAAAATATGTGATTTGTATTGTTCGATATATAAATTATACATATTAAATATTTAAGCAAGATATGCATGATTTCCAATAGAAACTAAAGACAATAAGAATGGGATGATTTTTTATGCTTCTGTACATCAAAATTTATAGCTCTCTCTAGGATACAAACTAGGTAACAAATCTCCCTAAATAAAGGAAAAAATAAAACTGATTTCTAAAAATATTTGTACAACTCACAAATCTCTCAACTACCTAAAATAGCACATAATATAATACATAATTACCGAAATCTTCCAACAGTATTAAATATTTAATCACATTTCACAATATAAAATTCAAAATATATGATTTGTATTGTTCGATATATAAATTATACATATTAAATATTTAAGCAAGATATGCATGATTTCCAATAGAAACTAAAGGGAAGGGTCTAAAAAATGAATGTACCCAAGTAAACATGTGGCAACTCAATAGCAGAATTGCAAAATATAGAGCCTAATGTGAAAAGTTCTTCACGATATAAATTGAGACTTTAGAAAAAAAAATTGTTCTTATTTCCTATTCTCCTTGAAAGTTGAACTAAAAAAAGTTCAATGATACAAAAGAATATTTTATCTCTTCTAGGGTAGGATGTGCCCTTCACTTAAATATGTAGTGAAATTTACTTATCTTGTATAAATATTTTTATTAGGGCTTAATCATCTCATTTCTATGGAAGAGGTTAAGCTGTAACTTTACTCCTAATCCTAAGCAGTTTATTTTTGGGTATTCTAAGCAGAGACTAATGAATGAGAGCTAAAATTCCTTGATTCAATTAAAAAGAATAGATAGGACGTTGCTTGGGACGTTCATTGCTTGCCTAAATGGGATGCATAACTGCTACTGTTTTTGAAACCAAGGTTTCTCTAAACTATTTTTCCAAGGAATGCATCCTTTGATGTCTGCCTATCAACCAACTAAAATGTATAAAGTTGCAACTTTAATAATAAGTTGTGTAAACAAAAATTGATAGAAAACATGCTTGAAATAATACGAGGATTGATTTAATCATCATACAAAAGGTTTTTAACATGCACACTCTCTCTAGTTCTTTCATTTCATATTCTATTTCTCATTTAGTGAGCTTGGATTGCACCTAGGACCTGAAGACTAGTGTTGTGGGCATGCACAAATTGTGCAGGTTCAGACCCAATTGCCTTAACTATTTTCTCATCTTTTTCTAACAGTTATATTTATATATTCAAATCTGAATCACAGCTATGTAAAGCAAAGGGATAAGACTAGTGAACTTTTTGATAAGAAGAGCTATGGCAAAGCAGCTTGAAAAACAAAGCAACTCGGCAAATAAATCCATTATAACCATAATAAGTTTACTAGAATACATTCATCTTGTGTTCATAGTTTGAGTAAATTATTTTTTCATCAGCTAATTTGAAAACAAAAAAGATCCCAACTGTCATTCATATAAAAATGGGTTTCAGAACTAGTTTTATGTTTTCATTTGAATGTTTTAAAACTCTGATCAAATTTAGCACTTCACTCGTGTTAGGTTGAAGGTTTTGTATGTATTGATGGTTCAGCTGATAAGAGTTCTTATTAGCCTGTATTTGAGTTTTAAGTTGTTATGTACTGGGCCTGTGTTAATGGGCCTAAGTCTGTTTAGTGTTTTTAAGTTGTCTGGGTGTCCTCCCATCACTAATCAGGGGCATCCCAGTCATTTCATGTAACATTGTACTGTACTTTAATATAAATAATAGTACTGTCGACTGGGTTAGTTCAGTTCAACATTCACAGCATCTCTTGGTCTTCTCCTCTCTTCTACTGCTTCAGCTACAGCACTTCAGCTTTCAACTCGTTATATAGGACATTCAGAAGACACCTTGAAGTTCAGTTTTAGCTCAATTTGGTGATTGGCAAGTCTTATGATACAGGACAAGAATTTAGTTATTCTTGTATCTCCACCCAGAGATAAAACAGGGGATGGCCCACATTAACAATAAGTGGATCTCTCTATTTTCTCAATTTCATCTATTTACATGTTATTTTTTTTTTTTAATTTATGAAAGAGCCACATTCATAACACCTTATCAGGAATTATTTAACATATAAATAACAAAAGAAAGATGCATTGTCACTAGGTAACAGCTGAAATACCATTCACAAGATTGGTGGAAAGCTTAGCATTCACGAGAGCAAGCTATTTGACCTGCATACAAGAGATTAATTGGCTACTGCGGAATTCTTCTCTTTCTTTTGTTATTCATTGATTAAAAATAAACAGTTTGTAGAAGTGAAGAGACTAAACTTATAACTCCTATGCATTTCCCCATTCTGAAAGTTTTTCTTGGTTTTCCAATCTAAAATCTCTCATAAAGACTCTTGTCATCTATTCAATAATTATCCCGTTTCATGACCATGCCTACTATCTCATAATAGAGAGGCTTTTTCTGATAAAGAACAAAAGGGAATAGGGGGTGAAAATGAAGACTTCTATTGGTGTTTTGTCTTCTGTCATGGATATCCACATGAAGATGAATTCTAGAACTGATAGTTTAAGGGACAGAAAAAACCTATAATCAATTTCTTCATTGAACCATTGGAGTAATACCAACTCATGCTGCATTATATAACACAGTCTTGCCACCCTTTTTTTTTTTTGATCAGTACAGTCTTGCCACCCTTGATGAAGGAGGAGTGAACTTACAGTTAGGATGTTCAGATTTCAAAGAGTTTAGATGTTCAATGGGCTTGGCTACTCATAGGGTTATATTCTCCAGTCAACAATCTCCCACATTGTTCAGCCAATCCCCTAATTCCCCCCTTGTTATGTTACACCAAATGTTCAATGTTACCTCTGAAAGATTCATATCTAACAGCAGTTTTTTATGGATCAAAATAGTGTTATGAACCCGTCCCACTCATTACAAAGCTAAAGGCAAGAGGTGTACACCTCTGACACCTTTTAAAACCATGTATCTTCTCTAGTGTGTTTGGGCTTCTTACAAAAATCACTCATTAGTTCTGACTTCCCACTAGCTGTCTTTCCATTCCCTTCTAATGTTTAGTAGATATCAATGTTGAAACCTCCCCTGCAGGTGTCTGTATCATTTCTGTCCTCCTACTTTCTTCCCCTTGTACCAATGAATAACCTGCTATAGGGAGAGGAACTTAGAATGTAAGGCTTAGTGAAATCAAATTCAGCATTCAGCCTTGCCAAGTAGTAAAAACAATCTATTTTGCTCAACAATTTTTTTTTATATTGTTCAGCACCATGGAATTCTCTCCACTCCAAGGCCTCCAAGTGATCAAATTCTTCCTAGATAGCTTGTAATGAAGAAAAGTGCATCTCCACTGATCTGTTGCATATTGCAGCCACCCTTCTTAACTGATAAATCTATGTACTGTCTTTGTCTAAGAATGTAGTAGTAACTCTGTCCCAAATGATTTTGGCTGTGGACAAGAACATATAATTTCTGGTTATGTGGGGTTGCTTCAAGCATACAAGACATGACATCACCAACAAGTTTTCCTGCTCCTATCTTGCATAAGCTGGATAGTCAACTTGTGGTCTAACTTGCCTAGGTCACCAATTGACAGTTTTTGCTGATTATGATCACTCAAGTTGTTTTCATCCAGCTTTACTGTAATTATTTGGTTATTTGAACTTTCACTAGTTCCCCCATATCTACTCACAATGCCTTTGAAATCAAACAAAGAAGCCATCGTACAAAACCAATAGAAAACTACCAAGGACAATCTGATCTCACAGCAACAACACATGGACCCAACACGCATGCCTTGCTCAACGTTAACAATCCATAAACAATGCTGGTGGCAATCTCAAGGCAATAGCAAACACTTAAAACATCTTTGAAGAGGAGCAAGAATGCAACCAAGCAATGCAGAGCAGTCCCCAACTCTCAGTTGGGAATTTACACATATACATGGCAGCAGAACAGTCCAATAGAAGAAAATTCATGCTTGGTAGCAAAACAGATTTGAGGAAAATTTCTCAAAAAATTCAATCCTCATCCAGAAATCTGAAACCACTTCTAGGATGTGCCTAAATATCGTATGGATCAAGGGTAAGTTATCCCTCCACTAACACCCAGGCATGAAAGAGAATTAAAACTGCAATTAGATCTGATTTTTCTCCAATTTTCTTGTATAAGATCAATAAAAAAATCCAGAACTGCACCAACCATTCTCAAGATGTTCACCAAAATAACCTTAAAATCATTCTCTACCGGAATCTAGGGTTACCTCTTGATCTTACAAGGCATCCATACACCTGCTAGCATTAGCTATATGAACAACGATGTCAATAGTTCCTCAGGAACAGTGATCTTTGCTCTAATACCAAGTTGTAATGTTGCAGTAGTATGTTTGTAATGGAATAGAATGAAGAAAATAGAGAAGGTTAGACCGTTAGAGAAGAGGAGAGAATCTCAACTACATCGCACACCCCTAGAATTACTATTTGTATGAGTTTAAAAACTAATTGCAATGACTGAAGTATTTTAGCCACAGATTACTAGAACATGTAACCGAAATACTCCTCACACTATAACATTACTATCTAACAAAAAGTGCAGGGGTTGATATAGGTCCAAGCACTACAACCAAATACCCTTCTAAGCCTCCAATCAAAATGATCTTGCTCTTTGGTTCTCTTCAATTTGGGTTGAATCTCTAAGACTGCTTCTTAGGCACCAAACGAACCACAACAAGTCTCCAAAATCTTCTAAAAATCAGGTGATGAAGATAGCAACAATTATCCTCTTCAAATCCTTATGCAGTTTGCTGATTCTAGTATTGCATGAGTTTCATCCTAGAAAAACTAGAAGGGCTTTGATACCAACTTGACTTGCCTAATCAGGGAAAAGCAATGCAAAACAAACCAAATATAGATATTGAAGAAAGTATGTTGAAGGAGAAAAAGAAGAGAAACCAATGGAGATTTGGAGAGGGAGAGAAAAATTGTCTTGGGGTGATAGCAATCCTAGAGATGGCTAGGGGAGGATTGGAGGGAGGAGATTTTATCATGGCAACAAGCTGGAGAAGGACCTTGAAGGTTGAGGCTAAGCAGTTTCTTTTTGAAAGCTTTAGGGTGAAAGGGAAGAAAGCTCTGAAAATCAGAGAACTAAACAAGGCTATGGTACTACTGGTCGGAAAGAAGCTGTAGTTTGGTTTTGGACATTCTTGGAGAAAGCAGTTCAGGTGAGTGGAAAGTTAGAGTGCAAAAAATCAAATGAGGTTAATGGTAGGAGATTTGTAGCAGAGAGGAGGAAAAACTCTAGAGGAAGGTTTGTGGCTTTGTTGGAGTTTTTTGGGGAAGGAAAAAACAAATGGTTTGTTTCCCTGAAGGAAAGTTGGGGATTGGATGGAAAGAAGTGTCAACTGTTTTGAAGGACTTCTTTGCCCGAGAGGGATTTGGAGAAGGTAGCAGCTCTGAGAAGGAAGAACAGTTACAGGTAGTGAATGGAGTTGGTGGAGCTAGGAAACAAGAGTTCCAGAAAGAGGTTGTAAGTGTACAAATTCTGGGTAAAGCAGCAAAAGATTGCAGAATAGTATGCAATGAGCTCAAGAATGAGTGGGAGAAAAAGTTTATAGTAACTTCTACAGTACCTCCGAAAAACTGGAGGACAGTTGCAGAAGAGTTATTAAAGAAGTTAAGCTTGAACTGTACTATCATCTTAACCCCTTTGAGTCTTGTAAGGCCTTGCTTGAGGTAGTTGGAGAGGAGTTACAACTATATGATTTGTGTTGTAAATTGCACTCAGCTTCTGTATCTATCACAAAATAGACCCCTCATTCAAACTCTAAGGATCTGCATGCAAGGGACAAAGTAATAGTTCGGATATTGGGTCTGCTGTTTCATCTTTGGACCTCAGAGGTGTTTGGTTCTAATAGCTGCTCTGTGTAAGGCAAGACTGGAAGGTTCCTTTGTGGAAGACCTCCATTCAGCTGCAATTTGCTTGAGTAATGTGCATCTAGAAGATATCCCTCATTCAGTAAAACTGATGGTTGATGGAGTGTTCTATGTAGCCTGGCTGGTTACAGCCATTGAAGTTGCCTTGTGGAGTGAGGGGAGAAGGAAGGAGGATGAGAAGGTTGAAGAAGAAAGGCTATGTGGAAGTGAGGGATTGGTGTATTCAAATCTGGCTGACACTTACACTAAAATGGTATTCTTGGGAAAGGATAACTCAAAAGGAAAGTTATGAGCAACCAATGGGAAAGAGCCTGTTTCTACTGTTTCTACAGTAGTCCGAACCAGTAAGGAGAAGAAGAAAGAGAAGGAGAAGAAGAAGATGAAAGAACTGTCGAACCTGATGGCTAAACCCTATCAGTCGACCTCTTAATAGTGATTAGGCTCTAATTAAATGTACAAGGACTAAACTGCCCCTACTTAAGTATGGGACAGAGAATCTCTAATAAGACTGCCACATTAGCTCATAACTTAACCAAGGTGAGTTGACTAATCTACCCTTATTCGGCTAACTCTAACACTCCCCCTCAAGCTGGAGAATATATGTCATATAATCCCAGCTTGTTACATATATAGTTCACTCTCCCTGAGCTTAAGGCTTTTGTAAACAAATCTGCCCACTGATCACCTGAGCCTACATGTTCTGTGCTTATCTCTCCAGTAAGAACCTTCTCCCTCACAAAGTGGCAATCAATCTCTATGGGCTTTGTTCTCTCATGAAAAACAGGGTTGGATGAGATATGGAGCGCAACTTGATTGTCACAATACAACTTCATAGGTTTATCCATGTGGAACCCGATTTCTTGTAGGAGATTCCTCAACCACACTAATTCACATGTAGTGTGTGCCATGGCTCTGTACTCGGCTTCAGCACTGCTTATAGCCACAACTGTCTACTTTTTACTCTTCCACGTCACAAGATTTCCTCCAATAAATGTGCAGTAACCTGTAGTAGATCTTCTATCAGACACAGAGTCTGCCCAATCTGCATCCGTGTACCCAACTACTTCAAGTTTTACTCCTGGTTTATACAATAGCCCATGGCCCGGAGCTCCCTTCAGATATCTTACAATTCTAAGAACTGCATCCCAGTGAGATAAACGAGGGTTCTGCATAAATTGGCTCACCACACTGACTGCAAAGGAGATGTCTGGTCTCGTGATAGTCAAATAGTTCAGCTTCCCCACTAGTCGTCTATACATTCCAAGATCATCAAATATTTCCCCTGTATCACTTCTCAACTTAACATTTGGTTCCATAGGAGTCTCAACCGGTTTTGCACCTAACAGTCCTGTTTCGTCCAATAGATCAAGAACATATTTTCTTTGGCACAGGCTTACACCTTGTCTTGATCTAGCAACTTCTATACCCAAGAAATACTTCAATGTCCCAAGGTTTTTTGTTTGAAAATGATTTTGCAGAAAGACCTTTAGTTTGTCGATCCCTAATTTGTCACTGCCAGTTATGACAATATCATCCACATAGACCACTAATAAAATCCTTCCAGCTTCTGAGTCATAGCTGAACACTGAGTGATCAACCTGGCATTGTTTCATTCCAAAATTCTTCACCACTTCACTAAACTTCCCGAACCAAGCACGAGGCAATTGTTTCAACCCATAAATTGCCTTTTTCAGTCTGCACACCTTACCAGCCTCCCCCTGAGCAAGAAACCCAGGTTGTTGCTCCATATATACCTCCTCTATAAGGTCACCATGAAAGAAGGCATTTTTTATGTCAAGTTTAAATAGGGGCCAATCATACATAACTGCCAGGGAAATTAACACACGGACAGAGCTAATCTTAGCCACTGGAGAGAAGGTCTCCATATAGTCCCCTCCATACAACTGTGAATAACCTTTAGCAACAAGTCTGGCTTTCAGACGCTCCACACTACCATCTGGCAAGTATTTAACAGTATACACCCATTTACAACCCACAACATGCTTACCAGGAGGAAGAGTAGTGAGCTCCCACGTGTGAGTATGCTGAAGAGCAGAGAGTTCCTCCTCCATTGCCTGCCTCCACCCAGGTGAACTAAGAGCCTCTTGGACATTGTTAGGTATGGAAATAGATGACAATAGTGAAACAAACTAGCAATGTGAGGCGGAAAGGCGAGATACTGAAACAAAATTGGAAATCGGATGGAGAGTAGAACTACGTTTACCTTTCCGTAAGGCAATGGGTAAATCAAGTCCTGAGGGTTCAGCAACAGGAGCAACGATAGGATTTGCGGACAAGGTAGAAGCTGGAAGAGGGGCCGGTGTCGTTCGACGTGTATACACTTGTTGAATTGGTGGTCGTTTAGTAGGGATCTGCACTGGATGAGGTGACGAGTCAACTCCAACAGGAACACCCAGAACGGGATCACTGACCGGAAGAGGAAGAGGAAGTAAAGGTGGAGACGAAGATGCTTCAGTTCCTAAGAAGAAGGGAACAAACTCAAAAAATGTGACATCAGGACAGACATAGCACTTCCGAGTAATGGGATTGTAACACTTGTACCCTTTTTTAGTCCGAGAGTAGCCAAGAAAGACACACTTAATGGAGCGTGCATCCAACTTGTCTATTGCAGGACTCAGATTGTGAACAAAGCACACACAGCCAAAGATACGAGGTGTTAATGGAAAGGGAGACAAGGTGGGGAACAAGATAGAGAAGGGAGACCGACCATGAAGAATAAAGGAGGGCATCCAATTAATGAGGAAACACGCAGTAAGTACAGCATCACTCCAAAACCGTTTAGGAACACTCATATGATGAAGAATAGACCGAGCCGTTTCAAGGAGATGACGGTTCTTCCGTTCAGCCACCCCATTTTGTTGAGGAGTGGATGCACATGAAGTTTGATGAATGATGCCATGCTGTTCTAAATACTGTTGAAAGGAAGTCAGAAAATATTCACGACCATTATCTGAACAAAGAACTTTGATTGGAACACCAAATTGTGTACGTATTTCAGCATGGAATTTTTGAAAAATGGAAAATAATTCACTCCTTTCTTTCATTAAATAAATCCATGTCATTCTTGAACAATCATCAATAAAAGTGACAAAATACTTGTAACCATTATAAGACTCTATTTTGATCGGGCCCCAAACATCTGAATGAACCAAAGCAAAAGGACTCAACATACGACTTTCAACTCTAGGGCTGAAGGAAACACAACGATGTTTCCCAAACTGACACGACTCACACTGTAACACTGACAAATGACTCAAAGACGGAACTAGTATCTTGAGTGCCTTGAGAGAAGGATGTCCCAGTCGACAATGCCATTGTAGAGGAGTGAGTGAAGTCTGAAGTGCAACTGACGATCCACCACCGTCAAGATAATACAATCCACCAGCTTCATGCCCCCCACCAATCTTCTTCCCCATCCTGAGATCCTGAAAAACACAAGAGGAAGGGAAAAAAGTAACAGAACAGTTAGCATTGCCATGTTAACTTAGGGACATATAGAACAGATGATAAAGAAAGAGAAGCCATGTCAACATTTCCAACACCACAGATGGAAGAGGAGGAACCATTGGCAAGGGTAACAGTTTGAGATGTGGAAGTTTCAGAGAGAGAAGAGAACACACCTGGAGTCCCGATCATGTGATCAGAGGCTCCAGAGTCAATAATCCAAGGAGAGCTTTTAGATGATAGGCAAGCTATACCTGAGTGGGCAAGAGTAGCAGTAGTGTGCTGTGAAGTGGATTGAAGGAACCGCTCATACTCATCACGCGGTACACTCACCATCTCCCTTCCGGAAACAGATGTAGATGTGGAAGGAGTTAGGTCTGCCTGTTGATTATCACTGACATCAACCCCACCAGCAGCAGCATGATTGGCCCAGTTAGAGGGAGGGCAGCCATGGAGATCATAACAGAAATATACCGAATGTCCTTCCCTGCCACAGTGGGTACACTTCCTTGTAGAGCTGCCTTTTTCTTTGCCACGGCCTCCCCCTGAGTCACGACCACCACCACGGCCAAATATGGAACCACCACGACCTCCTCGGGAGGCATGTCTTCCCCCTTTCGTACCACATCCACCTCCTCTAGCTGTCACAAAAGCTGATCTATCAGACTGTGTGGGATTCTCTGTCTATCCCAAAGAATTCCTGCGAAGCCGAGCAAACACTTCCTCAAGTGTAGGAAGGGTAGAGCCCCCCAATATTTGGGCCCTAACTGGTTCATACTCTGATTTCAACCCCACTAAGAACCTTGTGACATCTAGTTGCTCCCTCTGTTGTTGCTGAACCTTAACATCTGGAGCGAGAGGATGATAGACATTGAGTTCATTTCTGAGGTTCTTCATACTGGCATAGTACTCTTCTAGGGTTTTATTTCCTTGTTGCAGACCAAAATACTCCTGATAGAGCTGATATACCCTTGTAGTATTATCTTGCCCAGAATACAGCTTCTTGGCATGTTCCCATATGTCCTTAGCTGTATCTAAGAACATGAAGTTGGCACTTATTTTGGGTTCCATACTGTTCCATGGCCATGTCATGATTTGAGCATCCTCCTGTTCCCAATCATCAAACCCTGGAGAGTCAGCCGGTGGTTTATCTTCTTTCACATGCTTCACTTTTCTCTTTGCCTTGAGAAAAACTTCCACCGACTTGGCCCATGGAACATAGTTCTCACCATTCAGTTTAATTGAGGTCATCTGTACACCTAGTTAGTAAGAGGAAACCACCACACTAGGTTTCTGATCACTACAGCCATCTCCCATTGCTGCCATGATACTCTTTCAATGCTGCCTCTAATCTGACTTCCCAATCACCAACTAAGTGCTGCTGTCAAGAGTTTGATGTTCCAAAACCTACAGCAGTCCCTAAACACAATGATAGATACGCACGCCTTTGTTCTTATCCACACCACTACTGATTTCACAAAAAAAAAAACACAGACTACACCGACATTAATTCAGCACTTACTAACCACATGCAAGCTCTCTTACAACTACTCAACAGAGTTTGTGCATCACAAGCACCACCACACAGCCATAGCTGTCACACACAATACAAACCTGCTTTAATGATTTTAAGAGGGCACCACAAGACCAACAAGAACTCAACTAATACCATTGCATTACACCTTGCACTATTCGGCCACCTACAGTAGCCCCTACACCATTCGGCCACCAGCAGCAGCCCTTACACCATTTGGTCACTGTAAACACAGCCTGTTCTTGGAATTTTTCCAAGAACCAGGGCAACGACCAACCTAGATCTCTAGGTTCTGATCAGTCCTCTCAAGTTCTTGAAGATTTTCAACCCAGAAATACCAACAGCACAAAGAGAAGAGATAACCAACCTTCGTTTGAGAGCTTCAGCCAACCATTCACTGCTGAAGTTGTTTTCTTAGGAAATGAGGTTCTACGCACCAGAAAAAAAGAAGAGCTGAGATGTTTCAGGCCTGGGACGAACCACTTTTCTCCATTGACAGCCCAGAGAAGAAAAGGAGAGAACTGAAGCACAAACTGAAATAGGTCACGAACCTTGCTCTGATACCATGTTTCTACTGTTGCTACAGTAGTCCGAACCAGTAAGGAGAAGAAGAAGATGAAAGAACTGTCGAACCTGATGGCTAAACCCTATCAGTCGACCTCTTAATAGTGATTAGGCTCTAATTAAATGTACAAGGACTAAACTGCCCCTACTTAAGTATGGGACAGAGAACCTCTAATAAGACTGCCACATAAGCTCATAACTTAACCAAGGTGAGTTGACTAATCTACCCTTATTCGGCTAACTCTAACAGAGCCATTAGGAGAAGAGGAAAAGGTGGTGAGCTACAGGTCTTATGCTCAGGTTCTGACAGAAAGAGGGAGTAGGGAGAAGGCTATTCGACAAGTTTCACCAAATAAGAGTGGTTCTAGTCAAGGTGGAGAGAAAGGACTGAAACATTCTTTAAAAAAGCAAGGGGATAAGGTGGTAAGAGTAGAGGGGCACGTGGGCACAAGTAGAGAGGGAACTTGTCTTAGCCACAGGGAAAGTTGTTCTAATGGGCCTAAAGTGGACAGGTGGGGTGGGCCCACGTGGGCACAAGGGATTACTGCAGCCCAGAAGAGGGCAGTTGGGGTGGGCCGAGTCATTTCAAAGGCTGATTGTCAACAGGTCCTTATAGGAGTGTTTGGGTCTGGCCCAGCCAGCCCACTTAAAATTAAGTCATGTGACCACTTAAGTTGTCACGTGGGCCAACTAAAGGGACAGATGATGGACTCTAACTTTGGTCCATCATCTTCTCCAATTCGAAGGGATGTAGGGAGGGGAGGTCCTGGGAGTTTTAGCTCGTTGCAGTGGAGACCTGTGTCAGCTGGAGCTAGGCTCGCCGGAAAGACGTAATCCGAGAAACAAGAGAGCCGGTTTAACAGAGGGTGTAGCAAAGGAGGACGATTTTCTAGAACTCAATGAGGAAGATTCTAAGTTTGACGAATCTGAAACTTCAAGTATCGGGAGTGTTCGGCCAGAGAATTCCCTTGGGTTTTGAGGGGATGAAAGTTTTGACACAGAGCTGCTTTTCTTGGAGGAAGACGAAGGAAAAAAAGATGACGGTGAGACTGTTATCATCACCTCTGAAGCCACCTTAGAGGTGGGTAGGGAAGAAGAGATGCCAACCAGCCTGGGTATTGGACACTGTCCGGGGGATCTGGAAGCTATCTCGAGGTCTCAACAGGTGCAGGGTGTTGTGGTTTTGGTTTCTAACTGTTCTTCTGAGCAAAGTAGGGGTGTAACCAGTAAGGGGGCACCAATTTCTCAAGTTCAGCCGCCCATTCAACTTCAGTCTAACACCAAACCTCCGGAAACCAGTTCTTGTAGGTTTAGTCCGAAGACAAAAACTTTCTTTGGAAGTCCTTCAACAAAACCATCCTCTCCAAGTTGTTAGTCTTTGATTTTAAGAATACTAATGAGCCTTCTATGAGTGCAACAGATTTTATCTAGACCCTTCCATTGTCTGCCACAATCCAGCAGGTTCTGGTTAGAGATAAGGAAGAAGGGTTTACTGGAGGGAGTATGGAAGCGGAATGGAAGGCACAAGATGATAAAATTTGGGATTTAGTCTGTGATTCCTTTGACGAGCTGACTAGGAGGGATGCAGAAGTTGGATACATTGAAGAAGACTTGAATCTACAGGAGGCTAGCCAGAGAAAAGGGAAGGAAAGGAATGAGTGGCTGAAGAGATGGGCCTGAGTAGTCGTACAAGACTACAGAGACTCTTTAGGTTTTGAACAGAAAATAAAAGAGAAGAAAAAAAAGAGAAGAGAGATAGAGAAGGAGCACTCGTGGGAGAAGCTTTGAAAGAAGAAAAATGGTTGGAGTGCTTAAAACAGCCGCCACACTTCTGAATTTATATACATAGTTTCCTAATTGTAAAAGAACTTTAATGCTTACATGGCAATGAAAGGTAAGATTAAAATAAAACTAATCCTAGATAAGATAGAATAAAACTTATCCTACTAGGAAAGCTGATCCTAATCAATTAAATCTAAGTACATCTCAGGGTGTCACACAACTACTCTTAATGTGGGGTCCACAGTTTCCTACATTCCCCCTCAAGTTGGGTAGTAGATATTTGTCATTCCCAACTTGCATAGATCTTCTTCTAACTTCTTTCTTGAAACAGCCTTGGTGAGAAGGTCTGCAAGCTGCATGTCGGAGGTGATGTAGGGAAGGCATACTTCTTGAGATGTAACCCTTTCTCTAATAAAATTCCGGTCCACTTCGATATGCTTAGTTCTGTCGTGCTATACTGGATTATGGGCTATATTGATGGCAGCCTGATTATCACAGTACAACATTAGGGGTTTCCCATAATCAATACCCAATTCCTCAAGTAATGATCTCAACCATAGAATCTCAGCCACACCATTTGCCATGGACTATATTCAGCTTCAGCACTTGAATGAGAAACAACACTTTGTTTCTTACTCTTCCAGGAGACCAGATTACCTCCAACAAAGGCACAATATCCAGAGGTAGATCTTCGGTCATCAACACTCCCAGCCCAATCAGCATCTGTGTAGACTTCCATCTTCATGTAGTCGTTTTTCTTGAACAAAATGCCTCTGCCTGGGGACCTCTTCAAATATGCTATGTTGAAGTTTGACCTGCCATAGAATTCTGTCTTGTTCGTTGACTGTAGAGTAAAGTAGACAGCAAGAAGTAGGAGAGGAAAGAAGAAAAGAGAGAAGAGAGAAAAGAGAGAAAGGCTGGTTCGAATTAGGGAAAAAAGTTAATCCCTTGATTCGGCCAGACCTATTATTATATTATTGACTTATTGAAAAAGACTTGAGTGCCCTTCTTTAAGTAAGAGGCACTCGAACTAACATAACAGTACACATCAGCATTCTCAACAAGTACAAAGACTGAAATACCCCTTCACTAACACCACTAACACTCCCCCTCAAGCTGGTGAGTATATATCATATAATCCCAGCTTGTTACATATGTAGTCCACTCTCCCCCGACTCAAGCCTTTTGTAAACAAGTCTGCCCACTGGTTTCCCGTACTAACATATGCAGTTTCTATCACCCCATTCAGCACCTTCTCTCTCACAAAATGACAGTCAACTTCGATGTGCTTGGTTCTTTCATGAAACACTGGATTGGAAGAGATATGAACCGCTGCCTGATTGTCACAGTACAGCTTCATTGGAGTACTGATGTCATATCCTATCTCCTGTAGAAGGTTCCTCAGCCACACTAGTTCACAAGCAGTATGTGCCATGGCCCTATATTCCGCTTCTGCACTGCTTCTTGCCACAACTGTTTGCTTCTTACTTTTCCATGTTACCAGGTTACCCCCCAGAAAGGTGCAATAGCCTGTGGTAGATCGTCTATCAGACATAGAACCTGCCCAATCAGCATCGGTGTATCCTTCTACTACCAGTTTTCCACCACTTCTGTACAGCAAACCACGACCAGGAGCTCCTTTCAGATACCTCACAATCCTTAGCACTGCATTCCAATGTGGGACCAAAGGTTTCTGCATGAACTGACTCACCACACTAACCGCAAATGAAATATCTGGCCGAGTAATGGTTAGATAGTTTAGTTTGCCTACAAGTCGTCGGTATCTGCCAGGCTCTTCAAACACTTCACCTATATCACTGCTCAGCCTCGTATTTGTTTCCATAGGTGTCTCAGCCGGTTTAGTACCCAACAATCCTGTTTCTTCCAGTAAATCAAGCACATATTTCCTCTGGCACAAATTAATGCCATGCTTAGATCTTGCTACCTCTATGCCCAAAAAGTATTTCAACTTGCCAAGGTCCTTTGTCTGAAAGTGTTCCTGTAGGAATGCCTTCAATCTGTCAATGCCCATTTTATCATTCCCAGTCACAACGATATCATCCACATACACCACCAATATTATTTTACCTGCCGAAGAGTCAAGACTGAAGACAGAGTGATCAACTTGGCACTGTTTCAGACCAAACTTCTTGACCACCTCACTGAACCTACCAAACCATGCTCGAGGGGACTGTTTAAGTCCATAAATAGCCTTCTTAAGTCTACATACCTTACCATCCTCCCCCTGAGCAACAAACCCAGGTGGTTGCTCCATGTAGACCTCCTCGAGCAAATCCCCATGCAAAAAGGCATTTTTGATATCGAGCTGATGGAGAGGCCAACCAGACATAGCTGCAAGAGAGATGACGACACGAACTGACCCTATCTTAGCAACCGGGGAGAACGTCTCCGTGTAGTCAATGCCATAGGTTTGGGAGTACCCTTTGGCAACCAGCCGCGCCTTCAGGCGCTCAACACGACCATCTGGCAAGTACTTAACACTATACACCCACTTACAACCGACAGCCTGCTTCCCAGGAGGAAGAGCGGTGAGATCCCAAGTGTGATTATGATGCAAAGCAGAGAGCTCTTCTTCCATAGCACGGCACCACTCTGGAGAGGTAAGGGCTTCCTGGACATCCTTAGGAACAACCACGGAGGATAACAAAGATATGAACTGGCGATGGGAAGCGGAGAGGTGGGTAAGTGAAACAAAATTGGAAATAGGGTGAAGGGTGCAAGTACGCTTACCTTTCCGTAAGGCAATAGGAAGATCTAGGTCGGAGGCTGGTGTCGAAGCTGGAGCTGGATCTGTCGACGGTGATGAAGCTGGAGGAGCTGCAGCCGGTACACGTGGGCGATGTGTATACACGTGACGGATGGGTGGACGGTCAACCAATGGTGGCACCGGAGGCAAGGACGTAGGCATGACTGGAACCAAAGGAGGTGGATCAGCCACAGGAAGAGGAAGAGGAGGTGGTGATGTGGGGGAAGCAGCAGCACCGGACCCCACGAAGAACGGAGTAGACTCAAAGAATGTAACATCAGCACATACCAAGGAACGACGAGAACTAGGATGATAACACTTGTACCCTTTCTGAGTTCGGGAATAACCAAGGAAGATACACTTCATGGAACGTGCATCTAACTTGTCAGTCCCGGGACTCAGATTATGAACGAAGCAGACACACCCAAATACCCGAGGAGAAAGCGGAAACGGAGACATGTTGGGGAATAAGACACTAAAAGGAGAACGACCATCAAGGATAGACGTGGGCATCCGATTAATTAAGAAACAAGAGGTGAGCATTGCATCGCTCCAAAAAGTTTTGGAAACATTCATGTGGTGCATGAGGGAGCGTGCCGTTTCTACAAGATGGCGGTTCTTTCTCTCAGCAACCCCATTTTGTTGCGGAGTATAGGTACATGAAGTTTGGTGTATAATGCCATGTTGGTCCAAGTATTCTCGAAAAGATGAAGACAAGTATTCACGACCATTATCAGAACGGAAAATTTTGATGTGAACACCAAATTGATTGCGGATCTCAGCATAAAATTTCTGGAAGATGGAAAATAATTCACTTCTTTCTTTCATTAAATAGAGCCACGTCATTCTTGAACAGTCATCAACAAAAATAACAAAATATCGGTATCCATTATATGACATCACTTTATAAGGACCCCAAACATCTGAATGAATTAAAGAAAAAAGACTCGACACACGGTTATCGACCCTAGAACGAAAGGGACACGATGGTGTTTCCCAAATTGACAAGACTCACAATCTAAAACAGAAAGTTGACTCAATGAAGGGACTAAGGACTGCAACACTTTCAGCGAAGGATGACCAAATCTACAGTGCCACTGGAGAGGAGAAATGGATGACTGAAGAGCCGTTGGCGTTCGTCCACCACCATCAAGATAATACAGTCCACCGGCTTCATGCCCTCCACCAATCTTCATCCCCGTCTTGAGATCCTGAAAAACACACATAGAAGGGTAAAAAGTGATGGAGCACTTAAGTGACTTGGTCAGCTTACTAACAGACATAAGATTAAATGGAAGCTTAGGTACATATAAAACAGAGGATAGGGATACAGGGTCTAGGTCAACATTACCAACACCACAGATAGATGACGTGGAGCCATTAGCAAGGGTAACAGATTGTGATGTTGAGCAATGAGTGAGAGATGAAAACACACCTGGAGTTCCCGTCATGTGATCGGAGGCTCCAGAGTCAATAATCCAGGGGTTGGGTGTGGATGCCAAACAAGCCATACCTGAGTGTGCAAAGGAAGCTGTGTTCTGCTGCGACTTGGATTGAACAAACCTCTCATACTCATCACGAGGAACACTCACCATCTCCTTGCCTGGACCATCTGAGGGAGTAGAAGGCATCGGGTCAGCTGACCGTTTCTCCTGTGTAGGGCTGAAACTGGTGTCACTAGTCATGGCATGGTTGGCCCACGTCGAGGGAGGACCATGTAAGTCATAGCAGTAGTTAATGGTATGTCCATCCAAATCACAGTGAGTACACTTCCGTGGACCCGAGCCACGTCCTCTACCACGAGCTCCCCCTGAATCTCTGCCTCCAGTACGACCACCACCACGGATATGTGTAGATCCACCACTACCACTCCTGCCAGGCTGGGTTCCTCGAGTCCCACTTCTGCCACCTCGGCCTCTTGACACTGCAAATGCTGATTTATCGGAGACATTAGAGTCCATAGATCCAATGGAAGCCCTCCGAAGACGAGCAAACACCTCCTCTAAAGATGGAAGAGCAGATCCCCCTAGTATCTGGGCTCGTACTGGTTCATACTCAGACTTCAGCCCCACCAGAAACCGTGTTACATCAAGCTGCTCTCGCTGTTGCTGTTGAACTTTGACATCTGAAGTGAGAGGATGATAGACATTTAACTCATTACGGATATTCCTCACATTGGCATAGTACTCCTCAAGGCTCTGATTTCCCTGTTGCAGATTGAAGTATTCCTGATACAGTTGATATACCCTAGTGGTATTATCCTGACCTGAATACAGTTTCTTGGCATGATCCCACACCTCTTTGGCTGTGTCAAGAAACATGAAGTTCACACTGATTTTGGGTTCCATACTGTTCCACAACCATGTAATGATCTGTGCATCTTCCTGTTCCCAGTCTTCATACTCCTGAGAATTAGCGGGGGGTTTCTCCTCTCTTATATGCTTCACTTTCTTCTTCGCCTTCAGAAAAACCTCTACAGACTTGGCCCAAGGGACATAATTCTCTCCATTCAGTTTAATGGAGGTCATTTGGACATTCAGGTAGTCAGTAGATATCATGACACTAGGTTTACTATCACTGTTATCTGCCATTGCCGAACTCCCTTAATTCTGAGCACTGAATTAGGAGCACTACACACTGCACACTACACACAGACACTTCATCGAAATCTGCACACTGATTTCAACAGCTGAGAACTGCAACACCACAAACCCTACTCACCGAAGTCTGTACACTGATTTCAGCAGTATTAAATGTTGAAAACTACAACACCACAACCCCTACTCACCGAGGTCTACACACTGATTTCAGCGATATCAAAAGCTGAAAACCACACTTGTAACACCACCAACATTAATCCACAACTATAGGAAGCTTCACCATTAAGTAGACACTATTGCCATTCGAATCACACACAAACCAGAATAAACCCTAGCATAAACCCTAGCATACTGCAATCTGAGAACCCATCATGCGAACTGTACTACACCTCTCATGTATTCCATAACAAAAAAAAATATATAAAAAAAAACTTTACCTCATCGCCTGAAGGCCAACCATACGAAGGGCTGAGACACCACTGCACCACACGTACCAGCCCTAACTAGGGCTTAGAAACCACAGCAACCAATCACCAACGACACAATCGGAGGCATAGAGACCTCCTAGGGAAGAGGGCGATCACTCCTTTTCAGCCCTTTTCCCAGTCTCCAACTCACAACTGAGAACCCCAAGTGAAACCCTAATTCGAATGCACAGAAGGCAGAATTCTAGCAAGTCTGATTTGGTGAACCTAGCTCTGATACCATGTTGAAGTTTGACCTGCCATAGAATTCTGTCTTGTTCGTTGACTGTAGAGTAAAGTAGACAGCAAGAAGTAGGAGAGGAAAGAAGAAAAGAGAGAAGAGAGAAAAGAGAGAAAGGCTGGTTCGAATTAGGGAAAAAAGTTAATCCCTTGATTCGGCCAGACCTATTATTATATTATTGACTTATTGAAAAAGACTTGAGTGCCCTTCTTTAAGTAAGAGGCACTCGAACTAACATAACAGTACACATCAGCATTCTCAACAAGTACAAAGACTGAAATACCCCTTCACTAACACCACTAACATGCTAATATCCTTTCAACCGCAAGAAGGTGAGTAGTTCTAGAAGAGTGCATATACTGACTAACTACATTGACTGCATAATTGATGTCAGGTCTTGTGAGGCAAAGATAGAGAAACTTTCCAACTAACCGTTGAAACATAGCTTTATCTTCAATAGGCTCTCCACCCTCTGCACTAATCATGTGGTTCTGTTCAATAGGTGTATCCGCAGGCTTAACTCCCAACTTTCCTGTTTCTTCTAGCAGATCAAGAACATACTTTCGTTGAGAGACAAAAATCCCATGCTTGGATCTAGCTACTTCAATGCCCAAGAAGTATCATAGTTCCCCCAAATCTTTTACCTCAAACTCTTGATGAAGGAGTTGCTTAAGAGACTCAATTTCAATAGTATCACTCCCGATTACTACAATATCGTCCACATACACGGCAAGCAAGGTTACGGAGGAACCCACTCTCTTAATAAACAAGGTGTAGTCTGATTGAGCCTGCACATATCCAAACCTATCAAGGGCTCGTCTGAATCTATCAAACCATTTTCTGGGGGACTATTTTAGTCCATATAGAGCTTTATTCAACCGACAAACCTTTCCTGTCTCCGTACCATAAAATCCTGGAGGCAACTACATGTAAACTTCTTCCTGCAAGTCTCCATTAAGAAAGGCGTTTTTAACATTCATCTGATACAATGGCCAAGTGTAACTAGCTGCAAGAGATAATAGTACTCTGATAGTGGTCATCTTTGCTACTGGTGCAAAAGTTTCTAAGTAGTCAATACCATATGTCTGAGTAAATCCTTTTGCAACTAATTGGGCCTTGTACTTTTCAACAGACCCATCAACATTATGTTTCATAGTGAATACCCATCTATATCCAACCGGTTTCTTTCCTTTAGGTTGATCAACTATCTCCCAAGTATTGTTTCTGATGAGGGCATCCATTTCTACTTTTATTGCATCTTTCCATTCCGGTACTTCCAATGCTTCCTGTATTGTTCTGGGAATGGGAATATCAGCAATGGATGCGAGAAAAAACTTGTAGGAGGGAGACAAATGATCATAGGATAGGAACTGAGAAATGCAGTGAGTTGTGGTGCAACGGCGTTTGCCTTTACGGACCGCTATGGGGAGATCAAGGTCATTGAATGAAGGTGAAGGCTCCACGGTTGAATGTCTCTCATCTGTAGTATCTGTGGTACTTGGATCTGGATCTACAGAAGGAACTAGGGCTACTGTGGTACCTAGATCTGGATCTACAGAAGGAACTGGGGCTACTGTGGTACCTGGATCTGGATCTGTAGCGGGGACTGGGACTGGCCTGCACTGCTGATGTCCAAAATCGACTTGTCACCATCGTCTATGATAGCCTCTCACATCCTTGCACCTTTGACATCCTTCTTCACTTAATGGGATTGGAAAAGGAACTTCCAATGAGTTACTCCTAGCTTCACCATTCTCCCCCTAAGGAGAAACCCTTGAATAATAGGGTTTATCCTCAAAGAAGGTGACATCAATTGAGACAAATCTTTTTCCAAAAGTCGGTTCATAATAGCAATATCCCTTTTGAGTTTGGGCATAACCAAGGAAAATACATTTGGAGGCCTTGGGATCAAATTTGGAACGATGAGGGCCTAGGATTTGACCAAAACAAGTGCACCCAAAGGTTTTGAGGGGAATGGTAAATAATTCTTTATCAGGGTATAAAAGGGTAAATGGAGTTTTCATGTCAAGAACCCGTGAGGGAATCCAATTGATGAGATAAACAGCTGTAAGAATAGCATCCCCCCAGAAACGTATAGCCACATTTGAGGTAAACATAATGCCTCTAGCTACCTCCAATATGTGTTTATTCTTTCTTTCAGCAACCCCATTCTGCTGTGGTGTATGTGGGCAGGTACTTTGATGGATAATCCCATGATCAAGCATGTAGGAGGCTAATGGGTTTGCAAAATATTCTTTTGCATTATCTGATCTAAAAATTTTAATTTTGACCCCAAATTGGGTTAAAATCATTTGATGAAAGATCCAAGTAAATGTTGGAACCTCATCTTGAGAACGCATTAGGTAAACCCAAGAAAATTGAATGTAATCATCAACAAATAATAGGAAATATTTGTATCCCCCCATGGCAGTGGTATGATAGGGTCCCCAAACATCAGTATGCACAATTTCAAAAGGAATGTTGCTTCTGTTATTACTTAATGAATAGGTAGTCCTGCAATGTTTTGCAAGCTCACAACTTTCACATTTCAAACTAGTCATCTGGATAGATTCAAATATACTGGGAAACAAACTTTTCAAAGCCTGAAAGGATAAATGGCCCAATCTATTATGCCAAAGCATCACCTGATCAACAAACTGAGAAACAAATGATTTCTTAGTTTCACTATCTTCCTGATGAGCACTTCCTCCAAGTAGGGAGATTCCATTTGTCTCACGGCCAGTCCCAATCACCTTCCTTGTTTCCAGATCCTGAAAAACACATCAATCAGGAAAAAAGGTTACTGAACAATTCTGCCCTTTTGTAATGCTACTAACTGAGAGAAAGTTAGTATTAAGCTTAGGAACATGCAGGACAGAGGATAGGGAAATTGCATTAGACAACTTGATGTCTCCTTGGACAAAAATAGGAACAAGGGATCCATCAGCAATGGACACTTTGTCTTTACCAGAAGATAAATGATAGGTAGAGAATAGTGATGGCAAGCCAGTCATATGGTCAGATGCTCCTGAATCTATTATCCAAGAATGTCCTGTATTACCTAGAGCTGAAGCATGATAAGCTGAGGCCCGGTTACCTGATTGAGCAAAAGATGAGGTTGAAGGAGCTGATGATGGCTAAGGAGATGATACTAAATTACTGACTTCACTTTCTAATTGTGTCAGAGCATCTTGGACAGCAGCTAGGGTATCAAGAGGGGTACCTCTTGAAGCCGTTGAGGCTGCACTATCAGTGTTGACAGCCATATTAGCATTACCCTTTTTGTTTCTAAGTTTTGTTGGAGCTAGATGTGGATGCAACTTCCAACAAGTGTCTTTGGTGTGTTTAGGTTTCTTGCAATGTTCACAAACTAGGTCCTTTTTAGCCTCTTTCTTCATATCCATTTCCTTATCTCCCTCTGGCTTGGGTTTAACTGCTGCCAGGGCAGATTCGAAAGGCTGCTGCTATAACATAACCTTTCTCCTAGTCTTTTCATTGTGCACTAGGGAATAGGCTTGAGATAGAGTCACACTTTCTCTTGTCAATAGTTGTTGTCTTACAATATCATATTCAGAATTTAGACCAGCCAAGAACTCAAAAACTCTGTTAGTTTCAATCCGCTTTCTGTAAGTCTGTGCATCTTTCTGACTCTCCCATTCAATTGTCTCAAGGTGGGCAATCTCATGCCACAATGATTTTAGGGTTGAGAAATAAACAGAGACATGTTTCTCCCCTTGTCTGAGATTTTTGACCTCACATTTCAGCAAGCCCTAGCAACATTAAGGGGCTGAGAGTAGGTTTCTTTCACAACATCCCAAATTTCTTTAGCTGTTTTTGCCCATAAGTAATTTCGGCTGATGTGTGGCTGCATAGAGTTGCATAGCCATGTCATCACCAAATAGTTTTCTTGAATCCACTTAGCATAAGTGGGATCCTCCTTGGTTGGTTCCTTCACATCTCCCAACAAATAGTTCAGCTTTCCTCTTCCCCCAATGACCATCATTGCTGATTGGGCACACTCTAAGTAGTTTGAACCATCAAACTTTACAGTTGTAATCTGGAAGGTGTTTTCAACCATGCTGCCTGAACCAGCCCCAAAAACACCCTCCCCTTGGCTTTTAAACTCCATTAGAATGCTTCCTAATTATTGTACCAATCGGCCTACTGGGTCTGTAGCAGATAACAGGAGGGTTCTGATTCAAAAACCCTAATTTTATGACAGTCGGTCTATTGAGACTGAACTATATCAATCCTGTTAAAAAAGAACTACTGGATCTTCCAAAGAGCACAGGAAAAAAACGAGACAAATCTGATTACCTCCCTAAAGCAATAACAGCCCTGAAACTTGAGGGTTTTCCCTTAAACCCTAAAAAAAATGCAGAAAGGAAGGGTTTTTTCTTAATCGTACCTCTTATATCAAGAGATCCTTGCTGCTGATTTCTAGTAAGGCTTAAAAACTTACCAGAAAATTCTAAGAAACTTTGATCTTGATAATCTGCTTCAGTCGTGAATAGAAGAAACTGATCCTGAACCAGAATTCTTTTGAAACTTTGATCACCACCTCTAGTCTTGATCAAGACTTGACTTGATCCTCTTTGGACTGCTGCTGTAGATAACCTCCAAGAATCAGCCGAAGGGAGCTTTCTCTATTCTTCCATCTCTAGGCAGTTCACATGTGATCGACTGGATCAAACTCACATGAGAAGCCCTAAATTTGGCTCTGATACCAAGTAGTCATACAAGACTACAGAGACTCTTTAGGTTTTGAACAGAAAATAAAAGAGAAGAAAAAAAAGAGAAGAAGAGAAGAAGAGAAGAAGAGAGATAGAGAAGGAGCACTCGTGGGAGAAGCTTTGAAAGAAGAGAATGGTTGGAGTGCTTAAAACAGCCACCCCACTCCTTAATTTATATACATAGTTTCCTAATTGTAAAAGAACTTTAATGCTTACATGGCACCTCTTTCCCTCCTTGTATTCCATTTCGTGTTTTAAAAATGAGCCAATTCAAAGGTTTGTATCATCATCCATTTCTTCTTGCATTTTAGAAGAGGTTTGAGAGATTCTGAGCTTGACCAGGCTGCTTTGCTCCTTGTTGAAGTTTGACCTGCCATAGAATTCTGTCTTGTTCGTTGACTGTAGAGTAAAGTAGACAGCAAGAGGTAGGAGAGGAAAGAAGAAAAGAGAGAAGAGAGAAAAGAGAGAAAGGCTGGTTCGAATTAGGGAAAAAAGTCAATCCCTTGGTTCGGCCAGACCTATTATTATATTATTGACTTATTGGAAAAGACTTGAGTGCCCTTCTTTAAGTAAGAGGCACTCGAACTAACATAACAGTACACATCAGCATTCTCAACAAGTACAAAGACTGAAATACCCCTTCACTAACACCACTAACACTCCCCCTCAAGCTGGTGAGTATATATCATATAATCCCAGCTTGTTACATATGTAGTCCACTCTCCCCCGACTCAAGCCTTTTGTAAACAAGTCTGCCCACTGGTTTCCTGTACTAACATATGCAGTTTCTATCGCCCCATTCAGCACCTTCTCTCTCACAAAATGACAGTCAACTTCGATGTGCTTGGTTCTTTCATGAAACACTGGATTGGAAGAGATATGAACCGCTGCCTGATTGTCACAGTACAGCTTCATTGGAGTACTGATGTCATATCCTATCTCCTGTAGAAGGTTCCTCAACCACACTAGTTCACAAGCAGTATGTGCCATGGCCCTATATTCCGCTTCTGCACTGCTTCTTGCCACAACTGTTTGCTTCTTACTTTTCCATGTTACCAGGTTACCCCCCAGAAAGGTGCAATAGCCTGTGGTAGATCGTCTATCAGACATAGAACCTGCCCAATCAGCATCGGTGTATCCTTCTACTACCAGTTTTCCACCACTTCTGTACAGCAAACCACGACCAGGAGCTCCTTTCAGATACCTCACAATCCTTAGCACTGCATTCCAATGTGGGACCAAAGGTTTCTGCATGAACTGACTCACCACACTAACCGCAAATGAAATATCTAGCCGAGTAATGGTTAGATAGTTTAGTTTGCCTACAAGTCGTCGGTATCTGCCAGGCTCTTCAAACACTTCACCTATATCACTGCTCAGCCTCGTATTTGTTTCCATAGGTGTCTCAGCCGGTTTAGTACCCAACAATCCTGTTTCTTCCAGTAAATCAAGCACATATTTCCTCTGGCACAAATTAATGCCATGCTTAGATCTTGCTAGCTCTATGCCCAAAAAGTATTTCAACTTGCCAAGGTCCTTTGTCTGAAAGTGTTCCTGTAGGAATGCCTTCAATCTGTCAATGCCCATTTTATCATTCCCAGTCACAACGATATCATCCACATACACCACCAATATTATTTTACCTGCCGAAGAGTCAAGACTGAAGACAGAGTGATCAACTTGGCACTGTTTCATACCAAACTTCTTGACCACCTCACTGAACCTACCAAACCATGCTCGAGGGGACTGTTTAAGTCCATAAATAGCCTTCTTAAGTCTGCATACCTTACCATCCTCCCCCTGAGCAACAAACCCGGGTGGTTGCTCCATGTAGACCTCCTCGAGCAAATCACCATGCAAAAAGGCATTTTTGATATCGAGCTGATGAAGAGGCCAATCAGACATAGCTGCAAGAGAGATGACGACACGAACTGACCCTATCTTAGCAACCGGGGAGAACGTCTCCGTGTAGTCAATGCCATAGGTTTGGGAGTACCCTTTGGCAACCAGCCGCGCCTTCAGGCGCTCAACACGACCATCTGGCAAGTACTTAACACTATACACCCACTTACAACCGACAGCCTGCTTCCCAGGAGGAAGAGCGGTGAGATCCCAAGTGTGATTATGATGCAAAGCAGAGAGCTCTTCTTCCATAGCACGGCACTACTCTGGAGAGGTAAGGGCTTCCTGGACATCCTTAGGAACAACCACGGAGGATAACAAAGATATGAACTGGCAATGGGAAGCGGAGAGGTGGGTAAGTGAAACAAAATTGGAAATAGGGTGAAGGGTGCAAGTACGCTTACCTTTCCGTAAGGCAATAGGAAGATCTAGGTCGGAGGCTGGTGCCGAAGCTGGAGCTGGATCTGTCGACGGTGATGAAGTTGGAGGAGCTGCAGCCGGTACACGTGGGCGATGTGTATACACGTGACGGATGGGTGGACGGTCAACCAATGGTGGCACCGGAGGCAAGGACGTAGGCATGACTGGAACCAGAGGAGGTGGATCAGCCACAGGAAGAGGAAGAGGAGGTGGTGATGTGGGGGAAGCAGCAGCACCGGACCCCACGAAGAACGGAGTAGACTCAAAGAATGTAACATCAGCACATACCAAGGAACGACGAGAACTAGGATGATAACACTTGTACCCTTTCTGAGTTCGGGAATAACCAAGGAAGATACACTTCATGGAACGTGCATCTAACTTGTCAGTCCCGGGACTCAGATTATGAACGAAGCAGACACACCCAAATACCCGAGGAGAAAGCGGAAACGGAGACATGTTGGGGAATAAGACACTAAAAGGAGAACGACCATCAAGGATAGACGTGGGCATCCGATTAATTAAGAAACAAGAGGTGAGCATTGCATCGCTCCAAAAAGTCTTGGGAACATTCATGTGGTGCATGAGGGAGCGTGCCGTTTCTACAAGATGGCGGTTCTTTCTCTCAGCAACCCCATTTTGTTGCGGAGTATAGGTACATGAAGTTTGGTGTATAATGCCATGTTGGTCCAAGTATTCTCGAAAAGATGAAGACAAGTATTCACGACCATTATCAGAACGGAAAATTTTGATGTGAACACCAAATTGATTGCGGATCTCAGCATAAAATTTCTAGAAGATGGAAAATAATTCACTTATTTCTTTCATTAAATAGAGCCACGTCATTCTTGAACAGTCATCAACAAAAATAACAAAATATCGGTATCCATTATATGACATCACTTTATAAGGACCCCAAACATCTGAATGAATTAAAGAAAAAAGACTCGACACACGGTTATCGACCCTAGAACGAAAGGGAACACGATGGTGTTTCCCAAATTGACAAGACTCACAATCTAAAGCAGAAAGTTGACTCAATGAAGGGACTAAGGACTGCAACACTTTCAGCAAAGGATGACCAAATCTACAGTGCCACTGGAGAGGAGAAATGGATGACTGAAGAGCCGTTGACGTTCGTCCACCACCATCAAGATAATACAGTCCACCGGCTTCATGCCCTCCACCAATCTTCATCCCCGTCTTGAGATCCTGAAAAACACACATAGAAAGGTAAAAAGTGATGGAGCACTTAAGTGACTTGGTCAGCTTACTAACAGACATAAGATTAAATGGAAGCTTAGGTACATATAAAACAGAGGATAGGGATACAGGGTCTAGGTCAACATTACCAACACCACCGATAGATGACGTGGAGCCATTAGCAAGGGTAACAGATTGTGATGTTGAGCAATGAGTGAGAGATGAAAACACACCTGGAGTTCCCGTCATGTGATCGGAGGCTCCAGAGTCAATAATCCAGGGGTTGGGTGTGGATGCCAAACAGGCCATACCTGAGTGTGCAAAGGAAGCTGTGTTCTGCTGCGACTTGGATTGAACAAACCTCTCATACTCATCACGAGGAACACTCACCATCTCCTTGCCTGGACCATCTGAGGGAGTAGAAGGCATCGGGTCAGCTGACCGTTTCTCCTGTGTAGGGCTGAAACTGGTGTCACTAGTCATGGCATGGTTGGCCCACGTCGAGGGAGGACCATGTAAGTCATAGCAGTAGTTAATGGTATGTCCATCCAAACCACAGTGAGTACACTTCCGTGGACCCGAGCCACGTCCTCTACCACGAGCTCCCCCTGAATCTCTGCCTCCAGTACGACCACCACCACGGATATGTGTAGATCCACCACTACCACTCCTGCCAGGCTGGGTTCCTCGAGTCCCACTTCTGCCACCTCGGCCTCTTGACACTGCAAATGCTGATTTATCGGAGACATTAGAGTCCATAGATCCAATGGAAGCCCTCCAAAGACGAGCAAACACCTCCTCTAAAGATGGAAGAGCAGATCCCCCTAGTATCTGGGCTCGTACTGGTTCATACTCAGACTTCAGCCCCACCAGAAACCGTGTTACATCAAGCTGCTCTCGCTGTTGCTGTTGAACTTTGACATCTGAAGTGAGAGGATGATAGACATTTAACTCATTACGGATATTCCTCACATTGGCATAGTACTCCTCAAGGCTCTGATTTCCCTGTTGCAGATTGAAGTATTCCTGATACAGTTGATATACCCTAGTGGTATTATCCTGACCTGAATACAGTTTCTTAGCATGATCCCACACCTCTTTGGCTGTGTCAAGAAACATGAAGTTCACACTGATTTTGGATTCCATACTGTTCCACAACCATGTAATGATCTGTGCATCTTCCTGTTCCCAGTCTTCATACTCCTGAGAATTAGCGGGGGGTTTCTCCTCTCTTATATGCTTCACTTTCTTCTTCGCCTTCAGAAAAACCTCTACAGACTTGGCCCAAGGGACATAATTCTCTCCATTCAGTTTAATGGAGGTCATTTGGACATTCAGGTAGTCAGTAGATATCATGACACTAGGTTTACTATCACTGTTATCTGCCATTGCCGAACTCCCTTAATTCTGAGCACTGAATTAGGAGCACTACACACTGCACACTACACACAGACACTTCACCGAAATCTGCACACTGATTTCAACAGCTGAGAACTGCAACACCACAAACCCTACTCACCGAAATCTGTACACTGATTTCAGCAATATTAAATGTTGAAAACTACAACACCACAACCCCTACTCACCGAGGTCTACACACTGATTTCAGCGATATCAAAAGCTGAAAACCACACTTGTAACACCACCAACATTAATCCACAACTATAGGAAGCTTCACCATTAAGTAGACACTATTGCCATTCGAATCACACACAAACCAGAATAAACCCTAGCATACTGCAATCTGAAAACCCATCATGCGAACTGTACTACACCTCTCATGTATTCCATAACAAAAAAATATATATATAAAAACTTTACCTCATCGCCTGAAGGCCAACCATACGAAGGGCTGAGACACCACTGCACCACACGTACCAGCCCTAACTAGGGCTTAGAAACCACAGCAACCAATCACCAACAACACAATCGGAGGCATGGAGACCTCCTAGGGAAGAGGGCGATCACTCCTTTTCAGCCCTTTTCCCAGTCTCCAACTCACAACTGAGAACCCCAAGTGAAACCCTAATTCGAATGCGCAGAAGGCAGAATTCTAGCAAGTCTGATTTGGTGAACCTAGCTCTGATACCATGTTGAAGTTTGACCTACCATAGAATTCTGTCTTGTTCGTTGACTGTAGAGTAAAGTAGACAGCAAGAAGTAGGAGAGGAAAGAAGAAAAGAGAGAAGAGAAAAAAGAGAGAAAGGCTGGTTCGAATTAGGGAAAAAAGTCAATCCCTTGATTCGGCCAGACCTATTATTATATTATTGACTTATTGGAAAAGACTTGAGTGCCCTTCTTTAAGTAAGAGGCACTCGAACTAACATAACAGTACACATCAGCATTCTCAACAAGTACAAAGACTGAAATACCCCTTCACTAACACCACTAACACTCCTCAAAACTGTTGATTCTGTTTGCTTGGACCCTCCTTCTGTAGACTCCTGTATTTGGAAGCCATTACCTTCGGGTTCCTTTTCTTGTGCCTCCTTTGCTTCCTTGTGCTCCTCTCCATTGCCTCGACCTTTTCATAACAACGAAGTTTGGTCCAAACCTGTCCCTCCTAAAGTTGGAGCCCTTTGTTGGGAAGTCTCCCTCGGGAAAATCAACACTTTGGATGTTTTGCAAAAAAGAAGACCTAGTCTTTGTATCTCTCCTAACTGGTGCACCCTATGCAAAGCTAACGAGGAAGGTTGCTACCATATACTAATCACTTGCCCTTTTGTTGTAGGCCTTTGGGAAAAGCTTTTTGATCTTTTTGGGTGCAGGTGGACAGAATCGGTGCAAATTTGCAATCTTTTTAATCCTACAACTTTCAGGTGGCCAAAGAGAAGAAGATGATGAGTTTTGTGGAGGTGTGTTAGAGCTGCTTTGGTGTGGACTGTGGGAGGAACGAAATGCTAGAATCTTTAATGACAAGGAGAGGGATCAAACATGTGTGTTAGAAAGTAGCCTATGTAGGGCCATAAGTTGGGTAAAATCCTTGGATCTGTTTTCCACCTACACTTTCAATGACATAAGGAGAAATTGAGAACAACTAGCTAAAAGTTCTGCAATCAGAAGCAAGCCGGTGGTGGATTGGAAGCCTCCTGATGCAGGCGTCATTAAACTAAAATTTGATGGCAGTAGTTTGGGCAACCCGGGGCCATCTGGAATAGGGGGAGTCTTCAGAAATGATGAGGGTTAGATTGTAGCTCTATTTTCTGGTCCTATAGGGTGGGGAGACTCTGTAAATGCAGAACTCCAAGCTGTGTCACAAGGAGCAGAATATGCAAGAGAGTTGGCAGTGGAGCATTTAATGATTGAATGTGATTCCAAATTGGTTATTGGATGGCTAAAAGAACCAGAGATAGCAGCCTGACCGTACAGGGGGGCTTTGAGAAGATATAAGTGGCTGACTTCAAATATTTCAGTCACAGTTCAATGGGAAAGAAGATCAGCAAATGGGCTGGTAGACCTTCTAACTAAACAAGGAGTACATAGGAATCAGCTCTTTTGGGCTCAATTGTAAGCTTTATAATGTAGTTTGGAGGTTGCACCTCGTGCCTCTTTGTGGGGAATTGTATGATGAATACTTGGTTCTTTATTTAATAAAATTTTTATTATCATTATCTATTGAAGAAAACTGAAGAGAAGAGAGTTGAGGGTTCGGCAATGAGGGTCTAAGAAGAGGATTTCGAACTCACTCTCTCTTAGCCCCCTAACACTGTTTTATTAGAAATATTTGAATAATTACAAGGAGGCCCTTAGTTGGGCAAGAATTTACACAGAACTTAATATTGACTGGATGGACCCAGAATAAGGCCCATTACAGAAAAGAAACATAGATAACAAGAAAGAATAAGCAACCTATGGGCCATTCGGCCCATCTTCTCTACACTCCCCCTCAAGCTGAGCATAGATGTCAATCATGCCAAGCTTGCTGGTATCATGCTGAAGTTTTGCCTTGGGAATGCCTTTGGTGAGAAAATCTGCCAACTGTCCTTCAGATGTGATGAAAGGAAGACACACTTCACTCGAAGAGACCCTTTCCCTAATGAAGTGTCGATCAACTTCAATATGCTTGGTTCTATCATGTTGCACTGGGTTGTGAGCAATGTTGATGGCGGCCTGATTATCACAGTACAACATCATTGGCTTGTCATATTCAACTCCAAGTTCTTCCATCAAAGATCTTAGCCATAATAATTCAAAAACCCCATGTGCCATGGCCCTGTATTCTACTTCAGCAGAAGACCGAGCAACAACCGATTGTTTCTTGCTTCTCCAAGAAACAACATTACCAGCTACCAAGCTGCAATACCCAGAGGTAGATCTTCTATCATCAATGTTCCCGGCCCAGTCAGCAGCAGTGTAGGCTTCAAGTTTCATATGACCATGCTTGGCAAACAGAATACCTTTTCCTGGGGAGCCCTTCAAATAACATAGGATTCTCTCTGCAGCTGCCATATGAGTGTCTCGGGGAGCATGCATGAATTGGCTAATGCAACTGACTGCATATGCAATATCTGGCCGAGTCATGCATAGGTACAAAAGTTTCCCAAGAAGTCTCTGAAAGATTCCTTTGTCTTCTAACAATGTCCCTTCTGAGGCTGAGAGTTTATGACTCATATCAATAGGAGTAGCAACTGGTCTAGCACCCATCTTTCCAGTTTCAGAGAGTAAGTCAAGAACATACTTCCTTTGGGAGATAAGAATCCCGTCCTTGGATCGAGCCACTTCTATGCCAAGAAAGTATCTCAATTCCTCAGTATACAATGAGGTATACTGCCAGAGGTCAACTCTTCTTCACAAAAAGAGTATGATCGGACTGTGTCTGCACATAACCAAAGTTAACAAGTGTTGTTCTAAATCTCTCAAACCATGCTCTAGGGGACTGTTTTAGTTCATAAAGAGATTTTTTCAGCCTACATACCTTCCCTTTCATATCAGTTCCATACATCCCTGGAGGAAGAGACATGTAAACCTCCTCATGTAACTCACCATTCAGAAATGCATTCTTCACATCCAATTGATAAAGGGGCCAGTCAAAGTGAACAGCTAAAGATAGAAGAACCCTCACAGTCATCTTGGCAACAGGTGCAAAAGTCTCTAAATAATCAATCCCATATGTCTGTGTATAGCCTTTTGCAACCAGCCTGGCCTTGTACCTTTCAATGGTGCCATCAGCTCTGTATTTGATAGGAAAGACCCACTTGCAACCAACAAGATCCTTCCCTTCAAGCAAATCCACCACTTCCCATGTGTCATTCTTGTGTAGGGCATCGATTTCAGATCTCATAGCATCCCTCCATTCTGGAATCTTAAGAGCTTCTGACACAGACCTGGGAATAGGATGAGAAGCAACAGAAGCGAGATAGGCAGAGTATGAAGGTGAAAGCAAACTGTAAGAAAGGTGCTTGGAAATGCAGTGTGCAATGCACTTTCGTTTTCCTTTTCTAACAGCAATGGGAATATCAAGGTCAGGAAAGGATGAATCCAAAGGTGCTGAAACAGTATCTGTTGTTTCTTCTGTGACTGGAAGTGTATGAGGCTCATGTGTTGTAGGAGAAACAACCTACACATTTCTGGATCTTTGCCTGTGATACACCTTGGGATTGAGGATAGGACGAGGAGGTAGAGTACTGGGACAAGGAGAATGGAGCGACTGATCCACCCTTGATTCATTTGAAGGAGAGGCAGACACATCAAGAGACTCAACAGGGACAAGAAGAGGAAGAGCAAACACCTGTGTCAAATTCTCCCCCTGTGGACAATGTCCTTCTGGAGAGGAACCATAAAAGGGGGAAAGCTCATCAAATGTGACATCCATTGAGACATATCGATTACCAGACTTTGGATCAAAACAACAATAACCCTTCTGTGTGGGGGAATAACCAAGGAAGATACACTTTTGAGCTTTGGGTTCAAATTTATGCCTTTGGACACTTGGAACATGTACATAACAGGTGCAGCCAAAGACACGAATAGGAACAAGAAAAAGATCCTTGTCCGGATGAAGAAGAGTGAAGGGAGACTTAAACCCCAAAACCCTGGATGGCATGCGGTTTATAAGGTAGGTAGCAGTAAGTACAGCATCACCCCAAAACCTGGTAGGAACATGTGAGGCAAATAAAATACTTCTTGCAACCTCAACAATATGCCTATTATTCCTAGCACATGAGCTTTGATGAATAACCCCCATGTTAGAAAGATAGCAGGATAGGTTTTTCTCAAAGTATTCTTTTGCATTGTCCGATCTGAAGATCTTAATCCTGGTATCAAATTGGGTTAGAACAAATTCATGGAATTGTTTTACAAGTCTTGGAACTTCATCACGGGATTTCATCAGGAATATCCAAGTGAACTGTGAAAAGTCATCAATAAACAGGATAAAATATTTGTAGCCACCCATGGAGGGTAAGTGGTAAGGTCCCCACACATCAGAATGCACAATATTAAAAGGAACAGAAGATCTTTTATTGCTCAAAGGATAATTGCTTCTACAATGCTTTGACAATTCACAAGACTCACAATGTAGACTGGACAGACTAATTCCCTTAAACAGTTCAGGGAATAGATGACTCAAGGCAGAAAAAGACAGATGACCAAAACAATAATGACACAACATAATCCGACTATAACAGACTCTGAAGAGATAGATTCAAGAGCAACATTCCCAAGATGATCAGTGCATTGTCCCGGAGTATCAAGCAGGTATATTCCGTTCGCCTCATGGCCACTCCTAATCACCTTCTGAGACTCCAGATCCTGAAAAACACAGTAGGAAGGAAAAAAAGTTACACAACAGTTTAGTGACTTGGTTAAACTACTCACAGACAACAGATTTGTATTTAGTTTAGGTACATGAAGGGCAGAAGGTAGGTACAAGGAATTCGTAGCCTTGATGGTTCCCTTACCAGAGATAGGGGCAAGTGAACCATCAGCTAAAGTGATTTTATCACGTCCAGGAAGTAAGTCATATGAAACAAACAAGGTAGACAGATTGGTCATATGGTCAGAAGCACCTGAGTCAATAATCCAAGGAATCTTGAGATTACCTGAAGAGGTAGCATGATTGGCAGAAGCCCTTATACCTGAATGAGCAAATGCTGAAGTAGTAGAATTTCCTGAAGGGTTGGAAGGAGAGGTCACATCACTCAGCTGACTGATCATCTTCCCAAACTTTTCATATTTTGCTCTCATGGCTGCCAACTGTGCAGAAGCAGACATCTCTTCACTATCTGGCCCGGCAGCTACATTTGCACTTCCCGATCTTTTACTATCATGTTTTTTCTGAAACCGAATGGGAACAAGATCAGGATGTAACTTCCAGCACTTGTCTTTGGTGTGCTTCAGCTTCTTGCAGTACTCACATATAACTTCTTTCTTTCCTGTGCCACTAGAAGTTCCAGCATTACCTTTAGGTTTAATCCCCATATTGGCAAAGTGATCATTAATATCAGCCCCTTGAACCTGAACAGCCCTTCTGCTCTCTTCACTACTCACCAATGCATAAGCTTGGGACAAAGAGACACACTCCTTGGAAAGAATATTCTGTTTTGTGATATCATATTCTGGGTTTAGTCCAGTTAAGAACTCAAAAACCCTGTTCCTTTCAACCAATTTTCTATAGGTCTCTGCATCATTGGTGGTGTCCCAAGTTACAACTTCTATTAGGTCAATCTCTTGCCATAGGGACTTAAGGGTTGAGAAATATACAGCAAGAGGTTTCTCTCCTTGCCTTAAATTCTTTACATCACTTCTCAATTTATATGCCCGGGCCACATTGAGTTTTTGGGAATAGGTTTCTGCAACACTGTCCCAAATTTTCTTTGCTAAATTCATCCATAGGTAGTGTTGACTGATTTGTGGCTGCATTGAGTTCACAAGCCACCCAATGACAGTGTAATTTTCTGGCATCCACTTCTCGTAGGATGGATCATCTTCTGGGGGAGCCTTCTTACTCCCGGAAATGAACCCCCACTTTCCTCTACTACATACATGAATCTTTACTGATTGTGACCACGCCAGATAATTAGTTCCATCTAGTTTAACTGTGGTCACAGTCAATAAGGAGTCACTCGGAGTCCCCTGAACCAGTCCATATTCAGCACCACTTTTGTTTTCAAACTCTGAGGAGTACATCATGTAAACACTCCAAATATGATTTCAGATGACTTCTACAAGTATACTGAATAAGGACAAGCAAGAACAGAGTTCAGCCGACCACAAGAAGGCAATACACTGAGTTCAGCCTTCAAGAAGTAAAACAGAAACTTCTAGATACTCAGCCGAAGTACCCTTTTCAAATCTGGACTTCAAAGTAAATACCACTTGGCACTCAGCCGAAGTACCCTTTCTACAAACACAGTGTGGGCAATAGAGACAATCCCACTGTCAAGAGGAGAAAAAAAGGCCTCAAGAACAGTTCGTACAGCCCCCCAAGAACAGCCAGATATAAGCAACAATCCACAGCCTTGCTACAGGGATGTTTCAGCTGTTTGACAGTCCAATAAGGAGTGAAAAACAGCCCAGAATTTCTGGGTTAAACCAGATTCAATGGCAGCCGAAGGTAGTACAGAACAACCAAAGCTTTCGGACAGTTCAACAGTCCAAACACAGTCGAAAGCAATACAGAACGACCGAAAGAAAACTGAACCCAGAAATCTGAGTACAACTTACAGTTTCGAACCAGAAGAAAACTGAACCCAGAAATCTGAGTACAACTTACAGTTTTGAGCTTCAACAAAACCGAACTGTTCCTCTTCCCCTTTTTCTTTTCTCTGATTCTTCCTGGCCACCGAACCACTTCTCCAAGAGATTCAAGTCTTGGGCACTTCCAATGACCTCCAAGAATCAGGCAACACGAGTAAAGCTTCCAGCCCTAGGATACTGAAGTTCAGGTATGCTCTGATACCATGAAGAAAACTGAAGAGAAGAGAGTTGAGGGTTTGGCAATGAGGGTCTGAGAAGAGGATTTCGAACTCACTCTCTCTCAACCCCCTAACACTGTTTTATTAGAAATATTTGAATAATTACAAGGAGGCCCTTAGTTGGGCAAGAATTTACACAGAACTTAATATTGACTGGATGGACCCAGAATAAGACCCATTACAGAAAAGAAACATAGATAACAAGAAAGAATAAGCAACCTATGGGCCATTCGGCCCATCTTCTCTACATCTATCAAAAACAAAAATTGTCTTGGGGTGTGTGCACCCATTGTTTTACCTATATGAAAGTGTTACAAATGAAAAGGAAAAGGTAACTATGCCCCGGAGTAGGTAGCAGCAACCTAAAAGCCTATACAAATAGCAAGAAAGCACCAATAACACAATCAACTCACTTTTCAACAGCAATCTAGTAGAATATTAAACTTACCGGCAATCACTTGAAAGTATACATAAGAGTGCAGAAATAGCTCTCTCCAAAATTGAATAAGATGAATAGTGGTGCAAACAATGTTAGGGGCCTTGTAGTCTTAGTAGACCCTATAAAACATTAATGTTGATTTCATAAACTAACCCTGGTTGCTGGACACGACCAAAGACGTCAGAATCTACAAATTGTACTCCCGAAAACTCCTTTGTATTGAAGAAACAAAGAAAACAGGACAAAACTGGCCTTATTTCCCTAACCAATAGACTAACTTTAACTCACTAACAACTGACCCAATTAATGTGTGTTTAGCTTTGACTTTGACCAACTGTTGACAGACACAGAAATCCAGCAACAGTAACCTCCCTTGATGAAAGTCTTCCTGTAGTTCAATTAGCTTTACATTTGGAAGGTCTCCTCTACAGTTCTTAAGTTTCAATATCCAAATTCAAGATCAATTCAATAGTTGGATCAAGAGAAAGTGAGTCTGCAAAATCTGCCTAGAAGTTGGACTGTTGACTTTGACGGTCCCCTCCTGCAACTTTCTCTTGTGTTTCTTCTTTTGATTCTTTGTCATCACTGACTTAACCACTTAACCCATCTACTTCATTCTATCTTGCCACTAATGTACCCTTTCTTTGGATTCCAATATACATCTTTGTTAACTAATCCACATTGATTAGGCTTACTACCTGCCTTGAAGACATTTCAGCTATACTAGAACCAATAAGAATGTCTGTCATGTCACTTTTTATTGGACATTTATCACCTTCTGGGTATCCATGCCATCCATAGAATAGAATGCAGATCTGTTGTAGACCCAAAAAGAGAAAAAAAAGTTGGGAAAACCTAGTGCCATCTTCTCAATACTCAAAACAATACAAGATCACTTTCTGCATATCCATAGTTGTGTCCTGTATCAAACATTTCTTGTCTTGTTCACCATCTACTTCTCATGTGAAAAGAACCTGGCCACAAAAAAAGATCCAGAAAATCTGAGCCTCAAAAGTTTTTGAAAAGGTATTTATCAAGTCTCTAAAAATTAAGGCCTATTAAACTGTAAAATTTTCAGCCATTGAAGTACATTTTGCACACCCTCTGATGTCACATGGATTGCCAGTGGCATCAGTCCCAAAGAGCACAAAGCCCCAAAGAAAAGATCTAATACCAAGTAGCTTGTTATAGAATCTGATAAAACAGAAGAAGAAAAAGCAAGAGAGAAGAGTGAGTTAGGATTCACTGTAAGAGCATTAAAGAGAAATGACAAGAATACCCTGGGCTGTTATACATGCATTCTGGTCTACAATAATAAAATAGAACAAATGATAGGAAACCGCCATATCTTAACAATTGTCCTATAGCATAATTTATATCTAAAGCCTCCATATCTACAATAGTAAAATACCTCTAATTGTTTATAAAATATTAGAATGTGGCTCTTTTAAGAATTTACAAACTGAACTCATTTCTGTTTTGTTTTAGCAACCAGAAATGAGTCCATTTCGTGTGAAAGTGGTGTAGATTCAATGCAAAACTAAAATGGCATGACTTTGTTTATAAAATATTAGAATGTGGCTCTTTGAAGAATTTACAAACTGAACTCATTTCTATTTTGTTTTAGCAACCAAAAATGAGTCCGTTTTGTGTGAAAGTGGTGTAGATTCAATGCAAAACTAAAATGCCATGACTTGGTTTTATGTACAATGGCAATCTGCTATTGTTTTATAAACTAACTTTTGGTCTATTACTTTGAAAGACTTATTCTAGAAACTCTTTGCAGTGAACATTGCAGCTCTGGGATTGGCAAATCTGATTAGTGGGTTTTTCGTTATTGTTCACAATGTGAGTTATTTTCAACTTAATCTCTTTGAATCAATATGGTGTTCATTACAATAACAGTTCTATTAATTCTGCTAAAAAATACATAAAAGTAGTCCTGTTGAATTAAATGTGGTCAAAATGCAATTTTCATCTCAATTGTCATAGATAACAAAAATTAATTGGTTGAAGCTATTTGTTAGAGGTCCTTATTTTATGTCAGATAACAAATATTTCTTCTACTATAGAATTTATAGATATTCAAATGTATACAACATAAAGAATTATACACTTTTGTCCATTCACAACCCATCCATTCCACCAATGATGGAAAAGAATCTACAAGATTAAAGGCTTATAGCTGCAGGTCTAAGAAGAAGTAGCAGGCCCAAGCCCATCACCATACTCAATCTCAAGTCCTTACCCAAGCCCAGTCTCATAGCATTGTCCATATCTAAATCCATTTTAATCCATATTCATGATCCATTATCCATATGCATTACCTGTATCAAACCCATGTCCATGACTCGTACCCAAAACTCAGATCCATGACCAGCTAACCCATTCATTAATCATGAAAACATGAACAGAAAATTGAATGCATCTTGCATGAACCTTGGTACTGGTTTTCTTGGATTTGAAGGCACAGAAAATGACAGTAGTCATCCTAGAGGTTGTATAGTCGAGTACTAAGCCACTAAGAGAAACCTAGAAAGAGAATGAAGAAAGGATTTCCAAATAGGAGAAAAATCAATCTCCCATTTAGTCAGATCTGTCTCCCAGTCAAGCTGAGAAGTGTGAGAATGAGGGTTAGAATCTCAGGGTGATCACTTTGAGAAAAAAAATTCCGAAGAATTAGGTTTGTATCCAGTCCAACCTTCCCAAGACCCCAGATATCCAGGACCGACATTGGGTAATCATTAAGTGGACACCTGCAGACTTGAATCTGCATTATAACATTTGTCAGTTCAAGGATTTACCTTTCATGCAATTTTTTATTTCCATTGTTTTTTAAAAAAAGAAAAGAGACTGATATTATACCATAATTTACATACAAAGGCTGAGCTGTAAACAGGTTAAATCTTCAATGTCTCGAGGGAATTGGAAATTGTATGGATTACAGTAGTTGCGAAACATGTGTCTTAGCTGGTCTAAAAATGATAAAAGAAAGGGAAGACTCAAAAGCAAGGCCCAAGCCTGGCAGTAGGAAATTTGTACCAATACCTGAACTCTAGCAAATGATGGACTTAGATTAGGGAAAGCTGGAATACCTGCATTTATTGCTCCTTTTGGGAGGTGAGGTGTGCATTCCCCTTTTACCCAAAGGAAAAAAAAAAAGGAAAAAGGAAAAGAAAATGACAAACAAAAGCTAGGGTATGAACTATAGAACCCCAAATAATACAGAAGAAACAGAACCTTAATGCTTTTTTGTTTAAAAACAGAACCTTAATGAAATCCCAAAGATTTACATTTCCCTTTCTTGAAGTACAGCATATGCATTGAATTTAGAGTGCAAAACCTGTATTTTCTTCATTTTTGTTATTTACAATCTTGATCATTTCCTTGTAAAAAGTAAGTGAACATGTGTACCATGTGTTCATGCTTATTTACCATGCATGCATGCTTGCAGGTTAGGGAACTGAAAAATGATCAGAATGGAGGACAGACCACTACTGCAGATGATAATGTTGATCGATACCAACGAGTATTGGGTCAAAGAGAGAACTTCTTATTGCATATAATTGTCGTTATGCTCTCATATCTTGTCTTTGGGTCATTACCACCAGTCATATATGGTTTCTCTTTCTATAAGAGCAATAACAAGGAATATAAACTCATAACAGTTGGAGTTGCCTCCCTTCTATGCATCTTTCTACTTTCTATTGGAAAAGCCCATGTTCAGAAGCCACCGAGGTCTTATTCCAAAACCATAATGTACTACGTTGGGATTGCATTGACAGCATCAGGTCTTTCTTATGTGGTAGGTGTGCTGATCAAGAAGCTGTTTGCAGAAGTTGGTTGGTTTGACCAGAGTGTGACCACTTCCTTGCATCCTTTGCCTGTATTTCTTGATACAAGAGTAATGATTCCTCAAGAATTGATTTCTTATTAGAGAGTTAGAGACAGGTACTAGGTTCATAGATTTTTCCAGACATAATTAAACAGTAGAGGTTCAGTTGATTGTATCAATGATTGCAGTCAACCAATTCTGCCATGGTTTTTTTTGTATAAATTATCGGTTTTTGAGGTTATGGATATGTGCCATGGGTAGGGCGGCCGAAGCCCGAAACAATTCATTCCACTTGTATCCACAATATATAGACCAAGAAGTTCATAGTATCAGTATTCATATCGGTTAGGCCTGTAAACAGAGTGAATTTGAATTGAATCAGACGATATTCATATTCGATTCCAATTAAAGTATAGCTGATTCGAATTCGATCCGATATCCGTCGGTCATTCAAAAATATAAATTGAATTCGAATTCGTTTAGAATATCAAATATTCGAATCGATTTGAATTCGACTATTCTATAAATATTGAAAATTCTAAATCTAAAATTCATTATACAAGAAAAAAAACTGATTTGTGAGCAAAAAAGAAACAACCTCAAAAGGCTAGAATAAGAAGAAAAGAAACGCAAAAAAACACCTGAAAAATCTAAAAAGAAAAAGATATATAAAAAAATATCAGAGAAAGCAAAAGATGAAAGAGCTCGAATGGCTACAAAGGTTAGAAGCTAAGATTCAAATGACAGAAGTTGGACCGCCACAAAACCCATTTGTCTTCAACAAAACCTAGTGCTATCTCCTTTTTTTTCTCCATACTACCTCTTGCAAGTTAAAAAGCAGCGAAAAAGATGGAGAAAGATAAAATGAGGAAAGGAGAGGGAGATGAAGCGGAGATGAGGAGAAGAAACAACTGAGAGTTTATTGTTTGGCCACACCTGGTCTTGTTTGCCAGCCTCAACTGGCCACATCTGAGGCTTCTCAAACAATCCATGGCGTTAGTGGTTTTTTCACTTCACTTGATCGTTTGGCCATAGTTACCTACTCTGTTGAGAGTTGCAGGTAGGAGATGGGGAGAAGAAATTGTGTCGTCAAACTATCAAAGTGAAGCGGAGAGAGAGAGGGGTTAATGTCTTGATGAAGAGGGAGGGGTTAATGGGTGATTGTCTCGATGAAGAAAAATAATTTAATAATCACTGAATTGTTGTATCATAAATGTGTTTTGTCCTTTTTTTTCTAAAAAGGACCGTTGTATCTTTAGTAGTCTTGATAACATTATATTTAAGAATACAAAACACGTAATGCAATATATACATTATATTTAATCGAATTCAAATATTTATCAAATCGAATAAGCTTATATTTGAATTCGAATCAATAAATTAATCCTATTAAAACTTAATTCGAATTTGACCATTAAATTAATCGAATTATTCGAATTTAATTCAATTATATTAAATATTTAATTCGAAATCAGATATTTGGGTATCGTTTACACCCCTAATATCGGTTGACAGGGACCATGGTTGTATCATTTGATGCACTCTGATTTTTTTAATTAGATACTTTCTCACATTCTCTTATTATTTAACTCCCTCTTTCATTTACTCAAACAACTACTCCAATATTTATCTAGTTAACCTTTTCATACTCCATTAAATTCTCCTAATTTTTTCTCCTTGGATCCGAGCAACCCAATGATTAGCATTCTAACAGGATGTCGATACCTCATTAATTTGGTCAATTGACCAATCATCTTCCGGCAGATTAAATTCATTTACATAAATATAACCACTATTGTAAAAGAGTTGATAGTGAGGTTTCGTATCAATCCTAATTGTTGCCACTGTATGAAAATATGCAATCTATTTTGAAAGAGTCGAGCAGTCATCCTCTTGAAGGGATGGAAGATCTATCATATGGATGGCCGAATCCTGTAGGAAGGTTGGGCAAAATTTCAAAAATTTCTTTACTCCTATCCGGGAATCCTATTTTCAATTTAGAAAATTGCATTTTCAAAGTTCATTGTAACCAAATTGGACCAAATCTGAAACCAATATTAGGGAGGGATATACCTGATACGGAATCCACACAAAAAGCTCCTCCCAACGCAGTTGTTCACGCCCAAAGAGTGTACCAAATCCTCACTCCACTGAAAATGACACAGCTTAGGATGAAACAGGATCAACAGGTAGTTCTTCACCAAGAACCTTTTGATTCTTTAGCAAGAATTGAATGGGGTAGTGAGCACAACTTCAGAATTGTTTCTTCTAACAAGAAACAATATCAAGATCAAATCTTAATTAGTTCCGAGAATTAGAAATCGAACAGGGTATGGCAACAAGAGCAGGGAGAAAAATGATTGAAGCCAGAATCAATCAAACTGAGTTGTCTTCTGTAATGTCTATGTGTCTTTTTCAGATCCGCCCTGCTCTCTATTAAAGATACAACCTCCTAATCTGATTAGGAGTCTCTTGATCCAAATCTTTATTTGAATCTGAACTCTTTAAATGATAAGGATAACTCATTATCTTATCTGCAATTCAAGATCAGCTTATTCCTAATTGAATTAGGAATTCCCTGATCCAAATCTTTATCTTTCATATTCACTTCCTTTTAATTTTGGCTAGCTTGACTCTCTTTGTATGGTATGGAACCTTAACATTGATATACACATCAGCGACATGAGTTCATCACTATGGGCTCTTAATGGGCCCAACATTTACACTAAATGGCCCTTGGGTCCAACCATCTTATGAAGGCCCAAGGACTGTGGGCAGATGCAAGATTAGCCCATCAAATATAACCCTCAATGGTCTTATACTTAACCTCCCAGCCCTTCATGATCAAACACAGCCCGACAAGAGAGGACATCTCCCTCAGCTGCAATATACAGTGTTGCACTCTCTACTCACATGGATCCCGGGAATTAAAACATTTTGCAAACAATTTGTGAAACCATAATATATAAGTATATCTCTATATAAATATATTTTGCAAAACCAAATTTCAAACAAATTTGAAAACCACTGCCAGTAGTTTAGGTTTCCATCAGAGAAACTACATTATACTGATCATTCACTTTGTCCGACAAAGGGGCTAATCCTATCACTATGATCACCCACTTAGATGAATTCTTGGACTGTCCCAACATACCCAGGTTTTGACCCCTCTAAAGATCTCACTGATTGGCACATCAAAGACAGCCCAATCCGACACCTAGTGCAGTATCATAATCGAGTCTAGGGGTCAGGTGTAACATTCTAGTTTGGCCCATCTATCTCCAAGGTCTAGGGCAATACTAGAATTTTGGTCTGGTTCAGGGTTTCAAGAAAACCCACACTACATGTACCTCAAGTCTCACCCTGGCAGCTGAGACAAGCCACCCCAACCAATTTGGCGGTACATCAGTGTCAGCTTTGGCAGGATAAATCTCCCCAGATCCATCCAACGGCTGTGAAGATTCTAAACTAACACGAGCCTCATATGTATCCAGTTTAAGGGTATTACATAGAAACATACCACAATAACATGAATCAAATATGTACTTTATTCATTTACAATAAATGTCATAATGTACATCATGCTGATTGGAGCTAAGGACATACACTATCTAACACCTCTCTCTCGGCATTCTTATTATAAGCAAATTGGGAGAGTCAAAATGTCTTTTGTCCATGGCAAAGCATGTACCATGGCAAAGAATGTTTCAGATGTGCCAAATGTCAACTCCCCCGTCCCCCCCCCCCCCCCTTTTCTTTTGCCAATAGAAAGCCAACATTTATAACCTAAAAAAAGACCAATCCTATCAAACTCAATCTATTATGTAGACTTCACTTCACTAGGCTAAGGAAAGCTAGGATTCTTTCTATCTCACCAGGCTCATCCTAGTCACATCATTGGGCCCCACAACCTAAAAAAAAATGACTCAACTAAGCCTAGTAGTAGTAATAAGGACTTTTTGGAAAAAAAATGACTTTAGTCAATTGACAATTTCAATTATATTTTAGAAATAATAGCAAATTGAGTGAGCGGGAGAAAACATGAAGCTTGTAGGACAAAGTTACCCTTTTGTTAAAAATAGAATCCATCGAATCCAAAAAGCATTCATGTTTCATTCGTCTTCTCTAAGTTTGAATTTGACTCCATCCATTCAAATTGCAGTTGGCTTGAGGCATCGACTCCAATCATTCAAACGACTTCAAATTGGGAAGCATCGGCTCCACCTATCTAGTTGGGAAGCATCAACTCGATTGATTCAAACTGCAGCTGGCTGAGAAGCATTGACTCCATCCATTTAAATGACTTCAAATTGGGAAGTGTCGAATCCATCTGGTTGGGAAGCATCAACTCCATCAATTCAAACTACGGCTGACTGGGAAGCACCGACTCCATCTTCAATGCAAGTATACTAGAGGAAAGTGGTGAATGGTAATGCCAAATTGGCTAAAATAGCAGGACTGCTGAATAAGCTCATAATACTTATCTCTCTTATTAATACCCAAACTACATATCTACTTATATGGTCAACAACAATAACGGATTTTGTGCCTACACTATTTGGTATGGAGCAACCTGGGTGGTGTTTAACAGATTTATGCACCATCTAACATGGGGAAGACCGAATGGTTTATTATAGAATTGGAAACCATCTGGCATTACACAAACTAGATGGTTTATTATAGAGTTGGAAACCATCTAGCATCACACAAACCAAATAGTGTTTTATAGAGTTGGAAACCATCCGGCATTACACAGACCGGATGGTGTTTTATAGAGTTGGAAACCATCCGGCATTGCACAGACCGGATGGTTTATTGCAGTTTTGAATCTTCAATTACATATGTAAATTTCAGCCCCTCATGTGATAAAATAGTATATACACCCTCAAAATCATCTAAAGCCCAACATTCCATAAAATGGTATATGATTCTCACAAGTGTATAAACCATCCAATACGGAGAAGACCGGATGGTTTATTACAGAGTTGGAAACCATCCGGCATTGCATAGACTAGATAATTTTTTACAGAGTTGGATATCATTTGGCATTAAACAGACTAGATTATTGTTTGCAATGTTGAAACATAATTTTTTCAACCTTGCTGGAAAGGCTTTAACCAATCACAACCCCTTGTGAGTTTTTGTGAAAACCCACCTGATAGGTTCCTACTTTTATAATGCCACTTGATTGGTTGTAAGTTTTTCCGATATCATATCTTTCCCACATCATAATCAAACCCTTAAGTATTTATCTCTTATACATTTTTATTTTACGACACCAAATTTTATTGTATTTATTAATTGTATGGATTTCAACTATTTATCATCACAAAATTCGAAATACAATTACAAAGATGTTCCTAATGCATGATTGCAAAGGATGTGACAACAATGTAAGGACAGATTTTTTGATGACATAGTCCCAACTGGATTCACATGGGCTCCTTGGAGTGCACCTCACAATACATCCAGACCATGTATTGAGAACATCTATTTATTACATGCTGAGATGTACATGTGAGGTGTCTATGAGATGCATTCTATCCTCTATTAGACAATCGGGATCAGGATCTCCTACCCACAACTATCCTATTCACACCAATCCACAGGACACTACATATATATATATATATATATATATATATATAGATATAGATATAGATATAGATATAGATATAGATATAGATAGATAGATAGCAAAATGGTCCATGTCAACTCCTTGCTCCATTACCCCCACCCTGCATTCTCCTAGACTCTCTCTCCTCTTCCCTTCCCACCACTCCCATTAAGCTATGTCACCATTCCAAACCTAATTGCCTAAAAATATTCCTAGAATCTCTCTCCTAAGGTATCTTCTTTAAGCCATTAGGACCCGAATCTATATCCACTCTCTCTCATTTAAAATATTTATATTAATTAATAAATAATTAAATACAATTAATATTGAATTCAACCCATATTCAATGTATTAAATAGTGTTATTACCAAAAGTTAATAAATACGGTTAATAAATTACCAAAAATTAAACATTCCTTTTAGTATGAATAGTAAATTACCAAAAATTAATAAATATTGTTATTAACTAACTCATCATGGCTTTTTAAAGTATTTTGGGTAAATATTTTTATATTATATTCATGTTAATTAACAACATTTTATAGAAATTGAAAACTCTTTAACTAATTTCTATAAAATTGAGAATTATATTTAACAATTATCAAAAAGTATAAACTTTTAATTATTGCTATTATTATAGTTAATAACCGAATGTAGATGGGGGAATAAAATATTATAATGTTGGAAAATGAAATTATTAATTAATTTATATTGGAAAATAAAAGATAAATTAGTGTAGTTTTGTTAGTAAACTACATAATTTTCATAAAATAACATTTTGGAAATTAAAAGATATAAAATTTTTGAAAATTTATTTAAAATGTATTAAATAATTATTGAAATTTATTGGAACACTTTTTGGAAATTTTAGGAAAATTTATTACATTTGATAGATTTTGGAAAACTATTGAAAAATTATGTAATTTTCATTGTAGATTATTGAAAATTATTAAAGATAAATGAGTATGGGAAAGGGACAATTGTAATTTGAACCAATAACTACACAAATTATTAAGATAAATTAGTATAATATTGGAAAAGGGAAATTATTGGTTAGTTTATATTAGAAAATATAAGATAAATTAGTATAACTATGAAAGTAAACCATTTAAAAAGAAAATAAATTATTTAATAATAATTTAAAAATAAATTTGAATACATTTTCAAAATTACACAAATGTAATAAATTTTCCAAATTTTTCATAAAATTACATTTTTGAAAAGTAAAGACAATTTAGTGTACTTTTAGAAATTTACCATGTGGTTGATACTCAATATATCATTTTGATCATTTTTGTCATCAAATTGAATATTAGGTTGACGAGGAATGAGTGCCTTGCCTTGAACCCACCCGACATTGGGGACGAGGTGGGGAAAATTCAAGGATTCCCCATCCTTGATGAAGAGTGAGTGCCTTGCCCTAAACTCACCCGACACTGAGGATGAGACAAGGAAATTTGAGGATTCTCCATCTTTAATGGGGAGTGGGTGTCTTGCCCTGAACCCGCCTGACACTAGGGACAGGGCGGGGATGGGGTAGAATGTCTTGACTACGCGGTGAAGACAAGAATGGGATACCTCACCCCGAACCCACCCAATTGTCATTCCTATAAAATTGTTAATTATTAGTGAAATTAATAAAAATGCTAGCTTTTATAATTATTTTTATTTATTTGAAGTTAATCAAAATTTTATTTAAAACTAATAAAAATAATAACAATTATTAAAATTACTACAGATTATTAATAAAATTATATTTATTAAAAATATTTATTTATATTAAATTAACAATAGTTATTTTCTATAAATCAATATTAAATAAAAATAAAATTATTAAAATTTTAAATATTAATAATAACTTTGAATACTTTTAATTAATTAATAGCAAATTTTGATTATTAATTTATGGTATCCGTGCTAGTAGTACTGTACGCTATACATTGCCGACATTAAGATGTTCTCAATGTGGGTGGGAGATCCCTACACTCCGTCGGGCGCCAATCTAAACTCGTCCGAACTCTTTCAATTTCTAAGTTCAAACTTAGAAGTGAATTAATGTTATCTTGATTGGACTGGCTTAATTGATTAAAGAATGAAGAATGAAACTTTCCTCTCCTCAGCTCCTCTACTGCGACGCGCTAACCAACGAGGTTATCAGTCGTTGTCTTCTGAGTTCTGGCCATCATAGCGCGTGCCCAGTCTCATGTGTCTTTTTTGATATTATTATTAAAGGATTTCTTTTAACGTCATCTTTATTTTTTTAAATTACTTAAATATCCTTATCTGCTAAATGCTTTGGCCCGTCACTCGCTACGTACTCCAATAAAGAAAAAGAACTTTCAATCTCTCCAACTAGCCAGTTTGAGCTTTTTTCTACTCTGTTTTTGGTGGAAAAAGTTTGATGTTTAGACTCAGTTTGGAAGGAGTATGAATATAAACATGTACAGTGCAAATATAAATAAAATAGTATAAAATATAAGATTTTGCTTTCTACATATTTGTATTTGTACTTCGTCCACATTAAACTAACGAATAGGTTTATTTGTGTTTACCAAAACAAAAAGAAAAAAAAAAAGATTTATTTGTTTAATTTTTCAAATTATCAAGAGAGAAATTTGGAGAAGTCTAAGCATAGAGGAAGTTGAATAATTTGTTAGAAAATAGAAGTGAGGGTTAAATAATTTACACTTCTTTATAGTTTGGAAGGAGTACTACAAATAATACAAAATACAAGATTTTGCGCTCAACATATTTGTATCTGTATCCCTTTCAAACCAAGCCTTAAAGTCAAACAATAGTGCATTTGCAATAATATATACAATTGCTTCATGTAAAATCAAAATTTCAATCAATCACATTAAAGATATTACATGGTCTATTTATTTATCATTAATGGTTACCTTTTATAAGGTGTATTTTCACATTTCATAAGATATACTTGCTAATTACCATAAAAGGCTTTAACAAAATTAAAAGATTCAACTGTAATGTATCGCTTTAGCATTGTTATGGAGGTTTTATATTTTAGCAGCTGGGTATCATCAATCTTTTGAAAACAAATCAAACATAGCAAACCGAGAATGTAGGTTTGATGGTTCAACTAGACGGTTTATTCCATGAAATGTCCAGACATTGCTATTGGTTCTATTGGTGTTGTCCTAACTGTAATAGGTATAAGGGGTTAAGGGAGGTCATACTTCCTACTTGGAGTGCAATTTGGGGAGGCCCAACCCAAGTCCAAACCGAACCAGCCCGAAATTTTACACATGCTAAGCTTGGATTTTCAATACTCGGGCTGGGTTTGGACCAAAAAATTTAGGCTTTTTTACTTTATAGGCTGGGCCCAGACCTAGCCCTTAGGTAGCCCGAACCCAACCCAATCTTATCTCAGTCCGAGTCTGGCTGGACTATACACATTCATACATGCATATATAGATATATATTTACATATATGCATACATATTTGTATATATATTTACGTATATACATAAATACATATATACATATTTACATAAATATATACATGCATGAATAATTTTATAACGAGTTTGTTGACCAACCCGAACCCAACAAGAGTGCATCAAATTACAATGTGGACTGGGCTCGGTTTGGGAAATTGGACTTGAATTCCAGCTCGGGCTTTGGGCCCAAATCTTAAGGTTGGGCCTGAGTTGACAATAAACCTAGCCCAACCAACCCGATTTGCACCCCTACTTCCTACATTAGTGTAGATGGTGTACCTATAATTGGAAACTTTAGCTAGATATGGATTTTTTCCGTCTAGGTTTTCCCTGACAATATAGAGACCAAGTTTCAGAGAGTAATATTAGGATTTCACCGAGGGGTGGCTCATCAGTTGTTTTATTAGCTGGTTCGCTCGAGTAGAGATAGGGATTCAAATACCACTACCACCAGCTTTGGGATAGGGGTTTATAACTGTGATGAGTGTATCACTAAATACCAAAAATAAAAAATGAAAGTTAGGATTTCAGAAATGGGTTTTTCTTTTATAGGCTGCGTTTGGAAACAATGCAAATAGAGTGTAAATCCCGGTTCAGGGTAAATTTGCATTCTGGTTCACTTTTGCTTGTATTTGGCAATATTACATTTATGCATTGATAAATGGCAGAAAACACATTTTCCAATGCATATTTACATTGATAATAAAATGTAAAAGTACATCAATAAAAAAGAAGTAAATTTGCATTCAAATGGGCTTTTGGTAAAAAAAAAAAAAAAGACATGCTTTATTGAAATTTGTATTTGCATCCATTGAAACTAAAAGCCTATTTGATAAGAAGATAAATTTATCAATGCAAAACTAACCCAATTATGCAATTTATATGGACCGTTTTATACTCTACACATTTGTGTTCACACTTTTTTGCATCATTTCCAAACACAGCCTAGTCTCAAATTGCTATTTCGATGGATTGAATTATAAACAAGACATAGAAAAATAGATTCTTTGGAAGAATTAGAAAGTGGGGAAGATGGAAGAGAATGGATTTAATTCGATCGAGAGACTACAAGTGAGATAATTTCAGGGCAGTCATTCCAACGATGAGATGTGCCGAGGTGGGAAATAGGGTGTCAATAGTATTCGAAAATCCAATTTCGAATTCGATATTTGGCATAATCGAATTGAATTCGGATAATTTGAATATTTAACCAGTCGAATTTGGATATCCTATTCTTACTAAATAGTTAATCGGATTCGAATTCAGATATGACCTGATTTGATTTGATAAATATTCGAATTCGACCGATTATTTAATTTTTATATAAAATATTTTATATAATTTATATATAATAATTAAGTTATATAAATAATTTATATACTTTATATACTTTATATCAATAAAATATTTATTTTATATATTTATTAATTATCTAAAATAATCAATTTATCGAATTCGAATCGAATCGAATATTTAATCGGATTTGAATTCGGATATTAATTTTCAATATCCTTCGGATATCGGATTTTCTGATCGAATTCAAATTCGGATATTGCCTCATTTCATTTGAATTCGATCCGTTTACACCCCTAGTGGGAAAGTGTGTAAAAGCTAGAAAGGAGAGAGAAAGAGAGAGACCATTGAATGTAGCGGTGACGAGTCCAATAACGTCTTCCCAAGTCGGACCACCGCTTCCAGACTTCCACCCATGTCACCTGAGTTGGCTTCACGTGGCTATTCATTACAAGAGTTAACCTTCAGGCATTAAATGGCTAGAATAGGGGTGGCCACAAGACAAGTTCTTCACAAGCTATTCGAGCTCGACTCAACTCGAGCCCAATTTACAAGTTCGATTAATAAACGAGGCAAGTTTGAATAAGAATTATAAAAAATAATATATATAATAAAAATATTATGATTCTTAACTTTTTAAATATCAAATAAAAAATATTTTTATATATAATTTTTTATTTTTATAAAATATTTTTTTTCTCAAATCGAACTCGAGCTTACGAATTTTTTACTCGAACTGAGCTCGAACTCAAGGTTCTAGCTCGAGCTCGAGCCTTATACTACCTTGGTGAGCCAAGCTCAAGCCTCGTACTATTTAACTCAGCTCGGCTTGAATCCCCCCGTAACTAGGAGTATCTTACCAACCTGTAATAGTTGGATATAATGCTCTCGTTTAATTCACCCAAGCCAAGAAAATTACCGAGTTGCCCCCCCCCTCCCAAGGTGTGTGAACTAGCGAGAATACCCTTTTAGGTGTGCCATGTGGCATTTTCTCATTGGCGCCATAGATTCTGCTACATCAATAACATTTGAAGAAACCTATATGAGGGTATTTTGGTCTACATGTAATTTCAAATTAAGTCAAGTGAGGACATTTTTTGTTGTTGGAAGGTGGTGGATCGCATTAAGCTAACAAAGGGGTGGTTCTTGTCCTGCTACATTAGCAGACACAAGAGGTTAGAGTCCCTTTTCAAAAAGGCAAAGTTCTGAAAATGCCAAGAACAAATGAATGGAGGGAAAAGATAAAAAAGAAGGAAGCAGTGAAAGAAATTAATGAACCCTCTAAGGCATGCACCAAGAACAAATGGATACAGCCTTTTTATCAAAAAGAAGGAAAAGTTATAAGACAAGAGGCGTGTAAGTAGAGGAATGCTAAAAGAACTCAATAATGCACATCTCATATTCATCCAAAGAAAAAAGCACCACTTATAATAAGCCGATCAAATACTGTGGCCCTATTGATCTGTATTATTGAAAGTCTTAGCCACCAAATTGAAATCATTATTACTAGGAATTATAACTCCAATCAGGTAGCTTTTCTAAAACGAAGGCAGATTGTGGATAACATAATAATGGCAAGTGAGCTGCTCGTTCATCAAATGGGGAGACATAAAAGCAAACAGAAATGGATGGCCATTAAGTTGAATATGTCAAAAGCATATGATCATATACTGTTTTTGTGAATATATTTATTATATCCATTGGAGGTGATGAAGAGAATGGGATTTCCATTTGAATGGTGTGATCTAATCAAATAACACCACTATTTTCTATTTTATTGAATGGAGTCTAGAAGAATATTTACAACAAAGAGTTGTCTAACATGAGATTCTATTATTGGGTTCACAACAATCATCCATAATATAAAATCACAAAATGTTATATTTATAAAGTTTTTCACAATAAAAGAAAATGAAAAATAGTAAGCAGTATTATGACTCGTAATCCAAAACTAACTCTTGAGTTTTACACCTATTCTTCCTCTCTTAACATTAAGAACAAAACAAGAAAAGAATTCACTCTTACACCAAGAGCATTTCTCTTCTCTCAACCTCTTACCTTTTCCTCTCCAATAAAATAAAGAGCAAACTTATTAAGCCCTAGGTGAAAAAAAAAAGCATTTTATATATAAGACCCACTTTAACCTAAATAAAGAACCACAACAACCGTTAGCGATGATGCTTGAAATCACCAAAGTCAAGGCGACTGTTTGGCACCATTGCCGTTTCCTGGAGCAATGGCGCTACATCAGCACCACGTAGGAAAAAATGATGCTTCAAGAAACAACCATCTGTTTGGAACCATTTTTCCACAGAAAATGGTGTTCCAAGCCATGTCTTGGAAATCAGGAAGGCATGGCTTGGAGCAATGCCAAATTTGGCATTTCCTGGAACTGTAGCTCATTGCTGCCAACAGGGCAATGATGTGGTAGTAATGTGACACTAGATAATGGGTAGAAGTGTAGAAAATGTTTCCTGGAGCATTGGCACCAACTAGAAAAAGTTGTTGTTACTCCAGGAAATGTCCTATCTGGCAGCAACTATTCCAAACAAAAAAGGGCATCATGCTGCATCTGCAACATCGATGCCAAACATATACAAGAGTGTCTGAAAACACACCTCGGTCTAGGTCAAACCCTGCAATCACAATCATTTTGTCAGAAGCAAGGCCTCGAGGCGAAGAGTTCCGCTTCGGTCAGGCAAAGCCCATTAGAGCAGCGAGGTCAAATCCTGCAATCACAATCATTTTGTCAAAAGTGAGGCCTCAGGGCGAAGAGTTCAACTTCAGTCAAGGCAAAGCCCATTAGAGCAATGAGGCCAAATCCTGCTATCACAACCATTTTGTCAAAAGCGAGGCCTCGGGGCGAAGAGTTCAACTTTGGTCAAGGCAAAGCCCATTAGAGAAGCGAGGTCAAATCCTGCAATCACACTCATTTTGTCAAAAGCGAAGATTGCAAATGGCAGTTGGAACTGTGTGGGCATGGGCTTGACCCGAGGGAAGTAGATCTTCAGGGCAAAGATTCTAACAATCAAATTAGTTTGTTGAAAGATGAGGTAAATCATGGTTTTTAAAACCGACTCGGAGACTGAATTAATCAGGGGTCCGGTTACCAGGTCGAATGGTCTGACCGTTCTGACAAAAAATTTTAAAAAATAAAAAACGGTCAAAACCGTTCAAACGGTTAACCGCCCGATTCAGCAGTTCACTGACCAAAATCAACAATTTTGGGGGGAAATCCGATTTTTGGGAAAAACGGAACTGATCACCTGACCGATTTCCGATTTTCTGGTCCGACTGTCCGGTCCGGTCTGGTTTTGAAAATAATGAGGTAAATAGATAAATATGAGGTGTCTGAGGTTAATGTTGGAGTAAATAAAATGGCCGAAATGAGTAAATGCTTACTTATTTATAAGAAGGATATTCAATTTTCGGGACTGACTGATTTACCATACGCGTGTGCAAGACCACGGGACACTTGATGTGCTGAGTTGACACATCCTAGCACATGTGGAATGGTGTTGGTCCCTGCTCTCCTACAATGTGGCAACAATTTGCTGATGATGCTACATGGGGCCATCATGTCATTCCAGATTGTCAAATGGTGTCTTAGTCACTACCATTTGGATACATCGGTCCAATATCTTTTAGAATTTACATATGCGCCCCACAAATGTCCCACAGCACATCCCAATCTTGTATTAGAAGCATCACCCGAATTGAGGTGTGGAATGTACTCATATCACCTCAGTGATTGATGCCACATGTTCAGTTGTGATAGGTGTGTGATTCTGGTCATATCATTTCGTTTTTCAAACAAAACATCCACAATATTAACACCCTTGTCCCACCCAAACCATAGCCTGCCTACCAATCCAATGGGCTCCACAACATGAATATTGTAATACATATGAACATAAAGAGAAGTAGAAGACCTTTCTACTTCCGGTTTTGTTATTTTTGGTGACTACCCATCCAATAAAATTGCTATCAAATCAAAATAGATATTTTACCACATGTTTGATGAAGGAAGCCTAGTGTGCAAGTTTCTCTTACCCAAAAAAGTTGTATTATTTAGATATTTAAAATATAAATTATGGTTTTGAAAATCGAACTGGATTGGATGGTTGAATTGGTTGACAAGGAATCAGTCAGGCAACTGGTTCAGTTTCACTCTAAAACCGTTTTTGTGTTAAAAATCGTTGACTTGATCCGAGCGATTGAATCGTCAATTTATTACCTTAGATAATGGTTTTTGGTCATTATTATTATATTTTTTTTTAATTAAAACATTCTCAACCATTCGAACCAAACAGTCATACCGTTTGACCTAGAAATCAGTGGCCAAAACAGTTTCATATCTGATCCGATTTTAATTTTCAATAATATATATATATATATGAGATCTAAGTAGGATGATTTACATCAGGCTCGGGTTCAGACTCGGGCCATTGAAAACTTAATAAATTGCCAAGCACCTCTAGGTCAAAGATAGGAAGATATGGATGCTTAATAATCAAAATATATGGGATGCTTAACTTTTGGTATACATTTTTATAATGTAAAAAAAAAAACATTATGAAGGGTAGGTCATGGGTGTCATGAATCCCAAATAAATGAGTATAAAGTAAGAAATTAAAGAGAAAAACTAAAGACTGTTCCATGGGTTCTTCGCCAACTCCAAGTGAGGGAAAGCCCAATTAGGAATGATCTAAGCTCACTGTTGACCATCAAACCCAAAATTTCTTTTATAATTAAAAGAGAATAAAAGAAACAAACCAGAGAGAGAGAGAGGGAAATTAAAGGTCACATGTCCACATGCATTTGGCTTAGCCTCCACGAGGGTGAGTTAGGTCATTGCCATCATCATTCTCACATATATCCAGCAAAAGTCATGTGGATATAAATGTGACTTACTTAGAGATGTATATTATTGTGTCATTTGGGCTGTGTTTGATTTGATGATAGAAAATAAGAGAGAAACTTTAAGTAATTTTCTCTTAATTTTCTGTTGTTTCTTATTTTCTAACAAACCAAACACAGCAGGAAGATCACAGGAAGCTTAGTCATATAGTTTCTTATATATTTATTGAAACCTTTTATCTTTGACTCCCAGCCTGTATCAATTATTTGAGTGGGCTCGTAGTAGTAGGCTAGCAATTTCTCCTACAATCATATATCATGATTCATGAATGTGACAAGAAAACTTAACAGAAAAGAGTCACATCCCGATGCAACACTCGATAACTCGATGGCTACTTCATTTAAGGCTCTGTGAATTATTGTTTCCCAGAACAAGAGGCAAGTATGTTGTCCATTCCTAGCTTGCTTGTGGAAGAGATTTTTACTTGACACCGGAGAATCTGCAATACTTCTACTTCTATTGATACTTTCAATGGAAATGAGTATCTTCTTTTGTTTGGTATGAAAGTTGTTCAAAGCTTGTTAGGTAAGAAGGTTTGGTAAATTAATTAAACGGAATCAAAGTTGATTTTTAGGTATCAATCAGCATTTATATTGGTTAGGAAAATCTCTGAGAATATCTTAATAGTTCATGAAATTTTAAGTTTAATAAAAAATAGAAAAAGAAAAAATGGGACTAATTATCTCTAAAATTGATGTGAAAATAGTCTATGACAAGAAAATTTTATTTCAACTTGAAAGCCCCATAACAAAAACTGAGATATTGCCCCCATTCTAACACTATTGTCCTTCAGCTCATTTGCACCTCTTTATCTGTCAGAGATTTTAATAATTTAAATTTTTTTTAATCCCAATATCGATGGATTGAAGCAAAAAAGAAAATAACCCATCTAGTTTCCCCCACTTCAACTTCAAGTTACCCGTTCGTTCCATGCTAGAGATTCTAAGGCCCTGTTCGTTTTTTGGGATGTTATTTATTCGGGTAAATGCATCTATCCATATTCTTTTATTTCCCAAGTAAATAAGACAATGACCATTTAAATCATAAAAAAAAAATCATTATCAAAATGGACAATTTTGTTGTATCTATGTGTTGGCAACTTTCCTTCCATGTGGAAAAGTTATCCACCTAACTAGGACATGAGCATCACTTACCCGACTAAGTGATACTCCGAAAAAATAAATTTTCTGTAAACCCTACATAAATCTGGAAAAAGAAATGAATATTTTAATTAATAAGAACAAAATCTCATTAACCAACTTTCCCCCTCTCAAAATCTAAAAAAAATGAATAGACCCTAATTAATAAGGTACCATTCAGCAACATCCATAGTTTCATATTTGTTTCTAAGTATAAGCCCTAAGAATTTAATTTGTATACATTTCCCCAATCCCATACAATATAGTTGGGATGAATATAATTTACCTAGGTTAAGATTTAAAAAATATGTATTGCTTTAAAGCAAAGTTAATATACTGAACTATGAGGAACATCTACTATTATCCAGCTCTTAAAAATCTCTGATTCTCCACCAGCTTTAATCTCCATCATGAAAATCATGAATTGTCAAAGATTAAAAAAAAATCATATTAAATACAAGATACTAATCTCTTCCCTTCTCATTTTTCTCTTTTTTCCATTAAAAAACCATTACAGTACCTCATAATTGTAAACAATATCAAAGTATTTTCAGGGCAACAACTTCAGTTCAAGCAAACACGCAGCCCAAAGTGAATCCACCAAATAAAATAACATTTCTGCTAGAAATTCTAAGTATAGAGCTGTCAATGGACAGGATTCTACCTGACTGACCGGATCGAACCGAATCCATTATAATGGTTCTGGTTATGTGATTGCCTCAAATAATAATTTGATCGGTTCTAATTCTTGTTTATTCAAACTGATTATTTTGTTAATAATATATAAAGATTTTTTAATATTTGTACAACTTTTATTATATTTTATGTTTAAAATGGCAATTTTGATCAAGATAATTTTGTTAAAACAATTGATTTACTAACATAAATAATTTACTATCTTATTGTTATTTTTATTAAGGTTATATTATCAAAAATATATTTTTAAATTATTATTTACATAAATAGTCATACAAGTCAACATAATTGGATCTAATTGGGCCAGAGATGATTATCCTAATTATTAATTAATCAAAACGGTCCAATATTTTTGTTTTTGTAACTTTTGTCCCGATTGATAATCATTTCAGAACTGGTACAAGCTGTCCCAAACCAGACCTAACCCAATGACCCACCTTACAATACAAGTATACAACCTCAAAAATATCATGATACAAAATAGTCTAATCACAACAAATAGTAATTCTTTAACCCCAAATTTTACTTCAAATAGAGGGGTGGGCACCTAAATTTTGTTAACCATTATCAAACCAAACCGGATAAATAAAATTACACAGGGGAGGAATGTATTAGAGTATTAGACATTGGAAAAGAAACTATTACAATGTTTGAATCAACGTTTTCGAACTGCCTTTGATCTGGGCGGTTGGACTGTTCAGCCTCGGAATCGTTTCGTTTTATCCCAAACCTGGAATCTGGTCAAAACCGTTGAAAAATTTAACAAACCATTGATCCAAACAATCAAACCATAGACTCTTTTAACGGTTTTTTACCATTTTTTAATTTTTTAAATTCTACTGTCAGAATGAACCGTCCATTCAAACCAAAAGATCAGATCGTTAATCCGAAAACCGGTGACTAAAACAATTCCATTTCCACGGGTCATTTTTTAAAACTTTGATTTGAATTGCCTAATCTTAGAATTTGTCAAGCTTCACAAAGGGGTATAAAATGAAATGCACATGGTCATATATAGATTATTTAACATGAATTTTCCTATTTTTACAGGACCCAGACAATAAATATTCATGAGAACTCTAGACAAACTAAAAGAAAAGATTTTATATTTTTCTTACTAAAATAAATACTAGAAGCAATATGAATCACAATTCGGGAAAAGCCATTGCAACTAAGACGCTAAAAGTCAACATTTCAGAAGCAAGATGAGGAATCAATTGAGAAACAAAAGTTGAAAAGGATGGATACGAAAAGGGATTATTGGAAAACGTGGCCTCAATAATTCAAGAACCCTCTTGGCCTCCCCATATGAATTTATTAAACTATGATATTTCATTTTCATAGTTCAGAGAGTTGTTAGCCTTCCTTTTCAATTCATTAAACTTTCATCTTTATTTCTTCAACTACTCAACGTGTTTTTCTCTTCCTTATAAAGAAGTCTCATTTATGGTCTACAGACCTCAAGAAAACATAGCCCTCTCCTAATTTCAAAACAAAATGAATATAATTGATTGTAATTACATATTATTATCATTTCAATTGGTCTTGGTTTTATTGTTATTATTATTATTTTAGTATCTTCATCATCATGGTAATTACAAAATTATCACGTAAAATACACATGATACTAAACTTACAAATTGGTTTAGATTCTAAGAACTGATTCTATAATCCATCTAAAACTTGTTTATGCTAAATTTAACTAAACCTGTTCATGGATTGGATTGGGACTTAGCTTATTACAAAAAAAAAAAAAGAAAAAAAGAAAGATTCGGACTTCGCTTTTACCAGCCCAAAAAACCCATCCCTAAACAGGTCACATTTGGCTCAGTTTCTAAAGAGTACAAATGCATATATACAGATTTGTACTGTATATATTGATGTTTATATTCTTTTTAAACTAAGCATTAGAAATAGTACAAATACAAATGTGTAGTGCAAATACATACAAAATATGAGATTCTGCACTCTATATAATTTATTTATACCATACATATATGTACTGCACAAATACATACAAAAGTACAAACTTTACAGATTTGTATTTATATTCCTTCCAAACTAAAACTTAAAGAGTAAAATAATATGTACAACAAAATACAAGATTTTGCATTCTACATATACTCTTCCAAACTGAGAACTGAGCCTTTGTTAAAAAAAAAAAACAAACAAAAAAGGCAAACAAATCATCCCCTTGGCCCTTCCAAATATCTGAATCATTTGATAATATTGTATTTGAAATTCTAGTATGCAATCCAAATACAAAAGGTTTTAATGGCAGGTCAAAACCGATAAGGAAGTACAACTGTAAAAATTTGGGCCGGTCGGGTAAAACTTGGTAAATCTGAATAAACAACGTGGCTGCAGCTGGCTGAGCCTGGGAGTTCGGTGGAGGGCCGATGGTCGGATAGTTAATACTGGAGGGATAGTCCTTGGCATTGACTTGCCAGCTGGTAAGAGCCCACTCCTTCGGGCATTGGGCTCCTCCCTCCTCAGTCGGTCGTCAATCCACCGGTGGGCGGTGGCGGTGGGAGTGGGACACCCGCATTGGACGAGTCCACCCTTTTTTCGCTCCTACCGCGTGGGATGTAGGGACTTACCCACCTCTTTTTTCACAGTGGTTGTGGCTGTGAAACCAATGTCCGTCTGTGTCGCTCTCAGTCTCTCGTCCACCGTCACTACTGACAAAACGGAAGTACCCAGAAGCAGAGAATTTTTTCCTTTTTTTTGGGGGCATTTGTCGCTCTCATTTCCATCTAGTAAATTATGCTACGCGATTCCTGTTTTAAGAAAGACAAACTCCATTCCATTGTTGTTGAACTGAGGAACGGAAAGAACGATCACTGATAAATTATGAGCAACAGGGTCGCGTCTTCCATGGAAGAAGCATCCGAGGGGACTCGGAATTTTTTCCTGTTCACCAATCCAACTACAAAATGAATAAACAAATAAATAAAAAGCATAAAACTCCCACTCGATTTGTACTTTGTTCCTTTCACTTTCTTTTTCTAAAGTTCCTGTTCGAGATTTGGCTGTGCAAATGCAGACGCGGAATATATACATTGTACAGTGTCCTTCTGACCCTCTCTCTTTTAATATTAGGCTGTGGTGTCATTGGCTCCTTCAGCCGGGGCAACAAAAGACAAGCACGATATCCTTTCTCTTATGGTACACAAGATCTCGGCCATGGAAGGCCTAAGGCTGGGTTGCTGGCGAAGGCACAGAGCTGATATGGAAGCCATCGCCATGGCTTCCCCTGTTTCGAACTGGCCCTCAAGTCGGGAATCCACCATCTCCGGAACCTTATTCAGGTCACCCAACAGTGGCCCGGCTATTGACGTCAAGAGCTGCTCTTTCTCGGAGCAAAAAGCTTCGATCCCCGTGATTAGCTCCAGAACGATCACCCCAAAGCTATAGACGTCATTCTTCTTTGACGCGATTCCTGTTCTTAGGTAGTGAGGGTCAATGTAACCAGGTGAACCCATTACTGGGTTCATGGCTGATGGCAGAACCGCAGACGAAAAACCCATTTTTGCGAAACCGAAATCGCAGAGTTTACAGTTGAAATGTTGGTCGAGGAGGATGTTGGATGCTTTGATGTCGCCGTGAACTATTTGGAGCGTACAGTTGTCGTGCAGGTATGCGATGGCTTGGGCGAGTTGGTACGCAATGGACATGCGAGTCTTCCACGGAAGCAGAGACTCTCCATGACCGTGGAGTTTCTCCTGCAAGCTTCCGTTTGGAACGTATTCGAACACCAGGACGCCTTCTTCTGCAATAACGAAAAACCTAGATTTAGAAATTTCTTTTTCTTCCTAAAGAAAGAAAACCCGATGAATCAATTCGATAATTTAGAAAGAAAGAGAGAAAAATCAGTACCTCGTTCATCACAGTAGCCAAGAAGGTCGATGATATGGGGGTGTTGGATGTGAAGCAGGATTTCGAGTTCCTGCTTGAAGACTCGATTGAGACGTTCGCTGTTGTTATGGACCTTGATCGCTCCGAGGGTGGAATTGGGGAAGTGAGCCAGATAAACGGTACTAAAACCTCCTTCTCCAATCACACGCGAGAAATTCACAGTAAACCTCTCAACCTCATCCCAACTAAACCTCTTCGGAACGCTAGAAATCTCCTCCCCCTTCGAATCCTGATGAGAAGAAGCGGTGGATAACTCATCACCACGCTCCGCATCGTCTACTACACGCTTAGGTTTACGTCTGATCCTGAACCTGAACCTGAACCCCAGGAACTTGAGGGAGGCCATGACCATGAGCAGTACCAAAACGAGGGACAGAGAAGCGATGACGACTGCGATGAGGATTCTACGATTGACGCTGATCCCTTCTTCTTGGGTAGCTTTTAAGAGTGGGGTTGGTGGAGCAGCAGTGGTGGGTATGGTCTCGGAAGCTACACAGAAGGGGAGGTGAGAGAGAAGATAAAAGGAAGGAAAACCACCACCCACAGACAGAGAGAGCAGCAGCAGATCTAAGACTGAATAGTTTAGAATCCGATATCCACCCGTGACAGAAGAGGAGGAGGCCATGGAGATGTATACCAAATCGACACGCGGAAAATGCTTTGAAAATAGGAGGGAGAATCAGAGGAGGAGGGGAGGATCAATGATCAATCCGAGTTAAGATTTTGGAGAGTCCCCACCTCACCACACCACCCGACCACCACCCAGCATCTCAGATCTCCTCACCAGTCACCACTCACCACCCTCTTTGTTTCTTCTCCTCTCCCTCTCTCTCTCTCTCTCTCTCTCTCTTCTCTCTCTCTCTCTCTCTCTAGCGCTGTTGCTTTCCTTCTTCCGCTCACAACGTTGACCGCCTGCCATTTAACGCCAGAATAACGCGTTCACTTCTCATTGGTTGCACTAGATGGCGGAAGTATCTGCTACGCCCTTCGTCGTAGCTTTGGGCTAAAGCCGTGAGTTACAGCCCTCGATTTATTGATGTGGGGGCCATCTTAAATGGGATGAAGTGACGTTGAAGTGGGCCTCAAAATAGATTCAAAGAAGGGATTTTGGGCTTTTTAGCCCAAGGCTACGCCGTCTGGAGTAGCGAAATTCGCCTCGTAACCGACACCGACGCTCCCTTCCCCAGTGAAGAAAACAATACATCATGGGGAATATTGAATAGTAGCAGTAGGCCCAAACAAAAAGTTATTTCATTTGGGCTGAAGTGAACGACCCTCAAGGCCTCAATTGATGTTACTGATGATCTGCAGATGAGTGGGCCCGATCGGTGTTCATGCCCCACTTCATATGGTTCTATGATTGAACCATATGCTTTCTTAGATCGGCCCATAATCCACTGTACAGAGTTATTGCCAAATGATTTTACATTTTTATTTGAGTAAGTAATTGTTGGAACTAAACCCGAAAAAACAAAAAAAAATAAAATAAAGGAAATGAAAAGTCAAACATACATTTTTTTTATCGAAGTATAAGCTAAGTCTATCATCTACACGAGAAACTAAGAGATAAGAGAATTTTGACTTATTGCCATATTTTTAATTACTCTAAATCCTAATAAAAAAATCGACATTGAAATGATTGCAACTAAACTAGGTTATGTTTGGTTTGAAGGAAAAGGTAGAGAAACCTATACAACATTTGTAAAAGCTTTCTTAATTTTTCTTTCCTTTCCTTACACTTTCCTTCAAACCAAACACAGCCTAAGTATTCTCATATTTGATATGAGCAATTTATGAGGTTTGCTAAACGAAATTGAAGAAGTAGCTGCATGACATTTATTATACTAAGGATGTCCAAATCCAATCCAAGCATTATTAATTGATTTTAAAATTAAAATTGATTAAAATAATAAAATTTTATTTTTTAAAATTTAAAATTAATACAATTCTTTTAATTAACTTGTATGTAATTTATAATATTGTAATTTTATCAACTAATCATACTTAATCTAATTATTTTAATTAGTTAATTATAATTATTAATACTGTAATATTTATTGAGTCCTTATATGAATTTTGCAAATACTATAGTAGTAAGTAAGTCCTATTAACTAATATCGTTAATATTGCTAAATGAAATAATATTTATTAATATAACTATATTTAAACGAGACACATATCTAGTATGATCAACACATAGATATTTATGTATATTCCTATTATAATACATATACTCATATATTAATTTATTTTACCTTTTGATAGTAAAGTAATACATATAATTTTAATTTAAATATTATTATTATAATACGTCTTCATAATTTCATATATTAGTAGTTGTATTTACTTCTAGTTATTTTAACTTAAACTTATCTATTTAGTACATAATCTAGAAAATCAGGCAAAAATATAGTAAACCTAGATTACTACAAATATTAGCATCCAATTTTTATTCAATCCTTTCTCTTTATCTAGCCAAAGACTTGGGAAACTAAAAAAACACCGAAAGACCCCAACTTCCCAAAAAATTAGCATTTGACCCCCCCTCCCCCAAATATATCAAGACCCCACCCTTTGCACCCTCAAAAACCTTATCAAACCAGTCAAATCATCTTAGAATACCTAAAAACTCTAGAACACCACATCTTAGCTCCAAATTCCCCAAATCTACAATCAGCCCTTGTCCATACACCAAGCACTTAATCAAACCTAATCATCCAATTCAAAACCCTTAAATATCCAATATAACCAAATTTCACCCTCAAACTTCAAGATTCCATTGGCCATCTACTAAAAACTCCATTTCGACCTCCCAAATTAACCAAAACCTTCAAACAAACCCTAAAGCCACATGTATAATCACACATCCTTGACCCAATTAGGAGTTTCCATTGACATCTCAAACTCAGTCCCTATTATCCTGCCAAACTTCTTCTTTTAACCTTAAAAATACAAATTCCATTCCAAAACCCCAAATTAGCTCACCCAATTTGACTTGGGATATTTTGAACCATTAAATCTCCCATTCTATACACCAAATTAAAGATCCTTCTTTTCCATCAGTTTCTTTAGATGTACTAATGCTGATGTGATATTTCTTTTTGAAACAAAATGTTGTGCTTCCAAGTTTTCAGAAATTAAAATAAAAAATTAAAAAAAAAAAAAAAACTCTAAGGGACTCAACCATTATAGTATTGAGCCTATTAGCTATGATAGTAAATTTCAGTTAATGTGGGAGGATTGTATATTTATCTTCAAGTGATGTGTAGAGCAAATTTTCCTGCAGCTCAGATCTCCTACCCACAAAATCTTCCCTCATCCCCACCCACACGGTGCTATAGGCATGCATTGGACTATCTCCCTTGTCATTCATGGGTAGATGTTCCCAACACAGTAGTAGCGTTTTGTGGATAGCGATGTAGGAATACTTTGTGACTTTGTGAGTATATCTTCAAGTGGTTTCTAGTAATAGAAACTTTGTTATGGCAAATTTTACTGACAGAGCTCGGATCTTTTACCCACAAAATCTTCCCACATCCCTACCCACATGATGCTACAGGCATGCATTGGGAATATCTCCCTTCCCATTCATGGGGAAATGTTCCCAATACACTGAGATAGTGTGTTGTGGGTAGAGTTCTGGAGTGATTAGGAAAGATGTTTGTCCATTGTTATGTTTTTATTGGGGAGCCCACTAGAACCCACATAGATGAGGTGTGGCAACTTTTAAATTAATTTACATTCTTCTCTTATTAATCTATGGTATGTTCTAAAATGCAGTTATCAACATCAGATCCTTCATATTGCTTCCCAACCCCGTCTCAAGGGGTGTGGCAACTTTTAAATTAATTTACATTCTTCTCTTATTAATCCATGATATGTTCTAAAATGCAGTTATCAACATCAGATCCTTCATATTGCTTCCCAACCCCGTCTCAAGGGGTTGGGATTTAATTGATCAGCCCATACAGCTATACCTGGTCCAATAGAAGAAGACTTCAGGACCCGGTAGAGTACTTGCTGTTTCAAGTTGGAGATTTGTGTTTCCTGAGGCTCATCCCTGCTATCTATAAGGCTCAGTTTGGAAAGAATACAAATATAAATATGTAAGTGTAAAACCTTGCCTTTGGTATTTCGAAATCTTGTATTTGTATTTGTGCTTTTCCCGAACCGAGCCTAGTACAAATATAAATATGTAAAGTGTAAATACAAAGTTCAGAAATACAAGATTCAAGGTTGTGTACCATACATATTGTATTTACACCATGGTTTTCAAAAACCGGACCAGACCGGACGGTTGAACCGGAAAAACCGGGAACTGGTCACCTAACCGATTTCGTTTTCCCCCCAAAACCATTGATTTTGCTCATCAAGCCGCTGAACCGGCCAGTTAACCATTCGATCAATTTTGACCGTTTTTCAATTTTTTTTGTCAGAACGGGCCGACCATTCGAACCGGTAACTGGACCCCTGACCGGTTAGATCACCAGGTCGGTTTTAAAAACTATGATTTACACTCTTATCAAACGAAGCCTAAGGAGCAATTATTGCAGTATTCTTTTGAATCTAATAGGGAAGAGATGGATGATCTATCATTGTCATTTTGAAGCTCATTGGAGTAAGAATGATGACCATCTTGATGAGGTAAGTCATATTTTGGAACATTTCCAACCATCATTGTTTTCAATCTAAACGTAAAGATTACAAGTTCAATCTCAAAAAAGTGGGGTAGGAATACTATAGGAGATTTTTTTAAAATTTAAATTATCTGAGCTACAAGAACAAATTAGGACTTGCACCCGCAAGTTGCGCCCAACTTCTGCTAGGCACCAGCCAGTATTTGCATCAATGGTGTAAGTGGGACAGAAGAAGAACCTACTCATCTGCTGAAAGCAAAACCATCTTAGCACTTCCTTTCTTATTGATGCTCTTCCTAAACTGAGTTAAGAGTAAAATGGGGATGAAGCTTCTAACATGCGCTGCACATGTTTAGACATCTTACAAAAATCACACGACCTTCCTCATTTTCTGCACCATTATTCTTCCCAGATGTCTGTACCTTCAAACTAACTATAACAAAGGTCAAATGATCATAAACTGATACATGAACATTCATACACCTCAACTCCGGATTAGATAATCCTCAGTTTGTTTTGGGACAATGCTTTTACATCCCCCTTGCTTTAAGCCAATAAAATTTTCAATGGCCAACCCCAAGGTTCTAAATATCAGTATCGGATCTTTTTTTTACTTCTTTTTCAAAATCGGTTCAGGGGATGGTTTAAGGCTCTTCCACCCCCTGAACCGGTTAGAACCCCGATACATCCTCTGTAGGGGCATATCAGGGTACTCCCAATACGATACATATCGACCAATACGGGCCAATATGTGTCGATACTTTGGCCACCCCTCCATGAAGAGTAAAGTTTGGAATTATATTATGAATCCAAGCAAACCTGGGAGGCTGGGATAAAGTCACAGCTGCACTTGTAAGTATATGCTAACATTTTACTGTGGGTTCAATTCTATAAGAAGCTTAAAAACAAAACAAAAAAAAAACTTGATCTCTCAACCAACTTGCCTTAAATAGCAAACTCCTTGGCACTTGCCCATTCTAACTTCTTAAGTTGGATTCTCTTGCACAAGGACTTGAGTGTAGAGAAGTATAAGGATAGTAAGTTCTTTCCCTACCTAAGACTACTCACTTTAGATCGAAATAGATAAACACAAGCTACAAGGAATATGTTGAGACATGGAGTGGTGTACATACTTTGAGGTGGATTCCTTTAACCTGCAGCCACTTAGAAAGGCACCTCGTATAAAGGCGTGTACGTCTATAGCCCTTACCTTTCAAGCCAATGTTTATAATAAAATATTATAAATAAAAGTGGTGGGGGTACAATTTCAACATGTTCCTCATTACAAAATACAAATTAACATAATACAAAGGAGGAATAACAGAGAATTTTCATTAAAGAAGAAACAACAAACAGATTACAACAAAACAATCGTTCCCTTCCCACTTCTTGTTTAGCAAGAGTATCCGCAAAGGAGTTGGCACTTCTCTTTACCCACTTTATCTGAATTTCCACATCTTGTGCTAACCGAAAGAATATTCTTTTTTCATTAGAAAACTTCCATAGGCCATTATCTGCTTTTTGCAACCAACCAATAACTAGCTCCGAATCCCCTTCAACAATAAGCTTGCAACAGTTCAATTCTTTAGCTTCGTACCCCCTCAACAATATTTGTAAACACATTTACAAATATTGGCTACACATTAAGTCAAGATATCAACCAATTACATTAAAGTTTGCTTACTTTCCATCGGTTCATGTTTCATAAAGTGTACTTTCATGTTTTAACGAATCGTACTTACCATCACGTTCAACTAATCATGTCTTTTGTTGCACGGTGCAGGATTTTACCACCATAATGTCACCATGGTTCCTATATCCACTTTCCATGCTTTAGATCTTTAGGTTTTAACTCTACCTAAAAGCCAGTTGGATAGCCTAGTTTTTGACACTAAATAGTTATTTCCATCAAGCTTCACAATGGTGACTCGGATGTTCAAACTTTCTCTAATACCATTCAAAACATGACTGGCCTCCATGTTCTACTTGGAAACCACTCCCATACAAGTCCATTGACCTCCAATATAAAGGTTCATGGTCCCCCAAGGGTCAACATGATCCAAAATGCAGGCTATACATAAATTTGAAAAAAGAAGAAAAAAAACAATGCAATTTTAAAGTAACAATGAATGTTGATCAGCACACATCAATGCAAACATGCATGTAATAAAGAATTAAAGCCAAGTCTGCAACTCGGACTTCATAGGTTAGTCTAATGCATCAATAATGATTCACTTAAATGCACAATTAATCAATCAAAACTACAGTGGAAGATTCAAATCCATTAACTACATTCATGCATGAATGCATGCAAAAAGTTAGCCTAACAAGTAACATCTACTCCACATGAGATAGCGAAAAAGAAACCAAATATGCACAACTTGGACCTGACAAGTATAATCTAAAAGGGAAAAATTTTAGCTGTTGGGGAGAGAATATCTAGAAATGCCACGTTATCATGAGAATGGGTAAATTAGTAATTATATCTAAAAGAATGATAACTATGCAAATCTGGTCATTTGCCGCTATCTGTATTGATTTTTTGACAATATCTCAGGTTCTGGACACAATTTGTAGCGACAATGACACAAACAAACCCAACTAGCTGGCTAGACGCTTCATACATTAAATAAAATTCTTCTCAAGTACAACTTTATTCTCAGTCCGTCAGCAATACAACCTGTTATGTTTTCTGCCCCATGTGTTGCCAAAGTTAATGCTGCTCTTGCACAGGTTTTACGCAACTATGCACGTTATCCACTTCTTCCAGCCATTCCTTTAGCTTGGCCTCTTTGTCAGCTTTGAACTCATCATATTTTTCGGTTTCCAGCTCTACTAATAAATCCTGACTAGGTGAGCTTCCAGAAACTGGTGTTGCCTCATCAACTTGGTCGTCTACAATTTGATTTGACAAGGACAGTTCCTCAGTTTCTCTATCTGGCTGTGTTAAATCAGAACCGGCAGTTACAACTGATACCAGAGGGTCAGCGGAGAACAAAGTTTTATCACACTCTCTTCCTGTTGGTTCTCTGGAGTCAAGTTGGGGCCATCTAAGACCCACAGCTCTCTGTTTTGCTGACTCCAGTACACTGGACAAATAACTGCGACTACTTGCTCCATCCTTTTGGACTACTGGTCCCCAAGAGCTTCTTACACCAATCTGAAAACCTAGTTTTGGGTTATGGATTAACCTGATTCACACAATAAAAGCCGCATGAATAGAAGCACCAGATTTTCCTTTTTGGTTAACTTATAAGAAACGATTCAATCATGCAAGATAAAATCAAAGCATGAGTAGTTTAAATCAAGAAAAATTCGAAAGGCAACAACACGTGACAAGCAGGTGACCAAAAGAACCTTGGAAGAGTCTATACAGTATACCTAGCTTTTCTACTTCAAAACTCAGAGTAGCAAATCTAGCTAGGTAATTTAATCTGAAGAACTATTTTGCTATTTTTCTCAAAAATGAAACAATCTGTATTTATTGCTTCAAATAATGTGGTACCAATTGTGCAAACTTGATTTTCCATAGACCTCTTTTGAGCAGGGAGGTCAACAAATGTTTTTTCCTCCTTCAGACACTTGAGGTTGCCCTTCTAGTGCCTTACAAATGCTACTTGTTGATATGTTCACATACTTGACGTTGCCTCTCTAGTGCATCAACAACCAAAAAAGCTGACATGGAAGGAAGATCTAAAAAGAAAATGTTTCTGTGAAACGTTTCTGTGAGACATTTTCCTGTTGCTCTCACTAAATGTATAACATTTTTATATTCTGTTGAGGTCGGTCCCATATAGGACCATCATGTACCAAATTTGAAGCTTTCATATGGCTGACCTTCAACTGTGTAGCCTGTGTTTGGTTTGAAAGAAAAGAAGGAAAGGGAAAAGAAAGGAAGGGGAGGGAAGGGAAGGGAAGAAAAAGGAAGAGGAATAGAAAATTTTTCCCTTCCCTTCTTTTCAACATAGCCTTCTTGATAAGGTACTCACTGTTGATCATTTAAACCAAAGAGGTCTCCAAATCCCAAATAGGTGCTCCATGTGCAAATCTCAGGAGCTGATTGATCATATGTCTGTTACATGTCCTTTCACTACAACTTGGGAGCTTCAATCCATTTTCAATTGTTTATTTTTTTGTTCCGCTCTCATTCAAGTTGGTTGTTATTTCCAGTCTGGTTTCCTTTTGGGTTATGGTTCTTTTTTTATGTTTGTTGAAACATTTGGAAGGAAGAAATAGAAGAATTTTTTATGTGGTAGAGAGATCATTTTGGCATTTATTTTCTACACAAGTAGTCTTATTATGGACTGCTTTTTTTTGCTCAATAACTTAACATTTTATTAATAAAAACAAGATATTACAAAGAGCAATATAATCCTCCCTTGCGTAGGATAGCGATTACTACCCTACCACTACAGAAAACATGCAAATTATAAAATTAGCCCAATAGTCCAATACATTCGATTCCTGTTCACCCCTTGCTTGGTTGAAGCATCAGCCAAACCATTTGCAGATCTCTGCACCCATTGTATCTTAATATCCATGCTCCTTGACAGCCATTTGACCTGTTTCAGCTCGTTCCTGTAGCCCCATATTGCTTTCTCACTGTTTTTCAGCCACCCAATTACAACCTTGGAGTCACCTTCTATAATTTAGTCAAATTCATTTCTATTGCCTGGCTTATTATGGACTTCTGTTCATCTCTAATGGAGTTTGGTCCTCTCGAGAGGAAAAATTTAGTACTTAAATGGTTGTCCATTTTGGGTGCAGAGATGGTGGTACAGTATAAAGCGGCATTTATGTATCCTTTTGTACATAATAAAATATTGCTTACTGGTTATCCATACATTCTGTATTTAAAAGTGATATTTTATCATCTTCATTTTTGGCTGTAGATTTTTTTCTTGGGGGGGTGGGGGGCTTGAGTTTTCTTTTTGGTACATAATCTCATGTACAGCCTCTTAGCATTAATGAAATTAACATGATCCTTTTTTTCAAGTCACAAATTTCCAACTAAATTGCTTTGGGAGTCACCCAAAGGCCAAACCACAAATGGTTAGACAAGAATCTCATATCCAAGTACTGCTAGACATAAATATGCTTGGACACTAGCATGAAAAGGTAAAAAAAAAAAAAAAAGATGAGTCTTGTTTACAGTGTTCTACCTTCTAAGTTATATTAATGGTTCTCAAATCTCACAAACTTCACAGATTCAGAAATCTTACCCACTTTGTGATTGTGATGTTGACATGATAAGTAGAGACTTCTTGATATCTTTGACCATCTCGTCTGCAATGGGCAGACCACATTCTTTCATTGATCTCACCATCGTGATAGAATCCTCCAAGTCTTCAGTGTGCAATGTTGTTTCCCGAGACTTCTCTGCAACCTTATCCTACAAACATGGAGCACGAATGTAACTTCTGTAAAACAAACAGTTAAAAGTTTTGCAGTGGCAACCCTCCAACGTAGACCAGCCACCATCCTCAAATAGGTTATGTGACAAAAATTAATAGGTTTTGTGACTAGAGTTTCAAATTTCTATCAAGTATCATCCTTTTTTATCAATAAGTATCATCCAATTCAATAAAATCTCAATACTTTCTTCCAATATTAAGCAGAATAAAAATTAGCCATTTGAAAATGCCAGTTAATTTAGTTGGTAAAAACTAGGGAGTTGAACCCCACTGTTGGTATTGAATCCTGCCTTCATCATCCTAAGTTACTAATAACCCACTGGCAACTTTGCTATCCTCTAGTGACAAAATTAAGACTTAAACTTCCTAAATTGTATAAAACTTCCTGCAAAGCTAATCCAGGCAAAAATAAAATAAAATCCTCAATTGATGAGTGGGATGTCTATTTTGGGTCAATATGGGTCGAGTGACCCATTAGGGTCAGGGGAAAATGGTTCAGGGTGGGTTGGGTTGAGGGTAACCATTGGATCATCAATGAAAACAGCCATTTTGGGTTTGAAGGTTTCTCTACAATCTTTTACCTCTTCCATTCTCAACAGCCATCTAGGGGTCGAAGGTTGGAGAGCAACTTCACCTCCACCATTCTCAGTGAGGGTAGCCACTCCATGCTCTGTTTTCGTTCTATTCAAAGTTGCAGGTTGTAGTGAAACAGAGAAAAAACAGGTTGCAGGTTGGAGTAGCAGAGAGAAGAGAAGAAAGAAAAAAGGAGGAGAAGAATAAGAAAGGAGAGAGAGAGAGAGAGATGGGTGAAGGACTTCTCTGCTGCATAAGTTCAGTGGCAAGCGGAATGGGGAACAGAGGAGAGGGATCAGGAAGAGAAGAGGAAAAGGAAGGAGAATAAGAATAGAAGAAAGAAAGAATGGGAGAGGGAGAGAGAAGGTGGGATCGGAGGAGTTCTGCTGCTGCAGCCTTCAAACAAAGAAGACAATAAACAGTGACTCAATTAAGTTAAATTTGAAATCTTGTGGATTGTATATAATAAGGGCAGTCTTGTAAATTTTTTAAAGCTTAGCAAGTCATATGGTGGGTTGGGGTGGGTCAGGATCAGGGTGGGTTGTGACCCATTAACATCCTTAAATATGGGTGGCAAATGGGTTAGTGGGTCAATGGGGTAGGCTGGTACTCAACCCACACCCAACCCACTCATTTGCCACCCCCTAGATGGGCAGATTGGCAAATGCTTTGGCTGATTCATTTGCTAAACAAGGAACTTCTCAGGAATCTTTTTATTGGGCTACCTTGTAGTTTGTATTTTGTTTAAGTTTTGAAAAGTTGTGATCAATCTAAAAGGAGAGATATCACATTTCATGCCTCTTCTTGGCTACTTGTAATTCTTCAATCTTTTGATTAATGAAATTTTCACTCATTGAAAAAAAAAAAACATTTTGAAGGAAGCTAGGCACTTGGGCTACTTGTTTTTTGAGGATCCCAGTTTTGTGGAGATGGTGGCAGTTATTTAATTTTTCATGATGAGCTATTTAATGTGTTTCTTTGAAATTGAAGGCCTTAGAATAGGAAACTCTTCAATAACTCAAGTAAAGGAAAGAAGCTCCAAGGATTCCATGGAATAAACCAGTGGGCTATCCCTACCTATTGGATCTAAATGAAACTACACATTAAAGAGTTTAGGAAGTAACTTATAAGGATGAAATTTCCTTGTTGTAGAAATAATGTGCCACTTGGCTAAAGCTGGTGATAGGAAGCAAGCAAACCTGGTTGTTATTAGAGTATTAGAAGGGCAATTTCTATGCTTGTGTTCTCATCTACCCCCCCCCCCTGGAAAAAACAAAAAAAGTCTTCATTCTTTCTTCTCTTCTCTTCCCATTTTTCTCCTTGAAACATCTCAGTGTCTCACAAGGACCTGCTGATGTCAGCATGCTGGCAGATAAAGTCAGCAGACCATACAGGCAGCATACACCCTGGACTGAAAACCCTAGATTACAATAAGGAATGGCTTTAGATGCTTTTTGGTGTTAATATTTGCTTTTTTTTATAATTGATTTTTGCTGTTAATATCTACGCTGTCTGAGCATTATAAAATAGTCTTTTTTATAATAAAGATAAAAAGAAATTTTCATTATAAGGAAAAAAAGAGATAGAAAGAGAGTACAAGAAGTGGTAATAAGACATCACCAAAAGTAAAGAAAATACAACTTTTACCCAACTCGGACCAATCACCTAACTGTGTATACAAATAATCAATCAACTCCAAATGTTGACATAAATTTCCCCCATATAGAGCCGCATGCATAACAGATCATCCCAAAACATCAAACTATCTAAACAAGGCTTCCGATCTCTATTAACTCCCATCAGCCTTTTCCCCAACCCCCTTTACTTTCCTTTTCAATATAACTATCCCTGCCTCCTCCCAAGAATTCCTTCTCTTCTCCCTTTACTTTCCTTTTCCTTATTTGCCCCTTTCTTCTCTGCTTCAAACCTCCCAAACCACCAACTCTAATCTTCCTCTTCTGCTAACTTCCTGTCTTTTCAAATTTCTCCAAACTTCTCCCTTCTGCTTCTTATTCCCCTAAATAAAAGACACCAAATGCTTCACCATTCTCAATTTATCTTTCAATCACCCTACTCAGTTCTATCTTTTTTATTTACTGCCCTCATCTCATCAATAAGCATCTCCTGTTCCTCTTCTGAGTAATCTTCAACCATCCCCACACCCCCTTCCTCAATCAGTTTCCCTCTTCAGTTGTACCTCCATTGATTTCCTCTTCCCTTCCCACACTCTTAGTACCTTAATCAAGGTTCGACCTACAAATTTTTGTAGAATGCATCTTACCACTGGTGATTTAAAAGCCACACAAATGAGGCACATTTCAAGGTTGAAGATATGATAACCCCCTTTTTGCTAATGTTGTTCATTCGTTCTTCTTAATACAAGACATTTTTCAAAGATAATCTTAATAAAAAACACCATATTTTTTGTATGGATTAAGAATTTAAAACCTAACATGGACTTGTTTGGGCTTGCCTCAAGGGGCTCAGTACAAAGGTGGTTCATAGAATCAGGAGTGAAAGATGACCAACATCATATTAGTTATTTGAAAATGCAATGGGGAAAGAAATAAAGAAAATCAGTTTGACATACTTGAATTGTTAAATGCTTGAATATATTTTATATTCTATTTTGATTTGATTTTTGCATTTTTTTATGAATTTTTTATTTTATTTTTGCATATTCATTTTGAATATGTTTTATATATTATGCTTGTTTATGTCCCTTTGAGATGATAGGCTTTTTAAAACTAAAGCTAGTAGTTTTTTAATTAATCCAGTCTCATATTTTCTTGATTTATTTTGAATTTTTTACTTTTTTTTTTGCATTTTTTGCAATTCTTTGACTTTTATAAAAATTTGATGCCTTGCATCAAACAAGGTCTGTGCCTCACCTTGCATGCAAAAAACCCTTTACACCTTCTGCTTTTAAAACACTGCTATAGCCAGCACATCTTACACATAAGAGGCCTGCAAAATAGAACGATAGCACCTAATTGATATACCTAGAAATATTTAGAATGCCACATCCTGCAACCTAATTGATATACCTAGAAATATTTAGAATGCCACATCCTGCAACTACTTTGATACATGGATTTTTAAATGGAATTTTACATGTATTAATGGATGTAGGGTGCAAGCAGTTGTTTCAACCTCTTGGGTTCTATAAATTGATTGTATCGTTCATTGAACTTGACTGAAGAAGAATTCTGTTTACTGTTTAGGAGGAGAAACACTCAAAGTGTTCAAAGATGTCTGCCCCCTTGAAGTGGTCTCCTCCCTTCTTTTTCTCAAAATTTCCTGCTTTATTGTTACTTATATATTAAAACACACACACATATATCAAATGGTATCAGAATAGACAACCCACAGGCTGTGGGAAGAGACCAAAGGAGCTAGTGAAAAAAGTAAAAGAGAAAATCAACTTTCTGGTAGAAAGCCATGAGAGACAACATCAAATTGAGAAATGGTAACTTTTTCATTAAAGCGAAAAAAAAAAAAAACTGAGTACATGAGAGGATGTACAGGAAGACAGAGCTAAGATCAAAAGAACAATGGAGCCCTTTCAACAATCAGCTAAACTGTTTGATAAACAACAGCGATGCAGATGGGTTAGATGCTGACTCAAGCAAGAAGGCTCAGGACTTTGTTTTAAGCAATCAAAACAAAGAAGCTCTCAAAGGGAGAGGGAGGAAAAGAATAGGATAAAGTCTGTTGAGAGAAACTTAGAGGAAGAGAGAGATAACAGGAAGAAGGGTAAGGAGAAACATAATGAAAAAGGGGGGAATAGAGAGGGGGAGAAGGAAATAGAAGGGAATAAAGCTGAAGAAACACCCAAGGCAAATATCATGGAGAAAGGAAAAACCGGCATTGATCAACTAGTGGATAGACAGGTGGCGGTTGGGAAATCTCTTGGTCTTTTCCTTTTGGAGGGAGAAGCGGTGGTGATGAAGGCAATTGAACAATTTGAACAGAATAGAAGGAAGGAAAGCATTAGGAGGAATGCAGTTGGGGGAGGGGGAGGGGGAGGGGGAGAGAAATGGGAGGAAGGTGAAGGAAAGGAGTTAAATATCGTTGATGAAGAGTGAGGTATGCTATGGTTTTTGTTGTTAGAATTAGTTTTTTTATTTCTGCTGTTAGGGTGCTGTCAGCATGTTCTTTTCTTTGTTCAAGTTCTTATTATTAGGGTGGGCCACTAGTGGCATGCTTGTAATTTCTGTTTCTTTTATTTTACATCACATTAATACAAATAGGAAGCTGGGAGCCGCCAGCTTCAGTTTTTGACTCTCAAATACTTTTTCTCTTCTCTTCGTATCTCTCTTCTCTCTCTTCTGGAAAGAAAAAGATGGTATCAGAGCATAACTCTGGGCAATAGGAATCTATTTTCTCCTCTGAATTACATTCCTTCCACCCAGTTTTCTGATTCTTGGACAGTGAAGGCAGAAACCCTAATCGGACTGATCAGAACCATCAACTGTTGCTGTTTTTTTTCTGGGTTCTTCCTTGGTCGTAGCACCAAGGTAACCCTAGTAGGAGGGGGCCGATGCTGTGAAGGCTCTCTTTCTTTTGGCTGATGCTGTGAAGACTCAGTCTTGGAACTGCACCTTCGTACAGGTGCTGTACAGGGATGTGTGATTCCCTTTTTTGTCACAGGTATGTGCTGTGGTTGGTGATGTGTGTTGTGCATAGACCAATGATAACTGAAGTCTATTTTTGTGGACCATTCCTGGACGGTTTGAGTGCTGCTAGAGGATTTCAGCAGTGTACTTATTTCTGGACTGTTTGGTTGAGGTCCAATTTCCTGGATGGTTTGATTATTGCTAGAGGATTTCAGCAGTGTTTTTTGGACTGTTTTTTTAACTGTTTAGTGGCTGCCATTGGATTTCAGCTGTGGGTCCTTTGTTTCAGAAGCAGATTTCTGAGTGTTTAGTGCCCTAATTATAACTGTGAGAGTAAGTAGTTGAGTGGGGATTAGTCTTGTGCACCTGTGGTTTAAGTTTTGTCTTATAGCCTTTGTTTCTGTCAAATGATGATTCTGCCTCATCTGGAGTTACATCAACCCGTAGTACAGCTGGTATAGGAGCTGAAAATATGATATTTCCTATGCCAATTACTCCTTTGAATGGCCTGAACTACCTGGAGTGGGCTAAAGGTGTAAAACTTTACATAACAGCCAGGGGAAAAGCTGGGTACATAAATGGAAGAGTGAAAGAACCCAAGAATGGGACAGCTGAACATGATAGGTGGGACCAAGACATGCACGGGACACATGTTGGGAGCTCCATGGGAGGCCAAAGTGGGCTGTAAAGAACCAAGAACAGGGTAAGGTGCAGGGTCAGAAGAAGCCTAATACAGTACATAATGTGGCAACCCAAGATACTCTGTCTGGTAGAGTGTTGACTGGTACTGCTCAAGAGTACTTCACTGGGTCTGACCCCAAGGAAGATATCATGAATTCCTTCCGAAATCACTTGGAATCATATGGTAGGGCCTTGCTCCAGATGGACAGTTTAGTCACTGGTACCCCTTCTACTTCATTTGTGTCTACATCAGGTAATGTAGCATCTGCCTTCCATGTATCCACTGCCCCTAATTCCCCCTGGATCATTGACTCAGGGGCCTCCAACCACATGACCGGTAAGCCAAACCTTTTCCAGTCTTATAACCATTTGTCAGGAAGGGATAAGGTGAGACTTGCAGATGGATCATTCTCCTCCATTGCAGGCCAAGGATCAATATCCCTTCCTCATGGACTTAACTTGAATAATGTTTTGCATGTTCCTCAACTTCCCATCAATCTGCTTTCCATTAGTAGTATTACAAACTCTTTAAACTGCAGTGTGACCTTTTTTCCTGGTTCATGTGTTTTTCAGGATCTAACTTCTAGGAGGACGATTGGTAGAGGAAGCTTAGTGGATGGTCTCTACACTTTCAACAACAAGGCTGGTTTCTCAGTGTCATCTTCAAAGTCACTTAGTCAGTCAAATAAGAGTCAATTTTTTTTTGTGGCATAATCGGTTAGGTCATGTGTCTTTTGAAATAATGAAGTCTTTGTTTCCTCATTTATTTAAGTCATGTTCAGTATCAAATTTCCAATGTCAGTTGAGCAAGCAATGTAGAACAACATTTCATTCAATTAATAAAATATCAAATTTCCCTTTCCATATTGTGTATTCTGATGTGTGGGGGCCTACTACTATAACTTCGAAGGGCGGGTATAAGTACTTTATCACAATGACTGATGATTTCTCCCGTTATACATGGGTATTTCCCATGCGTAGTAGAGACGAAGTTCCAAAGGTTGTGCGGGATTTCCAGAGGATGGTGTTTACACAATTTCATGTTAAAATTCAAAATTTTCAATCAGATAATGCAAAGGAGTATTTCTATGGTGAGCCCAATGAGTTCTTTGCTTCCCATGGATCCATTCATAGGAGCTCATGTGCATGAACACCGCAACAAAATGGTGTTGCAGAGAGAAAGAACAGACACCTCCTTGAGGTTGCACGAGGGATGTGTTACACGTGAATGTACCAAAACATTTTTGGATAAATGTTGTGCTAACTGCTACTTATGTCATCAATCGCATGCCTTCCAGAGTGCTAAACTACAAGGCCCCTCATCAGTTGTTGTTTCCCCAATCTCCTTTGTTTTCCATTCCCATGAGAGTTTTTGGTTGTCATGCTTTTGTCCATGATTTATCTTCGTCTTGTGGCAAGTTAGACCCTCAATCTATTCCATGTATCTTTCTGGGGTATCCCTCTACTCAAAAGGGTTACTGGTGCTTTAATCCCATTGATCATAAGTTCTTTGTCTCTATAGATGTCTCCTTTTTTGAGTCTGAACCATTCTTCCCTTCTTCCCCTCAGGGGGAGAGTAGCGTGGAAGAGGAGAAGCATGTCCAGGTCCATCAAGTCTCTCTTCCTTCTATTCCAGATCTTACTCCTTTTCTTGTCTTCCAACGTACACGCTGTAGAGATCAACAATGTAACAAAGATGTGGAGCCACCAAACACTGAGCAACCGACACCTTCAAACTCCTAGAAGGTAAGTCCAAATGAACTAGGTACTATACCACCTGTTGATACCCCAGCTCCCTCTTCAGTTGTGGATGACCTTGACATTCCTATTGCTCAAAGAAAGGGAGTCAGGTCATGCACTACCAAACACCCCATTACCCAATATGTCTCCTATGACCATGTTTCCCCCTCTTATCGTGCTTTCCTATCTGCAATTGATAACATACATATACTCAGAAATGTTGCAAAGGCTTTAAAATACCCTAAATGGACAGATGCTATGAAGGAGGTAATGCTCTCCATAAGAACCAGACTTGGGAGTTGGTGGATCTTCCAAGGGGGAAGGACCTAGTAGGGTGCAAGTGGGTGTTTACAGTGAAACATAAGGCGGACGGAACAGTTGAAAGGTACAAAGCAAGGTTGGTAGCAAAAGGGTACAATCAAGTCTATGGTGTTGATTATGATGAGACGTTTGCTCCAGTAGCTAAGATGAACTCAATTTGGGTTCTTCTATCATTGGATGCAAACCTTGATTGGGAATTACATCAGTTGGATATAAAGAATGCCTTCTTAAATGGTGACTTGGAGGAGGAGGTGTACATGGTTCAACCCCCAGGGTCATGTGCCAAAGGGAGTGAAAATAAGGTGTGCAAGCTAAGAAAGTCTCTATATGGTTTAAAACAATCTCCCAGGGCATGGTTCAGTAAATTTCATATGGTGGTCCAGCAAGTAGGATTCAAACAATGTCAGTCTGATCACACTCTCTTTGTGAAGAGATGTCAAGAACAGGTTGTTGTACTGATAGTGTATGTGGATGATATCATCATTACACAAAACTGGAGCTCAGAAATACAAAGGTTGAAGACGTTCCTAGCCTCCAAATTTGAAGTGAAAGATCTAGGTCAACTAAAGTACTTTCTTGGAAATGAAGTTGCCCGCTCAAAAAGGGGCATCTTTATTTCTCAAAGGAAGTAGGTCCTTGATTTGTTACAAGACACAGGCAAGTTAGGAGCAAAGCCAGCAGATACTCCCAAGGATGTAGATCATAAATTGGGTGATTGTGATGGTGAACGTCTGAAAGATGTGAAATAGTTTCAGGTTAGTGGAAAGGTTGCTCTATTTGTCCATGGCACGTCCAGACATTGCTTATTCAGTTGGGGTCCTAAGCCAGTTCATGCATTCCCCTAAGAAACCACACATGGAGGCAGTAGAGAGGATTCTTAGGTGTTTGAAGAAGTATCCAGGAACAAGGTTGCTATTCAGTAAACATAATCATCTGAAGGTGGAAGTCTATACAAATGTTGATTGGGCAGGTGTTGTGGATGATAGAAAGTCCACAAGTGGATACTGCACATTTGTGGGAGGAAATCTAGTGACACGGAGAAGTAAAAAACAAAGTATAGGGCTATGGCACATGGGGTCGTTGAAGAATCTTCTAGGGGAACTTGGGATAACTATTCACAATCCTATGTCTCTTTACTGTGACAACAAGGCAGCTATAAATATTGCTAGCAATCCTATCCTACACGATAGGACCAAGCATATTGAAGTGGACAAGCACTTCATAAGAGAAAAACTAGAGAAGGGAGAAATTTGTACTCCTTATGTCAACTCCAAGGGGCAACTAGCTGATGTTCTCACAAAAGGGCTTCCATACTTGCGGCATAATGAGTTGTGTGACAAGTTGGGCATGATAGATATATTCAGCCCAACTTGAGGGGAAGTGTTGTTAGAATTAGTTTTTTTATTTCTGCTGTTAGGGTGCTGTCAGTGTAGGATGCTGTCAGCATGTTCTTTTCTTTGTTTAAGTTCTTATTATTAGGGTGGGCCACTAGGGGCATGCTTGTAATTTCTGTTTCTTTTATTTTACAACATGCTAATACAAATAGGAAGCTGAGAGCCGCCAGCTTCAGTTTTTGACTCTCAAATACTTTTTCTCTTCTCTTCGTATCTCTCTTCTCTCTTCTCTCCTCTCTCTTCTCTCTCTTCTGGAAAGAAAAGAGTTTTGATGCAGGTGAGAGGGTGAGATCTGGTTGTCTGTGTTTGTTTCACAATGGTTTCCCGGGCTCAGTTGTTTGCTCAAGAGGATGTTTCAAGTTTTTTTTTTTTTTTTTGTCTTTGGGGGCGGGGGCTTGTTGGTTTTGGAGGCCTTTTGTTATGGGCTTTCTTTTGGTTCGGTTCTCTTGGAATCCATCTGTAGCAACACCCTAGGCTAGGTCATCTATCAAAAAAACACACCCTAGGCTAGGTAAGCAGAAATCTCACTAATTTCAAGAAGGAAATACACCAGCCTTCATGGCCCAGATCTTGGATTGCTGGTCCTACCAATCACATTCCTGCAATCACCCTCTACCAGCAAGGGAACTGCTTGGATCTCTTTGGCAAATCTGAGATTAGCAAGAAGAGCCTCTACTTCTGCTTCAGTGGCATCCAACACCTTAAGTAGAAGATTTCCAATATTGTTCCCCCAATTCCTGCTTGGACTTCACTTCTAAATATCAAACTGCAAAATATATTCAGTGGGAGGCCTTGGGAGAAGCATGTAGTTGGGCTGAGGGACACAGGGACAAGATTTTATATTCTGTCAAGATTTCCATAGCTGATACCCGTGAAGAACCTATTAGACAGCATTCAAGAATTCACTACAGAAAGAATGTGTCTTTTTAGGTCCTCCATAGAGGTGCTTTTGTTTTGAAAAATCCTTCAAATCTGCTCCTCCCAACTGCCCCACATCACAGCATGTATGATTGCTCTCCGCGAAAGCTTTCCTCTTTTTCTCATTTCGGTGCCCTTCCACTGGTGAATGAAGTCACAGATGTTGTTAGGAGGAACCCAATGATAGTTGCTGTCCCAACAAAGATTCAGAAAGAACTACCAAGTTCTGCTTGTCACTTTACATTTTATCAGCAGGTGACCAATGGATTCACCATCTTGAAGGCACAACGTACATATGTCAGATGAAGTGTAAAGCTGTCCTTTTCTTTTTCGTTGAATATTTATCCAAATAAAGGACACCCTGTGAAGGATTGAGGGAAGCCTAACCTTTCTCTCCAAAAACAAGGGGGGATTGGATCCAGCAATCAAGAGGTGGAAAAAGGATTTCATGGTGAAGTTACCATAGGGGGTAAGGGACCAAATTACTGTATCTGGGACAGAGGGAGAAAGAAACACTTCTTTAATGGAGGACAGCAGGTCAGACACCTCTGTAAGGTTTCAATGGTAGTTGCAACAATTGATATCTTGACTGATAACAGAAGAGATTAAGACTTCTTTGTTCAAAACTAGTCTAAACAAGTTAGGAAAGGCTTCACAAAGGGGACAGTGACCCCACCAGAGAGCAGCCCAAAACATAGTTGTCTAAGCGGGCACCTAGGCAACACCTACACGACAAGGCGCCCTTGGAGGCTCACCTCGCCTAATTGCCAAGAAGTTTTGTACATTGTGTTATAAAATACTTTTTCTTCTTAATTTTTTGAGACTATAATCATAAAATAGACATTATTAAAGCCGGCTCGTTGCAAGGGGTGAAGGTAGTCGGGAGCACAGAGGGGACCAGAATAAAGCCAGTGAGCCAACCAGGTATGACTATTAGATTTGGGCCTTTTGTAGTTGGGGCCCCTTTAGATCCTGTGCAGTGGAATGGGGTGGTTTCTCGGAGCTTGACCATTTGAAAAGAGAAAAAGAAGGAAAGAAAAGCAAGCCTAAGGGAAGGAGAAAGGGGAGAGGTAAGAGGGAGAAAATGCACAATAAGAAGGAGGGAAGAAGAGGAGGATATTGAAGGGAGTGAAGTCCGGAATACAAAGGTCAGCAATTTAGGGGAGGAGGGTAAAAAAGAAGAGAGTGGCAGTGCTGACGTTTCTGATAACTTGTTAAGAATTGATGTCCAAGTCAGCAAACTTGGAGTGGACTTAGGACGGAGAAGTCTGGTGAACAAGGGGATGAAGATGGGTCCAGGACAGCGAAGAAGGTTAGAGACCCAGGCAAGTACCAAATTGTTCATGTTTCAAAAATTTTCTCAAGACTAAAGGATGGTCTGATTGGCATTGGGCCTACAAACTAGTTTAAGAAAGATTATAGGAAGAGAGGTTCTAGGGGTGGAGGCCTAAAAAAGAAACTTGACGAGAAAGGGAGTATTGAAACTCAAACAAAAGAGGAGGAGGAGTTGCTTCAATGTTTTGATCCTAAGAATGGCATGGCGACTAGGTTGGAGGAAGAAAAGGAAGGGGACCAAGAGAGCAAGAAGACTTAAAATGATTCATTAACCGTCAAGGTGGAGAAGAAAGGAGGAAGGTTGGAGATTGAGAATTTGGCAGAAAGGGATGTTAGGATTGGAAAGAGCTCAGGTCTATTTTTCTTAGGCGGAGAGGAGTTCGCTAGAAGGGCTTTCGAAGCCTTTGAAAGGAGTAAGAGAGAAAAGAATTGCAAGAAGTTGGTAATCGTTGAAGGAGGAAAGGCGTGGAATGTGGATGAGAAAGGAAAAGATGAAGAGTTTGAAGTTGAAGACTAAGTGATGTCTAGGGTGGGGGGCCTCTTTCTGTCTTATCTTGAGTTGTAACATGGATTGTCTCTGATGTTTGGGTTGGGTGTTATCTTAACACCTGTTATGTTGTTTGTAATCTATTTCTTTTATTTTAATGATTTTTTCTTTTATCACCAAAAAAATGCCCTCAAAACTGCTCAAAGATTTCACCCAATATACCACTCTTATGGTAATGGTATCAATGAGCGCTTTACTACTCTCCTTGTTTGAGAATACTCTTTGATTTATTTCCTCCCAAATTGACCAGCAAACAGCTGCTCTTGTGCACCTCCACAGGATTCTCCCCCTCCTTTTCCTCCAATTGACAAAGGTAGGGTCAAACAAGCTTCAAACATTTGGCAAGGGGTTCCACCTGCACCCAAACAAAGAGAAAATCCATTCCCAAATAACAAAAACAAATGGATAGGATATTAATAAGTGGTAGAAAGTCTCACCATTAGCCTTACAAAGGATACCCAATTAGGGGAAAGACACCCATATTGTCTCTTTCTCTGAAAAAGATCACAAGTATTGATTCTTTCTAGGATCTTTTCCCAAAAAAACCACTAACCTTGGGAGGAATAGGTTTGTTCTAGACCTCTTTAACAGGAAAAGGCACCAAAGAAATGTCTATAGGTTGGGTCAAAGCCAAGAAGAAGGAAGCACAAGAGAAGGGACATATGTACGTAGCCTTACCCCTGCAGACACAAAGAGGCACATAGCCTCTCTCTGAAAGGAATTTTGGATCTTTGCACCTTTTAGCCTAGTGCACGAGGGTCTTGCCAATGTGGAGCCTAGGGAGGGACATATGTACATAGCCTTACCCCTGCAGACATAGAGAGGTTGTTTCCAAGATCTCTGCACCTTCTCCATGCCTAAAATCATTGGCTAGGGCTCTGAAGTGATTCAAGGGCCTGACTATTGGATAGTTCAAGGAAATGATTCTCCCACTCATGGAAGATCAATAACCTATCAAGACAACTATAGACTGCTTCGAGTTGCAAACTGGACCATGTAAAGCTAGCATTTTGAAGGGGGAGATCAATCAATGAGTTTCTTTTAAGAATAAAAGAAAATTCACTAAAAGAGAAAGAGAATACAAAAAGAAAGGAGACAAGAAATCACCCAAGAGAAAAAACAGGCATTGATACAACTTACACCCAGTGAAACCGGCATACAAAACATTCAAAACAAAGAGACGAAAACTCCAATTCTAGCCTCGCCCACCTCCACACACTCCGAGATTATTCAGGACCCAGATATCCAAACTCCCTAATCCTCCTATTCAAACACTTCCTCCTGCATATCATCATCTTCATCCCACCTCTCTCCTCCTTCCCCAACTACAGCTTTCTTCAACCTCTCTTCCTTCCTCTTCCTCTCAAACTCCTCAAATGCCTTCTTAGCAAACTCCTCACCTCCCTAAAAAAACAAGCCAAGACTTTTGCCAATCTCAAATTCTTTCTCCACAATTTTCTTAATCGGATCTCTTCCAGGCCTCTCCTCCTGATCTTCAAGACTTCCATCAAGATCTCTCACTTCAAAGTTGCTGCCAATTCCATTGTCTTTTTCATGCTAGCAAATCCCCACCTGAGAATCCGAACTGTTAAGAACCTGAGAGTCCACGTCCCTAGCCTCTTCAGTTGTTGGAATTGCTGCCTTCCCCCATCTCCTTTTATAAACCTTTTTGTAATTATTTGTAGAGAATTCCCTAATGAATTGAGAAAAGCCATTCATACTTCTAGTCATCTTGCCACCATTCAAGTTTTCAAGTGACATCTCATTACATTAAAATCACCAACTACACACCAAGGAAGTTGCCCATGCTGTCCGATTCCAAATAGTTCCTCCCATAGTTGAGATCTAGTTCTTGGGGTGCAAGGACCATTAAACTCTTATGAGAATCCACATAGGTTTGTCTTCTAAATTGGAGAAAAGGCTAGAAATAGATAATTGTCCCCTATCCACTTCCTTTCTAGATATTTGACTCTCATCCCAAATAACAATAATTCCTCTCGAGGGGCCTTCTGAACGCAACCAAGCCCACTTCTTGTTCCTGATTCCCTAGATTGCTTTAACCGACCTCCTATCAAAAGAATCTTTTTTAGTCTCCTATAATATCACGATGCTTGTCCCCACACTGGTGCATCTTATGCAAGGCTAATGGTGAAAGCCCCTACCACCTATTAGTTTCTTGCCCTTTCAGTTCAGATATTTGGGTCTGGTTTATGGATTTATTTGGTTGCAGGTGGCTCCCTCCGCCAAGCATACAAGGTTTGTTTGCTACTTCTTTCTTTAGGTGGCCAAAGAAAAAAGGTAAAATCATGTGAAGATGCTTGAGAGCTGCCATCTGTTGGACATTATGGGAAGAAAGGAATCAAAGAACCTTCTCTAAAAAAGAAAGAAAGAAGAGCTGATTGAGGTCATAACAGTTAGAGTGATGCAATGGCTGAAAACTTTGGAGCTGTTTGTTGATGTCTCTATGGGTATGCTGCTGAACAATTGGAAGGAAGTGGCCTCCTCTGTGCCGACTCAATCAATGGTGTGCCCTCTGTGGTCACCTCCATCCCTGAGGTTTTTGAAGTTAAACTTCGATGAGAGTAGTGAAGGCAACCAGGGACCATCAGGTGTTGGAGGTGTAATCAGAGATGAAAGTGGGAAGGTGGTTGCCTTATACTCAGGTCCCATTGGGTTGGGTGATTCTCTTAGAGCTGAACTGTTTGCTTTGTTAGTAGGGCTAAGGAAAGCAAAGGAGCTGAACATCCAAAAATTGATTATTGAAGGATACTCACAGCTAGTGTTAAATTGGTTAAGGAAGGGTAATGGCTTTTGGATCTAAGCTAATGAGAGAAGAGAGAACAGAAAATGCCTTTGCTGATAACTTGGCAAAACAGGGGGTGGGTAGGGGTCAATTGTTTTGGGCAATTCTGTAATCTTCTTGTTGTTTTGGGGGAGAGTTAAGTCATTTTATCTCTCCCTGAAATATTGTATGTATTCTTGATTTCTTTTAATAAAATTGAATTCTGTTATTGATCAAAAATTAATAATATCGCAATGCCCAAATCTTCTTTCTTAAGGGTACCTTTCACCAAACATCTTTTGTTTTGGCCACCCAACTGTCTAGTTGTCAAAGCAGTGCCTAGGCAACAAGACGCCCTTAGAAGCTCAGCTCACCTAATCGCCAAGCAGTTTTGTACTTTCTATTATAAATTACTTTTTATTCTTTATTTTTTTATATTATAATTATAAAATAGATATTAATAAACTAAAATATTCATTCTGTGTGTTCAAATACTGATTTATTTTTATTATTTTCTTATTTGTTAGGGTTTAATCAACACAAACATTGCTAAATGCTGTGTTGAACCCTCAAAGACTTCAAAACCTGAACCAATAAGTAAGAAAGAACTTAAAATTTTGTCTAATCAAAAAAAATTTCTTCTTATTCTTCTTAAAATTTTGTCCAACCAATTAAGGAAGAACTTAAAATTTTTCTTTTCCTCTTTTCCTATAACAAAAATAAGGGTTCAGCCTCTAAATTTTTTTAATTTTCTTTTCTTTCTTCTTTTTCTTCTCATGAATATGTTGAATTTCTGTACTTCAACATGAACTTTATACTTTTCTTATGAATAATTATTAAGGAAATATGATTATGGTACCTAGGGAACTACCCTAGGATCTATGTTTTTTACTTAAAAAAAAAAATCCATCACCTAGGCAACTAGGCGACAAGGTGCCCCCCTGTCACCTAGCCTTGCCTTGGCGCCGTGAAAACTACGCTAGTACAGCTCTTCCCTACATTTCTCTTCCTTCCTACACCATCCAACTTTTCTCCTCTCTTCATATCACAATGAAGTTTCTTCAGCTCCCTTGGACCAGGGGTGTAGAGAATTTCCTTCCTGCAATAAGAAATTCCTTATACTCCATTTCTTTCCCTTATTATCCAAAGTATCCATCCCTAACCTATCTTCCATCTAAGCAACTTCCCCTATTTTCATCTTCCTTTTTGTCTCTCTAGGCCTTTAAAATCTGAACTAGGTTATCTGGACATGAAGGATGTTTGATAGGAGCATTTACTCCATTCTTAGTACCTGTCAAGTGCCAAAGAAGATGAGGCAAGAATGCAAGATGAGATATTGAGGAGCAGGCTGGAATGCTAGAAATCGTTCTCATCCTTAATTCCAAGAGGAGAGAAGGCTTGAACCTCAGGTGGGGCTTTTCGTGTGTGTTGAGCATGCTACTCTTCAATCTTAAATAGAGTTGCAATGTCCAGTGTGTACCATCCTTCAAGAGCTTTCTCAAGCAAAAATAAGAGCCGCTTTTAACAAAAGTACAAATTCCTCTTTTAACCATTCTTCATGAGCCTGGGAAGTATGAATCAACATATGAAAATAATGAAGGTGAAATCATTGCTTCCCACTCTTTCAACGTTGCACCCATCAATGGTCATCAAAGATGTCAAAATTGATTCCAATCATGAGGACACTTTTGAAGGATCCAAAGTCACTTTTCTTAGTTTTCAAATATGTCCAATTCCAACTAAATTTTTGGTTTGCCATGTTCCATGTTGAGGACCATTCTAATTCAATCGTCATTGGAGACAGACTCCAAGATTCATCCTATGGTTTGTGTTAAATTTCACTATGTACCAATAAAAAAAAAAGTGTGAAGAAGGCAAAGAACTATTGATTGTTAAGAAGTTGAGAATAATTTGCGATCCTAGTAGAGCTTAGATGCTGAAGGCAAGATCTTTTATGGAATATCACGTATCTAGTAGGGACTAGGGGTTTTTTTCTAAGTAATGGTTAATGGATTAGTACATTGTAGTTTGTGGTTAGTGGACTAAGGTTAAATGGGATATTACATGTATTAATGGATTCTTTCAGTTTCTTGGATTCTAAAAGTTGATTTTATTGTTCAATTGAGTTATGAATGAAGAAAGATTTTGTTTTAGGAGGGCAAACATTGTCAAAGTGTTTAAGGAGGTCCGACCCCCTCAAATTGGTCTTCTTCCCCTTTTCTTTAGATTTCCTTATTTTTCTATCAGCTTAAGAAAGCCATGTATCATACTTACACTCAATAAATGTCTTAAATTGCATGTAAAATAAACCACCAATTTCTCTATTTCAAACTGTACATTTCGATTCAAACCTGTTAGTCCCAAAAACACAATAAAATCTGATTTCACCTTCAGAATACACCATTACGATGGTAAAATGCAATACTCTACTACACGAAGAGATTTGCTAGTGGTCAATCCTATCTCAACAGAACTCGGAATAGCAGCAAGAATAAGCTAGAAATAACAGAAAACATCAAGGCAACTAAACTAAGCAAAGGCAAATAACACGAGCACCACCAAAAACACAAAGGATTTACATGGTTCGGCCTTACCACTTGCATCCACAGGAAAGACAAAATTATTCTTCACAATGAAAGAAAATGGGAAACAATACAGGAAACTTGTGGCTTGCAACCCAAACCAATCCTTAGCCCTTATACACCCATTTTCCCTTCCCTCTCTCAACCCGAAGAACAAAAACAAGAGAAAAAAACTCCACTCTTGCACCAATGACATACAAGGTTTAAAGTATTGATATGTATTGGCCCGTATCAGTAGCTTCCCGATACGCCCCTACAGGGGTTGTATCGGGTCAGACCACGGTTCAGAGGGTAGTTGGGGCTTAAACCAACCCCTCTAAACCAATTTTGAAAAAATAAATAAATAAAACATAAAAAAAAAAGTACTGATACAAGTCAATACACCGGTATCGGCCTATGTCGATACTTTGAACCTTGATAACACACACTCTCTCTATCAACCCTACATACAAAAGAAACCTTTTATATGTAAAACTAACATAAAGAGTAACCACACCAACAGTTAGATTAAAAATAATCTAGCAATTAAAAAATAAGATACAACCCCAATGATCCCCACCTTGGCTTGTTTTCCAACCACCTTGGAGATCTTCTATTTGTGTCTTTACATGTTCACAAATACCACAAATCTCCATTAGTCTTGTAAAACACCACTACCTACACATAACCTGAATCACTCGGTCCTGACTCCACCTTATTCAAACAAAACGGCCAATGTACCTGTGTAACTACACCCAAACTAACAGTCCTAGTTAACTCCAGAGAGGGACCTCAATCCTTCCTCTCTCCCAGCAAGAATATTCATCTCTCCGTCATTTTTACCTTGGAAACTTGTAGCACTTGTCTCCGCTCTTTCTCCGAAAGAGACTCTATGTGTGGCCACACTACCTTATGCACTCTGTTTCCAACATCCCATTGAAATCATGAGAGCTATTGTACTCCCAACGAGATGATATAAACCCTTGCATTTTTTCCCTTCATCAGGACCATATCGCCATGTGTGATTTTCATGACTCCACTTGCAACAAAGACCTTGCAACCCTTGGAATCCAACCGGCTCAGTGATATTAGATTCCTACGCATTTTGGGGGCATACGCCACACCACCCAAAGTGCAAACCACTCCATCAAACATTTTGACTTTTGTTGTCCCAACACACGTAATGTCACGCGTAGATCCATCACCAAAGGAGACAACGCCTGTCTTCATCTCTTGAAACGTATCAAAATATTCCTTCTTGGAGTAAATATGCATAGAACACCCGAAATCTAAACCCACTCATTTGGAGAAAAATTACATATACCTTTGAAGACTGTGAGAACGTCTCCATCATCATCCGATGCAATTGTCATGCTTCAAAGCTCATCTCCACCCTTTTTTCGTGCAAGACGATCTCTCTTTATATGACCAAATTCCTTGCATCTGTAACATTGTATTTGGCCCTTTTCCTTAGCCTTTGATCTAGACCTACCATTCTTAGATCCCTTGTCAGACGACCTTCCTTTCTGATCTATTTCTTTTTTTTTCTTTTGATAAATTTCCTTTCCGATCCGTTTCCTACATAACCAATGCAGAATCCTGCCCACTCTCATACTTGGACTTCCTCCTAACCTCATTGGATAGGAGAAATGTGGTGACTTCTTCCAACTTCACTGAATTTTCATACAAATCAGGAAGCACGGGTAAGAAGTGAAAGGGCCTTGTCTTCTTCCTCCACCTTGACATCAACTTTCCCTAGATGATCAAATATATTGTTCCAACACATTTAGGTGTTCCAAGAGATTCCCACCTTCTACCATCTCCAGCCTATACAATTGTCGCTTCAGATATAACTTAGCTTTTTCCCGAATAGAGTTTCTCTAGCTTGTCCTACAACTCCGATGCAGAATCTTCCTCCATAATGTTAAACATAACATTATCAGTCAAGAGCAATCGAATCATATTAACGCACCTTGACTCGATGTCCTCCCAATCAGCATCCTTCATGTCATCTGGCCTCCTATCATTTTGCTTCAACGCTCTGACCAAGCCTTGTTGAATCAAGATGTCCTTCACCCTCCTTTGTCATAACGTAAAGCTGCCTTTGTCATCTAACCTCTCAATCTAGAACTAAGAACTTGTGCCTTTTGTTGCCATTATCTCTTAGGCAATTTCACAAACACCTTGTGAACACCAATCTTGCTCTGATACTAGTTTGTTGGTCTCGAACACACAATCAAATCGGATTTCTCCTTCAGAATACGCTATTACAATGGTAAAATGCAGTATTCTAGAATTGCAGTACCCTATTGCTAGTAGTTGACTACTACACGAAGAGATTTGCTAGTAGTCGACTCCTATCTCAACAGAACTCAGAATAACAGCAAGAATAAGCTATAAATAACATAAAAACATTAAGGCAACCAAGCAAAGGCAAATGAAATGAGCACCACCAAGAACACAAAGGATTCACGTGGTTCGGCCTTACCGCCTACATCCAAGGGAGAGACTAAATTGTTACATTGTTCTTCACTGTGAAAGAAAATGAAAAATGGTAGAGGTACATTATGGTTTGCAACCCAAACCAATCCTTAACACCTTTGTACACCCGTTCTCACTTTCCTCTCTCAATCCAAAGAACAGAAACAAGAAAAAAACACTCAAATCTTACACTAAAAACACTCTCTCTCTCTCAACCCTACATACAAAAGAAACACTTTTATATGTAAAACCGTCTTAAGAGTAACCACACCAACCCAGCAGTTGAAAAATAAGACAACCCCAACAACACTACAAGGTTGTGTAGATTTGCTATATCAAACCCTGAGAATTAGAACTACTAAGCCATTATAACTTAACAATCAAGGAAAAAGATGCATATATTCTTAGTCCTACGATGATGAATACAAGTTGACAGACAGATACCTTGAGATTGATAAGGTTGGGCACGGAATTCTGGGTGTGCTGTTGCACGTAGAAAAGGCCCACCGAGGGTTCATTTGCCACGTACTTTATCATTTCTGCTAAGCCTTCGTTCACTGCCCAGGCAAAGAAAGAGAAATACAGACGAATTAGATATGAACCAACACCCAAATTTCCATGAATGAAATACAATAGAGTCGCTTAAATTAAGTTGGTTGTGAGAGAGGTTAATACCGTCCATGAAGCCATCGACAGTCGGGAATCCATGCATCTTGCTGAACGAGAATGGTCGTTCATCACTGGTTCTGCCGAATTATGCGACTAGAGAGAGACCTTTATTAAAGAAAAGAAAATCAGTAGAAAAGGAACGGAGGAACGGAAGAGGAGGAGGAGGAGGCCGGACGGAGAGAGGAGAGGGGTTCCGAATCGTCTCGCCACGTTACCTTGCTTTCACTTTACCAATTACCATCATTACCTGGCCTTCCTTCGCCTTTCAGTCTTCAACCAGAGAATGACCGTACCTGTATTCTACGGAACCTTCTCCCCAGAAAAACTCTACACGCACCCTGAAAGCATTGATTAACATCGACCCGCACATCACGGGGGACGAGATATTCCTAATGTGAGGTGGATGCGGGTGCCCGACGGTGAGTACAGAATTGCGGGCAAGGAACCGGGCCCGTATTAAGTACGGGGTAATTATACCTATAAATTATTTTGTTTTTTAGTACGTGTTTTGCATGTAATAATTTTATATGATGATAATGATAATAATAATAATATATTTAAAATTTTTTATAAATATTATATATTTTTTATTTTTATTATTAATCAGATGTAAATTATAAAATTCAAATTTGATTACATATACATCTTATTCAAATATGGGGATAGTTGGATCAAGTTGTGAAATTTCAAATATCATTGGTAGGCCTACGGCTAGATTCTTCTTTTTTGTAATATTTTACTTCTTTGTTGTATCTTTTTTTATTTATTATCAAATATTGTAAGATTTAAATAGAGGTAATTGAATGATGTGAAAAAAATAGTAGTTCAATTTACAATTAAATGGGGATTAAATTCAAAAATAAGTATTTTAGTCAAAAGAAAGTTCCATAATCTTATTCATATTTTTAATAGTGTTGTAAATATCGAATTATATATGTGTTCAATTTTTGCTATATTTTTTGGTAATTTTGTGTGTAAACATATTTTTGATATGTCACACTTACTTTTTGTTTAATATGATAAATATATGATATTATACATGTGCTTTAATTTTTTTCTATTTTTTATTTTATTAATTTTTATTATTTATTTATTATATTAAAAGGTTAATAAATTTAACCCAAAAGTTTAACTATTTATTATTAATTTTATATTTCATTATAAATAAAAATAATTCTTATTTATTACACTTATTTTTTAATTTGATTAATAAAAACATCATAAATGTGTCTAGTTTTTTCTATATTTTTGTAATTTTCTATATTTATTTATATTTTAAATTTTTCATTACCTTACTATGACTTCATAGGTTTATCAATTTGATTCAGATAGTTGAATTGTTTAGCCACAGCTTAGATAATGAATGGTTTTGTTTTTTAGTCAATGTTAAAATATATGGGTTTATATTGTTAAAAATATTGACATGGATCTAATTATTAACATTCATTAGTGAAAAATAACTTAAATATAGGATTTAATAAGAAAATATGAGATTTAAATACCTTAAGTATAAGACTTAATGAAAGGGGAATAAATAAGGTGGAAAGCAATAATTGAAGTTACATTTTCAACCCTTACAATTAGATATTAACTAAGTACATAAATACGGGCATTTTAGTAGCCATAGAGCTATAACAAAATGACTTATAGCCTTTCTCGGACAAAAAAATATAGGGTAATCTTAGTCCAAAAAAAGTTCATGCTACACCCACGCTTTTCTATATGGTATAGATTCGGTGCTATGCACCATTTATATACTTCCCCCTAACCCTTTTTCCCCAAAGTATTGGTTAAGGGATTTGATTTTGTGTCAAAGTTGGAACAAACTAGCTAATACACCAACAAGTCAGCTCTTGGTTGGTATAAATAGTTATGTTTGTGATATTAGATATATTATCTTTCATTTAAATTTTTACTTAATTTAAAAAATAAATCATATTTAATTTGTAATTCGTGTAGAATATTTGTGGGGAGGACACTTAAGGCGTGTGGGTTTGTAGGATTTTGAGAGGGGGAAAAGTTGGTTAATGAGAATCCATGTTTGTTTTAATATTTATGTAGGATCCATGAAAAATTTATTTTCCCTCGGAGAAATTTTCAACAATCAGATGGGATACAATTGCCCCTTTTAATAATGAATTTTTTATGGTTAAAATGGTCATTGTCTCATGTACTTAAGAAATATAAGAACGCGGATAAATGCACTTACCCATGTAAATAACTTATCAAAAGCGAACGGGGCCTTTGTAATACAAGTACGACCATTTTTTTATAGTTGTAGGTACACAGTGGTCACTAAGACCATCAGAGTACAAAGGGTGTCAAACCAACACTACACAGATGCTTGTGATGAAATCATAATCCATTGCACATTTGCGATGAACTCATACCTGAAACATGTTGCGATGAGCTTCAGCCTACGCAAATATGCAATGAATCTTAGACACGCGTGAACTTGCAATGAGCTTTAGACACACGCAAATCCGTGATGAACTTCGAACAGGTGTAAAATTACTATAGATCGGGAATAAATATCAGAAACACGTGTCTTTAAAATTACACGCGTGATGGGACGCCCCGTGGATCTAGTAAAGGCAAGCAATGCAATAAATAACATCACACGCACCATGTCTATTTAAAAAGGATCACAAAAGGAAGTATAACACATTGATTATGAGAATCCTCTGACGAAAGTAAAGTTCGTCCTTGAGATATCTCATAAGACACGTGGCGAAACCCTGATGATGCTCCCTTAATAGTCAACATAAAGAAAATACCACATTTCTTAATAATAAATGTTTTGTTTTTAATTTTTTTTCCTTATAGACTTAGTTTAACTTTATAAAAAGGGGGAACAACTCTTCCCTGTGAGGACAAGATCATGTAACCTTGACCTAGGGTTTCTCAAAAGGGGACTCTCCCTTCTCTCCCCTCTTCTCCTCTCTTCCCCACGTTATCTCTCTTTCTCGTCACCTTCTTCGGACTTTTAGAGACTTAACCAACCTCTGCATCCTTACCATCTCACCAATAATAGTTAAACAGGTTAAATCAGATAGTACAAATATGTATTATTTGCATCTAGAATCCACCAAGGGTAACTATCAAAAAAAACAAAATAAAAAAGGTTATGGTTTAATTTTTTTATTGTCAAGCGACTAGGTGAGTTGGGATATTAAACTTTTGGTTTACATGATAAAAAGAGAAGGAGATGAGTGGCACAATAAACTTTTGATCTTTGACAAAAGTCATAGGCAAGACCAAGGAAGAGTAAACCCAAATTACAGGACTTGTAGAAATTTGAGCAGTATGTTGGATTCCTTGCAAAATAGCATAAAATTCAGCTTCATCCACAAGTTCCAAGCTTTGAGACTTTTCATCCACTATACCTAGACAATACGAGGAATTGGATAAGCAAATAATGCCAAAAGAGCAAGTATTTGAAAAATTCAAATACTATAATAATTATTTCATTATTAATATTTTTATTTTTATAAAAATCTAAAATAAAAAATATATTTTTTAATATAAATATAGATTAGTGGATTTGATAGATTTAATTTATATTACATTTTTAAACATTTTATAAATAATATTTTTTTGTGAATAATAAATATATGGTTATTTAATGCAAATTAAAATATTAATAAATAAATTATACAAATTTTGAGATATATATCATGTGCAAATTAGTAAATTTTAAGTATTAAAATAATTATTATATTATTAATATTTTAAAATTTATTTAAATTAAAATCAACTTTTTGATATAAATGTGGATTTGGTAGATTATTTATTCTATTAGTTTATAAAATATTAATTTTAAATATTATTCTTTTTAATTTGTAATTGGAGTTGTTGAAGATAAGTGTATATTGGTTGTTGGGATTTTATGTAGATATTAAGTAATAAAAGTTAGTGTATTCCATTTATTAACACGAAATTAATATTGGCTTAGTGGTTAAAGATGCATTGTTATTCGACGCTAGGCGGGTTGTGGTATATGATTCATGTCACATAGGCTGCGTTTTTTTATAATGAAGTTGTTAAATAGATGTTCGATATGCTCCTGTATCAATGCGTATTGGACTGTATCAATGGACACACGATACACATCGATACGATAGATGCATGACCGGAAAGATACATTTTCAATCGTATCCCATGTCGGTATGACCCAATACTGATATGATACGCTCCTGTATCAATGCGTATTGGACTGTATCAATCGACGCACGATACACATCGATACGATAGATGCACTGGAAAGATACATTTTCAATCTATCCGATATCGGTATGACCCAATACTGATATGATACGCTCCGTATCACGCTATATCATATATATATTTTAATCCTTGCAAATTATATGTAAATATGCAGTTTACCGTAAAAAAAAGTGTTGGAGAGATTCTTTTTTTTCTTTAACAGCATCCAGTCGTACATTGGGAACATCTCCACCGAATTACAGATCTGCTAAATTGATAGGAGATGTTCCCGATATACGGCGGGATGCGCGTACTTGCAGTTGCAGTCTTGCAGAGAGAGTGTGCCGAGTTTTGTTTGCTGGAGATCCTGTCGCCAACGCGTAACGCACAACCCCGCCCCGTTCTCTCTTTCTAAATTTAAGCTGTTCGCCACTTTCCGTCATTGTCTCCAAATCCCCATCTCCCTCAACACGCATCCTATCACCGCCATCATCATACCGCCTCCGTCTCTTCTTCTTTGAACACTCTCTGTCTGTCTGTTTCCGTCTTCCTCTCCCTCCCTTTCTCTCTCTCTCTCTCTCTCTCTCGCTCGCTCGTCACGGTGGCGAGCGGTGGAAATGAACGTTGGGAGTGACGATGAAGATGACGATGACGATGACGATGCCGCTTAACCATAGTAGCAACCACAACCACGAGAAGAATCAAACCCGGTCCTTGTCTCGAACACGGATCCGTCGATGGCGAAAAGGCCACACCGGCACTGCTGTCGTTGCTGTGGTGGCTCTCCTCATCTCCACCACTGCATGGTTGTCTCTCGTCTTCTCCGGCACCACCACTAGATGCTGGCACCATTTCAAGGATTGGGAGGGAAGCCCCCATCACTCTTTCCCCTGGCATAAACACTATCACTCCAATGCTCTCTCTTCACACTCCTCTCATCCCCCTCCCCCTTCAATCAAAACGCCCATCCGCAGAAACACCAGTACTGCCACCATGGTCGCCACAGCGAAGGAAGAGTTGTCCCTGAAGCACATAGTCTTCGGCATTGCCGGTTCGAAGCAGCTGTGGAAACGCCGCAAAGAGTTCGTCAAGCTGTGGTGGCGTCCCAAGGACATGCGTGGTCACGTCTGGTTAGAAGAAAACTTCGGCAACGATCACGATGACAATAACGGTGACGGCGACGATGATTCATCTTCATTGCCGCCTATTATGGTGTCTGAGGACATCTCGCGGTTCCGCTATACCAATCCGACGGGCCATCCTTCCGGCCTCCGGATCGCGCGGATAATCATGGAATCCTTCCGGCTCGGATTATCTGATGTACGTTGGTTCGTATTGGGGGATGACGACACAATCTTCAATCCCGATAATCTGGTCGATGTTTTGAACAAGTACGATTCGTCGGAGATGGTTTACATTGGTAGTCCTTCGGAGAGCCACTCTGCGAATACCTATTTCAGTCATTCCATGGCTTTTGGTGGTGGTGGGATTGCTATAAGCTATCCGCTTGCGGAGGCACTTTCAAATAATCTGGACGAGTGCCTTGAGAGGTACCCGAAACTATACGGTAGTGATGATCGTCTCCATGCCTGCATTACTGAAATTGGGGTTCCTTTAACGAGAGAACATGGGTTTCATCAGGTGAATTCAGTGTTGTATTTCAGATTACAGTCTGGATTTTACCTTTTATACTTGTTCTTTATCCCATTATAGTTGTTGTCTTCATCTTGTGCTTGTTCTTATCTCTCTTATCGTTGTTGTAACTATTAATATTATATCTGCAGTGGGATATCAGGGGCAATGCTCATGGTCTTCTCTCCGCTCACCCAATTGCGCCTTTTATCTCAATTCATCATGTTGAGGCTGTTGATCCTTTCTATTCTGGCATGAGTTCCCTCGAGGGTCTGAAACTTTTTACAAGGGCCATGAGAGCTGATCCCAGGGTTTTTTTGCAGCGGTCAATTTGTTACGATCGAATCCGGCGGTTAACATTCTCGGTCTCTCTAGGTTATGTTGTTCAGGTGTTCCCAAACATTGTGCTTCCGCGGGAGTTAGAGCGCTCAGAGCAGACTTATTCTGCTTGGAACCGAATTAGTCACAGGAATGAGTTTGATTTCGACACTAGAGATGTCCATGGATCTGTCTGTAAGAAGCCAATCCTTTTCTTCTTGAAGGATGTATGGAAAGATGGAAATGCTACTATGGCTACATATAGACGAACTAACGGGAGTGATGATCTGAAAAGAAAGGTCTTCTGCTTTCCTCGATCCCTTCCTTTGCCTCGTGTCCAGAATATTCAGGTTCTGGGATATCCACTTAGCAAGACCTGGCATCTGGTGGGTCTTTTGATTTTCTTTGATATAGCACAAGTCAAAACTACATATATATTTATATATATATATATATATCTATATATATATATATATATATTCTCTAATAGTAATGCGTTCTCGGGTTTTTTTTTTTTTTGTTTTTGAAAATGTATGGGACTTATTTGGTCTTGTATATTCTTGTTCAGATGCCCCGGAGACTCTGCTGCAAAGTAAACCAAACCACCGATCAATTTCTTAGACTTACAGTCAGGCAATGTGAGAGGGGGTATTCTGGTTTTCTTGATGAATCTGTGTGAATTTTGATGGACCATTGACGTATGGTTTATTCTCTCTTCTTCTGGGATGAAGTTCAATTCTGAAGGGACTTCTCTTTAATGTGCTTCAGTTTCAGCTCAAATTTGAACTTTACTTCTCGTTTATGATCAGCTGGCCTTTGGCATTTTGGAAAGCCTTTTTTGTAGGTTGTGGATATATAGAGGAAGTTCTCATGTACACAGTTGAGTCAAAGAAAATGGAGATGTAGACACCAGCCCCAGGAATTGTATTCTTTGCCTTCGTTTTTTTCTCAGAAGGTATTTAATTATAATCTAAGATTTGATGTTTGACAGTTGCTAATGGAGTTACTTATGCTAGTAGTTGTACTCAATCCTGAAGATACTGTGGAAGGTAATATGATCAGTAGTGATTCTTTCTCCACAAATTTTTCTCTTTCTTGATTTCTTATATTAGTTACATGCTGGATTTCTTAGGCATGATACTTGTGATAGACCAGAGTGGCAATAGAGTTAAAGCTGAGATTTAGAAAATGAGTTTTTAGAAGTCATGGAAGACGTTCAGATACTTGGATAGAAATTGGCAGAAGTCTCTAGAGTAATCCTATTCATTTTCTATTAGGAGAGTGGGTTCCTTTATTTGATTCTTTCGTATAACTAGATGAATTCATAATATATGAAGGTCTGTCTTCCAAACAGACTGGGCTCTTTAACAAGGATCTCTTAATTGAAAGTATATAGGCTTGGCTGTCAAACTAATTATTCTGAGGCCCAGACATTCTATAGTAATGCAACATAGCTTATGAAATTGAATGTATCTGTGAATGGGCAAGAAGTTTGAGTAAAACCAAAGAAATTTCCAATAGATGGAGGTCAAATGAAGAACAAGGATCTATGTTGGGTGGAAACAAGTGCCAAACATTAGTAGGGAGGTTTCGTTGTTAGGAAAATTACGAATGAACTTCCTCTCGACAAAGTGCTTCATCCACATTTGAACTGCATAGCCTTTATGTTTTCCATTATTATCAACTTCCCATTGTTTTCTTATTACATTTTGTATGATGTTAACCTACTCTTAGATTATAATTCCGAGAACAAGTTTGGTTTGGGGACAATGTGGGGAAAAATAGGCCACTGATGAAAAACCTTTTCTCAAACTCAATGTTGGAACGATGAAGAAGTAAAGAGATATTGTGAAGGTAAATTGGGCAAGGATTTGGGGAGAAAGAGATAGGGAATTTGTTTGGATGCTACAGTAAGAGGGGACAAAACAAAAAGTAAAATCCCTTTGAAGTCAAAAAGAATTAAAAAAAGTAATGGTCAGTTGGTTCATACTAAGGAAAGTCAAGTGGCTAACAAGAAATGTGACAACCAGAATACAATGGGTTAGCAAGTCAGCTAATGCTATGACTGATGTCTTAAGCTAAATAAGGGGCTTTTAGTGATTCTCTCTTTGTGGCTGATTTGTAATTTTAATTTTTGAGATTCTTGGACTCAAGGGTCAGGCTGCATCCCGCGCTCCCCTAGGGAAGCTTGTAACAGTCAATCTTTTGCTAATAAAACCTTTTCATTTATAAAAAAAAGATCAGTTGGTTCATATAATGCATGTTCTCTCATCAGGAAGAGGCTGGAAGTTAAAGATAGATTTGATACTGAGGAAGATGGAGGTTTATCACATCAACCTCTTTGAAGATGGGGGGTTCCGTTCCTAATGAAATACAACCTAGGGATTCAGAATCAGATCATGATAAGAATGTTTCAGATCAAGAGGAAGGTTTGGAGTTGCAGGATAGTGATGATGATCAAATTGTGGATCAAGTAAGAGAGGCTGAGAAGAAAATTGGGCTGGAACTTGGAAGAACTGAAGTTGTTGAGGTGGATGTCGGAGTGAGTAAAATTATGGGGCTTTTCTTCTTTGGTGGGGAAAAGTTTGCAAGAAAAACTTTCATGGAATTGGAGAAGGGAATGGAAGATATGGTCAGTGAGTAAGGAGGTTGAGGGAGAGGGGAGGGGAAAGAGGGATGCATTTCAAACGAATTGGGGATATGTTGTTTGGGCAAGGGGTGTGATGGGTTGGGTTTCTTTGAGTTTTATTTTCTTGTCTTTGTGCTGATATCGTGGGCAAGATTAAGTGTTTGTCCGGTGATTGTAGGTTGTTTTCTTGTTTAGTTTTTTTTGAGGGTGATCTCTCATCACCTGGCATTGTATGCTTCATTTCCGTTTTTAATAATTTTTTTTTTGTTTATCTTCAAAAAATTGTGAAGGAAACCTTAATTGACCTTGAAGATTTATAAGAAAAATGACCGAATGTCTTTATGTTTTAAACTTAATGTTCCAAAAACAACTTGCTACACACACTTATTGGCCAACCTGAAATTTCATCTCTTAAATTTGTCTAAAGGGGGAACCTTTTCTAGAATGGACAACCATATGAAAGCCTCAACTTTTATGGGAGTTGAAGATCCCTAAATCTAACCAACCTTACCCCTTCATGAGATTCAAATGATCCTTTACCAACTTGTTATAGAAGGATTTAGTTCTTTCTAGATATGCTGGTCTTCTTTATATGGATCTGTTAGAGCTTTTTTCCAAACAATTGATTAGCTGTTCATTCTCCTTGATCTCCCTATGGAGCAAGGGTTTTTAGGAGGGATTCTACAGATCATTATGCCTTATCCCAAGGCATGAGTTGGGTGGTCTGGGTATAAGGAGATTTCAAGATCTAAATAAAGCTTTGCTTGGCAAGTGGTTATGGAGATTTGGAAAGGGGGAGATGCTTTCTAATGTTTCATTAAACGCATATACCATCATTTCCCCTGCTTGCATTTATTGAAAAGATCATGTGGTGCAAGCATGCTTTAAAATGTCAGGAAATGTTGGAAATATTGCCCGACATATGCCGATATCAAGACCTGGCGACAGAAACTTTTTGGTGATTAGGAAAAATACAAAATGTCGTTCGACATTTTTGATATTTCGGTCAAATGTCGACCAAGTTGGTCCAAACACACAAAAAGTTACATTATTTCTTAATATTTTGAACATTGGGAATCTTATTTAACACCAAAAACATGAGAAAGGGAGAGAGAGATTTGAAAAGAAACAAAATGAAAACATGTGTAGCATGAGATGTAGGTTTAAAGAAGGGAAAACAGAAGAAGGGTTTCATATTTTCCATACCTAGATGCTTGAACATTTGAGTCGACTAGATTAGGGTTCGAGTCAATTAGCTTTACCATCCATGGAGCATTGAAAACCCTCTTTGGAGCAAGAATCAAGAAGCTAGTCCTCTGAAACTTGAAGCTTTGACCTCTCGTCTCAGTTCAGGTACGCAGGAACACAAACCCTCTTCTAGAGTTCCCATATGAAAAATAAGAGAAAAAAAGAAAGAATGAAATAGGAGGGGAATAGCAACATCTCCTTTATTCAATAGATCTTGTGGCTTTGCACTTGCTCTTTCTCCTCACCTCTTCAACTTGAGAGTTGAGTGGGGTTGGACTCTAGAGTGAGCATTCAGTCTTCGAATGTTCAAATAAAGTGAATGGTAGCATGTCTTAACTCTTATGAGGTGATGGTCTATGAAAGCCCATAGACCATCAATATAAAACACTTACAAAAGAATCTTTATTATTAGAACTAGTGAATGACCCCGTACTAACTAAGTATGGGGAATTTCGACTAAAAAAAGTACAGGGAATCAATAATGTTAAATTTACATTATGGAATCAATAATGTTAAATTTATATTTATTAATATTTTAAATAATTATTAAAATTTTAAGAAATATTTATTTCAAAAAATAGCTTTTCAATATTTATTAAAATATGGAAACTTTTATTTTGGTATGATACGTAGAGGGTTAATGATTAATTGATATTGATAGAATGTAGGCAAAAGTGGTTGTGGATAACCACTTTTGCATTTTCTGCATTTTTTTAGGAATTGATTGAAAATGGTGGTAGTGGGTTGTGGGTTTTAGCGGCAACTTCTCAGAAGATGCCATGTGTCTAGTTTTCCAGAAAAAATGAGAAGGCCATGTGTCTGAATGGTGGGGGCTGTAGCCTGGTAGTGGGTTGTGGGCTCTAGCAGGAATTTCTCAGAAATTGCCACATGTCTAGCTTTCTAGAAAATGAGAAGCCCACTTGTCTGAATGGTGGTAGTGGGCTGTGGGCTTTAACAACTTCTCAGAAAATGCCATGTGTCTAAATTTCCAGAAAAATGAAAAAGCCACGTGTCTGAATGGTGAGGGCTGTAGCTTGAAAACCTTCCTTTAATATATATATATATATATGCTATAGTACATGAGGGTCTATGGTAATATTATGGACCTTCACTAAAAATGCCAATCAAACATTACTATATAATATTTATACATATTATATTAATATACTATGATGTATATATTAAAAATATTAATATATAATATATTACTATAAGTTACTTATATAAGTCACTAATAATTTAAAAGTAATATTTGAAATAAAATATTCATAAAAAGGAATTAAAAAGCAAAAACAAAGGAATACACTAATTACTTATAAGAATATAAAGATATGCATTATGTAAAATATTTCTTCATAATATAATAATAAAAATATTAATATAAAATAATATATATCAATACATAGTATATGAATATAAAATAGTATATTGTCGCTACTCACTAATAATATACAAGTTAATAAAAGTTAATATTATAATATACATAATATATTAATATATATAGTCACTAGAAAGGCGAATTAATGCTTCTTTTATCATTTTACAAAATATCATTGCATATTTCCACATATTTCACAAGATTTCCGCAATGTCTATACTTTTTACATATTTCCATCCAACATTTCCGACATATGTCCTATATTTGGGTAATCGAGATTTCCATCAACAACGACATTTTAAACCTTGGGGGGGCAAGAATAGTCTTTTTTTTGGATTAGCATGTGGTGCAAGAAAAGTTAATATTTCCAACTTGATGGCTGAGGTGAATCAGAAGGCTAATTCCAATCAGCAATTTAACATGATAATTGGGATTAGCTTGCCATTAGGTCCTAACACCTCAAACGTATAAAATCAACGGCATGGGACAAAGAGTGGCATAATCTTCAATATTGTAATTACTCTAGAAAGGTTAAATTGATAGATGACAGGTGTTGGGGGACTAGTCAACGGTGGTCATTCCACCAAGAATCTCCAAACATGTGTCAGTTGTTGAGGGCTGAACACTCCTTGGTGGTGTCACTTGGCCACTATTAATTCCCCCTCTTGGTTTGGTGGAAATCTACACATGGGATTACTATCCTTTTCAACCTCCTAGCCGTGTGCTGGACTCAAGCCCACAAGTTCCCTTCCATTATTTCTTTTTTACAAAAGATTTTCTTGCTTAACTTAACATGGATTTCTTAGTTGACTCAATTGCAAGTAATGCATCGAGAATCAGTATCAAATACAATCAGATTAGAACGTAGGGTGCATCAAAGACAACCTTTTTGAATCTCTTTTGGTAATTTCTACTACATGGTAATGCCGTTTGGTTTGAAGTATGGGGGAGCAACTTATCAGAGGACAATGATGGCAATCTTCCATGGTATGAAGTAGGAGATTGGAGATTATGCCAATGATTTAATTATAAAAAAGTAATGTTGATGATTTAGTAAAATCTAAAAGCAAAGAAGGCCATGTTGCTGACCTTAAGGCGAGGCGCATTTCAAGGTATGCGCCTTGCCTAGGTCCTAGGTGCAGACCTTTCAAAAGGCGCACGCCTGGTTTACCTAGGCATGTGCCTGATGCGCCTTGTGCCACAGCCCAAGCATGTGCCTTTTGAAAATTTGGCGCTTTTTTGCTTTTTTTTTGAACATACCGAAGCTCCGAGAACCCCCAATTTGGTACTGTTGTTCATTCATTCATCCTAATAAAATGTCTTCTTAAAAAGCAATTAAAACTATAAAATCATTATTTTTTGTGTGAAAACTAAGAATTTAAGACCTAACGTGGACTTGTTTGGGCTTGCCTCGAGGGGCGTGGCACAAAGGCGGCTCGTAGAATCAGGAATGTAATATGTTTTACATTACATTAGCCATGTGAAGTGCTGCAATTGAGTGAAAAAAGAGATTAGAGGTTTTACATGCTTGAAAATGTTTTATATGTTTGATTTTATTTTTAAATTCTCATTTGAATATGCTTTACATCTTATGTTTATGTATTTTAGTTTTAGATAATAGGTTTTTTAAACATTATTTTAAAATTTAACTTTATATTTTTTAGTAATATTATGTTTAATATTTTTTGAATTTTTGGCATTTTTTTGAATTTCCTAACAATTTTTTTTGATTTTTTAGCATTTTTTTGGTATTTATGCACCTTGCTTCAAAAAGGAGTGCGCCTCACCTTGCGCCTTAGGCGCAAATTGACCCCTACACCTTTTTTACGCCTTGCGCTTTTAAAACATTGTGTGCTATGCAACTCTTAAAGAATTACATGTTAATGTGCCCTGTCATGCTCCTTACAAAATAAGACCTAGTCAAGCACTTGCTATCACAACTAATACTAGTAGGATGAGTTTTGATGTGTGCGTTGTAGTTCAAACAAATTTGCCATGACACATTAAACTCCAAAAGCCATAAAGGCCGATGTGATAGCTGACCTATTAATGCAGTTCCCAAGTGATGATTTCTTTGATTTGAGATTTGATTGGGGTCTTGTGTGTCAAAATGAATGGCTCTTCCATGGCCTTAGAAGGAGCCATGAGGGTGGTATTTATATCTCCCAAAGGGAGCATGCCACTCTTTCTTTTAGATAGGGTTTTCCTTGCACTAACAATGTGGTAGAATGTGAAGCTTTGCGTTTGGGACTCATTTTGACCTTGAACATGTTAATTAGATGTGTTTAGACTTAGGGCGACTCTAGTCTTGTCATCAACCAAATGATGGGAACAGAGGAAATCTAGCTCATTCCTTATTGTACTTGGAAGTCAATAATTGCTATTTGGCAGAATGGTTCAACCAAATAGAATTTGAGCACATATGCTATGTTGGGTAGAAGATAGCCAATGCCCTAGTTGTTTTAGTACTTGGAAGTCAATAATTGCTATTTGGCAGAATGGTTCAACCAAATTGAATTTGAACACATAGGCTATGTTGGGTAGAAGATAGCCAATGCCCTAGTTGTTTTAGCCTCAGGACTTGGTCCCCCTGCTAATGGTTTCATGAAGCTGAATTTTGATGGTACTTGTGAAGGAAATCCTGGACCTTCTGGTATTGGAGGTGTTTTTAGGGATGAAGATGGAAAAATTGTGTCTCTTTTCTCTGCTCCCACTGGTGTTGGGGACTCGTTAAGAGCAAAAATCCTTGCTGTGTTGGAACTTGGAAGGAGCCAAAAGAGCCAAAGAGCTTAACCTTACTAAGATATTAATTGAAGGGGATTCTAATCTGGTTATCGACTGGCTTCAGAAAGAGGAGTGGGGATTGTGGACTTTCATGAATGCGAAAAGGAAATTTAGATACTTGACGCAAGGAATGGAGGTCAAGCTGAATTGGGTTAAGAGAGATGCCAACTCCATGGCTGATGCTTTAGCTAAACAAGGGGTGGGAAGAAATTGTAATTTTTGGGCTATATTGTAATTCATCTTATGGTTTCTATCTAGGGAGTTAAGAGAGTTTATCTCCCCCTTGTATCCTTCTTTGACTTATAATTAATGAAATTCAGTTATTGATAAAAAAGGATCCATACAATTCTCTCCACATGTAAGCCTGTAAAGAAGGGTTGCTTTGGCAAGATGTTGATCTGATGGAGACTGTTGTTTGGGATTGCACAAAGGATGCAGAAACATATAGGAGGTTGGTAGAGAGAAATCGGGTCTTTGAGTTCCTCACCGAACTCAACTCAGAGTATGATATTGACATATTGTGAGGCAGAATGTTTTAGCAAAGGATGAGGTGACTTTGTCTCAGGCATATGCTATGGTGAGCAGTGAGGAGAGCAGAAGACGGGTTCAGCTTGTTGAGCCGCAAGTTGATCACTATGCTATTGCGGGGATGAAGCCAAAGGCTAGCACTGGGAAGAAAGATGCTATTTGTGAATACTACAAGAAGCCTAAACACACTAAAGACACATGTTGGAAGCTGCATCCAAAGCTTGTTCCTACCAGATTCAAGAAAGAAAATGGTGGAAAAAGGGTTTAGACAGCAAATAAGGGAAATAATCTGCTTGGCAAGGGAAGTTGGAGTAACATTCAAATGGGTAAGGAGATCTGCAAACTCTATGACAGATAGCTTGGCAAAACAGGGGACTTTCAGGGAAAACTTCTTTTGGGATGTATTGTAATTCTTGATATTATTTTGGGTCAACACTCTTTGTATGAGTGGTTGATAGTGTAAGATGTTTATTTGATATCCTTAATGAAAGTTACCGTTTCCAATAAAAAAATGGTGGAAAAAGGGTTAAAACTAGAAAAGGTGGAAATTCCAATGTAGCCACCTCTTTACAAGGTGAATAAGGACAGGGTGGAGAGATGTCGGTGGGAGAACAGCTTGCAGTCGCCAGGGCTGAATATGAGAAGTATGGCTGAATCATCAGTCACTTGAAGTCCATTGCTATAGCTTCCTTTAGGGACTGTTCCTTCCTCTGCATATGCTCACTTAGGTATTCGTGTCACTGCACATCATGCTTCTGTCTCAGGTACTCATAAACCCCTTGGATAATTAATTCTAGTGCTTCTGACCATATGATCGGTGTTTCGCAGTTATTCACCTCTTACCAATTTCTTTTTGGCCGAGATAAGATATCCCTTGCTGATGGCTCCCTAGCCCCTATCACGAGAAAGGGAGACATTAAGACCTCTAATGCCTTGACCTTATCATCTGTTCTTCATATACCTAAACTTAATACCAATTTGCTTTCAGTTAGTAATTTGACTAAATCCCTGAATTGCAGTGTGACCTTTTTTCCTTCATATTGTGTTTTTCAGGGCATGAAATCTCAAAAGGTGATTGGGAGTGGCCATGAGGCGAATGGGATCTATCTGTTAGACATGCTTGAGTAGAGCCAAGTACAACCTAAGAGAACTACATTTGTTTCAGAGTCCACTTGTCGTATAATGCTAAAGTCGTTTGGGTCATTTGTCCTTTTCTTCATTGAGTCGGTTGTTTCCAGAGTTATTTAAAGGAATTAGTCTATCGAGTCTTTCATTGCGAGTCTTGTGAGTTCTCAAAGCATTGTAAGAGCACTTATCCTTCAAGTAATAAAAGATCAACTATTCCTTTTTAATATTGTTCACTTTGATGTGTGGGGGCCCCATTTACCATGTATGGGTGGGTATAAATATTTCAGCCATTTTATTGATGATTTTTCACGATATACTTGGATTTACCATATGCGCTCTCGGGCTGAAGTGCCTAAACTTGTGTAATAGTTCCATGAACACATACTCGCTCAGTTAATACCCGCATCAAAATATTTCGGTCAGACAATGCTAAAGAATATTTTGAGGATGACCTTACCTCCTATCTTGAGAAGTTTGGGATTATTCATCAGAGTTCTTGTGCCCGTTCTCCACAACAATGGAGTAGCGGAGAGGAAAAACAGACACATTGTGGAAGTTACAAGGAGCATTCTTTTAGCTACCCATGTTCCTGTGAAGTTTTGGGGTGATGCAGTTTTAACAACTACATACCTTATTAACCGCATGCCTTCTCGAGTCTTGGGGTTAAAATCTCCCTTCGGAGTTCTCTTTCTTGATGTTGAGATTTTCTCTATTCCTTTGAGGGTCTTTGGTTGCACTTGTTATGTCCACATTCCACATTCCCTATAGGAAATCCCTCATAAAGTTCGTTCCCTTGCTATTCTAGTTGGAATATGGAAGGTGGACAAGAAGTAAATGGGTAGATTAGCGAAAGTCGCTCTAGTCAAGGTTATTCTCTCGCCCATTGAGATGTAATTCATTTGCCAAAGGACCAACATTTTGGCAAATCTCTCTACCACCAATTTCCAAAAGCCCTCTATTCTTGGCTTCCCGATCCTAACAAATCGAATTGAATCAAAAAAGTCAACGCGATATAGGGATTTATAACTTTCCGTTGAGAAGAAAACCTCTTTTAATTTCCTTTAAGGGTAAACGCACTTTCCAGAACTACCAATTGGGCAATGACCACTCTATCCTAGTCTAAATCTGGATTTCTAAACTCCTCTCACTTGTGCATTCACTTCTATCTTGATTATAAGGTTTTTCTTCCTCCTTTTGCATGCTGAGTGAAAAAAAAATAGTGTTCCTATCTCCCTCTAAAAGCCATTTGCATTTAGACTTTTGTCTCCAAGACATTTCCTCTTATCAATTCTTCCAGCTCAGACTTTAACCTTACACCTCTCTTCTCCTTCCAATAATCTGTCTCTGTGCTTCTTTTTTATCCAATTCTCTCCTTAGTTTCCTTTATCCTTTGATAATTTTCTTTATTCCAAGCTTTGGATTTCTCTTTTAGCTTCTTTAACCTCTTAGAAGATCTTACTCCCTTCTTTGAGCTACTGATTCCATCTTCTCCTCATCAAACCTTAACTTTATCCACAAAGGTAGGATCCTCTAGCTACATGTTTTCAAATCTAAATGGTGAGGGGCCTCCATGGGATTTTTTCTTGTGCTAAACTAATAGGGCAATGGTCGGGGGTTATACTAGGCAAGGCTCTAAATACTAATTTTTCCCTCATTTCTTCCTCATCCACCTAGAAAAAGAACCTATCCAACTTGGAAGTTGAAGCATACTGGATTTTCTTGGAAATTTGGCCAAGTGGAACCAATGGGGGTTCTTTTAACTCAAGGGAATCCACAAGGGCATTGAACTCCTTCTTGCTTGTCATAATGCCTTGGCTAGGATTATTGGTTTCTGTTGAAAATATTATGACATTTAAGTCACCACTCAAACACGAATGTTCCCTCTAGAAACCTTTGATTGCATCTAATTCTTCCAAAAGCTGGGCTTTTTTTTTTATTTTTTGGTCAATCACAGTAAGTTTCATTAATAGAAAAATAAGCTTGCAAGGGAGGGGAGCTAAAATATCTTAACTCCCCAAGGATGTTGATAGGCACCCAAAAAAGAAGAACAATTACATCTGAGCATAGAAAACAGAATTCCTATTTATCCCTTGCCTAGCTAATCCCATCTGCAAAAGGATTTGCACTTCTCTTTACCCACGTGCATTAACTTCAGTATCCTTAGTCGGCCACTTAAATTCTCTTTTCATTGCTGTAGTTCCAGACCCCAGAGTTGTCTTCTTTTAACCAGCTCACTACATTCTCAGAATCTCCTTCTATAACTAGCTTATTGACATTCAGGTCTTTAGCCCTTTGTATCCCTTCCAAAGCTGCTAGGACCTCAGTTCTCTGAGAATCTCCCACTCCGATTGGGCCAGAGGACATAGCTATTACATTTCCTTTCTCATTCCTTAGAACTCCCCCAATACCAAAAGGCCCTGGATTTCCCATACTACTGCCATCAAAATTCAGCTTGATAAAGCTGTGAGGTGGAGCGTTCCAATAGGGACTTGAGCCTTCTTAACTGAGGCTGAAGTTGCAATTTCTTTCCATTTTCTTAGCAAATCATCCACTGAGAGATCTGTAAACAAATCCAATGATTTCAGCCAATGTATCACCCTTATGTGAATCACTTCTAGCACGACTTCTAAACTTCTCTCCTTATCTGAAAAAAAATCCTTGGATTTCTTTCTTCCCATATAGTTCAACAAACAACCACCCTAACACATCTCCACATAATCCTTGCCCTTTTTGTTGGCTAGTTGAAGGAAGAAGTAAACAAGCTTTGCACATTCATTAGGGAAGTCCACCTGCCACCCAAACAATGAAGTAAACCATTCCCAAATAGATTTTGCAAATTGACAGCATATTAGCAAGTGGTTACTAGACTCATCATCAAACTTTACAAAGAACACACCAGTGAAGAGATAGACATCTATTGGGTCTTTTTCTTTGAAGTAAATCTTTTGTGTTGACTCTTTCCAAGAAAGATTCCCAACAAAAATTCCCAACTTTCGGAGGGATAGGTTGACACCACACTTTTGTAGCAGGGAATGACAAGCCAAAAGGAACAGTCTGTTGTGTTAGAGCTTTAAAGAAGGAAGCACAAGTAAAGGAACCTGAAGGAGAGAGGGTCTAGATTTTGTTGTCTATCTTTGTTTGTTCTAGGAAAACCCCATCAAGGATGGACAAGAGAGTTGAAGTATTGCCTAGTTTTGTGTCCCTGATAGCTCTCTCAACCCCAAGTTCCATCCAAACCCATAGATTGAGTTAGAGGGTACAAGGAAAGTGGAGACTGATTCATTTTAAAGGTAGAGATAGCAAAAAGGGTTGGAAATTTGGTCTTTCAAAGGAGAATTCTCAATCCAAACATTTTCCTAAAACTTGATGAGATTTCTTGAGTGCAAATCATACCTGATCTAGGGAGAAAACAAAGGCAGAATAGCTTGGATTGCTTTCTAGGGTGATGCCCTTGTTGTCCTAGCCAAAATCCCAATGTCTCATCCATTCTTTGCAAGCTCGTGAATACTACCTACTATTTTAGCCTATAGCTTTTGGAAATCTCCACAACCACTTTCCTAGCATAGCCAAGTTTGTTTTAGATTCCCAATGCCAAGACCTCCAACCCTTTTACTTCTATACACCACCTCCCACCCAACCCTATGGTCCTTTTTCTCCTCCCTAGCTCTCAAAGGAAGTCTCTAATTAGTTTTTCTAGCTTGCTAGCCACCCTTGTAGGAATCTTAAAGATTGGCAAAAAATAAATGGGTAGATTTAGCTAAAGTAGACCTAACTAAGGTGATTCTTCCTCCAAGAGATAGGTAATTTTTCTTCCAAGATGTAAATTTCTTTTCAAATCTCTCAACAACTGAAATCCAAAAACTTTCTTTCTTAGGATTATCTCCTAGAGTCAAACCAAGGTAGTTTAGAGGCCCATTAGACACTACACATTCTAGAACTTACATACTCGAAAATCTCCCCTTTCCCCAGATTGACTCCTTTATAACTTTTTTCAAAGTTCACTTTTAGATTTGACATTTGCTCAAAAAGTTGTATTGTAAGTTTCAAATTCCTAATCCAATTCAAATTCCCTCCCTTTCAGGACAGTATCATATCATCTGCAAATTGCAAGTGCGTGAGTGATATTCAAGTTGTCCAATATGATACCTGATATTACTTTAATCCTTGGTCACAGTATGGAAGGATGAGGTAATGGAATTGGTGGAGTAATTGATAGGTAGATTCTCAGTCTCTATCAAATTCAAGAATGTGAAGGATGGATTCATTTGGGTGTTAATTAATGTGTATGGCCCTAACATTAATAGAGAAAGAAATGAATTGTGGGAGGAGTTGTTTGCAATTCAAGGTTTATGGGATAGTCCTTGGTGTCTGGGAGGAATGTCATAAGATTCTCTGAGTAAACTAGTAATCCCCAATAGTCAATTACAACAAGCATGAGGGAGTTCAATGGTTTCGTAGAAGATTGCAAATTAAAGGAAATCCCAGTCTTGCAAGCTAGGTTCACATGGTCTAACTTCCAGGAAAACCCTTTATGCTCAAAATTGGACAGATTTCTCTTTAACCTAGCTTGGGAATGTTATTGGGGAACCTTGGTGTCTAGAGCTTTGCTTAGGGTCACTTTTGACCATTGCCTCATTAAGATAGGTGTGGAATCGTTTGTTAATGGGCCCGGATCTTTTAGATTTAAAAACATGTGGCTAACACATCCAAATTTTGGGGATAAAGTAAAGGAATGGTAGAATGAAGAGCTAAGGGGGGTGAAGTGGAAGGAGATAAGGTTTCATAAGAAGCTGTGGAGGCTAAGATTCAAATTGAAGGAGTGGAATAGGGACCAATTTGGTAGTGTTGAGGAACAAAAATTGAACTTAATATCTCAGATTCAGGAATTGGATGAGAAGGAATCCCAAAGGATTATGAATGAACACGATAGGGATATGAGAAGACAATTGAAAAAGGATTTAGAGGTTATCTTACTTAGAGAGGAGATTTGTTGTGGATAGAAGTCAAGTCACTGGTGGATTAAGGATGGTGGTGGAAATGCTTGATTTTTCCATGATCTGACAAGTGGAAGAGTGCGAAAACATTTTGTGGCCAAGTTAGAGGTAGAAGGGGAGGTGATTACAAATCAGGATGAAATATCCAACGCCTTTGTGAATCACTTTAAATCCACTTATAGATTATAGAAGGCCATTGAATGAAAGAATGCCTATGGAAGGGTTGGATTGGCCAAGTTTGGGAGAGGAAAAAATAAGGTGGTTAGAAACAAGTTTTGAAGAAGATGAAATAATAAAGGCAACATTTCTGACGGATAGATCTAAGGCACCGGGTCTAGATGGATTTACACCAAGATTGTTGGGAAGTGCTGAAAGATGACTTGTTTGATGTTTTTTAAGGAATTTGCAGACACTCACATTGTGAGCTGGGGTGTCAATGCCACTTTCTTGGCCTTAGTCCATAAGAAACTTGATGCTAGTCACCTGAAGGAATTTAGACCAATTACCTTGGTGACGAGTATCTACAAAATCCTAGCAAAGGTTCTTACATTTGAGGCTTGAAGAAGTTATCCCCTCCTTAGTCAGCCAGCCGAAGGGGCTTTTGTACAAGGAAGACAAATAATTGACTAAATTTTGATCGCCAATGAAAGTGTGGAAGATTTGAGATCTGAAGAAAAATGCTTTGTGTAAATTGGATATTGAAAAGGCTTATGATATGGTGGACTGGCAGTTCCTTTTAAAAGTTTTAAGAAACAGTGGCTTTGTGGAAAGATGGTGTAACTGGATATTAGGTTTTAAGAAACAGGGACTGGCAGCCCCTGTCATTATCCAATTCTGGTGAACAAATCCACCACCATGCCTGCTCCAATTACTTGTCATATTGATATGGATTCTGAATCTTACTTTTACTCTTTTAGACATTTTCTTCTTAGCAGATGTTTGCTAACAAGTGTTTTTTTTGATAATTAAAAACGATCAATTTCATTAATATAAACTATTGCAGTTACAAGTTTCCTGTGGAGAGGCATGAGCTGCGTCCTCTATTGTCAGTAGGAATAAAAACAAAGGATAGAAGACAGATTAAGTCTACAATTGAGCCCAATACAAACTTTCCCTGTTTACCCCTTGCTTTGCAAGGCCATCAGCCATAGAGTTTGCTGACCTCCCCGCTCATTGTATTCTTACAGTCAAGCTTCTTATTAGGCAGTTGAACTTTTTAATTTCATTTTTAAAACACCACACAACAGATTCCGGATTTTGTAGCCAGCCCACTATTACCTTGGAGTCCCCTTCAATTATCATCTGTTCCACACCTATCTGCACTGGTAATTGTACTCCCTGGATAGCAGCAGCAAGTTCCGCCCTAGTAGAGTTTCCAACTCCTATGGGTCCTGAGAAAATAAGGACCGCATTCCCACTCTCATTCCTCAGTACCCCTCCCACCCTTGACGGGCCATGATTAACAAGGTTGCTCCCATCGAAATTCAGCTTCAAGAATCTTTTAGGAGGGGGTTCCCAAGCTATGCTCACTTTTGTTTTTTTTTTTGGATGAGCAATTAGCCATTGCTAACCAATTCCTTCACACATCATTGAATGAGAATTGATGAAATAAATCCAGTGATTTTAGCCATGAGATCACCTTATTTAGAATCAGTGATTTAAAAGGCGCTCAGGCGAGGCGCCTCGCCCAGGTCCTAGGTGCAGCCCATTCAAAAGGTCCACTAACTAGGGGTTAACCACATATTCTCAAACCTGAATGGTTTAGGTCCACTAACTAGGGGTTCCACACCAATCCTGATGGGACAATGGTCTGATGTAACCCTAGGCAAAGCTCTATCAGTTCCTTCACTAAGCTTTCAAACCCAGGATGAGTTAACCTCATATTCTCAAACCTGAATGGTTTAGGTCCACTAACTAGGGGTTCCACACCAATCCTGATGGGACAATGGTCTGATGTAACCCTAGGCAAAGCTCTAGAGATCAAGTTCTCCCAGTGGTTTTCCCATTCTAAGTTGAATAGAAACCTATCCAGCTTTGATTAGCTTGGAAGTTAGACCAGGTGAATCTAGCTTGCAACATTGGAATTTCTTTTAGCTCGCAATCTTCTATAAACCCATTAAATTTCCGCATACTTGTTGTAACTGCCTGGACATGATTGCTTGATTCCTTTGAGTATCTCGTGACATTGAAATCCCTTCCCAGACACCAAGTTCCATCCCATAAACCCCGAATTGCATACAATTCCTCCCACAATTCATTTCTCTCTGTAGGAATTAGGTCTGTACACATTGGTCAGCACCCAACAAAATCCATCCTCTACATCCTTGAATTTAATGGATACCGAGTATCTACCCACTAGCTCCTCCATTGCTTCCACTACCCCATTCTTCCACACGGTGACAATTCCTCCCGAGGCACCCCAGGATGGAGCCGAGGACCAACTAACACCTCTAATCCTCCAAAAATCTCTTAGTCATCTTCCATCCAGTTCAGAGAGCTTCGTTTCTTGCACCATCACAATGTTAGGCTTCTCCCTTGTGAGTAAATCCTTTATTACCCTCCTTTTCCTAGCACATCCCAATCCTCTCACATTCCAACTGATAATCCTAATGGGCACTCTTTCAATAAGGTCCCTCCTGAAGTCAACTCCTTACCTAGAGTTCTTCCTCCTCTCTCCCCTTCCGCTAAACTCAATATCAGCCTCGATGTCAGATATTAGTCGTTGCACCCCAGTTCTTTTCTTCTTTCTATGCTCCCCTTTCTCCTCTTTTTTTTTTTCCTCAGGTTTTCTATGGTATGTTTTAATTACTTCCTTTCCCACCCCAGGGTCAACCTTGTAATGATCTCTTCCTGTTTTAGAATTTGATTCTGCCCTCTTATCGCCTGCTATTTCTTCCCCCTCTCCTTCCTCACTAAGCAAACCTTTCTTCTGAGAATTCCTTTCCAAGTAATCTTCCTTCAGTCTTATTTCCTCAAATTCTGTACAGATTAGCTTCCATACTCTTTCCACTTCCTCCCCCCCACCTTTATGACAATTTAATTCTTCCTTCTTCTTATATTCAAGATTGCCACCAACACTTTCAATCCTTCCTTTAGCCACCACATCTGCTCCTTCAGGACGGGACATTAGAGTATCTGCAACAGGCTGAACACACACCAGTAACAAAAACCGAATGGAAACCCATACCTGATCGCAGAGTAGGAGAATGAGGGAGAAAAGAGGCCTGCATCTGAGAAATTACAGGTAGTGCCAAGTCTGTCCCCTTAGTTGGTGTTTGCAGTGAAGTGGTTAAAGTTAAATTTTCACCTTTGTCAAATCGTACCCGCAGAGAAGCCTGTTCCTGTTCCTCCCTTTCTGGCCTATCTTCACAGTCCACCAGAGATTCCTGTGTCTTTATACCAACTCTGTTTGTGTCCTGAGAGGTTGTAGTTGCTCCCTCATGGAGGGGGGGGGGGGTGTAATAAGCTCCACATCTGAAGCCGTGCTTTCTATCCTTCTCATCTCCCCTTCTTCCTCTTGAGAGAATCCTTCTAAGTAGAGAACCTCTGTACTGAAGCTTTCTTCCTGTAAAATATCCATGTTTTCTTGCAGATCAATACTTCCCAAACTTGCTGTATTCGTCGAAACTTCATCATCACCACCTTCTTCATCTGTGTCTTCACTATCTTCAAAAGGCTCTAGGTCGAGCCGCTTCAAGCTTCTGGGGTTTTGCCTGTCTGGAGTGAAGATCTTGGACCTCTTGGCCGGAACCCATTGTAGGTAGGTTGGGGCCGATACTGCTTCTCGTGCGCAGGCTTGATAGAAAGAACTCGAGGAAGAGGGAGATGGACGGTTCTTACTGTCTATTGGAGCTGTTTCTTCCCCATGTGCGTGTGACTTAAGTGAGTCACCTGACCTGGCATGGGCCAACTTGATCCGCGGCCCATCTATCCTTTTGTTACCAGGCCCAACAGCGTTTTGAGGCCCACTCGAGCTAATAAACTCTGGCACGTGAGACTTTACAAGGTCACACTCAGTGTCCCCTACCCCAAATTCCGGTTCACCCTTTTTTGGTTCAACCAGGTCTGACACCTTAACCTTCCTTTTGATTTTTGAATTTGAATCCGAAAATTCACCTTCTTTTACCACTTGAGCATAAAACTTGTTCTCCACATAGTTGACCGCCCAGCCCTATTCCTTGACCTTTGTCATTTTGACCTTCCTGTCTGCCAAAACCTTTAGACAGTCCTAAAGGCTGTCTATCCAAATTTGTGAAAGTTTTATCTTCTCTGAGTGCCCTGCCCCCATCCTGCCACGTAGTTCTAGCCATTATTTCCTTTCATCTTCAACCTGTCGAGCTTCCCTCCACAGACTAGCTTCAATGGAGGATGCCAACCAAACTGTGTGAAAGACCCCTTCTACATTAATACTTACCTTTCTGGGTATATCTTCAGGCTTAACTCCACTCACCAACAAGGCTGCCGATCGTAGGTCTCCCCAGAACTCTCCGTCAAGACGAGCACCACAAAGCATTGCAATGGAGGCTGCTGTCTCATGATTCCACAAGTGGAAAGGCACCCCAATCAGTTGAACAATCACACCATCTTCCACTGAGAAAGGCTTGGAGTTCGACGAGGGAGACCACTTTAACAGACTAAAAGAACCTCAAGGATCCTGAAAGCTCAGAGCTTCCACTTCAATCAAATTTTCAACAGGATCAAGTAGGGCCTTAAAACTGTTAAAAGGAGTCAGGATAAAGGTGGTTCTCCGGTTCAATTTTTGTATTAACATATCAGCCACTTTCCTCCACTCCAGCATCGGTTTATTAGCCTCAAGCACCATCATGTCTTCCCAACGACCTTTTCTTACATTGACAGTCATTGTGGGAAGGCTCTGACAGTGTGCCATAACAAACATATCCTTCCTTTTCACCTCAGCATCAGTCTTCCTTGGAACCTCTCCCTCTCCTTTATCTTCCCCCTTTCTCCTGGAATTCTGAGGCAACCTCCTTCCATCCTTGACCATTCTTTCCTTGAGGGAAGCAGACCATTTGCTTCTTACCTTTAGCAAAAAATTCAGACAAGGAGATATATGAGCCTTTTGAGTTCCTCTTACACTCCATCAGGTAACTTCTTCCTGTCTCCACGGACCATTCCTGCCTACTTGGTTTTTTGCCTCTATTTGCTGCCTCCGACATGAACTCCATGAGCCATTCAACCATCTCCTGACCTTGAACCAGGACCATAGCCTTCTTCATTTCCCGAATCTTTAGGCTAGAGTGTCCCTTAATCTTCAATTCCTTGAAGAGAAACTCCTTAGCTTCGATTCTCAAGGACTTCCTCCATCGTGCAACCTCCACAAAGCCTCTGCTGTCCATCGTGCTAGCCCCCTTCTTCCTACAAACTTACCCCTCCATCTTTGTTACTGCAGCTTTGCATATTGCAGAACCAACTAAAGACCAATACAATCACTTCCTACCCAACCCTTACCCACGTAGGGTTCTCCACTTTTCCATCAATGCAGACCTCAATGCTAGAGTTCCATTATTCATCTGCAATAGAGTTGCATTGAGAGAACTTGCTACTTTTGTTTTGGATTCTGGGAACTAAGATAAGGGTAAATTACAGACACCCATTGCGTACTTTTGTTTTGTGACAAAGACCCCCTTCCCCTTGTTCTTTTAGATTCCAACACTTTATCCCTGATCATCCAATGGGGCTAACGGTAAAAGCATGATTACCAAATTGCCCAGCAAGTGGTTTATCTTCAATTCTACATCTCCACCATTAAACAGTCGGCTTCAATTGGAATTTCTTTCTTAATAGCCACCACACGAAACACCTCTTTTTCCACCTTAATTTTGTTGTTATTTGTCATCAAGATTGGGGTCCTTGGTAAGACCACTTCATCTTTGTCAATGATTAATTCCTCCACAGAGCCAGAGGCTACTTGGAATTTAGAATTGCTGGCCCATCTTCATATTGGGCACTTGGAGGCTAAACATAGAGCGATAAAATAGACTTGTTACAGTTATGAAAGCGATAAATAGACTTATTATAGTTATGGAGGATGAGAAGAATGTAGTGGTTGTGTTGGGTTGAAGAAATATCTCAGCTTTGGTCCAGTTGCGTACCAATTCACCTAGAATGGGGAGAAAACAGTCACGACATTTTGCTCACTTGCAGGGTCAGGGAGTTGTTAGAATTTGCTCGTTTTAGAAGGCCCTAGAGGGGTTTGTCAATGTCACCAGACACTACTTGTGGAATTGCTGGTACTGGTGGTGTTTGCCTATTGGCTGTAATTTGTCGGACTATAGAAATTGATTCCATAGGCTGCAGTTGTAGGTATATTGAAGAATTCGTTGGCTATTTGGGAGACAGACATAATATTGCTGGAGATGGGACGATAATATGATAATACCATGATAAACCTCCCTTGATTGTAGAATATTGTTTGGTTCCAAAGAGTATGCTGCCAAGTTCTTGCAAAATCTCATTGCTAGCAACAACCGTCTTAGAACATTAAAAGGTGGAGTTAGGAGCCTGTTGGAATCTGCAATGGGGGTGCTGTGGAATTTAGGCTTTGCTTTCAATGTAAGAACTGGTTTCACTTGGTCTTCTCCCATGTTTAGTTTATGTGCTTAAAGCTGGATTCTTTGGTGCACAGCTGACAACTGCTTCAGCTATTTGTCGCATTAGCAGCTGGATATATTCATCTGCTTGTGAAGCTGCTTGAGGCTAAAACAACAGTGCGAGAGGCTGCTGCACAAGCAATTTCGAGCTTGATTACACTTTCAACTTTCACAGAATTTTAGAGCAGTCAAAAGTGATGAGAAGATGTGTCGAATCTTTTCTTGACCCAAGTCCTTAGAAAACAGCAGAGAAGTATGCTGTTTCCTATCTCACTTCTCTATCCTTAAGCAAGAAGTGCAAGAGGTTGATGATCTCGTATGGTGCTATTTGGGTATCTCAAGAAACTGTCCAAAATGGAAACCCAGAGGGGATAAAAAACTGCTTGAATGTTTGGAAAGAGGAAAGCTAAGAAGTTTGTTTAGTAGGAAGTGATTGTATAAGTTTTCGTTAATTTAGTGTAATGGTGCTGTGCTAGAAAATCAAGTCATGATGCTGCACATGTACTGGAATTGGGTGTGCTCATTTGGGAGTTCGAGTCTTTAAGCCACGTTATGAGTTAATAAAACACGTCAGTTTTGGTTTTTAACACCTTGGAATTAGTAGTGGCATTAATCCATGAAAAGCAATGAATGGTTGACGGAATCACTTGATGAGTTTACAGGAGCTAGTTCTGGTTAGGGGTGCCAATTGAACCGGATTTGGTCCAATCCAATCTGGTCCAATATGAGTTCATTACAGATGGACCAGGTCCAATCCAATCTGATGAATACTCTGGATCATTTTGGACCAGTCCAATTCAATGTCTGGACTGTCAAATCTGTTCAATTTTGTTTTAATTTAGAATGGTTCCAACCCAGGCCTGGTCCATTGACACCTGTATTCTTATCTTCTATCAATGAACTGGATATTGGTTCAATCTGACCCAAGCCAATATAAATGCATTATGGATAGACCAGGTCCAATCTGATCCAATAAATACTTTGGACCATTAGTTTGGACTAGTCCAATTCAATGTCTTATTGGTTCGTCCAGTCTGTCCAAAATGATTTTGATTTGGAAATCAACTCTAAATACAGTCCGTCCAAAATGATTCACGTACAGATCCACCAAGATAGGACCCAAAGCTAGAAATGACAAAGGTCCATAGTTAGATTGGTCACTCATAATTCCACACAGACCAAATGGAATATTATAATATAACTTGCTGTTTCATTATATATTTGGAACAAAATTTATGAATTGGATCAAGGTTTTAAAAGGCTAAAGGTGTAGTTGAGTCATAAATCTCAAAATTTAAGAAAAATGTTAATTAAAGTTTTGAAATGATAAAAATAACATGATATACCAAGCTAGAATGATCAAAGGTACAAATAATCATAACATAGAAGTTTGAGTAGTAACTAGCTTTTTAGCACTAAACAAACTAATAATTAATCAACTAACAATTATTAACCTTTTACATTTCAAGTTTTAATTCTCAAATTATTCAAACAATCGATCATAACGTTTTAGAATTTAGATCATAAAAAACTGTCCATTAAAAATGATTTCACCAATGGGATCATATGATGAATCATCAATATGATATTATATTTCTGGTCACCCAACAATTTAGAAGAAGGGAAACAACTTAGCTGATCATCAAACTTACCTTCCCTGAACTTTAACATAGTTGCAAGTAGGTCCCCTTTGTTAAAATCCTCTCAAAACAGGCATTAAAATGTCCAAAATACCCATACAGATGCTTTTGACCAAAATGTTTGTTTTTTGATTTTTCTCTTTATATGAATTGCTAGCCCATACCCATCCAATTTCTTTTCTAAAATTGATTTTTTTTTTCCAAAATTTCCTTCATATCAATTACTCAAAGGTAAAGCTGCAACTTTAAATTCTCTATTTTATTTGTTGTTTATAAAGTCTGTTATTATTTTTTTCCCATGGGTATTTTGGACATTTTCTTGTGCCTCTCGTTAGAGGATTCTAATAAAGGTCTTTTTATTGGCCTATAGTCATCAGTGTCCCTCTCATATATTTTGAACCATAAAAAATATGTCAAATATATATGTTTTTGGTATTAATTTACTAAATTGTCATAGATTCTTGAGCTTACACCTTTTTAGGCTTCAAGCGCTTACACTTTCATAGATTCAGGCTTGAGGCATACACCTCCTAAGAAGGGCTTAAGCCTTGAAGCAAAATTTGTATGTTTCGCCCAATGCCATTTTAAATAAAACAGAAACAAATAGCGTCTAAGAGTTACAGCACAAGCAGTATCCGGCTTGGTGGAAGAGATTGTCAATGGCTTCGCTTTTGAAACACAACCGGGACTTGAGCTATGAGTTAAAGAGAAAATGCGGTGGAAGCGATGGATGCAACAATGTTGTGAAGGGAAGTGCCTTGCCATCGATTTAAAGGATGAAATGTATAAACCGCACATGGTAGTCACGTGGGAATATTCCATGTAGTTAACTGATGAATAATAATGGCAAGGACAAGTGAATGCAATCTAAAAAGCACAGGGGGTGTTTTGTCGCAAAACAAGTTCACTGGGCTGTCAATATTCTCAAAGCATAGGATGGGTGTCTGTAATTTATTCTTAAAGCTCAGTTTGCAAGGAGTACAAATACAAATATGTAGGTATTTTATATGAATTCGTACTGTACATATTTGTATTTGTTTCCTCCCAAAGAAAGATTACAAATACAAATATTTACAAAATAATATAAAATACAAGGTTTTGCACTTCACATATTTATATTTGTACTCCTTCAAAATTGAGCCTATTGGCTCAAGTTGGGAAGAGTGTAAATACAAATATGTTCAGTGCAAAGTCTTGTATTTTCCATTTCTAAACCTTGCATATGTATATTTGTACTCTTTTCAAACTGAGCCAATTGGAGTATGCTTGAATTTCCCTATATATTCATGCATATCTAAATTTTTTCCCACTATCTAAATGTATTGCTGTCTCTTAAAGTTGGTTTTTTAATATTCTGTGTTTCAAATACTTTGAACGCTTGCATGCATCACAGCATAAATATGGATAAGAGGATTGATATAACCGACATGTAGAGAACCCAATTTAATAATGTAGCAATGTGGCTGCTTAACTTCTTTTACTACGTACCGAATTGATCAAGCCTTGACAAGAAGTGGTTGGCTCCTCAATCGGTAATGGTAATGTACCTAGAAGAGGTGTCTAAACTAGGGGTTGTAAATTGTGTATCCGATTCTGATTTGAAGAATTTATATATCAACGGGCTTGAGCCCTTAGACTGGGATTCAAAATTTATCAAATCCTCAACTCAAAGCCTGCCAAAGTTGCAATCTATCCCAAACGGAGATTTGTTCATCAGTAAGGGTTTGTTGATAGGACTTAAGGCGGTCATTTGAATGAAAACATCCAAAGAAGGGGAAAACATGGTTTGGAGGACATGTACTTAATAGGGTAATAAAGTTGAGAACACAGGGTGCAGTGTTGGAATATTATATTGGCGTTTCCTCCTTATGAGGTGGGCCCACACAAATGAAAGCCAAAAATGAAAAAAAAAAAGACAGAAGGTAGAGGAAAAGAAATACTCTATTCTTTTCGTTAAGAGTTGAGTTCTTGGAAGTTAGGGTTTTCTTGGAAAGTTTTTGCTCCTTTGCTTTTCAAGGAAAATTTCTGTGAAGGTGCACCCATAGGCCATAGCATGGTTTGGTGTTATTATCCATCTCTAAGAAGCTATTACCAATAGTGTTGATGCATCATTTGAGGTGAGAAGATTTACTTATTTGTTAATTGCAAACCACCATTTTGGTGAGAAATTTGATTGTAATCCAAGAGGGTCTTTTTCTTGATGTTGGATATCCTCCAGCTGTTGTTTGAAGATTTGTATTTACATCATCTTGTCATAGAGGAGATTTTCTGGGTTGGTACTTTGTAGTTTTTTATCCACATTGTAGAGGTTTTCTATGTTAAAATAAGTTATGTGTATCTGTTTTTTAATTGCTTTGGTTGGATGTTATTTATTATTACTGTTATTTCATACTTTATTGAGGCTTGAGTTGTTCTAGAACAAACAAAAACATATTCAGGTTGAACAATGCAAAACAGAATATTATGATACATGCAAATAGGAGCCAAAATTAAGCTGCTCATATTTTGGCTTATTTTGCTTGCAAATCAAAATTATCGATATACTACAATGCTCTTTCCCTACAAATACAATGTATTTTTTACCCTATTGCTGTGTTTAGTTGCAATACAAATAAATTTGCACTGATGCAAAATCATGGAAGTGCAAATGATTTGAATGTAAATTTTGATCTATTTTTGTTTCAAATTTTAGCTTATTTTGTTTAAGGCATGAAGCAGAATAAAGTAAAACCCAAAACAAAATTAAATGAGAATTTACATTTTTTTTTTCATTTGCACTCCCATACATTTATATTAGTTCAAATAAAATTGCACAGCAACCAAACGACAGCTTACAGTACTTTGTTTTGCACAAATATAGACTATAAGGAAGGCAAATCTAGGTATTCTCAGAATGCCTAAAACAAAGTATTTGCTTGCTTCCAAGTGTTCTATTGACCACACATGTATTTGGGACCTACCTACGTATTATGGAGCGCCGCATCTTAATTCAACTGGGAAAGCTTTGGTAGTTTAAGAGAGTGAGGATGTGAGTTGCTAAACTATGGAGGTGGTGATCTTAGGTGGTAATTAATAACACTTCAGACTTCTGAAGTTTGAAAACGTTGTTTTTCAAACGCCAGTGGCGTTTGGGTTTAAGTCTGAAAGGATGATTAAAATGCATTTTCAAATTTGAAACGGTAAGACCATGGTTCAGCACTTGACACGTTTAGATGAATTTCAAACCTAGCCCAAAGTCTAAATAGTTTTGAAAAGATAAGGTATGCCCTTGTTTTAAGCCCAAAATTCTCTCATTTCAGTTCTTCCTCTTGAACGACAAAGGGACATTTGTCGCATTGCCCGACCGGCGAACACTTTACCATCGGTGATGCAAAGTATTTTCGATACTAAGGACTCCCGGCAGAAAATATCAAGCCAAAATGGCCGTCGCACGATCTAGGTTTCCGTTATGAAAACGCAACCCAACGAATATAACAAACTTTACTACATACTCATTTTTGCTCTCGATTAATGGCCAAAAAACCATTTGATCATTGGAATTAGACTTTTTAAACGGACACCGTGGTTTTTTTTATCCTTGGGGTTTTGCCGGGAGCTTTAGAGGATGTCGTCGGGAAAACAAGCGAATCTACGGTTTCAATGATCGCCTATCTTGCTGAAGAGGTGAAACTAGGGAGAGGAGTTAAGGCGCTTAGTCACACAATACTCAGTAACTGCAAATCTCTCGTTGCTGGAGGAGTCATCGGGGAGTGAGTTCCTCTTCTCAAATTCATTGCTTTTGGTTCATGCTAGTTTCATTTTTATTTCCTAATATTTCTGTCGTCGGTTCTATTTATGCTTTCCGATTTCCTGTTCTCCCATTTCTTCTTCGGGTGGGTGGTAGAGTTAGTTTTGTTGGCTTGTATTCCTGGTCATTTTCATTGCTTCATGGAATTTATTTGTATTTTCAATATTAATTTATTTTTAAGTAATGCATTTTTAATTGTTAATTTTGTCATATTTTTTAACATTTTAATGATTTTAATATTATTTATTGGTTAACAATTTTTTGGATGATAACGTAGTGTTAACTGAATTCAAAATTACCAAATAGTCTGTTTTAGGGGTAAAACAGTAAAATCAAGTTATTTCAGATATTAGAAAATTGATCCAACGCAAACAATAATATCCATTCAAAGCATCTAAAAAATAGAAAAGCATCTATACTTCTTTTCAGATTTTATTCAAAAATAATATCTTTTTAACTTTCAGATTTTAGATTTATCAAATGCCGCCTTAATCCAATCAAAACTCAAAAGTGGGTGCTATAGAAATGCATCTCGCTTATTCATTTTTTTTTTTGATTTTTTTTGGCTTTTGATGAACAACGCTACTCACAAATGGGTACTTTTAAGTCAACAATTATATCAGAAATCCCATAGGGTTGTTAAGCTTTCAACCTATTAAAATTTGGAAAATACGTGGAAAAGTCTTTTAGGAATGTTACACACACATTTGAAGACATGCATAATTCTGTTATCGGGATGTTTATGCACGTTTAGGGACACGGATCATTTTGTTTATTCCTTTGTAGGAAGGTTAATAAGAATGAATCAATGAATATGAACCCCTCCCCTAATTTACAGAGACATTGATTTGCTGCTCAAAATATTATTATTATTTCATTAGGCCATGTTTGTTTGAGGTGGAAAATTGAACTGGGGTAAACTTTACACCCTGATTCGATTTTATACATGTTTGGAAAGAGTGTAATTTTAAATCGTATATCGGTGTAAAACTCATTTTTGAATTTTTTTTACACCGATAATATATGTAAAATATACATAGAAATTAAGGATGTAAAACTAATGTCTCTTTCTTCCTCTCTGTGTTAACCATTTTCTCTCGCTGGTGCCAATGCTCTCCGTCAAACATCCAGTCTGAGATTTTGGCACTGGCGAAGCTCTGATCGGCACCGTCTCTCTCTCTCTCTCTCTCTTCTTACCCCCTTTTTTTCATTCTTTGTTCCGTCATTGCCGCTGCAAATGGCAGATTTGAACCCAGGGCGACAGCGGCACCGACGATCTCTCTCTCATCTTCTCTCTTCTTCTTCTTTCCCCGCTTTTTTTTTCTTTCTCTATTCCGTCACCGCCGCTGCAACCATGTCTGAACCTAGGGCGGCAGCGACACTGGTGATTGCTCTTTCTCTGTCTCTCTTCTCCTCTCTTCTTCTTCTTCTTCCCCCATTTTTTTTCTTTCTCTGTTCTGTCGGCACAAATCTGAACCCAGGGCGGCAGCGACACCAACGATTTCTCTCTCTCTCTCTCTCCTCTCTTCCTTTTCTTCTTCCCCCCTTTTTTCTTTCTCTGTTCCATCACTGTCTCTCTTTTGTTCTTTCTCTTTCTCTCTTCTCCTCCTCCTTCTTCTTCTTCTTCCTCTGCTTCCCTCCTCCTTTGTTCTATTTTTTTAATCACTGTAGATCGTCCTATCCTTCGAGATGAACGCAGAACAGAAACAACGAACAACGGTACCCATATTTTTTTGCCGCCACTAAAATCACCTTGTAAATAGAAGTGAACGACCCAGGCTGGTGACATGCCTTCCTCTGTGTTGTGTGAAGATGGAAAACAATGACGTAAACAGAAGAACGCGTGGTCCAAACGGAAACAGCCAGCGACAAAGTTTTCGTAAGATTAGTTCAAACACTGAAATGTTAACAGTTAGGTAGCAGGGAAAAGAACTGTACCATCTCATCGAATTTACACCTTAACAACCAAACATGATCAGTGCAAATTTTCAAAATCTACCAGTCCCAATTTTCATCGACAACTAAACCGGTTCACATTTTCCATCGGTGTAAAACTAAATTTACACCTAAAACAAATGCAGCCTTAAGAAATATGATTCCATATTAGAGGCAATGATGCGTTTCATTTCACCAGAACTTGCCATATATTGGGAAAAAAAATGGAAAATACTATTTGATCAGGTTTGGTAAGCTGTTTTTTATTGGGGTCCAATTTGGGTGGGCCGAAACTCAGTCTGGACTATCCAGTCCGCACCTTTAGACGGGCTGGGCATGATTTTTTTGGTTTTTGGCCTAAGGTCCAACCTGAGCTTATTGTAACCCGAGTCCACTCTTATTATATACATATACATATATGGCTTAAATAGACACATAGTTGCATGCATACATGCATATGTGCGTATATATTTTTTTGGTAAATTATACATAGATGCATATATGCATCTATATACACATATTTTAGTATGGGCTAATTGATTGACCCGAGCCCAGCCAGGCTTGAACCCAACCCAACAGCATCAAAACTCAGTGCAAGCTCTCTTGGACCTTAGGCCCAATTCTTAGGCCAGCTCAGCCTGTCTGACTTGCATACCTAGTTTTAGTTAACGTTTTTCAATAATTAATCTTGTGATTTGTAAAGTAGGGGCTTTTTGAATCATCAAATTGAAGTTTCTTGAGTCACCCTGACATCATCTGAATCACCGATATGATGTGGCACATTGAAATTTGAAGAAGCTGAGAGCTTTTCTGAGATGTTATACAGTTATGATGAAAATATTATAAAAATAAAGTTAAAACACTTTAGACGCCTATGCATCTCTACCAAATATGTTTCTTTTTTCCCCTTAAAATAGGAGACAGCAGATGAGATGATGCTCCAGATTCTTGGTGAAAGCAGAACGCTTGTACAGTGCGTAGAGGCCAAATACCATGGTAGAAATGTCAACATGGTGTTTCATAATCATTTTGCATAGATTTATTATACATCGATCAGGATCAAGGTTCAAATCGGCCTGTATCGGTATTTTTTTTATAAGTTTTATTTATTTTTTTTGAAATTGGTTTAGAAGAATCGGTTTAAGGCCTGGTTACCCTCTGAACCAGTGGCTGACCCAATACAATCCCTAGAGAAACATATCGGGAAATCATCGTCATGATACGTATCAGCCAATACGGGCTGATACTTTGAACCTTGACCAGGATAATTCGATACTAGAGGGAATTTCCTTCTGTTTAACACTGTCATCTTTCCACACATTAGAAAGATCTTCTATACATATATGTTAAATTCATAAGGAAATATTCTCAATATATAGAAATAGTAGTACCACTATGCCAATGGCATGTACAGAGTTTTTGCCTTCAGGAGATCCGAGATCATGTTAAAATGCTGATGTAACAAAATATTTAGATTGTGCTTGATTGTAGTGCAAATTTATTTGCATTGCAGCCAAAGACAGCCTCAAGGACAATCGTAAAACACATTAATGCCAAATTAACGCCCCTTTCAGAAGTGGTGATGATTTAATCACTTGCTGTAGGTACAATTGGGAGGGTAATGTACCTCCAATAGAAGACAAACAGAAACGGGTTTTAATTCCTTTATGATTCTTCTTCTCTATTTTGGCTCGATTTTATTCGGCAATGCCCGTGGCCCGTGACCGTGGTGGTGAAGAAGGAAGCCTGAATACTGGAGTGATTCGATTGGACTGGTCTTGAGTAGCGTGCGGGCTTAGTTTTCCATTACTTGGGGACAACTGCTTTTTGGAGAAAGGCAATCAAATGGCTAAGTTTCTTGCATCTTACTGTAGGGGGTGCCATGATTGTCCAGATTTGTTAAACTAAGAAAAGATGGGACCAAAACATATATTGGAAAAATAAGTTTCAAAGAAAAAAATAAATTGGTTTTGTTTCAAAAATCAATGAGTGTTTTTTGGAATCAATGAAACCAATAAAATATTGTTTTTTTTTTTTAAATAAAACCAAAATTTTTAGTATAAAAATTTTATGATTTATGGAATATGATGTTGAATAATCAGATGTAAACATGTTCTTGAAACCAGATTCAAGAACATGCTTTTTCTGTTTTAGTTTTAAAAACAAAAAACACACACACTTAACGGAGAACATGTATTTTGTGTTTTTGTTTTAAGAAATTATCTATTTTCAAATAAGATGGTTTTGATTTATTTTTGGAACTGACAATAAGAAAGTTATAGAACACCCCCTAAATCTAGATTTCAACTAATTGCATTAAATAGTTCTTATTTTTGTTGATTCACATTTCACAAAATGTACTTCATATGTTCAACAAGATGCATTTTGATGTTTAACCAGATGTGAACTAAAGATATCGTTTGTCTACATCTCTTGCTGGACCATACTGCGAATGCACCATAGATTTTGCCTAAATAAGATGATATTTGGCATTGATGATGATTTTTTGAAAACCACTGTCATATTGGAGCCACGTCAGTGTTAGAGGAATCAACATTGAAATTTTTATTTGATTAGCTGATTCTGGTGTTTTCAAAAAATTGATTCTTGAAATCAGCCCCTTTTAGTAGGGATGTCAATGGGTCAGGTTAAATGGTAAATCTGGCTTGATCTGATCCTATAGGGTCGGGTTTGGGTCAGACATATTTGGTTTTGGGGTTGAATAATGGTTTAGATTATTCAACCTGACTTGGATTCGGGTTTTGGCTGACCCATCCCGATAGGTCATGATACTTTACATATATAAGTATTCTTGTAACTTTTTGACTTCTAACTCTATGGCCTTAAAGTTTAAGATTTATTTACATGTTGATTTTGGTTTTCTTCTTTTTTAAATGGGAAAAGTGATACCTTAGAATTTATAAAACAACTTCCCAACTTAAATTAATGGATTTTATGTCTTCAAAATGTGTTAAAAAATACAGTTGAAATGTTACAGGTTGGTATTGGGTTAGACGATTAGAATTAGACCCTATAGGGTCGGGTTTGGGAATTACATATTTTTAAGTTGGGTTGGATTTGGGTTGGGGCATTGGAGGGTTAAGTTAGGGTTGAAGCAAACCCGTGCCGAACCCGATCCATTGACATTCCTACTTTTTAGAGATCACTTTTTTGATGATTTTCTGATTTCTAGTTGATTCTGATTATTTGAGAATGACATGACATTGATAATAACTTTAATACAAAAATAATAATTGACCCTTAAGAATCAGTACCAAACAGATTCAAATCCGATTTTTCAAAAATTAACTTACATGGCAAGATACCAAATAACAAAAATTGACAATTAAAAAACACTAATTTAAAAAATAACCGATTTTTGAAAAAAATTGATAAGAAAAAAATCATCACCAATGCCAAACATGACCTATTAACATGTAGTGAAGATAACATATGCCTCTCCCTCCACTTACCTAACCAACGGACCGTACTTGTAACAGTAGAGAATCAGGAAGGCGGGAAGAAACTTCCACCATGGATATCTCCCACTCCCAGCAGACAACTAAATAGCATCAGAACTTTCTTGTGGGCCCATCATCTGTCTAAATACAGGGGTCCAACTGGCGTGTATGGACTATGGAGGAGTAATTTAATTAAAGCTATGTAACGCTACCTATAGTCCAACTGGCGTGTATTGATTTCCAGTAGAATTGATCGGAATTAGAATAATTCATTCCCATAATCCTGTTTGGTTCAAACAGGAATGGAAATAAGAATTAAAATTAATGAGAATATGATTTCATTCTCAAGAGAGGGAAAGAAAATAGCCATCCTCTCAAATGAGGAATTCATTCAAACAGTTGAAATTGAAATAACTCATGCCAATTCTGATTCCAAACCCCTATTCCCGTGAACCAAATAGGGCCTGAGAGTAAATGGAGAAACTGCAAATTCTAATTCAGTTATGTATTTTTGTATTCTGGGGTTTTTGGGCAAGGTCAGTTATGTCTTCTCCTCAGTCTCTTGTATCTTTTTATTATGTTTTTGATAATGGTTAATAAAATCTAAGGTATTCCTCTTTCCACTTGAAGTAAATTTTGGGGTAAAAAATTGATATTCTCTTTCCATTTGACACGAGGGGAGACCTTTGCTATGCACACTTGCTATTAACAAAACCCACTTCTGCCATCTGTCTTGAGCACGTACATCCTTCCACTTGTGTGTCATGCTCCTCCTCTTGCCTGTTACTTCACGTTATATATATATATATATGTCCTCTCTTCTCCCACGAGGCTTAGTACTAGCTATCTATATTGTCAATGGAAACTTCCTACCCTGTTTGTAAAGTGTGAACATGGAAATTGGAAGGTGCATTCTCAGTTCTCATATACATGGTGATGAGAAGATAGGTGAAACCCCTGCTGAGAAAGAGGCTTGAGCCTATGTATTTGGAGAAAGCCACGTTGCCATAATTCAAAATTGGGTATATTCATGCTTTTAAGTTATAACATCCATTATTCAGGTACGTGGTTTTTTCAAATTTAAATATATAGCATTTGAGAAAGTATTGTTAAAGCCTATAGTTCACTACCACATTTAGATAAGTGGCATTTTTATTTTCTAGGAAACTAGACATGTAGCAATTGCTAAGAAACTCCTACTAAAGTTCACAACCCACTATCAGGCTATAGCCCCCCACCATTCAGACACATGGCCTACTCATTTTTTTGGAAAGCTAGGCACGTGCTATTTTTTGAGGAGTTGATGCTAAAGTCCATAACCCACTACCACCATTTTCAATCAATTCCTTAAAAAATGTAGAAAATGCAAAAGTGGTTATCTACAACCACTTTTGCCTACATTCTATCAATCTTAGTTAATCATTAACCCTTTACGTAATATAATAAAAGAAAACTATTCATATTCTAATAACTATTGAAAAACTATTTTTTGAAAATTTAATAATTATTTAAAATATTAATAAATATAAATTTATCAGTATTGATTCCATAATGTAAATTTAACATTATTGATTCCCCATACTTAGTATGGGGTCATTCACTAGTTTAATATTTTAATCCTTGATTTACAAACAAGATTGTTTTTAAGCAGATGTATTGAAACACCCAATCAGAAGTAAATGTGTAAGTTGCCAAATACCGAGCTATGGATTGCTGGTGTATAGTTATTCTTTTTGAGTTGAAGGTTCGAGCTAGCTTGTTGGTAAAGTCTCTAGTTGGTTATATAAAACACTGGCCACATTTAGAGGTATAAATTGGGTCGTGTCGCCCACGACCCGACAAGAACTTGGACCAGCCCGGCACAACAGTTCACGGGCCATGCTAAGTTCGGCACGATCATGCGGGCCATGTTGGGCATGGGGTTTTAGGTTCATGGGCCGGCATAGTACGGTACGGCCCAGCCCGTAGCCCAACCCAGTACAACCCATATATATTATTTATATAAATTATAATTATATAATAATATATAGTATATAATATATTAATAAAACATATATTATACTAATTTATTTAATTATTGTATATATAAGCAATTTTATATACAAAATTCATATAAAATTAAAATTTTAAGTTTTTTGTCAATTTTTTTAAATAAATAGCTTTGGCCTGATGTACGACCCGATTTGGCCCAAGGCTCGACCCATAAACCCGCACGGGCTTGAGCCATGGGCCATGTCGGGCCAACCCCCAAAATTTTCATTGGTGAGAACAGCACGGCCCGCACTTTGCGTAGGGCCACCCACGGTGCCGTGCTGGCCTGGCACAGCCCAGTTTACACCTCTTGGCCACATCTGTAAGTTATTAATACCACTGATGCACATTGGGAACATTTTCTAGCCAATGATGATAAATAGTACAAGAGATATCCGTTTGTAGATGTGTGTATACAATGTTTTGTTGTCACTAGATCTGGGCATGTAGCAGATGCCTTGAGATCGAGTCCCGCCTTTACCTGGGTTTACGGGTTTTAAAAACTTTTCAAATGTCCATTTTACCCTTTTTGCACCTTATTGCTTATTATATTAACATTGGACAAAAATACTCCCATTTATAAAACGATCAACTTTTCAAAAGGTTGAAAAATGGTTATGAAAGATAAAAAAAAACAAAAATTTGAGATAATAAACTTGTAGTTGATGTTTATAAATGAAGATACTTTTTTGTTAATTTTGATTTATAAATTATGAAATCAAATGTAATACTTCTGTTATTAAGCGCAAGGACACATTGGTAAAAAACCGTTTTTGTCTTAACATTGTCTTTTCTATTAACAAAAAACCCTATATTTAGTTACCCAAAAAAAATCCTATATTTTCATAGTCAAAGGGGTATTATCATAAGGTAAGCCTGGGGAGTTAAAGATCCTGTATCATAAGGTAAACCCTATATTTGTTTTTTATTTGATAGAGGAGACTAGAGGTCCTTTGATAAGATTGAAGTGATTGAACTGAATGATCTTTGTTTTCCCTTTCGACCGATAAAATAATTGGGGTGGAAGGAGTGTAAATACAAATATGTTAACTGTAAATATAGATATGCATAGTTCATATACATAGGTTATGTTTATATTTGCACTTTTTCAAATAGAATCTTAGGCTCAGTTTGGAAAGAATTATAAATATAAATACATATAGTGCAAATACTTATAAAATAATATAAAATACAAAACTTTGCACTCTGTATTTGTATTTATACTTCTTCCAAATTGAGCCTTAATTATATAATAAAATATTGGAGTATAAAATAATCTGCTCAATTACAGCTTAAGCCATTAAGTTACACCTAAGCCAACATTTTGTTTTGTATTTTGGTTCTACCAATTAGAGTTGTAAATTGGGTGGTGCCGTCCGTGGCCTAATGGTCCGTGGGCCGTGTCAGGCTTGGCACGATCATGTAGGTCGTGTTGGGCTTAGGGTTTTAGGTCCATGGGTCGGTACGACATAGTACAACTGAGCAGGTCGTGTTGCCCGTGGCCCGCGGATCAGTACAGCTCAGCCCGTAGCTTGACCTAGCACGACGTATATATGTTAATTATATATATATTTATGTATATTTTATATATTATATATATATATATTATATTTATATAATATTGTATAAATTATAATTATACAATAATATATAGTATATAACATATTAATAAAATAAATATATATATATATATATTTATTTTATTATATTAATTTATTTAATTATTATATATATAAGCAATTTTATACACAAAATTCATATAAAATTAAAATTTTAAATTTTTTATCAATTTTTTTTAAATAAATAGCTTTGGCCCGATGCACGGTCCAACCTAGCCCAAGGCTCGGCCCACGGACCAGTCTGGCCCGCGGCATGACATGGACCTGGGCCGTGAGCCGTACTTGACCGACCTCCAAAATTTTCACCGGAAAGGATGGCACAGCGCGTAATAGCCCGCAGGCCAGCACAACACGGCCTATCGCTTGGCATTCATCTAAATGAAAGGCACAAGATCAAATCCGCAGAACCGAGAGACATGGTCAAAGTGTCTCTTGTACACCCTAATTCCCTGTGCCTCTCATTGTGAAAGCACAAAATACAACCTCCTTGATAACTTGTTCACTAGAATACAAAGCATTAAATTAATAAAATCCTGTTTGGGAGGGCTTCGGTTTTCATTGAACTGCTTGAAGAAGCTACTAACAGTAATTTCAACGGACAGTAGATTACTGAACAAAAGCGCATATTGAGGCTTTTTGGGTTTTTAACCAAACATGGCTTCTAAGCTTTCTGTGTGCGACCCACCTTGCAAAGCCAGGAGCCACTGTATTTCAAAGGGGCACTAAGTGGGTTTATTTGTATTTCATTTAGTTCAAGTCATTTCAACTGTTACGAAATGGCTCCTAAATTAGGTTTTATTTGTATTGAAACATTCCTCTCAGTTTTCAGTTCTCACTTTGCCGTTGTTCTTGATTCTTCTTTTATTTATTTTAGTTAGAAAACCAAATTAGATTTGATTTGTCAATTAGGAAGGGGACATGATTTTGAAATTTGAGTGGGACAATGCTACTTTATATTTTTGAATTAAATTTTATTTAGTTCTCTTTTCTGAGTGTAGGCGGTTGGCATTTGAAGCATTCTGGATCTCCTATCCACAAAATGTTTCCACATTTTTATCCACGAAACATTACCATCATGTTTAGGAACATCTCATTATAAATGGAAAGGGATTCTCAATGTACAGCTGTAATGTACCATGGAAAGGGCCGTAGGAACAACTTGTGGGTAGTAGATTCAAGCCCATTTAAATGACAACCCCGCTCCTATCTTAGGGCTTAAAGCCTCTGTGTCATGATATTTGATGGTTTTTTTTTTCCAGAAAAGTACGATAAGCCTAATGCAGATTTCTAATTCTCACTGCAAAGTTATAAACATTCAAAAGTTAAAAAATCACACCTTATACATCCATACCCGTCCATAAATTGGTATCAATTCTGAACTGACAACTACCCCAAATGTACTTTAAGTCTACAAATTCTGATCCTGAGATTATTGTTCATTCTCACTTTTCTTTGGTGGGGTTAGGGGGGGATATCCCCTCCCCTCCCTTAAACCCCAAAACCTCCCCTCAACCCCCAAACCTGGTGGCAACGAATAACCTACTACTAAGCCACTTGATAATTACATGCAGAGATGGATGCCTCTTGTCTCGCGTTTTGACATAGATGGTGTTTCCTTGTAGGGACTTGGGAGAGAACAAACACCAACCCGAACAAGACAGAAAAACAGAGGATCCCAAAGCAACAGAGAAATCCATTATGGATAACTCTCCCTTCAAAGAATCAATACTCTCAAACCGGAACCAGTTTGGAATGTGGAATGATAGATGTTAATCAACAGCCCACAACTTGCTGTACGTGTGTTTGGAAATTTGATGTGATGACGAGGAGGACGAGTGGTACACGGCAATCCTTGATAAATGAAACCTGGATCATATTGTGGGAGAAGCAATAAACCAATGCAGTATTTCGTAGAAGTAATTTCAGTCCAGGTTTTTCAGTGACATTTCAACCTCAAGTGTTCTTCGATTGAGATGACGAAATAAAATTGCAGCATTAAATGCAATGTTTATACTTCATCCGATGACTTGACAAGCGGTTCTGCTCCATAACTAAATTGAGAACTATTGTTCTGACTTCTGAGAGTCCAAAACGATCAGGACAAATCAGTTGGCTAAAGGGAAATTTCATCAAACAGGTAAAAAGCAGTAGCTATCTTATCCCTCTTCTCATGGCTATGCAGCCATAAAATCGCAAAAGGACAAAATGAAGCCGCTTCCTTAAATCCATAATTTCCAAAGAAGTTCCATTCTTGTTTTGTCCTCTCTCGGAGTGGGATGCATGGAGTATTGGAAACTGGGCTTTTGGCCTTGCAGTGGTGCAGACGTAGGCAGCCACAGGGAGCGTAAGCTTATTATCAATGTGGTCTGGTGTTTAGGGACCGTTTGGCTCACGGGAATAAGGTTTGGAATTAGAATCGGAATGAAATCATTCCATTCCAACTGTTTGGTTGAGTAGAATCGATTCATTCTCATTTTTTGTGGAATGACATTCCCTCATTTAAGGGAATGATGATCCCTCCTTTCCGGATGAATTCTATTTCAATTTATTTCAATTTGTGTCTGAATCCAACAGATCATGGGAATAGACCATTCTGATTCCAATTATTATGAGGGATTTAGATTCCAACTATGAATCAAACGATCATTGAATTCACAAACTTTTATTAAATCTAGGGTTTGACCATGATAGCAGAAAGACATCCGGCATCATATCTTTCAGGTACCATAGATTTTCCCTTAAAATCTAATTGATCTCTTTAGATCTACAATGTATTTGGATCTTAGTTTGAAAAGATTTTCAACCAATTCTCTGACATAAACTAGGTATGGCACGGTTATAGCAGGAATTGGGATCTGCTGTGCCTCACAGCCACATCCCACCCTGAATTAGGAACATCTCCCCATGAATAATAAATACAAGTACATGAGATGTTCTCGATGTGTGGCCAGGACATGCTGTGAAGTTGGTGTGAGGCACGCATTATGAGGAGCAAATCCGAACTCTTATAGCAGTACTGTTGGCTGTAGAATATTTTTCTTATATATTTTTTTTATTGGTTATCTTATTTTCTAGTCTTATAGCAAAAAAATTTATTATTAATATTAATCCATAGCAGAAAATTATATGCCAAAGGATTTTTTTTATACCGCTTACAGTTGCATTATACACCATTTATTTAGAAAGTTGTATTAATCTAGAAAGGAAAAAACAAAGAGATTCTCTGATTTGTATACATCCAATTGGGCTCACTCAAAATGGATACCTTAGATTCTAATTTGATGTATGGTCCAACTAGTGACTCCAGATCTCCTGCCCACAAGAACTTTGCCCATGCCTACTCACAATACGTTACCTCTGTGCATTGGGAACATCTCCCTGTGCATAATACTATGTAAAAGAATGAGATGTTCCCCATGTGTAGCTGCAATGTTATGTGGGTAGATGTGGGCAAGAGATCTGGACTCCCAATTAGTACTAATGAATTTTGGCGAGGGGGTGTTTGACAATGTGAATGGTTTTATTTTCAAAAATAAAAATGCATTATTGTTTTAGAAAACAAAACCATTCACATTGTCTAGCACACCCTAAATCACAATGGTTGAACTAATAGAATAATGACATGGAAAGCTTTCTAATCTTAGATCCCATAAAGTGCGATGTGGAATGCTATTTTGAAAGTTATCTAAGAGAAATTGGAAAGAGAGTGGGGAGTGTGAGAGACGTGGCTTATCTGAATTAGGGTATAATGGATGAAGTGGCTGATCTGAATGACTTATTGCTTTTTCTTTTGGTGGATAAAATAATTAGATACTAGAATATTCAAGGGTATAACAATCAATCCAACTTCAGTTTTAGCTTTTCAACAAAAAAGAAAAGGAAAAATCTATGATGCTGAAAGAGCATCGCACCAGAAAGGATTTGACCAATGAATGCCTCCTCTCCCATCTCGATGAGTTCTGATGAAAATCTACCTGGTTAGTTACCACTATAATGATGCCGGTTGATTGGTTATAAGTTTTTCTGGTATCATGTAGTTCTGGCATCATAGTCTAAAAATAAAACTATAAACTCTTTAATAATTATTGGCTAAAAGTCAAATCAATAAGTCCTTTAACAAAGGCACTTTTTTTTTTCTTTAGGATAAATAGATTGCACTCCACCTCAGAATTCTGAATTAAACTGCAGACCTACAATAATTCAAAATTATAAACATCTCCACCTATAATACTTATATTTGTCTATAAATTAGCATCAATTCCAAGCTGACACCTACTCCCAACTTTAAGATGGAACTAGGATTTCTGTGGGGGGATTAAACGGTAAAAACCTTCTTCTTTTGAGGCTGTGAGGCCCATACCCCTTTAAAAAGACCCAGATTGATGAAGCGAGGATCCCAGGTTTTAAGTACAACACTAATAGAATACTTCACCACCAACAAGCTGGTTGCCAGCTCCATTCAATTTAGCGCAAGTCAACCACTTTGGTTGCTATCATTGACCCTTTACCCTTCAGCTGTTATCAAACAACGACTTATTCTTCATTGTTTTCAATCTTTTATTGACTTAAATGGTTGAACCATTTCATCAATCACTCGGAGGCCAAAAAATTCTAGTTCAAACCTAAATCTGTCAAGTATAGTAAAATATGTTTATTAATTGGTGTTGATGATAATTTCAGACTTTTTTAATAAAAAAAATGTACAGAATTTCATTTAGCTACTTTCTCTCTTATCCAATCATTTGGACTGCTCATGGGATTGTACACAGTTTGGTTGCTGGTAAGTGTGGTGATGTCTGTGTACGAGGCTTAACATGTAAATATTTGTTATATCAATGTTTTCAAAAACCAAACCACAGGGTGAAGTGCTGCTCCCTCTTGATTGTTGTTCATTGGTTCAACCATTTGTGTTGAATGGCTCAAACCCATGATACTTTTGAAATTGTGTCTGACCATTTAGATTAGGATCATAAATTTTTACGAAAAAATATTAAAGATATAAGATCAGAGATCTGTGTAGGTTTAAAAAAATAAAAAATAAAAAGAATTGCAAGTAGAAATGGTCAGGGTGGGTGGGGCAAATTCAGGGATTCCCGTTCCTCATGGGGATGGGGTTGGGATTTTTAGCCCCGATGGGGTTAGAGATGAGGTATTTGAGTTCAATGTTGGGAATGGGGCATGCAAAACCCAGCTCCCACCCTACCCTGTTGCCATTCCTACTACCAGTCAGGGATGGTAATTTCTACTCTAGCCGGTGGGTCCCACCCCTACCTGCCTCGGTGGGGCAGATTTTTTGCTTGAAGGATGGGTTTGGGGTGGGGACAGGTTTTGGGATTCTACAACTAGAAGGGTATGGGTAGGGTACAGTATTAGGCTAAACTTGACCCTCCTAGACCACATATTGTTAGAAAGCATATAAACTTTATGTATTAGGTATTTAATAATATTTTGAATTTTATATAAAGTATAATTGATAGTTTATAAGTTTTTTATGTCTTAATCAAATAATTAGAAATTTTGTTGTTTGTATTATTTTACTTATTTATTACTTGTACATAACAAGAAATAATAGTTAGAAGCGGGTTCTAAACCCAATCTGCCCCTACTCTTGAATGCAGGTACAGGTTGGGAGGTTTAGAGAGGAGGATAGGGTCTAGAATTTATAAAACCCTCCCCAAACTAGCCTTGTTCCCATCCCTACTACTACTACCAGTCCTTGATTCCATGGAAAGATTAATAGTGGAGATCTGTTTTGTGAGTTGCTACAACTAGGCTGGCCTGATCTGATTGGTACGATTAGGTTTGGTTAATATGATTTTGTCCAATTCTTCCAAATATGGGTGTTTACCCGTAAGACTTTGATTGTTTGCCATGCATGTTAAATTTCCACTGGTACAATTTACAGGAGTACAAATGCGCTGAATGAGAACTCTAGATTATTTCTATCTCAAGTTCAAATTCGTTTTATTTGTTTAGGAGCAAATTTGGAATTAAACAAAATGATCTGGTTTCTATTTTGTATATGAGAGGAAAATGTAAGTTAAAGGAAGATTTTATTTTCGATAAATAATAAAATGGAGGGAAAAATGATGCGATCCTCATTTTAATATATGAGAGAATGAAGGTGTTGCAAATTTTACAGCATCAATTTTTGAGTTGTAAAATTTACACTATCAACAGGTGCAAATGAAATAAGAAAAATATAAATTAAGTATCAGGTGGGGTACAAACTACAATAACAGATAAATGCATTCAAATCGAAACTACTTGCAATATTTCGTATATGATTTGATCTGAATTTGTAGTACAAACAAAAGAACATAATAGGAAAAAAAAAGGCAAATGATAAATCAGAATCGATTAATGCATTGTATTCTCTTACATAATGTATATGTTAGGGGTATATATGCAACTCCTTTTAAGAGTAAAATTACAAATATGTATAGCTATAAGGTTTAGAAATACTGTATATGTACAAGGTTTTACATTTGATGTAGGCAAGATTCAAAGTATCGATACACATCAACTGATACGTATCGTTCCGGGACTCCTCCGATATGCCCCTACAGTGGGTGTATCGGGAGTTTGACTGGGTCAGGGGTGGAGGAGACCTAAATCGGCCCCCTTAGACCGATTGCGAAAAAAAAGTATAAAAATGTAGTATTGATTGTGATTCGCCCAACACGCGTATCAGGGGTTTGATCGGGTTAGGGGGTGGAGGAGACCTAAACCGGCTCCCTTGAACCGATTGCGAAAAAAAAAGTATAAAAATGCAGTATTGATTGTGATTCGCCTAATACGCCCCTATCGGTGTATTGGGCGTATCAATATTTTGAACCTTGGATGTAGGCGCATTTGTCCCGGACCACTAAGATGCTAGCGTGTGTCTGGCGGTGGCGTTCAGAGCGGACCCAATTAGGATGTGCGCGGAACAGAGCTCGGCATGCAACTCAGAACCAATAGCGCGGACGCAATTGGTGGCCCCAGATCACTGCGCCCCCTTTGTTCGAACTGCATACCAACCGTCCGAGCTCACTTACCTCCAGACGGCCTCAAGTATAAATAGGGGCACCCCCCTCAAGGTAAACATTTGGAATCGACAACTTGGACTTAAGAGCTTGTTACTCCCTTTGTGGCTTCGTCTAAGTGTTTCCCTCTTAGGCCTCGTCCACCTCACACCCCACTCATACTAATTTGACCATTGGAGTCTTCGCCTCGGGTGCTAGCCCGGGGCCTCTGACGCTCTCTCTTTTGTACTCTTCGTAAGACAGGCTTACCAGCCCTCAACCACCTAGGCCTCGGACTACTCAGCCACACCTCAGCTTAGGAGCGAATTGACAGTATTGCCCTCAACCCATTTTGACCGGCAACAACATTGAACATATTTGTATTGTATTTGCGTTCTTTCTAAACTCAATATAAATATGTATAGTGCAAATACAAGGCTTAGAAATATCATATATATATATAAGGTTTTTCGATGTGCATTTTTGTATTTGCATACTTCTCAAACTAAGACCCAATTTGGTTTGTGGGAATAGGGGTTTGCAAGCAGAATTGGAATGGACTACTCTGAACATTTGGTAGGAATTAGCATGTTATAAGCATGAATAAAGAATTATCTTTGAAATGTTCTTATGCTAGTACCAGATAAGAATGAACCAGTGTTTTTGAACCATCATTGACGTAGATGGTTAGTTCATTCGGTCCAGGAATCGTCTAGGCAATCAGTTCTATTTCACCCTTAACCTGCTCCTTGACTAAAAAACTGTTGACCTTGTCAATGACCTGATAACCCAGGCAGTTGAACCATTGACCCGTTTAACCTAGACAATGGTGGCCAAAGCGATTCTAATTCTGGATCAATTTTTCAAACATTAGACTAAACATATTAGCTTTGATTGTTCGGACACTGGAGTATAGATTTCTGTTTGGGAACAACATAGTTTATGGGAATTTCTCTTGCAACTGTACTAAATTTTGTATATATATGAAGTTATCATGCTCATTTATAGGCACAGTTGGGAAGAAGTAAAAATACAAATATATACAGTATAAATACATATAAAATGTAAGATTTTGGCTTTACATATTTGTATTTGTACTCTTTCCAAACTGAGTCTTAATTTCACACCAAGAAACTGACTTAAATTTGGTGCTATTTAATTCTGCAGACAAAGTTAGGTTTGTCGCAACCTAATCACATTATAATTTCAGATCTGAATATGTCACTAGTCATTCTAGGAAACAATGATATGGTTGGACTCAATCCAACAATTTTTTTATTAGGTCTATGTTTTTTTTAGATCTAAGAGTTTTTTTTTTTTTCAATTCATATTTTATTCATTTTTTTCCCGATTAGAAGAATCTATACGGTTTCCTATTGCAAGAAAAGTGAGAAACAATACATTTCCCCTGTTTAGATCGAGTTAAGGTTTTTCACTCTACATATTTATATTTGTACTCGGTGTAAATTGGGCCGTTCTGTTCGTGGCGTGGCACGGCCTGACCTGACTTTGGACCAGTCCGGCATAACGGCATGCGTGCCAAGCCCAGCACGATTGTGTGGGCTGTGCTGGGCCGACACGGTAGGACCAAGCGGGCCGTGCCACCCGTGGCCCAACCTGATCCGACCTTTATATATATAATATTTATATATTATATATATAATATAATATATTATATAAATTATAATTATATAATAACATAATATATAATATATTAATAAAATAAACAATTATTTTCAATTTTATTATACTAATTTATTTAATTATTGTATATGTAAACAATTGTATACATCAAAATTCATATAAAATTATATATATATATATTTAATTTTTTTAAATAAATAGCTTTGACCCATCCATAGCTTGACCTGGCCCAAGGCTTGGCCAATGAACTTGCACGGGCTTGGGCCGTGGGCCGTGCCAGGCCGATTCCCCAAATTATCTTAGGGGAAGGCAACACAGCCCGAAATGGCCCGCACTTTGCACGGACCTTATTACACCTCTATTCCTTCCAAATTGAGCCTAAGGCTTTGTTTGTTTACTGAGGAAGGGATGAGAAAAGGGAATATTCCCGAATGATTCTTCCTTTCTTGTGTTTGTTTGTTGGTAAACAGTGTTTTGGGATGAGAAACAAGAGGGACGCGGGATCCCAAAATTAAGTGAGCGGGGTCGCCCCAAAACAGTGCGACCCCGGTGAGAAAAGAAAACACTAAGAAAATTGCTTGGGCTTTGTCAGAGCAAGAAGTCGATCATCTCCTCTCTCTCTCCACCACTAACCATCTTCTTCCTGTTATCAGCACCTCCACCACCTCCACCACCGCCGCCGATCATCACCACATCCTCCTCCAGCATTCCAACCATAACCTCCTCTCAGTTCGCTCATTCGCCTACTCATCAGCGGAGGAGGCTGCTGCTGAGCGTCGCCGCCGGAAGCGCCGCCTCCGTATTGAACCCCCACTCCACGCCCTCCGCCGAGACCCTAACGCACCATGCCCACGTCCCAGAGACCAGACGCACAGACAACACTTTTCATCTCTTTCTGTCGCTGTTGCGAAGTGGAGCCTCTCGCTCCGATGGCGGAGAAGAAGCCCCTGAGTCTCAACGATCGCAATAGTTGCCTTCTCGAAGACTTGTCTTCCCACCGCCAACCACCCAAACCCTCCCAGGACCCGAAGCAACCTCGCAAGGTCAAACTAGAGGGTCAACGTTAACTCTGATGACGACGATGAAACTATGTTTGATGCACCTAGTTTTGCAGGAATCACGGATTTTGATTCCCCGCCTGCAAAGAACGCCACTGAGAGTGTCCCCAACTGTGGTTACGAATTTAGGGATTTTGATTCTCCACCCAGAAAAACTGTTGCCAATGACGCTGCCGGTGGTGGAAACGAGATTAGAGACATACTCAAGGAGTTAAGCTCTAGACTTGAATATCTGTCGATTGAGAAGAGAAAACAAATCCCTAAAACGGCTGAACCAATTGAAGGATCTGCTAATCTTTTTAGAGATGAAGTGCCCAAGAAACAAGAGGACGTTTCCGTTGTTCCTGAATACGCCAATGCTTCTTCCCCATTCCCTCTCTCATCTGACCTGTTTGGTTCCTCGTCGGACGCTGTTACTCAGTTTAAGGATGCAAAGAATGTTGGGCATTGTTGCTCCACGCCCGCCTCTGCATTGAACCCCCACTCTCCGTTGGAAGCTCAGCCATTTTTTCCTATAAATTTTCTTGCAAAACAAACACTAGAAAGTGGATTTTTTCACAAAATTTTTCTCAGCAAACAAACACATTATAACTAACTAAGAAATTAAATTTTCCTCTTCTCATCCCAGCATTTCTCATCCCATCCTTTCTCAGTCCAATTTTCTCAGCAATCAAACAGACCCTAAAGGAACTAATATCGCTGATAATGTGATTTGAAGATTGAGTGACAAGAACAGCTAACAAATGCACACACCTGTAAGAAAATAGAATCTCAACTATCAGAAGATACATTCTAGAGAGGTCCTAGAGAGAGAAGACGAAGATCTCTAGAGTTGCAAATAATGGTTCATATTTGCCAATCGATGGCCAAAGAATGCAAACATCTAACTTGTTAAATTTGGTTGACAATGAGAACAAATGTTTACTTAGATTTTATTTTACTAAAGTTTACACTCATTTTGGGGGTAAACAACTTGTTATCTTATCTACGTTTTGTATAAAAACTGGAGGCGTTTTTTTACATCTAACAAATGACTATAAAATCAAATTGGGGTGCATATTTTCCTGGTTCTGTGTTTATATCGTAAGCCAATGTTTTTAAAATTGGATCAGGCCGGATGGTTGAACTAAAATATCGGGAATCAGTAACTTGATCCGTTTCAGCCCAGAACTGTTTTTTGGCCAAAGAACCATTGATTTGATCAGTGAACCGTTGATCCGGGTGGTCAACCGTCGATTTATTGATTCAGACAATGGTTTCTGGCCGTTTTTACTTTTTTATTATTTTTGTCAGAGCGGGCTGTCTGTTTGGTTTGAACAGTTGGACCATTCAATCCAGGAATCGGACCCCGGAACGGTTCCCTGTCCAGTTCGGTTTTAAAAACCTTGCTGTAAGCAAACACGGCCTTATGAAAAAATATGCTTGCTTGAGTATATTTATAAATTAAATAGATTTTGGTGAAAGCGGGCTGAATAAATTTGTGACTAAATTAAATATTATATTAGAAATGATGAGGAGGTATAAAGAAATTAAATATTTTAGTGTGTAAATAAATTTTCGACTAAATTAAAGGAAAGCCTTCAGATTAGAGAGCTTCTTCCTCAGACAAGAGGCATCTTATTTTCTCAAAGAAGAATATCTTAAAAATGGTTAGTCCCACTCTCAAACAAAACAAAATCTTCATTCATCGAACATGTATCTACCCACTCAAATGGCAGTTACCTCCACTAAAAAGAAAAGGAAAAATAAAATAAAAACTCATTCCAAATGATATAAGATTCATCATAAGATTGTTATTTAGAGATAAAAAATCAAATAAAATAATTACTTAAATTTACAATGAAAATTTAATGTCAAACAAAATTTATTAAAATAAATAAATAAAAAAAATCAGAATACTCGCCCCACGGGGATCATTCTCTGGTGAATAATGAATAATGGGACTCATTTAATTTCATTCAAATTGACACTATAAGAAAAATATAAGGGGCCGAACCGTGACAAGACGGTCCAATTGAAATACACCAAGGATATACGATTAATTATTGAAATAGATGTTTTTTTCTTGATGCTGACAATATTTAACGTAAGGGTGCGTCGGCGAGTATTTTTTTTTCTCCTTTTTTCTTTTTTTTGGGTAAATAATAATAATAATAAGCCCGTAGGTCATTTCATTGAATAAGATGAATAGTAATTAGTTAAAGGTTGTGTGACACTGAAAATTTTGAGGAACAAAAGAAGCTGGGTCCAAGAGGAAGCAGACTAACTACAAGTAGCATAATCGGCCAATAAATGAGTACTGTTTGGTTTCCAAATCTAGCTAGCTGCTTAGCTATGTGTCTCATGCTCTCTCATCTGTGTAACAAATTGAAATTAAGGAAGAGGGAGCGAGGGACCTGCTATCCATCAGTAATTGGTAAATTCCGTACCCTTCGTAACCGCCACGGTAAGAATTCAACACCTTCCAACAGCTACTTTCCTCTTTGGAAGATTAGATGAATCTCTTTCATTAATGATGTTGGAAACTATATATAGAAGGAATAATACAGTAAATATATGTGCCCTAAAACAATTTCTTTTTTCTTTTGTATTTTTGGCTAGACTATTGGGGTTTTCATGAAAAACCAAAAAGCTGAAAACCAAATCAAAACCAGTAATTGATTGGTATATATATTTATATTTATGACATTAATTTATAATATATATTATAAGTAAAAAACCAAAAATCAAATTGGTCAATGGTTTGTTTGGTTAATCAAACTGTGAGCACTCCTACTACACTTTATATTCACAGTGGTATATAGGTGGATTAAGAGGTGGAGACAAAGCATGGTGCACCTGAGGTCCACTGACCTTATCAATTACCATAAAAAGCCTACAGTTACACGGATTTGATCCTATGCCTTCATGTGTGAAGAGATGCGGAGTGATCATCTCCATTATAGAGTCATTCGCTAACCAAGTCCGGAAATTTGCTTTGATTAATTACATGGTATTAAGAAATAGTGGCAGGGACATTTTCAAGGACCATTCCCAATTAATAAAATTAGGGCCAAGAGTCATTGAGTCAAATTAAACTTTTTTTCTTTTTTATTATTTTTTGTAAATTAATATTCTTCAACTGATCATAGTCATGAAAAATTTCCATTGTATAGGAGATGTTATATAATTAACATTAATTTTGTGGGTATGATAGATGGCATTCTCATCTAATCCTACATGCTCCAAAATTGTCAAATTTATAGTTTGACACATCCATCGTCAACCTTGGATGTGACTTTATATTTCTTCAGTATTTTAATGTATTTAACAGGTAAGAATGGATGCTTTATGCTTAGAAGAAAAAAAGGATAAAAAAAAGTAAGAATAGATGGAATTTATGACAAGCGGGAAATGATTGAATACCTTGCGAGATATATATCATCTACATACGTCGCCCTCACGCTCATAGTGGGTAAAGTAGATGGGGGTAAGCTCCAAAACCACAGATTCGGCACAGCAGGATATATTAGTTTTACGAACAGTGAGTAGCTACTTATATGGCTCCTAATTAGAGGTGAAAACGAGCCGAGCTGAACTCATTAGCTAATGCTTGAGCTCAGACTCATTTAGCAAGCTGGCTGGGTTTAGACATCTATTTTAATGCCTACAAAGTAAATATATTAATGGGTCATTTACTAAAACACCCATTATAGTTTTATGAATTTATTAAAATTTATCTTATAGTTTGCATTCTATTAAAACATCCTATTAGATGATAATAGTAAATGATAGTTTTGATCCTAGTGTTTATTTGATAAATTTAATCAAAAGAAAATAAAAATGAAAAATATTAATATAAGCAATCGCTCTATTTGATTCTATTTGATCACTTTTATTTTTTATATGAATATAAGTGCCAGGGGTACTTTTGGGATATACAATTATGACCCCATGCCCTTGCGCATTTCAGATGGCAAAACAAGCAGTTTTTAGGGGGCGTTCTTTTTTCAGATTTTGAGAGGGGGGAAAAGTTAGTCAATGGGATTTTGGTTCTCATTGACCAAGAACCCCATGCTCTTTTTTCAAATTTATGTGGAGACCAGAGAAAGTTTATTTTCTTGGGTAAGTGATACCCATCTCCTAGGTGGTTAAATAACTTTCTCACCTAGGGGGAAAATTGCCAACACTTGAATGAGACAAAACTACCCCTTGTAATAATGAATTTTTATGGCTAAAATGATCATTGTCTTATTTACATGAGAAATAAAAGAACATGGATAAATGTTTCCTAAGAAAAACTTACCCAAATAACTGCATTTACCTAAATAAGTAACTTACCGAAAAGTGAACAGAGACTTGGTGAAAAGTTTAAATAGGTTGAAAACTATATATAAGAAGTATTTTAGTAAAACGAAAGATTAGATTTAAGTAAATCTATAAAATTATAGGTGGCAATCTATTAAATGACCCTATATTAAACTAAGATAGAGTAATAAATTATAATAATTAAACATATTTTTAAAACAAATTAAATTAATAAAATTTCATTTATTGACAAAATTGGTGATGTTGTGAAAAAATGTTAGAAATTCCTGAATTTAGAATATAAAATTTATCTTTAGATAAAATTGTCCTTTTTTTCTTATCAAAAGATTTCTGGGTTATGCTCACCATCGTCAGCGAGTATCGATGATATTTTAGAAGAGAGCTTGTTTCGACAAAATATTAGCAAGCTTCCTTCATCATGCACATGAATATAAATTCTAAGGCCATCTGCAAGTTAACAAACATCTTAAAAAATTTAAAAAAATGAAATAATATCATCACGTCTACTCTTGGCGAGTTGGCGGTCACAAACGAAGACTCTTCTGTGTTTATGAATATTCTGTAATTAAAAGAGAATGTGGAAGAACCTCCATCTTTTAACCCTGACACTGCTTATAGAGAGAACAATGGACCAACTCATCCGAACCTAGACCTTAGATAGAAGGAAGCTAGGTCTATTTTTAGATCCCACATTCACCACCACGAGGGCTCCACACGGTTCCCAGCCTTGACTTTGGTGAGCCAAATGGGTATCTGAAGGGGAGTGGTCACGGAGGGGTAGGGATCTACTATCAATAAAATGTTCCCAACACTATCCCAACAGACCACTGCTGCTGCACATAGGGAGCATCTCCCTTATCATTTATGGGGAGATACTATTGACGTGCGGCTATGTAATGGATTGTTGGGACAATGTTGAGAGTGTGAATTTGTAGCATATCTGAATTCGTCGCAGAGATCATCCATGACCCCAATCATCAAAAGCATGGTATTAAAAATCGGTTTGGACCAGATGGTCGGACTGATTGATCCGGGAATTTGTCATGCAACTGGTTTCATTTCATCAAAATCGTTTCTGTGCCAAAAACCATTGATTTGATCAATGACGTCAACCCATGCAATGATTTTGATCCTTTTTTATTTAATTATTTTTTAAAATCAGAACGGGCAATTCATTCAAATCGGATAATCAGACTGTTTGAATGAGAACCGATAACCAAAACAGTTCTGTATCCGGTCCGGTTTTAAAAACCTTGAACAAAAAGATCTCAAGTCTGGATCACCTGCCAACAAATATATACATTCCAACAACCTATCAACATGATCTAACACCACACATTTTATACATGATGGGCCCCAGTCTCGTGGTGAGATGTGGGATGCTAGATCAAATTGGTAGGGGTTGGAACGTGTTTTGTTAGCAGGAGATCCCAACTCAAGGATCTCTTCATAGCTCCCATTGAGATTAGAGAGACATGGAAGGAAGGGGCAATTTTGTCAATTAATTAAACTCTATTAATCTCTTTCGTAAAAACTAAAAAGGACTATTAATTTAAGTAAGCTGAAATTGAGGCTCATCAGACAATGAGCAGTGAGCAGTGGCACAGGCACATGCGAGCCGAGCCAGGGTTAGTTAATTTAGAGCCATAAATGGCTCGGCATCCAACGGATGGGCCTCCATAAAAACAAAATAAATAATGAAGTGTAAACAGTGGTGCAGATCCGTTTGGGGAAATAAAATAAACAAAACCAAATAAAATAAACAAGAAATGAAATAATGAATGACGAAAAGGAAGTTACCAGGGATGGGCCGGGTCCTCTATTATTACATGACCAAACCAGGCGCAACTGAGGAACACCAGGGCCCACCTTAATTAACTCATTAAACCCCTTTGCCGTTTTCCGTCGGAAGAAAGCTACGACCAGTTCGAAACGGACACCATATACCACCACTAATACCCATATACACGCCCCTCCCCCTCTTTATTTTTCTAATATTATTTCGTACTTCACCCACCTATATTTATATTTATAAGCTTCTATACATATTTTCTATTATATTATTATTTTTTATTTTTTATTTCTAATTGCAGCGACAAGGAGAGGATATTTTTATTCAATTCTAAATGTTAATCATGTTCACAGACACGTTGTTGTACTGTTGCCTGAGGTTCAAAACATCGATACATCCGTTACATCGGATGGGGGGTATATTAGATATTTCGATCACATTCTTTAAAATGGGTTAAAATCCCAAAAACCCATATTTAATACATTGATGATCTACCGGTATGATACATATTAATGAATACGGGCCGATATATTGCAAAATTATATAATTAGAGGGGAGTGAAAAATAAAAAAGAAGTGAAGAAAATGAAGAAAAAAAAAAAAAAAGGAGGTCGAGATGTTTATCCTTTGAGACATAGAATCGGGGAGTTGATGGTGTAAATGAGAGAGAAGAGTATGAGTAGAGACATGGAATCGAGAGCCACGTTGCGGCGATCCCGTCATGGGTGGATGCCTGGCAGTTGGGGTTTGTGGGATCCGCGATAATCGCCCAGCACGTTCCACCCCTCTCACAAGCGGGCCCCACTCTACAGCTGTTACAATGTGTTCTTGTCTGCTGGGACCTTTTTTTTTTCAATTATTTTCTCTTTTCTTACTCGCTTTCATTTTCCGGCAATAAATGGAACCTCAATTTACTCCTCTCCTCTCTCCTGCTACGGTGCTACCCTCTTTTTTTTTTTTTTTTTCTTTTTTATTTTGTTTTTTCACTCTCATGGTACCATCCCTTTGTATCATAAATATTTAGCCTCATTTAAATACTCTTTTCACGTATAAAAGTAATTTCGGAATTTGAAGTAGTACTTTTATTTATTTAATTATTAATAGTGTGGTTGGGTTAAGGTAACTAGGGTTAAAGATTAAAATCGAAGATATTCTGATTCGAGGAGTCTTGCTTGATAGTTGATAGTGAGTGGGTGGAGAGAGAGAGAGAGAGAGAGGGGAGAGAGATAGAGAGTTGTGTAATGTGTATGCCGCTCCTCCTTGCATTTTAACTATTATTAGCTGCAAAGTAAGCCGGTGACAACGCAACATCTCCTTTGTTTTATCATATTTCCACATTCTTTTTTAACTTTCTCTCTCTCTCCTCCTCATCATCAACAACATCATCATCGTCATCAACCACAACTTAATTCATTTTCAGCTATTCCGATCTGTATTCGTATCTCTTTCTCTCCCTCTCACTGTTCTTCTTCGTTGGTTTTAAATTAACGAAACGAAAATAAAAATCGGAAATTTATTCAGCTAGTAGCACTCAAACCCGTAGAATTTCTCTTTCCTTCTTGCTTCGTCTTTCCAGTTGTCCTTCTTTTTTACCCCCATCTTGTATTGATTTCCCTTTCAGATTCCCCACCCACATAATCCGCCCCCCCACCCCGTCTTCTTCTTCTTCTTCTTCTTCTTCTTCTTCTTCTTCTTCTTCTTCTTCATCTCCTCTTTTGATTCTTCTCGCTCTCTCTCTCTCACAGAAACTCCACCATCCCTTCCCTCTTTCCCTCTCTAGCCCTTTTTCTGAAAGGGTAAGGGAGAGATGAAGGAAGGAAACGACGATATAATTATTATTGGAACTGAAAGGGTATTATAATTTCCTGGAGAGAATAGTCCTATAGTGCCAGTACTTCTACTTGTAGTAACAAAGAAAAAGGAGGAATTGAAAGAGATAGAAGGAGGGGTTACGCACAAGTATGCAGCAAGGAGGGACCCAATATGGGATGTCACCGGAGATGACGGCTTTCACTGGAACTGGAACTCGGAGCCACATGGTCGGTGGAGTTTCTAGTGGTTCAGATCACTTACAGCAGCAGCAGCAGCAGCAGCAACAACAACTACTGCAGCAGCAGAAGAAATCTGGGGATGCAGCAATTGTGGTAGCTGAAGCAGCATCGCCGATCAGTAGTCGACCACCTTCAGTTACCCGTTCATCAGGGAATTTCGAGGAATTGGTTCCAGTTTCCGGAGGATTCCCAGATGACGACGCGCTTGCTGGGGAGGAAGCGGAGAGGGGAGTGGCCGGAGGGAACAGGTGGCCACGTCAAGAGACTTTGGCATTACTGAAAATTAGGTCGGAGATGGATTCTGCCTTCCGTGATGCCACCCTCAAGGGTCCTCTTTGGGAAGACGTCTCCAGGTAAACAAATTCCGAAATTCCCCAAAACCGCATCAAAACCATGTCCGTCATGGCGTTTAACTGAAATGGCCATTTGGGTTTACTTGGCTTTGGACTCATATCACACAGTATTCTGCAAATGCGGAATATGGATGGAAGCAGTTAATTCCACCAAGCACACTACTCTTCTGCTTTCTTTTTCTTTATCTTTTTCGGGTGTTCCCGAAATTCAGAGATCTTTGTGCTTTACGGCAGTGAGAGCTTTAACGGAATCCTAGACAACCGAATTCGTCGAAGTTCGGAATCTTGGGTTTCAGCTCCAACCATTATAAAAACACAAAGAAATAACCTCTCCTTCCTTAACGATCTCTGCCCTTCGTACCACGGATATTTTTCAGACACCGCAGCAGCTGTAGCCTGTAGTTAATATAAACCCAGTAGTGATTTTCATTTGTAGCAGTTGTTGTGGCTTGAGTGCACTGTATTCTTCCTCTCTACCTTTCAGATCTCTCGGCTTCTCTTTCTCTGTCACGACTCACGAGTGCGGCATCTTTCTCTCTCTGAACTCGAAACAGTTGGGGCCAGATCCACTGCATCAATTCGGCCCAATCCCCAGTTACTTAGAGGGAAAGCGTTTAATTATTTAATTAATTTATTTACTTTACAGAAAAACTTAAGAATGTAAAACCTTTTTAGGGTTCCTTTACCACATATCAAAACTTAAAAAAAAAAACTGTAATCATCACAGCTAAACTTTGGCCATTAGAATAGATGGTGGATGTTGAAATTGGGTGGTGGGCTGGGAGCTGGGACTACTACCCTCCACGAAAAGATAACACATACTTATTTTCAGACTCGCCCACATCACCTCCAACTGTTTTTGTTCTAGTTTTTCATATTCTGTTCTGAGTTAATTTGGTCGTCCAGGAAGCTAGCTGAGCTGGGTTATGTGAGGAGTGCCAAGAAATGCAAGGAGAAGTTCGAAAACGTCCACAAATACTACAAGCGAACCAAGGAAGGGCGAGCTGGGCGTCAAGACGGCAAGAGCTATAGGTTTTTCAGCCAGCTTGAGGCTCTTCATACCAACAGCAGCGGCAGCAACAATATCGCCACATCCGTCATGCCTGCCGCCACCACCACCGCGACCACCAATCCTAGTTCAACGGCGGCTCCTGCTCCAATCACAATGGGAGGCAGAAATCCAATGGTGGGCTCCACTGGAAGAGTTCAAGCACCACAGGTTTCAGCCAGCCCAGCCACAGACACTACTCAGATCGGAGTGCCCCGAGTAAGCCCTTCGGATTTGGGTGCTGCTGCGACGGCCAGTGCTGCCGCTACCACAACAGGGATCAGCTTCTCTTCTAACACATCGTCTTCCTCTTCAGACTCCGAGGATGACTTGGAGGCTGGAGGACCCTCCAATACGGATAGCCGAAAGAGGAAGCGGGGATCAAGGGGTGGCAGCAGTAGAATGATGTCCTTCTTCGAAGGGCTGATGAAACAGGTGATGGAGAGACAGGAGGCCATGCAGCAAAGGTTCCTGGAGACCATAGAGAAGAGGGAGCAAGACAGAATAATAAGGGAAGAGGCTTGGAGGCGACAGGAGATGGCGAGGCTGACCCGGGAACACGAGATCATGGCTCAGGAACGCGCCATCTCCTCCTCAAGGGATGCAGCCATCATCTCTTTCTTACAGAAGATCACTGGCCAAACCATCCAATTTCCCCCGCCCATATCGATACCTGCCGCCCCACCACCCCAGCCGATCATAACACATCCACCGCCGTCCCAACATCAACATCAGCAGCAGCAGCAGCAGCCACAGCCTCAGCCTCAGCCTCAGCAACAGCAACAACCACCGCAACCTCACCATCAGCATCACCAATCTCAAAGCGCCGAAATCGTCCGCCATCAACCGGCTTCATCGGAGGTGATTATAGCTATCCCGGAGCAGCAAGTGCCTCAGGAGATGAGTAGCGGTGGTAGGGGCGGGAGTTTCGATCCAACCTCTTCTAGGTGGCCGAAAGCCGAAGTTCATGCACTAATCAAGATGAGGAGTGGGCTTGAATCGAGGTACCAAGAAGCTGGACCAAAGGGTCCATTGTGGGAAGAGATCTCTGCAGGGATGCAGCGGATGGGTTACAACAGAAGCGCCAAGAGATGCAAGGAGAAATGGGAGAATATCAACAAGTACTTCAAGAAGGTGAAGGAGAGCAACAAGAAACGCCCTGAAGATGCCAAGACCTGCCCTTATTTCCACCAACTTGATGCCCTCTACAGGAAGAAAATACTTGGCAGCAGTAGTGGCAGTACCAGCTTTGGGAACCAGAACAGGCAAGAAGAACAACCACAGCAGCTGGAGACAATGGACCCGAGTCCAACAACCACTAATTTGCCAGAAAGGGGTAATGCCTTGACGATCATGTCACTGCCACCATCAAACCAAACCTCTGAAACAGAAGACAATAAGAACAACAACAACAATAATAATAACGGTGGATCTACTACAGAGGTGCAGACAAGTAATGGAGGTCTGCCGCCGGGAACCGCAATGAAGAAGGTAATGATTGATCTCATCTCATCTTTTGTATCAATAACTAAAAACAAGTATTCCCTTTTTTAGTCCCTCACTATTCGATTCATCAGTTATATTTAAAGGTCAGATATGGGACTGATTCTTGCTTTTGTATTGAAGCCAGAAGACCTTGTGAAGGAGCTGATGGAGCAGCAGCAGAAGCAACAAGAACAGTCTGTAATGGATGATTATGATAAACTAGAGGAACCAGACAGCGATAATCTAGATCAAGAGGACGACGACGATGACGACGACGACGACGATGAAGATGAAGAAGCAGAAGAAGAGAGGAAGATGGCCTACAAAATACAGTTCCAGAACGGGGGCTCCGCGAATGGAGGGAATGCAGCAAGCACCTTCATGGCCATGGTTCAATAGTTTCTCTTTCCTTCTGTATTGTCGGTTATGGGTTTCGTTCGCCCTAGCTTAGCTCCTTCTTCGGTCCCTCATCATCATCATCTTCAGTCCAGACATTTGTACCATATGTACCAATCTCAATATTGATTGACGCCCAAGCTCAATAGCCTTAAGTTCGTCTTCACTTCATCTTTTTTTTTTTTTTTTTTTTTCCCTACTTTCTCTAGAATAGAGGTCTTAGGTAGGTAAGTCTCGTGATAAGATGGAGAATCCTGGAAGTTGATTGCTTCAATCCCTTTTGCCATTTTTATTGATTTGTTGTGAATAAGGGTCCACTTCAAAATGGGACGCAATTGAAAGAATGAGAGGAAGAGAGGAAAATAAGCCTGCTCAGAAGCAGCAGCAGCAGCAGCAGGAGAAGTAGCAGCAGAAGAGGAAGAACAAAGAAGCATAGATAGTTTTCTTCTTGTGGGAAAGGTACCTGCGGAAAGGATTGGAACATCGGAGGCAAAAGAAGCAGCAGCAGCAGAATTCTTCAGAATCTTTGCTTGGTTTGGATGAAGGAAGTTTTATTTTTATTTTTTTTTCTTTTTTAATTTTAATTGTTGGTCTTTAAATTTATTATTTATCATTTGTTCAAAAGTCTTTTTTTTTCCTTGTTTAATTTTGTTATTATCATGTAACTTCTCTTATTTGTTATTATTGTTGACATGTTAAATGTTGTCATGGTCGTTTACCTTGTTTCTGTGAATTGGGCTTAGACTTGAGACTTGTGTCAGTTGAAAGAAAAAAAAGAAGAGAAGAGGGAAAGAAAGAAGAAATGGTAGTGGGGACAAAGGGGGGGTGCTGCTGGGTGGAGCAGAATTTCATTTTTTCCTTTCTGAAGCTTTTGACGGGTTCATACTTGTGGTTTATTTTGTTTGGTGACGTCTCTCTGTCTCTTTACTGTACTCTCCCTTTCCCCTGGACCCTGCTCTCTCATCATGCTGGGGAATCTTTCTTATATTTGTTCTTCTCTCTCTCTCTCCTATATACACACGCATGTACATATTTGTTGAGTTTTAATAGGTAATAAATAAATAATTCATAAAAAAAACAGTTTTTATGTTTTTTTTTATCCGTAAAAAAGTAAAAACAAACAATTTATTGCATGTTCTTAAGTCTTAACTGCATTTTGATTATTTTTATTTATAAAAAAACTGCATTTTATTGGTTGAAACCTTCAGTGTTCACTGCATTTTCTTTTTTGTTTATCTTATTTCCTTGTACCAAAGGTGAATAATATATTGGGGCAATAGGACATTGGGATCAGTACACTAATCTATATAAAAAAAAGAAAAAAATAAATAAAAAAGATTATAGAAAAATGCACGAGAGATGCCGCTTCAGCGAATAATGGCATTTCAGAACCATGTTTTAAATTTTAGGACAACGGCCATTAAAAGGAGTGGCTCGGGCAGAGATAGGATTTCTTTTCTTTTCTTTTCTATTCTTTTTTTTTTTTTTAATTTTTGGAGGGTGCATAATAAATTAAATTCCATGGCGCACCTAATGTTTTCTCCCTCTCTTTAATGTTAAAAATGATATATATATATGAGTGGATTAAAGTTGAGATTTTGTCTGAATGGCCAAGTCCGAGTGTGAAGCAATGTAAAATGTTAATTCCGGGCAACTCGAATTGCACCCGTATCCAAGAAATGTGAAGGGGCATTCTTATGCAACTCCGGATCCACTATAAACCTTAGGCTTTATTTAGAAAAAGTACAAATACAAATAGATAGAAAATAATACAAAATACAAGATTTTGCACTCTACATATTTAATTTGTACTCTTTCCAAACTAAACCTTAATGAAAATTTCCCGTCAGATTTTTCTCCATAAAAAAGTTGGGTTGAGTCCTAGAATGGGCCGCAAACATGAATTTAAGACACAACTCAATGATCATGAGTTTGCATCTGTTTATTTCAAATCATCCCCACATTACAAGAGCACAATGAAAAAGAATAAATGTACAATCATTTTTAGATAAATTTGGTAACCATAGAATGTTTTTCAGGTGGCTGTGAGTTGAATCCCTTGAATTGCTTTTATCATATTTGAGATCAATAATATTAGAAGAGAGCCAAATTTGGAAAGTATGGTCACGGTAGAAGAGCGTATGCTCAACCATTTCATCAGCCAAACCGGATTTCCTGCCCACAATCTATCTGCCCTGAATTTCAACCACACATTGCAATCTTGTATTGTGAGATGTGCAACTGCAATGTACTGTAGGTAGGGTGCAGGTAAAGAAAATGAGAAGGAAATCGATCAGCTATTTTGCAAATGAAAATGCCAGTTCTTCTTTGTTAAACTTGTCTGCATAGCAATAGTTCTATGGCAAACTCTCCAATGGAACTGCTTAACTTTTGGGGAGAGTTAGTTTTTCAGAATTTGCTCTACTATCCATATATGCACTATTATAAGGCTAGTTTTGAGCAAGTGTAGTCTTGGCAAGATGGTATACTAACTTTACTGTAAAAGAACCTAATTTGTCATAAATCTAGCAAACCTTGTCTTCCCCTGTAGGTTTTGTGAATATGAGAGGAGATAACTGTTGAGAGTGTAGGGGCTGATCTTGTGTTTGAGATGTATTTATCATTATTATTGGGCTAAGAGTATTGTTGTATTATACTTTTGTATACATTAATGTATCATTACTTGCACAACTCGTTATTTGTCTTTGTAAGAGAGGGACATAAGTGTTCTTTGTCATTCTTTCATTCACATAATATAGATATCTTTCTGTGAGTGTAGCCAGACTTTAGAGACACCCCACAATTTTGTTTCTCTCTATTGTTCAAATTTTTCTTGATTGCACCCAGATTATTAGGTACATCTGGGTTACTCCATCACCTTCCCCCCACAGTTTCATCTTCCAGCATATGTTAATGTTGATTGGGCAGGATGCTTAGATACTAAACAGTTTAATGCTAGATGGCATATATGTGTTGTTTCGTAGTAATTTACGTTTTTCTTAAAAATGAAAAAAAAATGGCAGATTGTATTCAAATCATCTAGTGAAGCAGAGTGTCGTGCTATGTCTTCTATTTATAGCGATAGTTTTACGCTTTTTACAGGACATATCTTCCCCAATACCTCTATCTGTAGATTACATGAACACAATAAAAATTGCCTCGAATCTAGTATTTCATGAGTGTATCAAACATAGAGAGGTGGATTATCATTTCATGCATTAGAGAACAATTCTTTGCTAGTCGCATCTCTTCCTTATATTGCTTTTGGGCTTCAGCCGGTACTTCCCCAAAACCATGACATGGATTCGATACAATTTTCTAGTTGACAAACTGATGCTTATACCTTAACATCAATTTTAGAGGGAGTGTAAAGAATTTAATGGCTGATCTTGTATTTGAGTTCAATGACATGGGCAGCCCTTGTTGTAGCGCCAGGGAACAAAGTTAACCGAACTGTGAGGGAGATGACTAAAAATGTATCTGCAATGACCATAAGAATTTGCCAAGTTGGACTGAAGTCTTCCTCCAACAGAGCTTTAATTACAATTTGTTCGTCTCCCTCAATCTGATCATGGTGGAGATGAAGAGAATGAATAAGTTTGAGAGATTCCATAAGAGCAAGGGTCTCACTTTCAACTTCTGAACAGCAATTTAATTTTATTGTTCCATCCAAATACACATAAAACTGAATCGAAATGTAGTTTTACGACGATAATAATTATACCCTCTTTTCAAATGCATACAAAACTGAACCGATATAAAATTTACATCACATCCAAATGCAGCCTTAAAGTTAAACCTTAACCAATCAGTAGGAGGCTTACCCCAATTCTCACAACTTAAAGAGAATGCCCTCTTCTAAACCTTTGACTTGGGCTGAAATATCATAAATGATTCTTCTAGGGTCAAGAACACCATTGTCCAAAACCACTCTGCAGCGTGCCTTCCAAATGGACCATAGCGTTATATGGTACATTCGTGTGGATACCATTTACTAAATGCTCAAGCATTCATGTGGATTTACTAAAGCACGCTCTCTAATTTACAACCAATTTATTTAATCGACCTTTTTTTAGACGGAAATGGAAAGTGACAGTTTTGACCCTAATGATGGAAATGTTGTTCTTGCCCCTAATAAAATGTGAGCATCCAACCTATTTGATCAATTTTATTATTTCTTTGAAGAATGAAGATATATTAATGTTGTTGACAAAGAGTTTAGATGCTATTGTTCTCTGACTTCTCTCTTCATACTAAAATGAAACATTATTTCTTTTCAAAAGACTAATATAAAGTATTAATGGTACCTTTGGAATAAAAATCACAGGCCAATGCCCTTAAAACATTTTTCACTCGCTTTAGGTGGTCATGTGACCAAATTTCCAGGTGACATTACAAAGAGTTCTTAACATAACTGTAGGGAGTCTTTTAGTAAACAAACCTATAAATATCTTTCTTTGGGCGTGGTTGGACTTTAGACACACCCAACAAAACTGTTCTCTCTATTGTTTCAAACTTTTTCTGACTGCTCCTGATCAAGGTTCAAAATATTGATATGTATCGATCTGTATCGGTTGATACATATCGTATTGGGGGCTTCTCGATATATTCCTATAAAAAGTGTTTCGGGGTTTCAACTGGTTCAGAGGGTGGACGGGCCTTAAATCGGCCTCTCTGAACCAGATTAAAAAAAATTAAAATAATTAAAAAAAGCTATCGATACTGCTCGATACGCTGATAGTGGCATATCGATATTTTGAACTTCGCTCCTAACAATAACCACAAGGATGAGGTTGTTAAGGCAATCTTGATTTAAAGACCTATCTTATTAGTTAATGAGGTTGTAGACCTTGTGGAAATTGGTTGTCTTCGGCTGATGACTCTGAATTTTAAGGTCTTTGAGGTTAGGGATCCATGGATCGCCCCAAGTTTTAATGTTTTTGCTAGAAGATACCAATAGAGACCCTTACTAAGTGGGAGGAGTTAATAAGGAAATCCCCTAGAGGGAAAATATTTGGCTTTGAGGACTTGGATTCAAGTAGTTGAAGGGTTCACAAGAATATGCCAAACTTGTTTTGCTAGGAGAGCTTTGTTGAAGCACCCCGTGTCTCTAAAACCGAAACCCCCAATATGCTCCATTGGACCAATGAATTCATAGACCCCCTTCCAAGTGAGTTTTATGACATGGTTTCAAAAACCAATCTGGAACTAGAACCGTTTTGGTCATCAGTTTTTGGGTGGACGGTTAGACTGTCCAGTTTGAATGGACAATCTGTTCCAACTTAAAAAATAAAAAAAAATAATTAAAATAAAACAGTCAAAAACCGTTAAATGATTCGAACAAGTTGACGGTTCGACTGCCCAGGTAAGTGGGTTGCTGACTAAATCAACAGTTTTTGGCCAAGGATCGGTTTAGAGCGAAACAGGAACCAGTTGCCTTGATGGTTTCCAGGCTGAATGGTCCGACCATCCAGGTAAATGGCGGTTCGATATTTTATGAGACTATAGTCAAAAACATCTATTTTCTAGGGAGGCCTAAATAAATACCAACCTTTTCCACCCTCTTCACCATCATAGGCTTGTGAAATAAAATTTTGAAATTTAGAGGGGTGCTTTTTCTGAAAACAACTTCAAGTTTGTGATAATTGACCTTTTGTCTTGGGGTATTTCTAGCTCATAGCTAGAGCCAAGGGCCCGGAGGATGGCCATCATGGTCTCACTCTGCTTAACCAAGGTGGCTGCTCGGGGTTTGGTCATACCACTTGGGTATGGTGTCTTCATTCAAGATCTTTCGTTTTCTTAGAAATCAAATCAGCCTTAGTGTTAGCAAAATTAATTGTGCCGATCTTATTAAAGCTTTGAAGATCTCTTCTACTTGTGTCCATAGAGATGCTTGTTAATTTGATTTTAGAAGACTTGAAGCAAGAATTGCGATACTTTGAGAAGGTTCAATTTCAGTACATGTCCAAATCAAAGAACTGTTTTGCTCATTTTCTATCTAGTAAATCTTGTAATCGAAGAAGGTAGCTAGTTGTTTTGTTCTCTTGGTAGGATGCTTCCTTTCTTTTTCATCTGAATTCCTTGGGCTGTATCTTTTTGGCTTTGTAACGAATTGTTTTATTGAAAGAGTAATCCTAAAGAGTGGTTGTGTTCATCATACATGAGGAGCGAGTCATTGGCTTTACTTCATTTAGTCCAAAATATCGTGCAATCGTTTGAATATTTGTGATAGAGAGAACCAGTGCCCAAAGTGATTGCAGATTCTCAAGAGAGAAGACACCAGCCTAATTTTGAGACCAACACTTTGTTCATGAAACTCATATCAGTGTATCACGAAGAGCTCCGATCGATTTCTTGCCCACAACTATCCTACTCACAGCACACTACAGCTGTACATTGAGAATATCTCCCCATAAATGGTAACATATAAACATATATAGCAGATGTTCCAATGTACAATTATAGTGTCTTGTGGGTAGGAGATCCAGATTCTAACACGAATTAATGCCTAAAACTCAGCCCAATCTCTGTGAGGTGGATAAATAGTTGACATGAAAAGCCCATTTGGGAGGGCTTCTCTTTCTGGCTGAGCCGCTAAACAGAAGCAGCAATGGTTGAGTATGCGTGTTTCAGATAAGCTATTTGGAGTAGCTTCATTCAATAGTCATAAAAATTGCCTTTGGAAAGGACTTTTACCAAAGATTGGTCAAATCTGATTATAGTGGTTTTATAATCTATCCAATCATAAATGGATCAAACTTGGTTAGCCTTTTAATTAAATTGTATTCAAGTGTACAAACGAGTACTGGTATTTTGGCTGCATTTGGAAACAATGTAAATGGAGTGTAAATTTGGATTCAAGGTAAATTTGTACTTTGGTTCACTTTTGCCTTTGTTTGGCAACATTACATTTAGTAATGACAGAAAATACATTTTCCAATGTATATTTATATTGATAATAAGATGTAAAAGTACATCAATAAAAAAAGAAGTAAATTTGCATTCAAGTGGGCTTTTGATAAAAAAAGGCATATGCTTTATTGTAATTCGTGTTTGCATCCATCCATTACAGCTAAAAGTAAAAAGGTAAAATTTTCCAGTGCAAAACTAACCCAACTTTATAATTTATATGAACCGTTTTATACTCTACATATTTGCATCATTTTCAAATGCGGCTTTAATTTTAAAATGACAAGATTATTTTCGTGTTGAAATGAATTTTAAATTGAAATTTTCCTTAGTTATATGACATGGGCCCTTTTGAGAGCTAATTATTTTTGAATGACGTTATTAACGATGCTTGAGGCATTTAATTTAGAAGGATAACATGTAAATAAGCCCTTGCAATAGAGATGGATTATTAAGGTACAATTGAATGGGCTGTGAATTGGGTACCTATCAAGAGGTTTTGTCAAAATTACACATTGCCTTATAAGGATTCTATTGATATGTTTATATTGGGCATGCATCTAATTCCCACATTTGAAATGGTTTTCTCTTCTTAGTTATTTGATATAAATGTATATTTGCATATAATGTACATACTGCCTCATTTTTAATTTATAGGACATTTCTACTTACAATGCCACAAATTAGTCTTTAGATTTATTTGCACAATGTTCAATAGGTATAATGAAATTTACAAGGTATGAAAATTTTTTAATAATACATACTGATTTTGGATATATCTTTGAATAAGTAGTCATTAGGCATGCTTCTTTAGGTCCATGTTCCTTCATTATCTGACCTAAGATCCTGAACCTCATTAAATCCAAATTCTAATACCCCTACTTCATGCTAATTGAATATAAAACTATCCTAAGTTTCATTCCACATCAATTTGACTGTACTTAAATTAAGTTTTAAGCCAAGTTCAAGCCCAATATATAGGCTCAATTACAAATTAGTATGAACCTCGGTTTGTAAAGCTCATAAACCTAATCAAGTATATATATATAATATATTTTATTTTTTATATATATATTAAAAAATAACTTTTTATATATATAATTTTTAATTTTTTATATGAAACATAGCTCACTATTGAACCCAAGTAGATCTGAGTTTGAACTCAAACTCGAGCTTTATATATGCTTTTTTTTTTTTTTACTGAGCCAACCCCAAATAGTTTAATATTTGTCTCGGCTCGATTTATTTTATCATAGAGACACATGGATAATAAATAGGGTGAACCATTGCCCCATTGCCCCATTTTTGTATTGTACGCTTTAATGAATTAATCATACTCCTTGTTTTAATCTCAAAGGATTGTCGTTTTACTACAATCAGCATATAATAAATTTATATGATGTTTTCTATAAACTTTTTAAGTGGTCAGAAAATAAGTAATGGATAGAATATTGGAGAAATGCATTTCTACTTTTCTATCTGCTCTCTTTCATGGTTGTTTGATAACGTCATTTTTCAGGAAGCTATTCATCTTATAATTAGAAAAAAAGCATTTGTCAGGGACATATTAGTTTGATAATGGTGTTTACATCTTACGACAGATTGAATTCACAAATTTTAAAGGTTTTAAGCTTGGTTTTCAAAACCGGACTGGATGGTCAGACCGGAAAAGCTGGGAACTGGTTAGGTGATTGGTTCCGTTTTATCCCAGAATCGTTATTTTGCCAAAAATCGTTGATTTGGTCAGTAGATCGCTGATTCGAGCGGTCAAATTGTTCGAACCGTCCAACAGTTTTAGCCATTTTTTATTTTTTATTTTTTATCAAAACGGGTCGTCCGTTCGATTTAAATGATTGGACCATTTGACCCAAGACCGAACCCTGACCAGTTCGTTGTCTAATTCGAATTTAAAAACCTTGGTTCTAAGTTCCCACGGTCAATATGATTTAATTTGGAGTGTATATCTACAATTAGTTCTTCCATTTTGCTTAGTGTGTCTTTATTAGGAAGATCCATTAAACTTTTAAAGCCTTTTATACATGGGGAGACCCTTCACCACACCTTATTTATTGATGAGGGGTGATTTGGCCGACCTAGTGAACAACAGACACGTGGACTTAATCAGGTGACTAGACGCATGACTCAGCATCCTCAACTACCTGGCAGGTTAACTTTGCGCACCCGATCACCTTGATAGGTTGGGTCTACACCCCAACCACCTTGGCAGGTTGCTCCACTTCAGGTACCTCGGCCACCTCGGATAGTACCTAGGCCCGGGTATCTCAGAAGACCAAGCTTATTAGGCTGACACATGGCGGATATCTAGAAGACTAACAGCTGTCTCCGAGCCTCTTGGGGGCACACCATTAATCTCATCCCGTCCAAATCGGAAGGAAATGGTAACTCTCGTCAGTTAGTGGAATCCCCACCTTCTGGAAACAGACCCCAACGGCTTAGGACGAAGATCCTGGGAGCATTTCAGCGAGACCTACGACAACTCACCTATATATGGGCATTAACCACCCGAAACTCAAGTACGCATGATTATTTGCTCTCTAGCTCTCTAGCACACAATTTCCATTTCGCACACCCGAGTACTGACTTAAGCATCGGAGCGACCTTGCTGGATTAGCCACATCGAGTTCTCTAATCTGTTCATCTTGCAGATTGACCATCCACAAGTGACATCGGCAATACTCTCCGGCCAGGAGCATGCAGGTCGTGCACAATCATTTATCATTGCTGCAAAAAGTCCTACACATTTGCTAGTTAAAACTGAGTTAGAGAAAGGTTGATGATATAAAGTTGGGAAGATCTATTGCTAGTATTTCACACTTGTTTGCTGATTATATTCTAATTTTTTTTAAGGTTGTTGTTTTATTGGATATCCTGAATAGCTTTCAAGCTATGTTTTGTCAATTGATTAATTTCTAGAAATCTCTGGTATTCTAGAATAAGAATTTACCTCATAAGTGGGTTCAATTAGCTAGCTAGCTGCCAAATAGATGAATAGAAAGTGAGTTAAATTGTTTATAGGCATTTTTTCATGTTTAAAAGTTGGATTTCACTTCTAAACACTGTAGTATCCCATTGAAAATATCTATGCATGATTCATCATTGATCGAGCTAAATCATCCCTAATTGGGAGACTCCGATTAAATTTATGGCACAATCTATGTCAAAGCATTGCATATCTATGGTTTGGTTTATTATCAGGATTTTGAAAGACATTGATGATAAAATTCAAAGGAATTTCTGGTGAAGTTATGCTAAAGGAAGAGGTGGCTTGGTGTTCTTGGGTTTTTATATGTTTTCCTAGAGAGGCTTGGGCTTAAAAAGGGCAAATGATTAAGTTATTTATTCGGGTAAATGCAGTTACCTGGGATAGTTTTTCTTGGAAAACACTTATCCAAATAAGTGCATTTACCCATGTTCTTTTATATCTCATTTAAATAAAGCAATGACCATTTTAGCAATAAAAATTTATTATTAAAAAGGGCATTTTTGTCCCATTCAACTGTTGGCAACTTTTCCCCTAGGTGGGAAAGTTATTTACCCACTTAGGAGATGGGTATTATTTACCCAGATAAGTGGTATCCAAGAAAATAAACTTTCCCTGATCCACACATAAATCTGAAAAAAGAATATGGGATTCTTGATCAATGGAAACCAAAATCCCATTGACCAATTTTTCCCCTCTCAAAATCTGAAAAAAGAACGCCCCTAGGTAGAGGACAGTTAAGTTAAATTTTATTAACCATTATCAAAGAGAAAGATATTAACATTAGGAGAGGACTTGATCTGCCTTGGCACAAACCCAAAGAGTACAATCCACTTGCTCACAAACTCCACTCACCCAAATACAAACACTATACAAAAAAAAAAAAAAGATTTAATCAATACACCAAGAAGGAGACCCATATAATCCTCTCTAAACAAGTTAGAGTGGGTTCCCTTTTTTTTTTCTCTTCTTTTCTTTTCTTTTGGCTTCATGAGGCTATACAACGGTCAGTAGCCCATCCCCAAATCCATAACCCCCAACCCTTGTGCAGGGGGGATTCGATCCCAAGTCTCCACTACAATCAGTTAGCAATAGACCTTATCAACTAACCGATTGGCACCTTGCAACTTAAAGAGGGTTCTACTAAGGGCTGATCAACTTTTAGTGATCTTGAAATTTACTGCAGGCCAAGGGTGCGTAGTTATACCAGCTAAAGATTCCACTAAAACACAATCATCTTCTTACTTAAAATCTAAAAAAAAAAATACATGGCATAATCCTTTGATGATTGGAGCTGATAGCTTTTATCTTCCTTGTGGTCCTCTTAGCATATCTTCTCTCCAGTATTAACGAGGATTTCCTATTACAATTAATTATTCCCCAAGTCTGTGGTGTGGAACATCATGGCTCCGTTTGGCGTGTCTTTTCATGCGGATTATCAGTTATTTAGAATTTTATCAGTTTGCTTTTCAATCTTTCTCCATTTGTCGGGAGAATATCTTTTTGCTGAAAGACCGTGCCTTTCAATTCGATCTTATTTCAGGAAATTAGAAATGAAGCTCCTCATCTTTTTTTTTGTCTCATTTTTATGCGAAAAGACACACAGACAGATACACCTCCAACTAAACGATCTTTGAGCATCGTTATGTAAAAACTCACTATGTTTTTTGGCCGTCAGATTTTTCATTCAAAAAAGACTTCATATTTTTGGGTTTTAAGATCTTCAGCCTTGGGAAACTAAACAAAGTAAAAACAATTTGATATTGTTTTTGAAAAACATTCCATATATTATTTTAAACAAAGTGAAAACAATTTGAAAAGCAGAGCTAAAAAATCCCGCTACGACCTACGATAATAATGGTCACATCCGGTAAGGGGCTGATATCCAATAAGAAACGGTTCCCTGTCCGGTCCAGTTTTTAAAACCTTAATTCCCCCCTCCCCCACCAATCCTACTAATATATTGAATATATATTTTTTAGGAGTTTTTACTGTTCAATCCACCCCCAAAAATCTTAGCTCCACCGTACAGGTGGGATGCATCTTGACCACACTCTTATCCCTATTTTTTATAGGACAAGTGAAAAACCTCAGCTACAAACTTGGTGGAATGGCTTCATTCTAATATCATTAAGTTCCACATGCTAGCATTTGCCTTTTGTTTGTCACACAGCCTTTTAGAGGCGTCCTAAACACCTGATATACCGCCAATCAGTGATAAAAGGGCAAATGATAGATCTCAATTTCTGAGCAGCAAGTGTTGATATGGTATGAGGATCAATACTCTGTTGAGCATGGAGCTATAGACAAATCATGCTTACTTCGAAATGGAGTTTTCTTTAGAGAGTCATTTACTTAAACACTAGTTTCAATCTATTTTCTAGTTTGCTTGTTACTAAAACACCCACTATAATTTTGCAACGGCTCTACTTAATCAATTTTCCTTTTGTGGAAATATCGAAGGACATGGGTCTAGGGATTTTATTCTAAAAATACATATTAGAGCACTCAATGCCTTCTCCAAGCCAAGTTATAATTCAGTGGAAGGGTTTTGTTCCCTAAGGTTGTATTAGTTTTCTGCATGGTTTTTAAAATCGGACTGGACCGGAAAAACCGGGAACTGGTCACCTGACCGGTTTTGTTTTTCCTCAAATCCGCTTTTTTCCCCAATATTGTTGATTTTGGTCAGCAAATTGCTGAACCGGCCGGTTAACCGTTCGAACCGTCTGAATCGTTCAAATGGTTTTGACCGTTTTTCAAAATTTTTAATGTTTTATTTTTTTTGTTAGAATGGGCCAGTCGTTCGGGTCGAATGGTCCAACCGTTTGAACAGGACCCCTGACTGGTTCGGTTTAAAAAACCATGGCTTTCTATGTAAATTGTTATCGATGTAAAAGCACATTGATGGAGTTCAACACTGATGGGTTTAAAATGAGTGAACCATTGGACCTTTTAAAAGTGTGATAATTGATGTAGTATGTATTTACATCGATTATCAATGTAAAACTTACACTGAAAACAAACGCGTGAAAATACAGACCGAGAGTGAAGTTTTACACCGGTCCATATTTACATAAAAACAAATGCAGCCTATAAAAGGTTGATATGAGAATTACCTTCTTGATGAAGGTCAATTAAGCAAAAGGGTTGCAAACTAAAAGGGGTCTTATGGTAATATACAAACTATAGGATAGGTTTTATCAAGTACATGAAACCTAAGGGGGTATTTAACAATGTAAATGCTTTTGTTTTCACTTATTTTAAATTTTCATTCAGCGAAAAACAAAAGGGAAAATCCATGATACTAGTAAGACATGGCACGGGAAGAACTTTGACCAATCAAAACCCACACCTGAATTCTGTTAAATACTGCCTAATTGGTTAAGATGTTTATGATACTGGTCGATTGATCACAAGTTTTTCCGATATCATGTCTTTCGAATATCATAATCAACGTACCCAAAACAAAAACATATTTTCTAACATTGTTTTTGTTTAGGGAAGTGAAAACAAAATAATCTTATTTTCAAAAACAATTCAAACCATCAAAATTATGTTTTTTTTTTTTTTTTAACAAAAACAAATTTTCACTCTTCAAACATTTGAAAACCAAAAACACATACAACTAACGAGATGTTTCTGTACCTTTGCTTTGAGAAACAACATCTTTTTAAACTCGATGATTTTTATTTGCTTTTGGAACCGGCAAGAAGAAAAGCAATTCATGTGGAAGATGGTTCCTTCTACCGTACTGTTTCTTTTTTTCTTTTTAACGAGAAGTCTCAATTATTTCCAAGTTCATGTGCAATTTTAAGCACGTGGTTGCTATAGTGTTGAAAAGAGTTTAAGCAGTTGGAGTTGGAGCCCTTAACATGTGATTTGGTTCGTGAATCAACATTTACGGCCAATATACAGACATGAAGCTCGTACTTTTCTGATACATACATACAATTTTCTTGAATTGAAAATTCTATTTTAGGACATGGGTAAGGAGATCAGATTCAGTCCTCACAAAACAGTGCTCACACCATATTCACAGCCACTGCATGAGAAATCTTTCTCCATTAATAAATATATACAAATACTGCCATGTATGATACACGGTTGCAAGTGGTTGTGAGAATGGTGTGAGCACTATTCATGTTATGCTGTGGTATTAATCGGTGCTCACACCATTAATAAATATATACAGTTCTCACAAAACGGTGCTCACACTGTATTCACAGCTACAGCATGAACATGAATGAATGTACTTTGTGCCATGGTGTTAAATCTGAAAACATGCAATGTTCATGTTATGCTATTAATAAGGAGCTATGATCTCCTCTAAGCAAAAACTCTGCACACATAACATCTAGTGCGCACACATTGAAAATATCTCCCATACATCTATGTTAAATTCATGGGAGATATTCCCAATGTGAGGCTGAATTCTCATACTTGCAGAGTGTGTACAGAGTTTTTGTTTGCAGGTCTGGGGTTTGAATTGGTTAGATGTGCAATATATGCTTATTCTATTTAAATATGCCCTGTGGTTTTACTAAACTGCTTAAATATACAGTGTTTCCAAAACTGCTTTTAAGTATACCATGTCCAAAACTACTTTAATATATTCTGTCAGGTGGCCCCATTTGACACAAATAGGCATTTCACTACTCAAATGTTTTGGCCCATTTGCATGTGATATCATGTGAGGACTTAATCTATTTTAACACATCAAATTTTCCCTTTAATGATCATTTTTTTGCTAAAGCTCGTAGGGAATGCAATCACTACACAACTAGATTGACCCTTATATTCTTATCTTCTATCAATGGATTGGATATTGATTCAATCTGACTCAATCCAATATAAATTCATTGTGGGTGGATCCAATCCAATCCAATAAATATTTTAGACCATTTTGCCCATCTAATCCATCCAAATTGATTTTGATTTGGAGGGGATTCAACCCAAAACCAGTCCCATTGACTAGGGGTGTCCATGAAAAACCGAAAAATCAAAAAACCGAACCGAATAAAAAAAACTAAACTGCAAAATGCAGTTTACCGAACCGATCGGTTCGGAATTTTTGAAAAACTGAAGGACCGATTCAGAACTGACGGTTAACCGAACCAACCGGTATATACATTTATATGTATATTTTATATATTTTTAATATATGTTACATATTTCTATGTATTATATATAAATATATATTCACTATATATATAATATATACTTATAATATATTTATAATGATCTATTTATAAATATATTATATTTATTATATATTTTCAAAATATTTATAATATAATATTATACATATATTTATATAATATATATTATAAATATAAAAAGCCGAAAAACCAAAGAACCGAACCAGTCAAAAACCGAAACCAGTGGACCAGTTAATCGGTGGTACCGATTCAGTTTCAGTTTGGCAAAATGGAAAAACCGGTACTACAATTCGGTTAACTGAATCGTGGACACCCCTAGTGCTGCCTTCTGCTTGGGTTGGTGGCAGTTGCTGTTATCACTGGGGAATTAGGCCCTCTCATTTTCAATCTCCGCTGAATATAGCAAAGGATGATCAGAGATTTGAGCTTCCCTGGCACAAATTTTGCATTCCTTGTGCATGTCTGTGGCACAAATATTGATCAGAGATTTGGTCGTATCCCTCGTTTGCTGACTTTATCGATGCTAATCTACAGTTGCAGTTTTAATTCTCTCTCCATACACACACAAAAGGGAGGGAGAGGAAGAAGAAACAAAAATTAAAGAGAATGTCCCAATTATGGCTGCCATTGTGCCATTATATTTGGAGGTGGCCGTGGCATGGATCTCTTCCCCATGGTAAGCCATTCTGTATGATAGCCACGAAATGCAGGGGAGTGGCATTGATAACCTCGAATGTTCTCATCTGTTTGGACAACTTCTCGTTGCAAACTAATGAAATAAGGGTGCTATTTTACCTCAGGATATTTATGGTGCTAAAACCCTAAATTCTCTCGGTGTAAATTTTCTTACGAGTGGAGCAAATTATGAATTATTCATAGACCTTTTCTTAGGTGAAGACTGAAAATAAAAATAAAAATTTAAACCTATTGTCTTTGTCATATATTTTTGGGGCCAATGAACCAATCAATAAAAGTAATAACCGATCATGTGGATTTTCATCATACGGGTTATAATTCGTCAAAGCCTTTCCGGCATTATTGATTTTCCCAAAAAATTAAAATAGTTTATACAAAGAAAAACAAAAAAAAAATAATACAAACATTTTTCTCAACCATTTTTATTATATATATGCATGTCTTTTATAGTGATCCAAATTCTATCCATATCCTATTTTTCAATCCGATCCAATAAAATAAAATCGGTATAAGATATCTGAATCCGAAATTTGATTGGATCACGAAAGAGAGAACATGAATTTCGTTTTGGAGTCGGATTTCCGCTAAGGTGTGGATTGCCGTTAATTTTGAAATTCAAAGTTAAGGTGGCGTGGCACAATTTTATTGGAGAGTACAAGTAGCAAGTGTTAATGTGTTGTAACCAAGGGTCTATCAGATGCATTATCTTTGTCATTTGTGGAAAGATGTTACTAATGTGGGCATCAAATTGGACTCCGGATTTCCTGCCCACAAGAACTCTACCCACATGTGTTCACAACACACTACCTCTGTGTATTAAGAACATCTCTTAGTGCATAATATAATATAGGAGGATGAGATGTTCCCCATATGCGACTGATATTATATGGGTAGACGTGAGCCAAATTATTGTGAACAGGAGATCCGGGTTCAATGCATTGCTGTGTCAAAAGCGTGTTACACCAGATCTCTGGCTCCCAAAATCATCCTCTTCCTTCGTGCAACGTATAGGTATTGTAGTATGAGGCAAATACAGAGTCGTATATTGGCAGATATTCATAATACTTTAGACCTTGTTTGGTTAACACTAGAATTGGACATTCAAGATAGAAATTTTCAAAAAGCCTTGGGATTCTCCTCAAAATGGATTCAAGATGTTTTCCTTCTAAGGGCAGCCATTGGATTAGGGTAATTGACAATGTGATATTGTATCACAGATCCTCACTTAAAGAATCAATAAATTATATCAATCCCCAAAATTGGGATCTATAATGTTTTTAACCTAGAAGACGTCATGCAACCAGGTTTTACTTCCGTAGAGGACTTCCCCAATTATATTTATCACATTTATTAAATATTTACACAATCAATGGAAATTGAACTAATGACACCGGTTGTAATTACATTTCTCATGATCAAAAGACATCTCGCTCCATATCTGTTTTCAGTACTAATACCCATTATAAGAACTTAGGAAGTCCATATCACTGCCACAACATGTCCTCGTTGGTAACAACAAACTCCAATCTGAGAAAATATTAAATTTGGCATTTCTCCAAACCACACATTCTCAATTTTCAAGGCGTGACTTCAAGAACAATTTTTTTATGAAAAAACAGTTTCAAACATATTGATATTTCCTGGAGCACCATTTTTTTCGATATGACGCCGATGTCACCATTTTCTGGATCAATGGCATTGATGCCAAACAGACGCCAAATCTATCCTGCAGTAAGATTACGATACATAGGCTCAGTTTGGAAGGAGTACAAATGCAAAACCTTATATTTTGTTTTATTTTGCATGTATTTGTACTGTATATATTACATATTCGCATTTGTACTCTTTCCAAACTGAGCCACAGTGTCTGAAATCCATATGTGATTGGCATTCATGGAGGGAATTGGCAAGTTAATTCGCATATGGTGTTATGAAATACCTTTTTTTTTGTGTTATGAAATACTTTTGTATTCTTATATTTTGAAAATATAGTAATAAAATAGGTATTATTAAACTAAAATATTTATTGTGTTTATATTTTTTAATTTGGTAAAGTTCAATCAACACACTTGGTGTATTCTGTCTTGAACCCTCATAAATTTTTGTCCAATATAACACTTCCTAGGACAAAGACGGGCTCAGGCGCTCAGCCCCTATATTTTGTGAATTTTCTTTTCAACGTTTTCTAATATCAAGCTTATACTATTTAATCCAAATTATAGCAACCATTAATGAATGATGGTTGCTAGTTGCTATATAACCTAGGTAATTACCCTAAGATCATGTTTTTTAATAAAAAAAATCCATCTTAGGCAATTAGGCAACAAGGTGCCCTTTATGATGAAAACTTTAATGACAACCAATGGCAACATGCCACATGTCAACCTAATGATCCTAAGACCAAAGTACTCAAGGATCTTTTCAATTTAGTTGCCTAAAATCAGTTTCAGTTGGGAAAACATGAATTTGATCAGATCTAAGTAAAATGTTTTTCAAGGACAAAACCAGAAAGAACAGGAAAAAAATAAAATGACAAATGC